>NC_059672.1:20645583-21291167 GCF_905147105.1 Pieris brassicae
AACTACTAAAACTAATAAATAAAACTAGTAAAAAACTACTAAAACTAATAAAAAAAACTAGTAAAAAACTACTAAAACTAATAAATAAAACTAGTAAAAAACTACTAAAACTAATAAAAAAAACTAGTAAAAAACTACTAAAACTAATAAATAAAACTAGTAAAAAACTACTAAAACTAATAAAAAAAACTAGTAAATAATATAAAAAATGTATTTCCTTATCATATTAATTTAATTCGGATTGACGAGATTATTATTATTATTTTCTTTTAATCTCATTTTCATTAGTAATTATTTTTTATAGTTATTATTAAAGTAGTTAAAATCCGTACTTTCTTTTCGTTTCTTCCACTTCATTATTTTGAAGCGTAACACTGTCATGTCACTGATGGATTCAACTGCCAAGCTTAAAATTTTCTTTAATGTAGTAATCAGTATAATATAGTCGTTCATGAAGAACCTTAAATAATATTGTAATACATACAATACATAGGGTATTATATGCTTTTTGTGTGAAACTTACTAGGCAACACGACCGTGCGCAGGCGCACGTTCTCTCCTCATCGACTGTTTTAGGCAACTGAGGTCCGAACTCTGAGTTAACTGTTGTATCAGTATAACCTAAATTATTACCAATAAACACTTCATCTTGTCTCGTCTATTAATGGATTGATTATAATTGGAAGATGTCTTATTTATTTATCTTATTACTAAAGTAATATATTGAGCGCGAAGCTCGTTATGCACTCCACGAAGTATATTAACGAACTTATAACGCGTAATTTTCTCTATTACTTAGTTATGCAGATAACAAGAATAGCTTTTTTTGTAAAAGCTGGAGGAGGCTTATCGAAGGTAGCTAGGATATCCTTTGTAGTGATTGAAAAGTAAACCGTCTTTTATTATTATTTATTATTACGAGAATCGCTGAAATTGTTACGTGTTCATATCACTTTTCGTATGTGTAAGTTTATTTATTTGTAATATTCCAAGTATTGACTGGATTATAAATATGTGATATTCTTCGATTATACGTCAAAACGTCGAACCTTCTTTATTTTCTGAAAGTCAAAGAGCATCTATAAAGAGCAATTCGTGACGTGTTCTAGATGCCTCATAACGATAAGCAAGATATATCTAAGTTTAATTGAGACGAACGAAGCGCCTGGTGGTTTATTTGAGCAATGTAGTTTTGCTCAGGTAATAAATCTCGACTTATTGAATTCCTAGGAACTTAATTGTTTGCTTTGAATGTAGTTTACGTTTGTTTTGTTGTCAAAACTAATATTTGGATAAATTACATTTTTGGATTAATTCGTGATTCGTGCAGCTAATAGAATATAATGGGTAAAAATATAATGCGTAGTATTTGCGGCGTACGCTGAATGAATATAACAAGTTATAACTTTTTACTGTTTTCACCTACGTAAGGATAAATTATATAATAATAAAACACATTATAATTTACAAAATAAAGTGTCTACTAGCTGAAAGTAATATGATATTACTAGTTTTTAGTTTATCGATTCCTAACTTAACTTGACTTGACTTTCATATAACTAGGTTTTATTTAAGGATTATTTAATGTTTTACACACTACACTCAATATGTCATATGATAAAAAAACATTAATACTTAATTCCGTATATTTGTAAAATAGATTTCAAGGTAACAATCGTAAAGTTAATCGTAAATATATGTTTGATACTATCCTATACCGATTTTTTATGAAAAAGAAACTACTATACATGGCATACTTCCGCGCAAAGGATACATTTTGTATAATTATAAATCCAGGTAAACAGAACAATAAGGTAACCACAGCTGTTAATACTTGACCCGACCAAGACTAATTTTGTATAATTTTCTTTTCAGATAAAGCTTCTTTTGTTCAAGGTAAGTACATATGCCTGATACAGAAACTTTTTTAATTTCAGTGCCCCCAATTCACTGTATCGTACTGGCGATTCGTGAATTTTTAATCAAAATGATGCGCGTTCTGTCACTTTAATTTTCTGAATATTGTTCTCTCAATTTTCAAACATCCGATGCGTATGATAACTTTTTGGCTGACTGCTTCAATATTAATACAGAATATGACAACTGCTATTATTTATTTTAAGTATTAGTCCAAACAATTACTCTGAACAGTTTTTAATTATAGTATTAATAATGTAGTTCTATCGGTGACTATATTTTAGGTTAAGTATATGTTTATTGCTGTTTCAACAACTCATAGAATACAATTCAAATTAGTTTAGTTGGTTCCAAGATATTGGTTATTACACGAAATATATGACAAGATATTCGAGTTAAATAAAACTATGGTTTACTTAACAATTATTTATTGGGATTTTTGTTAATTTAAGGGCCGAAGACGTAAAGCGGCGCACGATCACGAAGTTCCAACCTTGCCGTGTATTTCATATTCTGAATGTCGTTCTCTGTGAGAAATTCCACACGCTGCAGTTGACCGTTCGGAAGTAATACATAGTATGTACCAATGCTTCTTTGCACTTCTAATGGTCCGTCCAACTTTTCGGTATTGGCTTCAGGAGGGCCATAAGTATTGTCCGGTGGGCCGTAACTGTTGTCAGGTGTGGTTTCTTGAGGCAAAGCGAAGGGCTCCCCTGATGGTTTCCACCCTGATGGTGGATAGGGTGCACCCGGAGGCCCGTAAGTGCTATCAGGTGTACTTGTAGTCTGCTCTTGAGGTAGTGTGAAAGCCTGTCCCGCTGGCTTCCATCCTGAAGGTGGATATGGAGCAGGAGGGCCGTATGTATCAGTCGGAGTGGCATCGGTCTGATCTGGAAGCGTGAAAGGTTCTCCCGATGGTCTCCAACCAGATGGTGGGTAGGGTGCGGTCACGTCTGTCGTGGATTCAGTGGGTGTATCCGTTGTCGTCGGAGCTATTTCTTGGCGCTGGAACCTGAACCTCGCTGGCGTAAAACGAGGCAGCTCAGCCAAGGAACTCCCGATCAAACACAACACGATCACGCACTTCATTTTGATTGATATGATGCTGGTTATCGAATGTACTTACATTTATACTGGGATCGACCGTTTTATTGATCTTTGTGTATCATAAATGGTATCGTGAGGTCGTCAGAACGATGTTTATGCAAAGCACGAAGCTATTGAACACTGAACCTATGACGTCAAGTCATAATGGTTATCCCATGGTGAGTGTTCAATATGTGGAGGTTGATATAAGAATTATGACACGATTTAATTATTTTAAACCAACAAATTTACATTCAATTGGAGAGCAATTTTGGTCTAGTGGCTTCAGCATGCGACATTCATTGCTAAGGTCGTAGGTCCGAGGCCTGGCTGTGCACCAATAGACATTCTATGTGCGCATTTAACATTCGCTCGAACGGTGAAGGAAAATAAAAATGATCATGAAACATATATAGAAATCTCAGTCCCAGACCTAGAAAGGTTTATTTATTATTTATTATTACTTTTTGAAGTGAAACTTCTTTAGAATCGTTGTGATTTCAAACCGGATGCAACGAAAAAACGACAGGTAAGAGACACAAATACAAAAATGTGTAGGATGAAGCCAGGGGAAAGAATGAGACAGAAATATACATACAATTTGTATATTATCGGTCTCTCCTCTTTGTGCCATACTTCGTAGCGTCCCCACTCCCGTCTTCTAAGCATAGTCGCCTGTAATTTGTGAGCCAGAGCGAGAGAGCAGATGTCAGTGTGTATGTATATTGCACACTGTTTAATACGTGCTTGTATTTGAGCATTTAACGTGTGTAGTGCATGTGAAAACTACGTGAGCTTACTGTACACTGTATGCGGCTGCGTATTACAGCGTTTTAGTAAGATAGCGTGGTGTGTTATTATTTAACTGTTTGTGAGTATTTTTTTCTAATAGGCAATGATCAGGCTTCTGTACTAATAGACAATTAAAGAAACACATAAAAAAACCTTAGATTCCTTGACTATTGAAAGCGATTGGAAGTGAAACTTATTTATCGGCGTTGGAAAAAAATTACCGTCTCATTTTTGAGTTACGCGTCACATATTTCCGTTACGTACTATCTTTTTCGTGTCCCTACCACGGTTGATTCATTAATAACAAAAATATATAATAACGATAACAACGATAGTAATAATTGTTTTACAATTAATGAAATTCTGTAATAATCTTAGTAGTGATAAGGTAAAATGAGATAATTGTATTATTTGTATTCATGTCTATGATTTATTTTAATCGAATACAATACTCTATGTGTTTATTAAGATCCATAATAACTTTTCATGGTACAGGTGTTGATTAAAGATACAATTAATGAACATTGATATTAGGCTTGAAGATCGTACACTAAACCTAAACTATGGTAAGAAAAGAACAATTTATGTGCAGTTCATAGAAAACAAAGTCGTTACTTTCTTAATCACGATATAATTTCACAACATTACAGTACACAACACAGTAATAGCTAACATAACTTGACACACAACACACAAAATAGGTGATATGATATCAATGTCAATATAGATTCCAATATCAGTAATAAATACAAATCTAAGCATTATTCGTAGACAAATAATGCAAGGTAATATGGAGCTCTATCGATAAACACTCCGCTTGTGTTAATAACACGTTTTGATTTCCTAAGGGTTTGCTTATAGGTGAGAGCGTTTTCATATAAATTTACAGAAATAATAATGAAGCCTTTGTTATTAACATATCCTTAAGTTCTATTTCAAATGTTGTTAGTAGTGTTCTTAGTATTTTTCTTTTTCTCTTTAATCCGCAGCTCATGTCTGAACGTCGTGGTCACAAAGCATTTGGAGCGGACTATCTGTTTCCACCGGTTTCTGTCCAGCACCTCTCACGTCAGTGTACAGTTTTAAGGACGATAAGTCTTTCACTTAATCGGTCTTTTGCCTTCTGTTTTACAAACCACGATCAGTTATCCAAGTTCTCATCGCCTCTGCGCGCGCAATGTATGGCCGAAAAAAGCTACAATTCGCTGTAGGCATATGGTACGCATTGAGTCAGGATCGTTGCATAGGTGCCACGGTATTCCAACTCAGCCTTCTCCAACCCTTTCCAGATGCCGCTATCTTCGTTAATAGATAGAAATTATCCTAACACAAAAAAGTGAAATAAAAATAACACAAACGTACGCAGCTTCAGTCTGCCGACAAAAGAATTCAGGTCCAAATTTGTAGTTTTTCAAATCAAGATTAATTGTCTCGAGATAAATCGTATGAAGCCATTGTTAAAAGCTAGACAGTTTTGAAAGTTAATTTTAGGAACTACTCTCTAGGATTCATAAATTATTTGTCTTAGATAAGCTGTATACAGTGTTTTTCTTATATAAAGGTCGATGTTATATATAAAAAGATTGTATAAGGGTCAATATACCTATGAATTGACATAAAGAAAACTTGTCTTTGAAAATTGCTTCAATTAATAACAGCATCACCCATGTCTTGTTTTAAAAGTATCTGAAACTCATTCGTTTTACTATATTTTCTTCAGGAATAAGAGAAACATAAACTTTTTTCATATGAATATAGCCTAATCTAGATATAGATCATCACAGGGATATTAATTTGAATTTCTAACCAACGGTACACTGATACGTCCTGTTTAATCACAATGAAAATAGTTTATAATGAGAATGTAATCCTGAATACACAAGGGATAAACTGCTACTTAAATATACACAAACTTTTAAGTATGCTATTAAAACATTTATTGGGAAATCCTGTTCATATTTTTGTATTCGATTTTATTTAAAGCAAATCTCTCAATAAAAGGAACATGTAATTTTACATAGAATCCTGGAAATGTGGTTTATTTAAAATTGGAGGAGATAAAAAGCGGCTTCGGTCGAGAGACAAACATGTATTTTCTTATATTATATGCACTAGATATCCATTGCTCGTGATGGAATGGAATTTAACACAAAATTCAATTACAATGATAAGAATTTAACAGAACAAACTTATAGAAAAATATACTTATATTTGGCATAACGCTGAACTATAAGTGAGCTAAAATTTCGACAGTCCTAAAGAAGACAGCTTGATGAAAGTACAGACAATCAGTGCCGGAAAATGGGAATTAACAATACCTAAGATTGTAATAAAACGTAATGAAAATCAAAGAAAGACAAACGTGTTCCGTTTGTGGTAACATCTCTAGCCAATAGTAGTTTACACTCGACCTGATACATCATTTGTGCAATCCTAACGTAACGTTTCGTCTTTTGTTTTACATTACCACCGGAAAGTTGACATAATAAATTGTTTTTTAAGAAATTAATTTTTTAAAACACGATCTCGTCGTATGCTTATTTCTTTTTGTAATTTACCTGTAAAGGAACATTGATTTAATTAAAGGAAATTTTTAGGTTAGTATAGTTGTGTCATAGGGCAGTGTTGGCCTAGTGGCTTCAGCGTGCGCCTCTCATCCTTGAGTTTGTATGTTCGATCCTCGGCCGTGCACCAATGGACTTTCTTTCTATGTGCGCATTTAACATCCGCTCGAACGGTGAGGGAAAACATCGTGAGGAAACCGGCTTGCCTTAGACATAAAAGGTCGTGCGTCAGGCACAGAAGTCTGAGGAAAGAAAGAAATCTGAGGTCCAGACCAGAAGGTTGTAGCGCGTTGTAGTTGTTTTTTATAGTTTTATTATTCATTTGATTTGGCTCCACCATTAGTTTTGTGGATCCCAAAGTGATTAGATTCATTTGTTGAGTATTTTTTATGTCTTCAAACTTCTTATAAAACAATTAAATATAACTTTTATTTATTTTTCAATTATTTTGTTTATATGGCTACATTGAGTATAGGTGTCTTACGGTGATAATCAAGCCCAGCAAAATAGTTGTCCTTCACGAGCCAGAAGTTCAGAATCCATTGCACAATTCCTCTGCTGCTGGCGAAAGCAAAAAGAAGTGCTATCCAAGACGTGTCATCTAAAGCAGATTGACCCAGCTCCTGCATCGTCTGCAATGGGTATTTCTTCACAATCCATCTGAGGTTTTTACCACCACCGTTCATAAAGTTCAAAATTCCCACTGAAAATTAAAAAAAATGACTTTTTGATAAAGGTTGACTTTTCAAGGTGTGGATGCCCTATATTATTGCACTACAAGACACATTACTTTAAACAATTCTAAAAAGACCGGCAACGCACTTACGAGCCTTCTGGCAATATAAATGTCCATTGGCGCTATTACTTAACATCAGATGAGTCTTTTGCCCGTTTGTCTATTACATTTAAAAAAAAACAACGGGTTTATAAAGCATTTATATGGCTGTCTATCTTAAAAATGTGATTAAAACTTAAGTAAAAATATCCCATACATAACTCTAATACCATTTTAATAAGCTTCTACCACATGTAATAACAGCTCCATTCTGTACCTGAAGCCTTTAACGTGAAGCCGGCCACGGAACGAGCGGTTAGCAACGATTATGAGACTGTCAAAAGCATAGAATGCGATGATAAATTATTGTAAGGCACGCTTTGAAAACATTTATTATGCTTGTTGGCTTTTATGGTATTATATGTGAAGAAGTGTATCAAATTGGTCTAACTAAAAATAAAACTAAATCAGTGGCTCATCAACCTTTTTAGGTCTGGGCCTCAGATTTCTGTATGCGTTTCATGACCATTTGTCAATCTAATAAGCAAGTATCAAGTATTCTGTGCCTGACCCACACCGTCGACTTTTTCTGTCTAAGGCAAGCCGGTTTCCTCACGAAGTTTTCCTTCACTGTTCGAGCGAATTTTAAATGCGCACATGGAATGATATTCGCGACTGCAAAGCAGTGAATTGAACCTGCGACCTCAGGGATGAGAGCCGCACGCTGAAGCGTCTAGGCTAACACCGCTCTTTTGACGTTTAATATTCGGTTTTAATGAACTAGTCTAGTATACTTGCTTCCTCTTATTCAAATATTTACTTGAATTGAATAATATTACACTCCACATAGTCATGTTATATGTTCAAATTAATATTTGCCGTCGTAACATATACTATGAACTATTTTCATCAAACAACTAATATTTACTTACAAGTTTACGAGTTTCGATGCATTTTTTGCAAAATATTTTAATAAATAAAAACAATCACGTGTTTTATAGCCCGTTTGCTACACATGTAGCCTATTAGAAGCATTTGATTGGATGTGTGTTAAACTCGCCAAGCTGTTAATCCCAACTACATTGAAGCTGTAATTTGTCCCAACGTGTATCAGAGTGTTAATATGTTTGATCTCTCTTCAACTAATATGGAGTGGAGTGGCTCTTTGATAGTGATAGTTGGTTTACGTAGAGTATATTGCAGTGGCTGGGTCAGCCGTGCCTAACCTATGGTTCAGTTGGGTTATCGATTCGAAATTCTAGACTGGACATCTAAGCACATTTACACAGGACAAAGGTGTACTAAGAAAACCTAATAGATTACTTAGAATAATATGAATATGTTTTATAAAACAATTTCAAATGAAATAAAAACCACAAGAACACAATATACATTTATTAACCGGCTGACGGGCTGTGATTCTGCACATCCATGGTCTGCCGCCTTATCTACCTGATCGTTCTCAACAAATGTGTGAATGCTACTAATTTGGTGGATACTTACGGGGTGTTTGGGTTTACAAATTGTAATATAATTGTGGTAGTTTGCGACTCGTAGTAAATAAAAGTTTTTGTTACTACGTAACTTAACTTTAAGTTAACATAAAAACTTACGCAACGTACAAGGTACGCGTGAATGTTTTTTTTGTACTGTACGAGCCAAGGGTTTACATTTTGCTCACGCAGGCTTTCTTAGTTTTATAATTATTCTATTGTATGTTTTATTATTTACTAAATCGTCGGAGTTACGCCCCGAGAGTATAGCAAGACATATGTACTCCCTTTGACTGTAACATTAAATTCATTTCATACATTATTATTATATAATTATCATTTTATTATTACGCGACTTTTTAATATAGAGTAAAACTGAAATCCTTTATTATTTATATACCAAAATTAATGAAATATCTAAAGTATTAAATAGAACAAGACTAAACCTGTTAAATAAATAACTAATTAGTCACAGCTGTTCCCCTGAGGGGTAGGTATAGACCACAAACCCCACAGCAGTTCCAATATTCACCAGTGATTTATTGATATACGACAAAAACCTTACTTTCGGTGTCGGTTTGGGGAATATCCTCAATAAACATGGCCATAAAGACCACGTCTGTCACCAACACAGCCAGGCCGGTTAAAGTAAAGGGAACCACCACAGCATAGAATCCGCAAGGTCGTCTTGCGTGTGTGAGGTTCACAATGCTTAAAGCAAGCCAGATGATGTGAAGCGACAGCCAGATCCGCATTGCACTGTGTAATTAAAATAATTAACATAAATTATTAGGGATGCCACCGGCGACTTTATCGCTAACGAGCGATCTCTTCCGGGCAATCCGGGTAAAGGTGCAAGAAGAGCAAAACCAAGTTAAAAATAAAATTAAAAGTATCAATGAAAAATTATACAATTACCAAACAATCCAAAATAATACAAAACATAATTCAAAACTAAAAGCTAATCATACGTCAATCTCATTTACCCGTAAATTTTGATTTAAAAAAATCTAGTTTTCTTAATAACTAAATTCAAGAAGTAAATAAACAGTAACTTTACTAGAGTTAAAACAAAACAGTTGTTCAGTAGGAAGGATTATGTGAAAAATTCACACAAAACATAATCTTAAAACATATTGAAATTTGTATTACAATAAAAGTGTCATGTACCTTCTAAATCTAGATGCAATAGGATTTCTAATTGGCCACATAACAGTTGAAAATATTGTATTTCCTTGTCTAGCGATTGTGAAGTTATAGAAGTGGATCCTTCCACAGGCTTCTGGATCGTACAGGTATATAAGCTTCATCAGAATTACCTCATGCAGTTCACTGCTATCGGGAACAAAACGACAGCTTAGAGTTAACCAGGATATTAGCATGCAAATTGCACCTAGAATATAAATTGGAGACAAGGTGATGATTTTATCATTTCTTTTTAATTATGGACTGGCGACTCGGATAGGACTAAACGGATAATTTAAAACATTAAAATAGACGGTCATAGTTTTAATTACTGCAAAGCAATTTTGTAGTAAATAAAGCTGGGAAGTCATAAATTGTTTAAGGACTCTAACACTTATTGAGAGTGGCCACACCATAGACAGGAATATGCAAAATAGAAATTTTACTGAGATATGAAATGCCTTACTAATTTCGCTAAATTTTAAAAATTACATTTTCGTAGATGACTTTTAAATCAACTTCTAAATTACTACGTAAACACATTAAGCCTTTAAGCTATTTGCCTGTCCATTAAGCAACTCTTACAATAAAAGTTATTCCAGTTCCTGTCCATAGCTTTCTATGAACTTTCATAACTAACCGAACTCACTTTGATAAATTATCATTACAATGCTCCAAACTCCCAGCGAGTTCATCTTGTTTACGCTTCACAATATTACTATTCAATTAAAAGTTAATTTTGGACACTTTAACTCACTTATCAACGGGAGTTTAGGGACAAACGTTTTCAAGTAGGCCATGAACTAATTTAGCGGAATTGTTCGGACCGGATTTTGATTCAAATTCCAAAATTAATGGATGTCCTTTGCCGACGTGGTAATGAAAAATTTAATGCGTCCTCAGATTGAATTTCTTTTGGGTCGTTGAGGAATTTCGCATTTGCTAAACGATAATTTCAGTATAAATTACTTTTATTGATTTCCCCGGATTTTAATGGATCTGATGGGGAGCGATGAGCCCGAATGCCGTCAGACTAGGTCACGCAAAGTATTTTGTTCCAAATCAGTCAGATATGTTTGTTGTATTCTATTTCTTGCATTCTGGTTGTGTCCAGATAGATTGTTTCTATATACGAACGCATTGTAGAGCAATCCTTCTTAGACTCAAAAATTAACATCGTGTTTCAGGCAGGGTTTGAACTATAAAGAAAAATGTTGAAATGAACGACGCCAAGGCCCTTAAAGTGAATGAATGTATTGTATTTTTGGGCCAGACACGTATAATAAATATTATTGTTGTTTAAGTGGTTTTTATTACATAAATATACTCTCCGAACCCATTTCAAATTTCCGGACAGCTAGACAAGTTAGGGAGATTCCCGTCTTTAATCCAGTATAAAAATAATTTTATAAATTTTACCTGAACTGAAATTAACATATTATCACATATTCGCTTAGCTCAGTTTGTTCATACTATGCAATAGAGTCTAATTAGGGCTTTAAATGAAATAATTTGGATTTATCTACGACAATAGTGATTCATCTTGTTACTTAATCAAATAACAGTTATTGTAACCTGAAATGGTCAAGAACATATATTTTTGTGGTTAAGTTTTTACTGCATCTCACATTATATACTCATTTTAACATAGCAAGTTTAATACTGTCAGGTTAAATTAGATATTTATGTCCCTTATTATTCATCATTGTCCCATTAGTTAAAAGATTTAGTTTAGTTCAAAATTGGTATAATAAATTACAATATTTTTCTTAGAAAAAGAAAGACCACTGGTTTTTCTTTTCGACTGGTCTAAATTCTCCATTTCTATAATAAAGCACATCATCGTCCAACGGATCTTCGAACACCGGTTCAGGTATCGGCATATTCTCTTCCAACATCAATTTCTTATTGACCTCTCTCTTTTTTATACTTTTCTTAATAAGACTGATTTTTCTACAGATGTATATGTTTACTCCAAATATAATTATGCCTCTCAGCCAGCACACCGATGCCGCCATTGGAAGCCAGCCACCGAACCTATTGTAATGATCAAGTTTCATCTCAACACTCCAGCCGCTGTATCGTAGTATCATTCCAGTAGTGAGGCTTCTTTGGATGTGGGCGATGTAAACGATAGCCATTGACACGTCAAAAAATATTATCGATATACATGAGAAATAACTCAAACTGAGGATAATCTTCAAAATATGAACTTTCGTAGCGAACCTGAAAATTCTCAGACAAATTGCTATGACTAACCAGAAACTGTGAATAATTATGCTGATTTTCACGTATCTGAAAACGAATAATATAAAAAATAAATGTCCAGTGAGGCAGTGAATATTATAATTACATTATCATGAGAAAGTACATTTGCTTTGGTTGCTAGGCATAACTTAGACTTCTCTACTAAACGTGGCAATAAGATTAATGAAATTTATTAAATAATAAACTGTTCCAAAGAACATTACAATTGCATAGGAATACCTTCTAGTTTTTGCTGGTACCATCGAAGTGACTGTAACAATGGCTGGCATGTGTTTGATCGGTCGTATATTCAAACCATGAGTATCATTGCTCAGCTCTAGAGATAATATAGACTTGGAAGTACGTAGATTGTAGCCGCAAGCATGAGGATCGTATAGATACATAACACGGGCGAGTTTGTCGTAGTCATATTTGGCATGCTCTGGTGACCACACACAATAGTTGATCGTCGACGCTCCTATGAAGACTAGAATACCTGAAATGTCGTGATAGTGTAATGTTTGTACTGTCATTTTAATATATGACCTAACTAACAACTAACAACGAATAGATCAAGTGTATAACCAATCTACGCTTAATCATGAATGATTATTACTCAGAATAAAAACATTGGATTCATAAGATAAGTACTAAATCAAAAAGAGTAAAGCATAAAAGACGTATTAACAGTAGTGCTTTGAAAAAAAAATGTTTCTTATAGAATATAAGATAAAAGGTACCCTTATTCTACGTCATTAAATGAAATCGGTAGTAGTCATCGCCAAAGAAGACAGAGGGTGTAGAAAGAGGCTGACAGAAAACTCCAGCGTACAACTCTCTCAATACTCTTTTACAACACTTATCGCAAATTAATTAGAAGTAGCCTGTCTAGTACTAGTCGCAGGCCCTTTTATCAACTGGATAATCGTTAACTTTATAGTGAGACTTTTTACACAGCTTTCCTATAATACATTTCTTAAATTTCACTCTATAAAATTCTCAGGGATTTTTTTTAAGAAAAGTATCCCTTTTCCCAAAAAAGAATTACTAACATTACTAATAACACTGGATGGCATTCGTCAGTGGTATAAACATTTTTTCCATAGCGACACAAAAATTGACAAATTATTTCGATTTTATTTGCTCTAAAATCGTCAGCGTGTGTCAGGCGCAGACAGCTGATCAGACTACATGCCCCTTAAGAAAATAAACGATAACTGATACAAAAATCTAAAGGGCCAGACCTAAAAGGTTGTAGCGCCACTGGTTTTAAAGCCGCTCCACCCCCTGTAAAAGATTTTCTTTGTTGTCCACTTAGTATAACTTACATTGCAGAATTATCACGTCAGAAATCCACAAACAAGACCTTTTATCACTCGGAAGAAGAGACACAAGTTTCTTAGTTGGTTCGAATTCGTGCCTTAACATATTACAATATTTTCCACACAATAATATTTCTTATATAGAAATAATTTACCAATGTTGAACGGCTTGACGTCAACCAGTCCTGACATATTGACATGTTATTAATTTTATTTATTACATGTCATATAAACGTTGTCTGTGGTTTTATAAAGGATTTATGTTAGTGTAATATGAATTACTAATTCCTTTATAAATCCTTGTAAAAGGTTAAAGGTTAGAGGACTCAGTTTATGCGTAAAGTGCTGGTTAACCAAGCCAGCCTAGCTCCTTCCAGAAGCTGTAGACACCTGAATAAATACGATTAAATCTATCAATGGTGCGCCTTGAAAAAGCCTATTTATTTATTTTATGGAAACGAGTATATGGGACGACCTAAAACGGTAATCATCGCAGACAATGAACACACATTTTAGTGGCTGCCTTGCCGGCCTTTGAGGGAGGTGTATACTCTTTAAACTCAGGAGTCAGACTGCTTCCACAGTTCGCTAATTCGCAAAAGAAAGGAAGATTTCCAGGCATCACGGTGATGCTGTTGAAATCTGAAGTTAACACGGCTCGTACTGCGTTGAAACTATCAACCTAATCAACCCAAACAACTCTTCAGAACACTCTCCACAGTATACTTTGTAGAATACACATAGAGACGCAATGTCTCTTGTCTCTTTGAAGTTAAACGGATGTCATTATTTTACGGGGACACCAGAAAATTTTTGGCCATGTGTACTTTTTTACTAATATTGCTTTAAAATAATATTTTTAGCGGTCGGTAAGGTACAACAAGTATGGAGGTAGGAGTGTAACTAGTTCTATTTGAATTTTAATTATTGTATTGACGGTACAGAAAACAATTATATCTTGATGTAACAGTAACTGTATTTCCTTGGATAATCGTACACGTACAAAGCTAGTTTGTTCCCCAAAAGCAATGAAACGTAAAGTGAAAAGGAAATAGGGCAAAGGAACAAATCGTTTTGTGAACGCCCGACCGAGTCCGTGCAAATAAAGTTGACGTGCTTTGATGACAGTTTTAGTGTGTTGGTTGAAGTGGGTAGGTTTGGGACTGTTGCTACTGTATATCTGTGTTTGCTTTATAAGTGTGTAACTTTAAAATGGATGCACTAATATTATGGAATATTGATGACTGGATGTGTTTCACGGTCCGCGTCACAAGATAGTTTCTTTAGCGAATTACGGAACTGTTTAATCGACTCCCGGTGAAGGTCTTTTCAGGGAGATACGACCCGATCCAATTGTTTAAAAAAAGAGCACACTTCTCCCTCAAATGCCTCAAAGGCACCCACTAAAATTGGTGTCCATGGGGTGCAATTATTACTCCTTTTGAGCGTCCCGTTTGTATTATATTTTATGCCTACTAGCCCTATTCTATATAAAAAAAAACTGTAAAGATAAAATATTTGGGAAAGAATTGAATATTTATGTAAATTAGTTTTATTTGTGTCAACTAGAGACGATTTTTTAAAATTATTATATGAAATTACAACTGTGTTGGAACTTTTATGGCTTAAAATTTGATATAATATTCATTTAAGTAGTTAGAAAAAACAAAAAAAGATTATCAAATAACGCGTTGAAAATGAAAAAAAATACTAAAAAAATATTGGAAATTTATAATACGAATATAGTATCGATAATAGTTATCGAAGTCTATCTGCAACATTTTCTTTAAAAAAAATAGTATATAGAATATGTCCATTATTAAAATTTACGATACTGCATCGTTAATGCATTATCGGTACATTTTAATTTAAGCAAACAGAATGTACGTAGAAAATATTAATAGACAAATTGTTAATTAATGGCGGGCTAATTAATTGTTGTTTTCGTTGAGTTGTTGTTAATGAAAATCCTGTACCGATTATTGAATATTGATTGTTTAGTTTCATGCGTAATTTGACGCATTGAGTGTTTAAAATATCTTCCCTATCGACTTGTTGTGTTGGCGCAGCTAGGATTTCTTTCTCTTGTATAATTAAAACTTGCTGCTATGAAGAAAATACATCATAAGGAAGCCGATGTTCCTTCATACTTTAATTTTATTTGTACTAATATGTTACAAATTACTCTTCCATTTGTTTAAAATACCATCCGTATCACCATGACGTCCGTCGTTCCACAACTGAGTCCAACCAGCTGACCGACTTGATATAAGGTCCTTCAAGAAAAGAGCGTAGTTGTGAGCTTTCTGGCAATGTGAGTGTCCATGGGCGGCAGAATCACTTATCATCAAATAAGCCTTATCAATAAATAATATAATTTATATGATGTTTTATATAAATGACACTGCGTCCATCTACTATCAATCATCACAGGTTATAAATAGAGGTTTATTTTACTATGACCCAACGAAAGGAATCTTTTATTTAGAATGTGAAAATGCATTGTGTAAAATGTCACTCGAAAATTCATTTTATTTCTGCCATGTCCGGCCCCTTTGTTGTACGTAACATATTGCACGCGAGAATGGAAGGTAAAAATATAACGAAGTTAATTTGCGTTTGAAATATTAAAAAAAATCTTGCCAATTGCCATTTCCATATTGGTTTTGTTACTTGTAGTATTAGGTGACCATGACCATGACCACACGGAATAAGAAGAGTGGGCAGGCCAAATAGAAGGTGGGCTTTGACTTGATAGGGATAGCTATTGGCAATGATAGAAACATCTGGAAAGGGTTGGAGGAGGGCTTCACCCAAGATTGCAAGATTTAAGGACGTGAAATATATATTATTAATAAACTACTATTGACACTGCAACAACGAAAATATTTTTCAACAGATACAATGTACCAAACTGTTTGAGGAAAAACATTTTTGTAAAATATTCATACATCAAATATTCTTAAGACGAGACCACTGAAAAAATTTTATCATTTTCATTTATTACACTACAAACTTACATATATGTTCAGTTGATTTAGAGACGTACAATTAGAAGACAGATATAAAAGACTTAACTAAAAACGTTTAATGAATTATATTAGAATCTTGTGAGGTACTATACAGATGAAGTATCGATCAGGTCACCAAGCACGTTCCACATAGACATCAAGTATGACATCGAACAAGCTTTTATATACTTATGTATCTTTTGATTCATCTATAATCAGGGAAACAAATATATATTTCGACACATTCGAAGCAAGGTACATTAAAGATGTAAATTGTATGCAAGTAAGACAATTCCTTTAAATATAAGTATCGTCTAGGGTTAAAAGGTATTTATTTAATCTCTTATATTTCGTACAACTCCTATTCAAGTATAAGAGATTTACTTATTAAAAAAATTACGTGCTTTAGTATACCATACTGTTTTAGTTCTTAATAAAGCAATATTAGCACCTAGCTCACGTACCTGGATTAATTAGGCGAGCTTTTATGGCATCCCGACTGATCCGTAGAAGATTTTATAGTTTCACTGTTTCTTGTAACTGAGAACTTTAATAATTGGATTCATAGGTCTTTAAACGAGTTATCTGTTAATTATAATTAATACAATTACATGTCTGTGTTACTAGTAATCTCTAGGGAATTACTAAGCATATTATGACAAACATACTCCTTTATCTGTAACTTGAGTTTCAATGGTAGGCTTTACAGGTACAGGTAGGCTTAGGCCTCAGGTCTGTTTCATGCTATTTTTTCGGTCTAATAGGCAAGTAGGTGCCTTTTTGAGTCTAAGGCAAAGCTTCCTCACGATGTTTTCCTTCATCGTTTGAGCGAATGTTAAATGCGCACAAATAAAAGTCTATTGGTGCACAGCCAGGGTTCGAACCTTTGACCTCAGTGATGAGTGTCCCACGCTGAAGCCACTATATCATCACTGCTCTTGGTCATGAAAACTCAATGTTATAATCGGTATTGGTATTCATGTTACGCTGTACGTATCCTGTGCTTTGATTGTTTTATTCTCCGACAACCATTAAAAGTTTTTTGTAATGTGACCTGATGATGAAAGAATATTGGAAATTGTAGTTTTTGAATCTATTGGTTTTCAAACAAGCAAACATAAATCTTTCCTTTTACTTATACTATAAAAATTTATTGGTTTGTTTTGTACCTAGTCCATTCATAATTTCTGTTACAAATGAAAGTGCATTTTATTACGAAGAAATGTAATATTATTAAAATTTATACCTACAAATTTATTAATCTCAGCAAAAAATAACAAAAAAAAAAAAACAATTCGAAATGGCCACTACTGACTTTTATACAGGCTTTCAATCGGTTTGGCCACGAATCTATGAATTTAGGCATTGTTTCCAAGGGAAAGTTCGCGACGCTACCTCCAAAGATTTTTTAGTTACCCAACGTCGCTGTGTTGTTTAAAGCATGGCTGGGCATATACTCTAAAACTGACCATAATTTGAAGTCTAAAGGGATGAGGTCTAGTCTAGATGACTATCTGGGCCAGTCTTCAGCTCTTATAAAGTCCGGAACGTTGGTTTCAAGCCCAAGCCTTGGGTTGTGCATGCCTTGTGACCATGTGCAGAATCCTGCTGGAAAGTCTTTGCTTGATACCTTCACTCCTTTTTCACGAAAATGTAATTTTGCGACTCCTTAACGCCCCACCAACCATCACTGACACAGGGTGAGGACCACGTTGTACCTTTCCGACCACTTGAGCAACTTCTTTAGTACTGTGGGCGTACACTTTATCATTTTGCTTATTATAGTGTTCTTCAACCGTGAAAATTTCCAAATTGAAAAGTTCTTTTCGTACATCCTCTTGGAAATCTACCTGCGTATCGCGACGGAAGGAATTTTTAAGATTTTTTTAAAATTGTTTTCCTACATAATTTATAGAGATAATGTATTTGCACAAAAAAGCAACTTTCAATCCTTTTTACATTGTAATAATTTAAAATTACAAAACATTACATAATTATAAGAAGTTTTGTCATTCATTTGTTCATATTTCGTGTGTAACGCAGTTGTCTAAGAAGTGTTTGTTCTGCGTTGAAACTATTACTAAAAGTATTATTATGCAAATTCTTGCAAATTTGAGAACGTTGACATATTTTTGCAAAGATATTGGTCCCGTTTATCTTTCTTATAATAATACTTTAATTAATGTCAACAAATATAGTTTACTGTCTTTAGACGGCATATTTGCTTGGGCTTTGTCGAAGGAACGGTAATGAGTAACCAAAATTGTGGGCCAACATAAAAACATTGTGTTGTTTTTAGAATATTATTTAATTATTCAATATCGCATTCGATCGCTGTACAACACTTATAGCGGTAATAATATTTTTATGGTATTAATTGTCTTTAGCCTCAAATTGTTTAGGCTTCAGTTTCTGTGATTACCTCTTCAAACACAAAATTTCTCTCCACCGAGCATTCTTAAGGTCTGAGAACAGGAGAAGGTAGATGGGTGCCAAATCTAGTCAATACGGTGGTTATAATCTGTAACTTTTTCGGATATCTACACTAAAACTAAGTGATTTTGAAGTATAATTGGTATGTCTAAAATTAAAACTTTATATATTTTCTTATTCTACTGTATAGATAATAAAAACTACGAGATGGAGAGCGTTCGTATATTCGACATAATTTAAATAAATAGTTATTACGGTACAAATTGATGCAACTCGTACGACAATCCCATGAGATTTTAAATTTTCCGTTAATTTTATCCTTGTGCCATCCGATATTGCCATCGAAATGCAATCAAAAGAACGACGTAGCATCGATTTGTAACGGAACTGTATCGCTAAAGGGAAATCATATTAACTGCACATATGCAGCGTTTTGGTACTCCGGCACAGTGTACACGAAAATTGGGGCACGGTCTTCATTCTTGTACTGAAGTCTCGCCGTATACGCCATGTTGCGGATGTCATTTTCTGTCTGGAACTGAACTCGCTGGAGCTGCGAGCCCGGCAACAGTACGTAATATGCTCCTTGATTGCTGATCACTTCAGCATCCTTATTTGGCTCTTCCTCGAGTTTTGAACTTTTTTTTTCTACCTTTTCAGTGTCTTCGTACTTTTCATCTTTAGCCTCTTCTGGTGGGCCATATTCTTGGGGTGGAGCGTACGTGTTGAATGGTGCACCATAGCTATCTGCCGGGACTCCATATGACGTCGCAGGTGGTGTCTGTTGTCGAGTTGGTAAATTAAATTCCTTGGCTGGTCTCCAACCGGCAGCAGGGTACGGTGCTTCGGCTCCGCTACCCTCCACCTCTTGCCTTTGTGATCTGAACCTTGCGTCTCTGTATCGAGGTGCTTCAGCAGCCACCGTCGCTGCGAGAAGTAGTACACAAGCAAAGTGTTTCATTGTTGTTTGTTCGACAGTTAGCTACCGAATGATGCTCAAACAAATACCATGTGTGCTTATATAGGTATGAAAAGAAGTGATTTTTAATAAGTTTCCGTAAACTCTGGATGTGTCATCTTGATCGATATTCGGGCCGAGTGATCGGTGACATTGGCCCCCTAAGTGAAGATCATAGGTTGTGTAACGACGACCGATTAGGAGCTGGCATTGTTCATCGAGTACGTGCGGCAATTCCCAACGGTGATCTGCTTACAAAATGCCCAACGCGGACTTTAATATTCATGACTCGTGAAATCTTTCCCTGGCACTAATTAGGTCTGTCTACTGCTATTGTTATGGGTAGGTTTTTGTTGGCTTTTTGTTATTTGTTAATTTTTCTTAGAAAATATTTATTTGAAGTCTCACTCAGTCGAAGGACCTACGGCAATTGGCCGGCCTTGTTTTAACATAACTGTTGTGTTTCGAACTAATATTTTGCAAAAATTATACTTCAAACTTTGTATCATAATTCTCTTTTAGCGTTTAATATTTCTTTGACTTAATGTAAATTCCTTGCGTGATATTTTTATCACACCCTGTAGGTATAGAGTGTTAAAAATATAGTTTAGTGGGTGTTTTGCCGGCCTTTGAGAGAGAAGTACAGTCTTTCTTAAAACAGTTGTAGGGAGATACAATATCATATGGGAATATGTCCAATGATTGTCATCATATTGTCAACGTTAGGTTCCAGTGTTAATAATCAATTAATGCTAGACGTGTTGCGGGTATTACCTAGCTCTTTGATTATGGTATGAATTGATTATGTGATAATACTCCTGACGTTATGTGCAATGGGCTTGCATTGTTTTGATGCAATTCGTTTTATAATTGTCCGTATTATATTTGAAAAGGCTACTAGGTACTATATGATAATATAAGAACGACAAACACTTATATTTATAATAAGTGCACTTAAATCAAGTATAAATATAAGTCTTCAGAGCATCAGATTGTGGGCTAAGAATTAAAAATTAATTCTCTGTATTGATAAAAACACATTCAACGCCAACCTTTCAACCAAATTTCTATTACATCTTTGTTTTAGATGCGGATCTAAATTTTTCTAAATACGAAACTAGATTCCATTTTAACCTTCTTTTTATTTAGTTTAAAATTATTAAAACGCCAAAATTACCTCGCATTAAAATGTTACAATTATTATTGCCATTTCATAACTTTTTCTTGGCCTTGGTATGTTACTGGACAGTTGGTTACAGTAGTATTTTTGTAGGCTTTTAGCTTTATTTTATATATAATAGAGATGGATTCTAAGCGTGACATCGTATAGCACGATATTTAAGTATTATACCACGTCGTGTAATACTTAAAAGGCTTTCTCTTCAATCCTCAATCTTGAGCGGCAGTTTTATAAACAGAAGACAATATACCAAAAATTAAATGAAACAAATTGAAATGGACGTCACGTTCGAAACACGCGTCACTTTCACGACTCGCACTTTGTTGTCCCATTAGCGCACGTTTGGCGTTTAATTACGGGGCAAAGGTTTTAAAATTTAAAGCCAATTTGGCTATTTACTGTTTTAGTTTTTATTGAGTTGAACACTATTTAAAATTAAGCAATATATTTCTGGATATAATGTTTAGTTAAATAATGGCGCTATATTTGAATGGCACGTTACAACCGCAGGCCTCAGGTTTATGCGCTTTCCATTTATTTATATTAAATTATTAGCCTTTATTGCTATTGTCATAGCATAATTTTATCACTTCAAAAATTAGTGCACAGTTGGGACTCGAACACACGCTGTCAATCTTCAAAATCGTAAACAAGTGAGAGCGGAAAGAAGCTAATTTTTGGTAATTCATAAGAATATAATTAATTGGATAAATTATTCTACAGATAACATTGTTTCTAGAAAAGTTATCAGGAAAAATTCGATGGGTATCAGTTTGCACTCAAAGCACGAGCGCGGCGCAGGCTAGAAGGCTGCAGTTTATACAAGAGCCTTCCTGTTGACTCGAGAGCTGGTATTAAGGTTAAAGATACTGCAATGTTAACCTTCTTTTACATTATATGGTTTTAAGGTTATTTACTTTTAAAATAACGCAAGATGCCAGAGGCTTTATACCGCGGAAAGTATACAATTCCCGCAGTCACTCCTGCAATTCGTAAGGGGTACAGACTGTGTACTTTATAGAAAAGAATGGCTGTGGATTTGCTGTAATGTTGTTAATTTAGAAATACATCGCCCGAATTAGGGGTTGCGAGTTGAGTAGGAAGGGTATGGTTATCAATCCCCAACCACTATCACGCGCCGGAAACAGTTATTAAACAAAACCTATATATATATCTAACCTAACAATAGACAATAAGTTTTTGGACAGCTCCGGCGCTACGGGAAATGCATTCCCTCCACCCTTGCGTACCAAAGCACAGACATTTTATCCGCGCGTACGGATTTAATATAACACTCTAGGGTTAGAACAGACTAGTAAGATAAGTTGAGGTTGTGGTCGACTGAATCGATGTTGTCATAAGATAACCAAGATCTAGTTTACATGTAGATAAATATTAATATACTAGTTAACATGTAGTAAATAGTGCTTTTAAAACAATTACCTCGATTGTAAAATATAGCTTAAGTTACCCAAAAATCCAAATAAAATAAACGCAGAAGTACATTCACTTAAACCTGAAAGTAAAGGATTGTATCTATCAGTGAAACGAAGCGTAAACTGCTATTTTGAATTAGATTTTAATGTAGATTTTCACATAAATTTCTGTCAAAATCTACATTCAAAATAGCGGTTTGCGTGTCGATTCACTTGTTTTGAAATACACGTTGCTTGCAATATTATAATTATTAATAGAAAAGTATAAAATGTACGTTTCGTTTAACGAATTTCCATACAATACACATTTCATTTTTTATACTTAGACGCAACTCTGGCAGCCAAAACAACTTGATCAAGGTCCCCCGAGATACCTATAAAATCAGTATCATCAAATTCAGGCAACGTATTTCTATGTCCAAGACTTTACAGGTCTGCGCCTAAGATATATGTATCTATTCCTATTTCTTCCTAATAGTCAGACACAGGAAGCTGATCACCCAAGTTGGTGGTCACCCAAATAGTCGACTCTTTGTGTCTAAGGCATGCTGGTAACCTTGCGATGTTTTCCTTCACTGTTCGAGCGAATATTAAATGCGCACATAGAAATACAATCCATTGGTGTTCAGCCGGGGATCGTGCTAGAGTGACGAGAGTCGCACACTAGCGACTAGGCCAAAACTGCTCTTGAAATGCGTAATAAATTAGTTTAGTTATGTTTGCACTAAAAATTTATTATTGGACGTGCTTAAATATTATGTGTATAAGCTTCCGAAAGTTATCGTTTTCCTGTATGTAAACTTATTGAACGAACTTATTGACCATATAAGCCCAGAAGGCGGTTGCTAATCATAAATTAATATGTATTTATCATTTAGTAATCTTAGAACTACACATATATCTATATGTACAACAAAAAGAAACATTTAGAAAATATACAAAGCCAAAACAGATTACATTGATTAACAAAATATACGAAACAGAAACCATAAGTCAATGTACTTAACATTAATAGATAACAATAGAAGACTGAAATTGAACTTTAAAAATAACTACATCTCATTATTTTAAAGAAAAATAAATTGTTACTACTGCTAAATAAAGTGATAGTGATAGTGATAGCTTCTTAAAATATTTCTTTGTCTTTGGTAAGGTGCAAAATGTCAACATCTTTATAAATTGTATTGTAAATAATAATGCAAATAATTTCTATCTTATATCTATTTTATATGCATAGATAATGTAATATGAGAACACGATGTCATTTGTTTTATTAGAATGACAACACTACGCTATATCATAGACATCTTACATGTTGTAAATTGTCAATGTGTCAATTTGTCGATAGTGTGTTTAATCGATCGTCGAGTTCAGTTGCTCTCGGTGCCTCCGATATTCCTTGAAACAATACTACTTACGACAGATACACACTGATTATAATTAAAATACATTGTCTCAAAGCTGTATAAACTTTACAACTTATCCTTGATTATCTTATTCATAGCATTTACAATTCCGCAAATATAATTAGTTGCATACAGTACAGTCGACATAATAACATCTCGGTTTCCGCGCAAAACTTAATACCGTTCGCTTCCTCTTAATCCGATTTCGTTGCTAACTTTACCGGGGACAAACAAGGTTCGTTATCATAAATATACATTATATATACGTAATTTTAATTGGATTTACTAAAATTATACAATATTAATTAGGTTTTTATGTATTCTAAAAAATGTAATAAACAAAAAAGATCGCCTATCGATCGATAGTATGTACAATCATAATAACCGTGGTCGCAGTCAAATATTTTGTTTATCAGTCGTATGTTTTGAATTTAAGTTTTTGAATAATTTCAAGATTTCGCTAAAAACCAAATCAATACCTTTTAAAACATATAAGTTGTCAAGTCTGAAACAAAAGATAACTGAAATTGCCGTGAGGAGTCTTAAATAATTTCTCAGTTGCTAGAAAAATATAGAAAGAAAATCCCAACGAAATGCAAATTAAAAGAAAAACATTATTTCAGACAGGCTTTTTCGACGTTTTCAAACTATTATGCGACCAGTGCTTACGGTTCTGAACCCTGGGCCCTAGGCAAGAAGGACGAGGTTGCGCACGATATTTTCGAGCGGAAGATTTTTTTTGGTTTTTGTTTACGACGCCGGTATTTGCGTAATCGCTTCATTCAAAAACTTATAATATCCCTGACGACGCCAAATCGTCCAATTTATAAGTGCAACAGGCTCATGTGGCTGGAAGATGTGCATCGCATGGCGGACGACGAACTCCAAGGTCCTCACTGAACTTTTTTTTTCAATAAAATTTAATAGTAATAAAATAATAATTTAATTAATCAATTAAAAAAAAAAATCTACTTAACTTACACGGTTCGATTCCACTAAAAAACAATTCGTTCGCCAGTAAAAGTAAGCAATGGTACAAGAGAAGTTTTGAGTTTAGCAACATTCTCTTCCACGAGAATATTTAATTCTGTTATTAACAGTATCGCAGTTTGATAAAAAAACAGGTGGATAAATAACAAATACAGTCGAAAAAAAATCAATTACGGAACGGAACGTAAATTCCAGAATTTTCCACACGAATAGACATTTTCCATTCGTTTTAAAGGTTTAGCGTTTGACTCGTGCGAGGAAATGAGATCATAAATTCTAGGACGTTTGTGGTAAAAAGGTTAATTTTATTGTTTACTGAAGCGTTTTTAAATCTCTTTTTTTTTTCAAATGTATAAATATAATAAACATGGATTCAAATTGATATATTTGTGTATATATGGTTCAGTTGGCTCGTCTAAAATATGATGGAAATAAATATAGCCTCTGCTGATTAGGTATTCTAATGTTAAAAAAAATTGATTAGCTTTCAACTTTACAAATAACTAACAATGCTTTATTACACTGTGACGAAATTAATAGAAGTTTGGTTAATTTAAATGTTTTAACGTTGCTAATATAATATTTTATTTGTCCAGATTCAATAGGTGCATATTTTGATATAAGTAATGAAAGTATCGTAATGGTTGAATCGAGATGGGTTGAGTTTCTTGACTTCTCAGTACAAGAAAAACATGACTGTGGAGATGTAAATCTAATCTTTAAAAGATTTAGTATGGACCACCTTCTTCCTTAGCCCTATACTAATATATTTCAGCTTTAGGTTTACTTCTTCTTTTGTGCGAACCCTGTATGTTTAACCACCTCAAGCCTAATAGTCGCACGCCAAAACTACTACCCAAAACCGACCATATATAAATAATATTATCTTATAAGTCCATATAAAACTTTAGCCTTTTGGTATTATGAATAGTTTATATCAACAAAATTATTTTATTCAGGAATTTCGTGTTCGGTAATTCATTTATAAGTCAGAAGGGTGAAGTATTCTCGCGGACCAATATGTTTGCAAATGGGTTAAAATGTTTGGGATCGATGCGGTAATTGTTCGGTTCATACCAGTTTTCCGTTCATATTTATTGAGAAGTTTTGAGAAAGGTGGTAGATGTGATAATAATACAGCTGTATTTTTCAATTATGATATATTAACGGGCTATTTGATTTCATAAAACATTTCTAATTGTTTATTACTGACTTAAAAGTGGATGCTGTGTGTCTGGTACCGACTTGACTATTAGACATTATCACGGAAATCTGTGGCTCAGACCTAAAAGGTTGTAGGTTTAAACATGTATGAACGAATAGGAATGTCGTAAAAATATATCTGTTTCAAACCTCACCGTAACGTATAATAATAATACGCTGTTTGTCGTTTATTTCCTTAAGAGGATTAAATGTTTATCCAAAAATTAGGAAGAATAGCCCCCTCTTACTGAAAAGGCTCGCCATTCACGCAAATTGTGATTCGGTTGTGAATAGTATTTGTAAGGATTTGATTTCAAAGGATCCTTGGTGTATTTAAGGCGTATTCGATGGAAATTGTCGTAATCCATTTTAATTCAAGTGAAGTGTACCAGGAATCGCTTAAGGAAGATTTTCATTAATTGGTTTGTTGGCATCGCGTCAAAAGCGTACGCCTTTAGTATTTATTATACTGTAGTTTGGTATTCCATTATTGTAAATGTAATATTTAGTTGAGTTATTTAAGTTTAATTTAGTAACATATATATATTTTATGTAATAATTAGAAGCGTAAATAAATTTAAACATCATCAACTTGAAGCCAATATAGTATATAAGTGTCATTTACATTTATGATCCCTTAGATATGCCAAGGTACTTTTTGTTACCGTCGCAACCCCACTACCCGTAATACTACATTAGTTATACTACTACTACTTTTCTACTACTACAGCATACTTTAAACCATTAAAGTCAGTTGTTACCCAGCTTCAAACAAAGAGTTTTATTTAAAAACATCTCCATATAAAAACCGCAATCGAACATAATTGTTGCCTTGAGCAATTAGAGTATTGACTTTTACCACTGCCTTGAGTATTTTTAGTAGTAGGCTAGAGATTTTTCTAAAACAATAAGGCGGTAGACTGTAGGATATTTTATTGAACTTCTTTGTTGTCGCACATTCTACTTTTTAATTAAAAAACACTTAAAAAATGTCTGGATAATAAGATCAGACACATAAAACCAACCGTTTATATACATTTTGCTACTATTAACACATATTTTTTTCAATCTACGACATTGAAACTGCATGTCATCGGCCAAGCCTGGGTCCATTACTAAGCATGTTTGTGACAAATTTAAAATACGTGTTCTACAGGTCCTTTGAATTTTTTTTACTATAGGACAAGGAAAACGTGTCACCAGAAAAATTGTAACTGCCCATGGACTCTCACGCTGCATTGTAATAATATCATAAGTTACTGTCTAGTAATTTGTTGTCATATTATTTGTATGCCCATTATTTTTAACTCAATATTTAGTTAATTTCTTGTAAATTAAAGACGTACCACCACAACTGAGAGGTTTTTAAGGCAGTTTTTGCCATCACCACTATGTGGAACCAGCTGCCCACTGAAGTATTTCTGATTTATTTCGACTTAGGGTCCTTATTTAAGAAAAGAGTGAACTAATTCTTAAAAAGCAGTGCACTCGCAAGCCCTCTGGCATTGAAAGTGTCCATGGACAGCGGTATCACTTAACATCAGATGAGCCTACCAGTTCTATAAAAAAAGTAAACGAATTACTGAACAAAAGAAAACTGTCAAAAAAAGAGCAAAAAGCTGATGGATGGCGTGACGTAGTTCGCATTGGCGTTATATACATGTATTACGGTGTATGTAAGCTTATCTTTATGTAATTAAAAAAAAGAGTAAGGACAAGGGTGATCTGTGGAGTGGCTATTGAGCCTTTGTACCTGTATGACGGATCAAGGGGTCTGAATTGCACCCTCGGCTACTTGAAGCCTCCTCGAAGATACCATTAGGTACTTCCATCTTGCTTTATTAACTGACACTAGGCGAAGTTGCCTGTCAAAGGTGGAGTGGTATATGTTTCTTTTCCTTGTCTTCTGAAGAATTCATACATTTTCATATTGACTACATTGTAATAATCATTTTTTTTTCTGTCTTTGTATTCGCAACGTACAACCCTTGTTCCTCATTATATATTATGAGCGCATATACTACCGAATTACGAAAGTACATTAGTACACGCATACATTACGTTTATTAAGTAACGGTGTAACACAATTAATTTCACACAAGACCGTAGCAAAAATCATAAGAACAGCAAAATATATTTTTAAGTCTTTGAAGTATTCTTAATATCTTTTATTTTAAAAGCTTGCCAACGCGCGGCATTTGGTAAAATAACTAAAATAATTTTTAACGTGACGAGCACTAATAAACAAAAATGACTTACACAAAGACAAACTAAACAATTAAAATTACAAAAACTAGACGAAAATCGATTTTAAAGTGTGAGGGACCTCGTTTATCAGAATGCTGAACTGGATCGGTGAGCTTTGACCAAAACGCGTTCTTCGTCTGGTTTTGTCTGTTGGCATCTTTTTTTCGAGATGTCACTGGAGAACTGTAGAATCCAATATTCCATAGTAAATTTCATAATATTACAGAACTAAAATGTTTAATAATCAGAACTAAATCAACGGAGAAGAAGCGTCTCTCAGGCCATTATGAAAATAGTTAATGATGATTTAATAAAAGTGTAAATCCCGTTTTTACCGAATGTTAATGTTTTTAATTAATAAGAGATTATTGGAATCAATATATTACAAAAAACTACATGAATATTATAACATATTACCAAATAAATACAGTTAATTACTACAAGGAAATGATTTTTATCAAATATTTAAGAAACCTTGCTTGCGATTAAGTCTATAATCGTTTTTTGTAAAAAGTACCTAATATTTTTGACCTTGCTGAACACTTATATGACTCAAATCCCCTTGAAGTAATGAAACCACCTTCTTCTGCCTCCCTTAATTGAAGAAAATAAATTTCGTTTATACGAAACGTCTAACGTGCCTTTCAGGGGATAACATGTGAAAATTTTGTCCCAAATTCGATTTTAATTATTTAAAATCTTTTCAGTGCTCTCATACTGAGGTCATGCATTTTAAATGACGCCCTGGGTTATGAGCTGTGCGCTAAGTAATAGATTGTGTTTCAGATTTGAAATAACCTTAGTGGATAATGAATATTATATTTTTTATTACAAATCAGCCCACTTGCATGACGTAACTTATTTAAAAGTCAATCAAACCTGCACTTTCAAAACTATAATAGATTTCTGAAATGCGAAATGAAAATTCAGTTTAAACTCTCGTAAAGGAATTCTGGTGCTCTGAATTCCTCCAGATTTGGACTGCGACATATATTTCGTGCACAATATGAATTATGGAGCATTGCAAGTGACGTCAATAGCTCCAACGTCGCTTGGGGACAATGTCCGCCTTTAGTTTAGAGAATTAATAGAAATTAAAAAAAAATAAGTTAATGTTATTACGATATATCAAAGCTATATGAAATTTGTATCACCGAGGAGTTTCCATTACTATATTCTATTACGAGACTCACATTATATGAAGTCTATTGAAAACGATTGACTTGTTTGTGAATGCACCCGCTTTGCGCGGTCTCACGCTACCTTTTAAATAAATACTAATTTATAGTATCACATTAAATAATGGTCTGTTCATAGGTATTAAAAGTCACTGGTGTACTAAATAATTGTCATTATGTATGTTGTTTTAAACTGTTTTTTGATTTTTTGATATGATTTGTTTCTTCAAAACGTATTTTCGTCTGTTTTACTAAAACATAAAGCAGTGGAAAGAGACATGTAGTATTTAATTTTGTTTTTTAATTTGTAGGGTTATTTTTGGACACTTAGCTATCATAATTTATACATATTATTAATAGGAAAATAAAAAAGTGAATCATTTTCGTAGTGAATAAAAATTTAAATACTTGTCGTATATAATAAATAATATCTTAAACTCCAAGTAAGCCCAAACCATCCATCACGTGACACATCACCCCACTTAATCGAGCGAATACCTTTCCACTTGTCCGTGAAAATCCCTGTTATACGTTGCGACCCTTTCATTCGTATGGAATTTGGAAATCAACCCGTAACATCATCGACGATCATGCTGAGCACCTGATACATTACTGTTTAATAATTTAAAATTTAAAAATACACACGTACATAACCATTAATAGATAATACGCAGTGTTATGAAAAAAGCCTTGTTGAATTTTGCGATAATGTCGTTAATACAGTACGACAACTTAAAAAATAAATTCTACGTTTCAATTCCGGGCGCAGATGGGCCAGACAAAGGGTTATTATTGGTAATTTTTTAATCGGTAAACCACAATGAAAATACATAACAAATGAACGGGATAGTTTCTTTGGTATTTCCAATTAAGTTCACAATCTATTTCGTTTTTCCGTTGACGGCTTTTTCTGATTAAAAGAGGTGGTATGATATAACAGAAATGACATCTTCCCTTTGAGTCTCATGTTAATATCATTAACACGAGCGGGTTTTTCCGTCATAAAGCTGTTCGGGTGACATCTTTGAGAAAAGCTTTGATGAAATTGTGGGAGAATTATTTTCATTTAAGCTTTTTAATTAAAATGTCAAACAAAGCAAAATTTCGCTCATCATTAATTGATACAGACGTAATAGGACAAAGGTAAGTACAACGCAATATCTATTACCAGTTAAAGAATACATATATATAGCATTTCCTTAAATCTCTGTCAACAGTTGCAAATCACTTTCGCTGTGAAAATTAACTCCTTTTATATCTGTTAATACTATTTCATGAGTTGCGTATTTACATGAATAAAAAGATTACTAAGCGCTTGCAGTAGCAATGGGAACAAAAAATGAGCCTACGAGACGCCTATAAAGGGTAGTCGTCGCAGCCCATGGACACCCATTAGTGCGTTGCCGGCTGTGAAGGGGGTAAAAACTCTTTTTAAACAATTGGAGGTTGTATCTGTCAGGAAAGACTTGGAGGTTATTACGGTGATCAAACGAGACAGGAGGGATTAACACAAACAGCTCTTCAAAACACTCTCCATAGTACACTTTGTAGAAAACGCAAAGAGACGTAAAGTCTCTCCGTAGAGAGAGAAACCAGCCATTCAGTAATACAATAGGAGATTGATAGTTCACCCTTTGCTGATTTTTTTCAAAAGAAATAATCCCAAGATATGTGAACAGTATTCAATATGAGGTCGTACTTAAGCCTTTTAGAGCCGTATATGTTGTACCTCAGTGAAATACAGCTTGGCCCTACCCAAAATACCCAGTTGGAAGCTAGTTTGTCTTTTTCTTTCAGATGAGTCATGAGAGAGGACATCTTTCGATATTCCAACCCATCATTAATGATGCTACCATATAGTTATATGCTAGCCTATCGTCAATTTTAAAAACAAGTTAGTTACAGCTCTCATCTCACTTCACTCTATCTGAATATGCTTGGTTGGCCGGAATATAATGTGTCGACGGTGCTCTAAGTATTGGATGTTGTCAATGTTCAACGGGTCATTAATTTTCAGAACAGAACAGAGTGAGAGAACACAAACTTTCGTAATGTCTACATTAATGTGTCTAGGATTGGAGCATACTCCAACAACTAGGACTTCAATCCTACAAAAAATTTGCCATCAGCATAATCCATAACTAATTAGCTAGTACTCCCCCAGAATTCTCAGAAGCTTCCTATTGATGATAGATTCCAGCAGCTTATAAAATAAAGAAATGATTTAGATTGCGAGGTCTGTTGCTGAATGGGTTCTAGCGGTCGACTTCTTTGAGCAGTCTTCCATGGACTTGGAACTACGCCCGAGAAGTGAGTCAACTCTGGAGCACATGTTTTAAGTATGACCGAGCGAAGGCCGTCAAGGCCACTTGATTTGTGGGCATTTTGTTGCACACGTATTGAACTTCTGGCATTGAAACACCGCAATGCGGAATAGTACTCAGTAAGGTCCTTAAGTATTCGAACGTAGAGTGAGACGCAAAGAGAGAGCAAAGAAGCTCTTCATTGCGCCGAGTGGGCCATCGAGTCGTACTCTCTTCCCAAGGGTATTAAAGAATGCTGTCAAAAGCTTCCCTAAATTTCTTTCACTAATGACCAATAGGCTCGGGTTCCAGACGGCATTTTCGCGAGCCACTCCTTAATTCTGACAGTATGTTGCGATTTTGCGATTAATAAGGATGACAAAACCATGGTCGAAATTTAGCACGCATAGAAACCATAGAACATAGGGTATTGAGTTCCATTGCTTGCACCACACCACAAAGCACCACATCGGCAATAGATACAGCACTGGCATCAGGATTACTATCTTTGTAGTAGTGTTGTGACCAGGTGTATGCTGCAAAGAAATTATGCAAGTCATTCACATAGCTGATATGTAATGCCGACGGCATGCTAAAAACAGCAGGCAGGCAGCGGGTCTACGCTTAATTGGACCACAAGCGGCTTCCACGGTAACCTCGTAGTAGTATGGGTGAGAAGTTAGCTCAGAAGATCTAATTGCGAAGGCTAATGCTCAGCTAGGTCTGGTATTCGCGTAGGCGTTGTGAACACTTAAGTTTAACCATATGCAAGAGCGACATCATGAGAGCCTCTTCCGCATAGTCAGTTAGAGAGTTCAAGCACTCAGAATGTTTGGCATTGTAATCACCGATTATTACGACTTCAGGTGATAGAGACAAAAGGGAATAAATTGTAGCAAGATGATCTTTAATTCAGACGACCTCGGTGTAGTGATTGTCACGTAATTATTAATTATATGAACCACTCTCCTTAATTCCTATAATTATATTATTATTGTATGTGTATTATATACAGAGCTATTTAATTTCGTATGGAAATAATTTTGACAAATAAAAATTCTATTTCAGATTGCTAATAATTTTCAACAGGCGGATGCACTGTTGCTGGAACACAGCGAGACTTTTATGTTTTGTTCCAAGTTTTTGATGTAACATATCAGTTTTAAGTATCTAATTTACTTTTTGTCAAAATAAACAAAAAAAATACCAATACAAAAAAACAACACCTACGAAGGCTGTCTGTGGTCTATATTATTAAATTTAATTACCCTAATTATCAAATTTGTTATTACATGTGTGTTATGTGTGTGCATTTTGCTTTGCGGAAGATTATAACATACTCCTATAAGTATAATTCTTTTAATTTACTCCTAATTGTACCTAGATCTCAAACAAAAGCCAAAAAAATTATTTGAACATGTCGGCAATCTGTGAACGTATATTAAGAAATAGTTTTGTTTACTTGATAGCGCAGTCTGTCAGTTTAATTAAATTTTAACGAAGGTTCAGGGTTGTAACTCGAAGAAAATTTCAATTAGAACACAACTCGGAGTGAAACGAAAATAGTGAAAATAAAAAGTAATATTTTTCCCGGTGACGTAGTGTTCTTGAGTGAGTCGAGTTCTCAAATTCATTTAGCGGGGCCATAAGTTGTGACCCGGTCGCTACTGAATTACTTGGCACTTATTGGGTTCTAAGTGAATTAAGAAAATACCTGCTAAATTCTTCTCTAGTTGATGTCATCCTGGTGTGTTCATTGTGATTATATGATGAAGGAAACAAATCATTACTTATATATTTAAGATTTAACCCAAAGTTAAAACATCGATCGAAATTTTAGGGGCGATTTGATATGTATTAATAATTTCCTCCAGTTTTCGCGTGTTGTTTCCACAGAATTACTGATAGAGGTCAAACGTTCGGTTTTATTCTTTATTTGTCCATTATATTTTTATTTAATTACAATAATTAACTGCTTTGATTAGAGAACTGGTGGTAAATGTAAATATTTATTTATTGACGTTCATAGGTGTTACCTATATGAATCAATTGTTTAGATTTTTGTGAAATAATAAATTAACAGAAAAGTAGGTATTTGTATGCAGATTAGTAATAAACCCTATAGTTAAATTAGATACTACACGGGATGTTTGCACAAATGATAGTATTAAAACATGTTTCTAAACGGGATACTGTAAAAAACCGTACCTGCAAAAAACGGGATATTGCCTTGGGAACATCATTTTTAATTCCTTCTAAATCTTTCAGTTTTAAGGAGGTTATGGTCCAAAAATGCAATTCAATCTAGGACCCTAAACTGACCAGATATGGCCTATTTGTTAGGCGATTTTCTTTGTTAATTAATGAAAATATTAGTAAATGTAAACGAAAAGTGAAATTTTAACTGGCTAAAAGGGTGTGAACTTGTAATGTAGTATTTCATGGATTTTAAATATTCCGGCAATTAATAATAAGAATACTTACCAATTAAAATAAGTAGTTCCTCCAACTTCCATTTTGTTCCCTTGGACCGTGGGGTTCAAGTGCACAGGCCCTAATTAAAGATTATTAATAATTGGCGCCTGGTAGATAGTATTACCATTGATATAAGAGCTGGTGCTTTCCTCAATTAACGCATAAGTATCGAAATGCAGCGAGAAAATGCTGTTTAAAAGGTACACTGCCACAGAGACCAAACTTTATAAATTTGTTTTAGTTTTCTATTTATCTATTTTTTATAAATAATTATTGTTATTCGTATATAGGTTAAACAAATTGTAAAGATAGGTTATATTTATGTGTTGGTATTAAAAATATGAATTTATGTTATCAGTTGTCACCCAATTTAATGAGGTGAATTTCTTGGAGGTTGTGTTTAATTTGGTGTTTACTTATTTGAGCATATCTGTATCTGTTTGTATTTATAGTTTAGTTAATGATGTTAAAAAATAAATTCTTGTGAGCTTTGATTTAAATGGATTTACTGGTAGATTTATATAACAGGTTATTCATATTTTGTCTACAATAATTGTATACAGATAAAGTACTTATTTTCCGGATGGATAAGGGAAAATTGTTAATTCGTATGTTTTAAGTATAAATTTGATCGCTGGAAAACCGCGCTTAGTCGTTTTTCTACAGCTGAACAAACAGTGTGAGGGCTTTTGTAATTTCCACATGTATTTGAGGGACACACGGTCTTGATATATTTGGTTTTGACGAGCACATCGGAATGAAAGTGTTTTCGAACCCAGAATCTTGTTCGTGTTCACTTTAGTAACACTTTAGTAGTAGACTTCGGTCGTAGCGATGTAGTTTCTAGATATAGTTTCTCTGTGAATGTAACCCCAAGAAAGATCCAGTAGTACATATATTATATAATAAATTTGTCGACTCACGGCTCGACCTTAAAAAGCTCAAAATTTCTTTTCTATCGTTCTTTACGACTTGTTTAGTTTAGTACCCCAAGTAATATTAAGGAGGCTTTGAACCCCTTAATTTTTTTTTAGGATTCAAAGTGGCGTTTGTGATCAGGAAGGTAAGGTAAGGTTAAAGCAAAACATTTTCCCTTTTTTCACTCATATCTAGAAAAAATTGAACTGTTTTAAGGTCGAGCCGTGATTCGACAAATTTATAATAATATGTTTATCAGAGAGAAAATATAAAAAAATATCAGTTTTATGTAAACACATATATATAATAATAGTACAATACTTATCTTAAAAATTAAATGTGAAGTACTATAAACACTGAAAGCCGGTTAAATTCTATTTTACAGCTTGTACTTGGACATAAGCCTCGTCTTAGAGCTTCCACTGCTTTTCGTGTCTGCTTTAGGTGCCACATAGGGCCAGCTGCTCTACTCATATCACCTTCCCATCTTTTCATTTGTCTTCCGCGTTTTCTTTTGTCATAGCGAGGAAGCTATTCCATCGCTTTTTTTCCTTCGTATCTTTGTCTTTTCACACAATCATAATCCTGTCTATTACCATTTCAGTCTTTTACTAGAAGTAAAAGCATTTCAAAACTTTTTCATGTGTTTAATTTCTTCTAGTTTAACTCTATCTTTCCAATTATTTTTTTTAATTTTATAATAATAATTTGACATCACGTTCTGATTTAATTTAATTAATTTAATTCTTTGGCATTATAAACATTTATTAACATTTCTTGTTCTTCACTCGTCTACATATGTATACCGTCCGCACCTATAATTACAGGCTCTGTGGCTTTGTTGGCGGAGTTATATATACTGAGTTTTTCATATAATAAGATGCACAGTCGAGACTTGTTTCTTGCCGCTAAGAATGTGTACTGCGATGACAATATCGCATTGGATTTTCTTACTAACACCCATTAATCAGGCTTTTATTTAGTAATTTTTAACGATAACGATATGAACGCCTTAATACCCATCATATTAATAGCATACAATGGCGTATGGTGCGAGCGACATGCTTGGAATGGATCCAGAGACTTGTTCAACAAAATTATGCGTCTGTCGCGGGCAGGATCATTAGTGGGCCATGTTGGGCATTTAGTCGTGTTGTATTTTGTCATTAACTTAACTAGATGTGTTATTATCGTCTGTATCACGCCTTAATGGTGTATTGCATTATTTAGTACAAAGCTGCACGAAATGTTCATTATTAAACGTAATGATTAATCCGACTCACTGTTTCTTCTAGTTTGTTCTACGCCTTTATTTATAAATGTTATATATAATATGATAATTTTTTTTAAGAAATATTTGAATACTTTAACTATAAAAAATTGTGCAATTAGTTTAAAGATATTTTAGTTAAGTTTATATCGTAATCATAAAAATATATGAGGTCTTCAATTTGTGGAGGTAACTTAAATGAGGCCCTATAATTAACAATTACTTTGTATATTAACGATAAGGACAGTAAATGAAAAACATCACTAACATATGAATTAACAATAGGAAGAGTTGCAGGAAATTTTAACTCTAGTTTGTGTTTAATAATCTAGATTTATACACATTTAAAAAAGAGTATATTTTAACTAACTTAGTGCAAAGCTAGTAAATTAGGTCCACTGTAATACAGTGTGTATGACGTAAGGCGTAGTCTACAAGTTTGGGCAGTGTCCAATAATAATGATATGTGAGAATTATGCTCATGCCATCAATCATAATTATAGCAATGATTAATTGATTCAGTTGTGGCGTAACTACTTCATTAAGTTGAAGGTTTGTGGTAGATTAAATGAATTGTTAGATTCATTCTACTAAATACTTTATTATTCTTATAATTGAAACTTTGGAAGCCACGCTTTATAATAGCAAATATATACAACATTCCATTGTTATTTTAATCGACTTCAAAGGGAAAGACGGAAGTTGTTAAAACGATGTTGATTACCTACATTAATTGTAAATTGAATGAGTTTTGTATATTATTTCATGGTTTTGTCATTTTAAGGCAAGTTCACATTTTAGTTTAATGTCACACAAATTAATAACATTATATGTTACTTGTTTGTTGGAAACGTGTTTCTCATATATTTTATATAGGTAGGTAATACATTATTGGGTATAAAAGTATATAACGCAATGTATATGTAGCAGATTTGAAGCGATTAGTATTAGTCTGATAACTATCACTATTGTCTTCCGACATTTGGATTTTATTTAGAAAAGTCTGCTGCCGATCAGAGTGCATCTGAACTCAACGATCGATGCAACGCAATACGCATTACTGACAAATTGACTGAAATTGAATTTATTGAATATTGATATTGCGCGGTGTTGTCATTCAAATAAAACAAATAATATCGTGTTATTTTATTACATAACGGTGGCATATATATTTATAGAAATATAAGAAATTTCTCGAAATGGTCTTAGATGTGTGTGTGCGTCTCTTGAAAAAGAAGAATATTAAAGATAAACAGAACATGTTGAGCCAAATCCCTTTAGACCCATAGACTACCTTGACATATTAAATACCAACTATTGATTAATAAAATTGAATTAATTAAATCGTAGACGCCTTTTTATTATTATTAACGTCCTCAGTCAATAAAATGTAGACCATACATACAAAAACAGAGGTTATAAACTGTAGGTCAGCATTTGTATAGAACCAATTTAAATAAATTATTAAGGACGAACGCTCCTAACAAGCCTTCATTCAAGGCTTCAGAGGGTATTGCTGTTTTTATTTCTTACTCCAATAATTTTAACTTAACTTTTTCTTACATTTTTATATAAATATAAATTTGAATTTAAATTTTTAAATTGGCCTAGTGGCGTCGTAGATTACCTGGCTTTGCATCAATAGACATTATTTTTATATGCGCATTAACATTCAATCATACAGTGCAGGAAAACATCGTCTCAGACCCAAAAAGTCGACGTCGTGTGTTAGGCGCAGGAGGTTGATCACCTTAATGCCTATTAGATTAACAAATGACCATGGTACGGAAATCCGAGGTCCAGGCCTAAACAGGTTGTAGGGCTACTGATTATTCAAATAAATTTTATCATTGTTCACACCTATTTGTGTTAACTGTCACTCAATCGGAACAAAATTAATTTGAATATATTCAGTACCTAATAGTACTCAAATTTACGATCACGTGGTAGTCGTAGTAGTCGTAAATTTTGGCTGATACGTATTTTTTCTCTCTATTTGGCCTCATAATGAGTTTGTTTTTTGGACCTTTGTCACAACCCCGACACACAGGAGGACCATTTGTAGGCTCAAGACTAGCAGGGCTCTAATACCGAACATTTCTATCAGTATACAGGAGGCGCTCACAAACGCTGTGGGATCCCGTGCTTAAGAATGACTCCATGGCCCATCGTGGGGTTTAAGAGAAATGGCACAAATCAGATTCATGTGTGTAGTAGAATATGATATTCACTTCGAGATAAGTTCAATTTGAGTTTTATAGGACCCACTTAACAATAAACAGTGTAGTTTGAGGTTGTGTGTATGAAGTCGAACTTGATACTGAGCCAAACAAAAGCTGCTTAAAAGTGCAGTAAATTGTCGCTTGTGGTTTTGTAATCTGTGCTGCAGCAACGTGAGGGATGTTTTTCCCTGTAACAATAAAACCGCAGACTTGATGGAAGATTTCCACTATTCAAAAGTTCGTGTACAATTTTACATTTCAAGGCGTAGACGTGGCTTTAGACTGCCAACAACGGTTTTAATACAGACTTAGGTATTATATCTAAGTTCTAACTGTACTGTCCTTAAAGGTAAATCAAACTTTAACCTTATATCAAGATATTTCACACTGTCTCCTCTATTTAATAAGACAGTTGTCAAGACGAAGCAAGGCAAATTCAGATACTTATGAAGTGTAGTAAACTTGAAAACACGCGAAACATTTTACAATTATATAATATGCAACATTTGAATAAAAGTAATGACAATGATTATTTATATTAATAATATATTTTAGCCTTACAAAAATACAAAATATTTAAAAATCGCAACTAAAACTATATCATATTTTTTTAAATAGGTAATACAGTGAACTTTAATTAATGTCAGTAAAAATATCAATGCTTCTAAATTTACATTTACTACCTAAATGTACTAAATTACTAGTTCTCAATTCAAGGGCATAGAATGGGAAATGTCAATAAACATTATTTTTAACCGAGTTATGTAACCTGACGTTAGTTAAGTTACATATATATATATATATCGTTTAGCTAACATTCGTCGCACACTTGAAACCAAAATGAGCCCTTTAGTGTTTCCCACACTCACAAATGTTGCGTTGATGTTATGTTAATAATTTAAATTAATAACATAACATCAACGCTTCCGATAATGTATAAAGGTTGACTACACTTATATTCTTTATAGGTAACAGTAGTTTCACTTAGATTTAAGAACCCTTCAATAACATAAGTTGATTTTTCATTCGTCCAGCATCGCAACCTCACAACCCCTAATTTTATGTTAGTTATAAGCTTATGTTTTAAACGATTAAAGCCAGTTAACACCCAGCTTCAAACAAAGAGTGTCATTTTACGTACGTTTGAACATCCCTACAACAATCGCCGCGGAACATAACTAACACCAGGGGTTGTTTTACAAAATGTTTGTGTAACATCTCTGTAAGTCTCAAGAATATTAAAACCCAATGAAAGAAAATACCATTAAAGTTATCTACCTGTACTAAAGATGCCATTATTTCCACCAATACATAAATCCCCACTTAGCGGATTGCTCAGTTTATGTGAAAACTCTTGCGTAATACACTCCGTAGTACCTGATTTGAAAATACATAAACGGATACTAGAATAAGATGCTAGCTCCTTTGTGTTCATATAAATACATTTTAAGAAAATATTGATAAAACTTGAATTTATTTTGCTCGTAATTTTCTCACGCCTACTGTATTTTAATTATTTATATATTGAAAAGAAAACTCTTTATATACATAAAAACACATGATATTACGTTAAAAATAAAGATGACTGTCTCCACACAAGGGTTTTCTGTCTTCTGTTAACTGTACTTGTAACAGTAATTTCTACATAACACATTCCACATAACATAATCTAGTTTCTATGAAAGTGGTTAATGATAGGGTCTCTGATGTTATCAACAACAATTTTTGTTAATTGACATAATCTATTGGACAATTAAAATACAGTTAAAGATGTATTATTTAAGTGTTAATAGCGGTATTTTTGTGATAGTGTGTTACGGTGTTATGTATTAATAAACTACACCTTTTTTGTTACAGGTATGTACACAATTGAACCCTTACTTCAAGGCACGTTAGCGTATGAATTTATTAGGTGAGACTTCAGTCAGATTAAGCGTCACTAATAAATCAAATTTATTATACTAAGTATGTAATACATTTTTAGGGAAAGAGGAGGTTGTATTACATAATGAGTACTGTCTACGAAATATGACGACATGATGCCATTCCATTAGATTAGAAATATTATCTCTCAACCTATATAATTGTACTTGGAACATTTGTTAGTAGATCATCATATCCCGAGACGATGGTAATTGGTGGAGAGTGTAGACCTTGAGGCCCACATACGGCGTTCAACTTTGGTGTTCAACTTTCTGGTTACAATTATGATTTAATTGTTAATTGATTCCAGCCCTTAACTGCTGTTAACCAAGACACAAAAGCGAGTTTTGTTTCTGTTGTAAACTGTTGTTTAAGTTATGATGACATACATTGTCTGGGTAACTTTAAAATAAGATAAAAAAAGTTCCTGTGAAACACCGAAGACAAAGATATGACAATAATTGATGCAAAAGTATGAGAAAAGTTATAATGGATACTCTAAAAGCTCTTAAACTCCAAAAGTTATTTATCACATTGGGGCAATTTTGTTTCAATTTTTTGAAGATAAGGCGAGTTGATACTAAATTAACTTTTGCTATTATTATTACGTACATACCTAACAAATGTATTCAAGTTTACACGTTAATAGGAATATTCACAGTTTATTATAGCATAACTATTGACAATTGCATATCCAATAGAGTCCACAACGCAGGATTCCCTCTTGTCTGGCGTTCTGTCAGACCTCATTTCCGCGTATTGGATTCTGACATATTTCGAAATGATTCCATCTCTCTATAAACTTATGAAACGGTTTTCACTTAAAGATTGGTTGGTTTCTGAATCAGGGTTAAGTGTATAATTTGTTATGGTTTCACATATTATTCACACTGCTTTATTCTCATGCAAACTTTATATTATATTTACAAAAATAAAACACCCTTTGCTACTTAAATATACTATAATATACAGTATATATACGTTACCAGCGAAATGAAAAAAATAATTTGTTTAGACTATTATTATTATAAGTTGTTATCAGTACAAAATTGATATCTTGGCATCGTTAGATACCAATCTTCTCTTCTTTTTTATTATCTACTATCGTTTATAATACTTGTCAAATATAGAAGGGTTTCAGTGTAACATGCTTTACGCAGGTCGAACATGAAAAGCGCGAGGGATACTGAGTGGCAAGTGACGATTACTATTGATCGAAACATGTCCTCGTCTAGTGCCTCGAGTCTACACCAGGCAATAAATTAAAAAATCAATATTTGTAACCACCTGTTTTTCCCACAAGTTCAGTGACACGTTCCTGCATGCTTCGTTAACATTTCATGCTTGGCCTTTCCAATTCACCATAATTTGTAGGTTTTGAATGAATTATTTTAACGACTACTTTGGCAATGTTTAGAAAAAATAGATTGGTAACTCAATCTATGATATTAATATTGGCATGCTTTTCTGTAGAAATGGATTGAATTGTCGATCTAAGTAGGCTAAAATGGAATTGAGATTTAATATTAGTTTTGGCCGTAAGTTGGCCTTATTTAAGATTAGATCGAAAAGTGAAAAATAAAAATAGACTATAATTGCTTACTGTATAAAATTACATTACATCCATGTTAAACTTCTTAGTACTCGACCTCGGACGGAGTGAAGGCCTCTTCCAAATTCTTCCACTTGTCTCTCATCCTCGCCACAGTTTTCCAATCCTTCCTAGGTATGGATTTGTATGAAATATATAAGATCGAACAATAATATCAGATCAATAATATTTAACATTTTTATCTTGGTCTTGATATAACAAAGGGTATTTTATTAAAACGGAAAACTTTTTAAATTGTCTCAGGCCATGAATTATATTAAACAAATCAGATCTCAAGAAAACTGTCAAGAAAATGTTAGATACACTAGAATGATGTTCATCTATACATATATATGTCTGCCCTATTTACTAAACTTTATATAAAGTAACACAGATACCTCTACGAATATTATCAAAACAAGTGTATTTGTCGCCGGCAATTTTCTTTGTCGCTCCATTACAGCTAATTGTGTCTGGAAAACGAAAGTTGTTATGATGAATTACACCACGCACGCGAGGTGGCTTATATTTGATGAATGCGAGCTTCACCCAATGAATTTTCTTGCACACGCTATTTTCCTTACGAAAAACTGTATAAAACAATATTATCATGACACACTCGGAATATATATAGTATATAAACTTTTGAAACCCTAATTATATTTTACTAGCTATATACTTGTACTATACCAGGAAATACTGAAAATATCTACTTATATATTGTAGTATATACTTTATGAGTGCATTTTTGTTGAAGCTACATATATTTTTATAACTTAAATGACATCTTGTTAATTGCATATTTTCGACATCATCTGTAGTTTTGAAGCAAAAATGTCTATTCAGTTTTTTGATTTCGTTTCATAAAATTTAGTGGCAAATATTGATCTACACTTTCGATAAGTCAAAAGTAAATAAATACATTAAAATGCCCTTTCGCTTGGATATTTTGCTTAAAAAAAGATTAATCAGATTTCTCAAAGCATCAGAGATTTCACAAATCCAATTGTGCTAATTTGGTCGGAGACTCAACAGGGTGCCACTTTCCGCCGAATATTGTTGCAAAAACTTTTTTATTTACATCATATTTTCCCTGAAAACCCGGCAAAGTGCCATTCTTAGGGGAATTGAATTTCTTTTGTGGGGAGCGGCAAGCCATTTCATTTGTTTTATTGACCAAACATTTGGAGGTGAGGAAAATTGGAAATAGTTTCGTTGAAACATGAGGGGAATGGCGAGACAATTTTGTTGCAGATTCTCGCCGTCTAGACTATATAAGTAAGGTAGGCTGAATATAACATTCCATGAGTTGCAGTTGTTCCATGAGAGAAATCAAGGACTTCATGAATACCACTACTGTAAGTCTTAAATGATGCGCTGGTGAGAAGTCATATGGAGCTAAATTCAGCGATTTGATCTCCCTATGAAATTAAGTACAAGGTGGTGTTGGAGAGAGTACAAAACAAATTTTTGAGGCCCATCTATCTTATCTTTTTACCCACTCATGTATCCGACCTTTTTATTCTTGGTTCTATGGGCTACAACGAGCTCAGATTACGCCAAGCATTTGCGCTTCATAAAATTGTTACATGACAAGGACAGTACAGCTTGGACTCACCTTCCGAAAAGGACAGGACGGAGTTAATTTAGTTAACGAATTACATAGGTTAACGAACTTTTTCGTAGTCCGTTGAGTGAACTGTCAAAAGTTCTATTATCGTTAGTGCCTATTGTAGTTAGTTAATAATTAATTTAATTTTGTTTTTTTTCTAATTAATTTCTTATGTTTGTTTTTTTGTTTCGTCCGTAAATTTTATTCACTTACACTCTTGACAATTTAGGGTTGCCTGTTGGGGCAGGACTGTTTTTATAAATAAATAAATAAAATAAAATTCCCAATTTTTGTCATTGTTGATGATAAGCAATTCTTCAGTGACTTGCAATATATGTTATTTAAACAAAATATAATTTTAAGTGAATTTGATGTTTAACAATAGATTAAAGCAAAACTTAATTTTTGTTCTAGACTGCGTACAATTTCCTGTACGCAAAAAAACGTATAACAAAGTTACCTTAATTAGTTTACTTCCTTCTAAAACTTTTATCTTTAAGATTTAAATACGGACAGTGATTTATTTCTTTAATTACTTCATTAATTAAAAATACCTGTTACTTTTCGAGTGTGCATGTTGTTTGAAATACACTACAGGATGTAGGAGACTCTTATGTATATTTATGGACAACTGACCTAATGAGAGACCTAGTAATATGCGGAAACTGAGTACAACCAACCATTATGTATATTATTTTCAAACTTAAAAGACTCATCTTTAAATTATCTGATATACATGTGTCGCCGTTCTTTGGGTGGGTGGGTATATTTTCCTACAAGAACGAGACGAGATAGATTTGAGATACGAACCTCGTGCTTATTCTCTGTGGTAACATTGCTCTCACGAAATGAATAACAATTGCGCCCAGATTAGTTTGAGATTATGTTTTTCTTAATATTACACAATTTGGATTATTATAATATATGTAAGTTGCTTTGTAACATTGTTAAGTGATTATGGTGATGTGATTGAGATTGAGAGAGATTGAGAAAAAAACATCCTGGATATTATCTAGATCGTTGAGGAATACGAAGCGTGATGACTATTTTTAAAGCAGTTTTTAAAGGCGATCACCATTACTATGTTAAACTAGCTGCTCACTGAAGTACTGTATTACATATTAATACGCTCTTTTCTTGTTAAGCACAACAAGTGAGTCAAAAACAGTTAAGTTTAGATAAATATATAGTTATACTGTTTTTATCATTTAAACACAACCCACAACTTTATAGTTATATTAGTATATGCTAATTATTATAGAGACATGGAGTTAACTAACGGACACTAATTAGATTGATAATACAGTACTGTTAGTGGTTATTGACCAGATGTTTATCTTTTAACCAAAAGTTAAATGGCGTTTTAATTGAACTTTTACTCGACAGTATTAAATTATTAGATATAAAAGGTGAAAGTGAAATTATATGTGTATCATTGATTTGTCAACTAGCAGGCAAGGTAAGACATTTTTTTAGTTCACGTATTTTAATTATTGAAGAATATATAATATTAACACTTAAATAAACAAGCAGTTATACTTTTCAATTTCAAGGATTCAATTATTGTTATATATATTAACAATATGTTAATTTATTCAAGTATTAACATTAAATATAGTCTTTTTTATACATATACTAGCTATGGTAACATTTCTACTAACAGGAGTCGCAAAATCTAACTCCATTCCTTCGTCCTCAGCTCTTAATACATTTGTTGAGTCAATAAGGTGAACCTCAACAAATGTTGGTTTAGCCAATTCAAATATTAACGTCAGTCACTGAAACTACTTGTTTATTCAAAGTGTCAGCCATTGTTTTGTGTTTTACTTCTTCTATTTAGTTTATTATGAAGACAAATTTTGCGGTGGAATTTGATTTCAGATATTCAACTCAATAAGATGGTTTAAATTAATTTAACTGCTGTATATTTATGCTTTTCTCTAAACATTACAGATGAAACTCTTGCTCATCAGCCTAGCTGTGTGCTTAAGAGCTGCCTATGCTCAATGGGGACTTCAAAGAAATGAGGTAGCCAACTTTGGTAGACCAATTTGGCAGCCAACTTGGGTGGATCAAGACCGGTACAGATCTTATGTTACTCCAAACTGGGCGAACGGTTGGAACTCATATACTCTTAACCCTTTCCAATTTTGGTCTCAACCTTACACAACGTTACCGTATCCCACGGGTCTTGGCTCCCGCTACTCGTATCAGAATAGTTGGAACCAACAGTACCCAATCAGACAGTACCAAGACAATTGGTCTTCTAGAAACAACTACAATGTTTACGCAAACCAACCGTGGAATAGACTTGGTTGCTCTCAACGCCAGCACCAGGAATATCGGCCATTCCGGACGGAAGAATATCAAGGACCAATCGCACAAGTTTATTACCCAAGACAACGATACAATATTTACCCAGAAAGTGTGCAGCCTAGTTACAATTGGAGCCCTAGAAGTTGGAACTTAAATAGACAGTACCATCCCATTAACGCATACCACCCATACCCAATACGATCATATCAGCCAACATCAGTCAACACCCACCCATCTTACCCAACTAGACCGTACCATCCGTACCCAATCGAATCGCAACATTCTTATCCATCGGGAACAGAGCAGTTCCCTAGGCCTTCTTGGAGACAGTCTCACCAACCGAAGCTCATCAGTGAAAACTGGCCACACCAAAATGAACATAGTTGGCACAAAAAATCTTATATTCCTTTCTATGTTCAATCAGGAGGGCAATCTCCAATAAGTATACAGCGACCAAACATCAATTCACATGGATCTGAACGTAACTGGGTTTTAAACAGTCATTACAATCCACTCTTAAGATCACACCAGCCTTCAGTTCTTACAGATCATTCACATGACTCGCAATCAAATTGGTCCCATCCATCTTCAGTTCAATCACATCGCTCACATCTGATCCGGCCACAACGGTTCTATCCATTAAATTTTTATTTGAATCAGCAAGCCATCAACCATCAACACCCAAAGGGGGTACATTATCATAATGATAACAAAAATAATTTTTACCACATGTACCACTCTCGACCATCCCAATCTCAACATGTATCAGTAAAAAAACATGTAGTTCCTTTTAAAAATGATCAGATTGACCTGTCCACTCTTTTGTTCCTTAACCAATTGTTAAAACCTGTCTCACCTAAATCAATCAACCGCTCCTCCAGGAACCGACCTGGCTTTAAACCTTTTGATGTTGTAATCGTGAAAAAAATTGTATCCCCTGTCAAGTCGAAGATACTGAAAGGTCCCCATCACCCTATCCATCTTAGACCTGACGTAAATTCCTTTCCGATAAAGGAAAATCTATCGACAGTAAAGCCTGTCTTTAACGGTGCTAAACCAGTATCCAAAAAACCTTTTCGGCCACTCCATGAGAAGGTGTCAGAAAATCCACAGCAGGTTTTAGTGAACTGGAATCAACCACCATCTATCCATCCGTGGTACCCCAAGGTGAACCCCTGGCATCCAGCGACGCATATTAGTACAAAGCCGGAAACTGCTGCAGTCGCGTAGATAAAATCTGATATGTAAATAAATTATTTTGATTGTATTGTACTTGTTTTTTTTTAATTCATCCTAATTACATAATCCACTCCACATCAGAGGAGTTGTTCGGATTAATTCCTGCAGCTGAGTTTCATCAACGGACGTCGAGGCAGAATACAAAACTCCACCCGTATCACCTCGACGTCCGACGTTCCACGACTGAACGTTTTTCAAGGCATTTTTTGCCGCGCACCACCGCTTTCCCCCTATTTTATAAAAAAAAAACATAGTGCCTGCTAAGGAAATCAGTTTTCACAGACAAAACTCGTATTATATAATGAAGAACTAAAAGGCACCTATGTACCTATATAATTTATAGAGTATTATTTTGTCTAATATTACTAGTATTAGATGCTTGCTGACTGAAGTTTGAAGGAAATCCCATCACCGTTTTGGTTTAATTAGTTGTATCTTATCTGTGTTTTTAAGACGTACTCTTCATATCTGAAGCTTGTCTTAAAGCCGCCGTACAACTTCTTCCACTACCCCCTGTCTTCGTCAAGTAGATGCTTAGATCTGTAAGGGCCTTTACTTGATCGATCCAGTCGGTTGAGATTTTTTTTGAATGTAATATTAGGAAAATGGATAGGAGACTCGCCTGATGTTAAGTGATACCGCCGCCTATGGACACTCTAAATGCCAGAGGGCTCGCGAGTGCGTGGCCGGCCTTTTAGGAATTCGTACGATGTTATCTTGAAGGACCCTAAGTCGAATTGGTTGTGAAATACTTCAGTGGGCATCTGGCTCCACATAGTGGTGATGTCTGGTGCCATTCACTCTGCCAGTCACAATGAGTTTTTCTAGAGTTTCTGAAGCTCTGCGTGATCACTAATGACTATAATATTTTTTATTTTGGAAAAGGGAAATACCTATTTAACAACACCAACAGTAGACCGTTTATAAGGTTCATTTTATTTTTATTATATTTATTAATTAAAGCAAACATCATACATAGTACTAAATCTAAGGCATAGTTTACAAAATCTTCTATCAAAAATGTATGACAATTGAAGTAAACATAAGTTACTTATATAAAAAAAATACAATTAAAACATATAAGATGAAATAAGCACACAATAAAATTACCAGAAATTTTTGGTAAAGAACGTTTACGCATTAGTGGTTTAGCTGTACTTACTAAACGGCTAAAGGTTTAAGGAAATCAAATATAATAATACTTAGTGACATAGACATCAACTGGTAAACCATTTGTTACATAATAAGCACAATCGATCCTAATCGAGGTACCCATTAGTATATATTTACAACTTCAATACAAAAATGAGCTTGCTGTTCCACGATAAGCTATTCTATAATTCTTGAATAAATGAGGTAATGTTGACAATACACGATACATCCAAAATATTCAAATTTAAGATTAAATCAATTGATAAACAGAGCTTTAAATTTGAAAAATTGATTATTATTGATACAAACATCGCAACACGAAATTATTGTTTACACCCAACAGTGACGTTTTCTACGCCATAACGCCACACATATTTGTTTTAAGCATGCTATGCGGTACTAGACAGACTTTTATTTCAGATACTTTTACACTTAAACACAATTTCTATCTCATTCTTCTTATGTATCTGTGTGCAATTTTTGGCACTGTGCCACTCTCTGCCTTGTACCTTGGTGTTTCCTAAATTTGATCTATCCATCTTCTAAGTTTTCTTCCTCTTTTTCATTTATTGTACCTTGGCCACTAGTTTATTGCTTTGGACACATGGCAAGAGGAAAAGTATTTTTTACTGTTATAGAAAGTCATTTTTTAAATGCATCGTAATTTACAATACTTCACGTAACAGATACATACATTTTAAAATCACTATACTAAGTGGACTCATAATTACAATATAAGAAGATCCCTGCTTTGTTATTCTGTCCAATTTAACTGTGTCAATAAGCGATTAAAATTGAAATTTGGATATGAAATTTCCTTAGTAGCCTTGGTGTTTGAGACTATAAAACGATAGGTGAAACGATTGGATTCCTGCGATTGGTCAAACGGAAAGACCGTTTGTGTCGCGTGTCTGCGGTAGGTCCGGGGAAGCTGTCGATCAATCACAATCCATCGAAGCTTACTGTGAACTTTTTTAATTTCAATCTCACTCTCATTTCACGCTGTCTGAATTCACCGCTTCTTCAGGTGTCACTTTCCCCACAAAGTCTTTCTTCTGCCAGCTCGTCTATTGCCTATCATTATCACCTGCAATAAGTCTTATTGATTATGAGGCAAAACGTGTCCGATATAACGACTTTCCGTATTTTAACAGTCTGCATAAACTTTTGTGTCGTAACGCTACGTTGAAGCACTCTTTCATTCGTCACTCTTTGAATCCAGCAGACGAGAAGCATGTGACGGTAACACCACTTCTCAAAAGCTGTCTTTACAAATGTCGTATTGTTTATAATGTGTTACAAAAAGGCTTAGGGTTATTTTTTTCTTGATATATGTTCTTAGTTAAATTAAACGTAAATTAATCAATAAATATTTTTATAAATTTGACGAATATTTACTCCAGTTCAAACAATTTGTATGACTCAAAAATTGGCGATGAAAAAGAGTGGCGGAGAGTTTCTTGCACGCTCTACGCCCTTGACTTGCGAACTTGTAGTAAATGTAAATTTAGATTCAATTAAAAAAAACATTTGTTATCGTTAATAAGTATACTTGTATACTTATATGAATATACTTATTTTGAGTTTTGAGTTTTAAGTAATACATACATGTATGAAAATAATGAGATAAATATATAAACATCTTACCTAACACTATTAAGTTAATTTAATTATACAATTTAATTATATAAAACATCATTTCGATATTAGAATGTTTTCATTTAATTTGCATCACTAACTGTGCAATTAGTTAGTGAATTATTAAGTTTACACCAATTATAATGAGATGGGCAAATTAGTATAATTATTGGTTTTAAATTATATAACGTTATAATGAATCAGTGAATTTATTTGATATAATCTGTTTGTAGATAATTAGTATTTGAATTGTTAGCTACTTGGAAAAATTAAGTTGGATTTTGTCATTAAATAAAACTAACTTTATATAAAATTACAAGCTCTGTATCTTAGATATCTTTGATTTAGATTAAACTATTGACTGATGATCCAGCCATTAGTTCTCTTAGAAATGAAAATCCCTTTCTTTTATGAATACAAAATTAAATTTCAGCAAAAAATTAAAAAAAATATTCGAAATGGCCTTTGGTTTGGCTTTTATACAGGCGTTTAATCTGTTTGGCCAAGAATCTAAGAAAAATTACTCCACTGCTTGCTCCAAAGATTTTTTAAGAAACTCAATGTAGCCGAGTAGTTTAGAGTATGCCATATCCTGATACTGACCATAATTTAAAGTCTAAAGGGTTGTAGTCTAGGGTAGATGAGGGCCAGTCTTTAGCTTTAGTCTTATAAAGTAGGGAAAGTTGGTTTCAAGCCAGGCTTGGGTAGCTCGTGCCTTGTGACCAGATGCAGAGTCCTGCTGGAACGTCCACGGTATATTTTGTATTGTGTATTGCTATATATTATTATATATTTGATACACTTTGGCTGAAGTGAAGAATTTAAAAAAAAAATAGTTTTGCGACTCCTAGATAAGACACATCACTGACGCAGGATGATGACCACGAACACTTATGATGTGTTTTTTACGACATCTTAATGTAAAATGCAAAAGGAATTCAAATGTGGTTAGTTCAGATTAGATATTAATATCCAGATATAAATAAGTGTCGCCGATTTTAAGTGGTTTTTCCGAAGATGTTTCATCAAGGTAACAAACAAAATTTCTTATAATACTTTAGCTGAAAATGTTAGGCTAAAAAACACTATGTTAGGCTAAATTTCGTAAGTGTGTTTGTACCCACATTTCTCAGAAACTAAAGATTATATTGAGATGATATTTTCGATTTAAATACATGATGTTACAACTTAGGGGACATGTACAATATAGGTACAAGTACCTAGTATATTAATTGAATATGCAGTTGACAGCATTTTCATGATCAAAATCGATTTAATTATTATTATACTATATTTGAAATTCCAACTTTTTTAATTCTTGGATAATTTAAATCTATTTTCAGATGAGGCCTCAGTTACTCGTTTTTACATTCACTCTCGGAGTGATAATGGCCAAAAGTCTTGGCGACAAACTCAAGAAAGAATCTGTTGTCAACTGGGAGACATCTTACGGGTATACCCCCAGTACCCAGTAACCCGGGTTGGGTTTCTATATTGGTTTTCCAAATTTGTGGAACCAGCCATTGTACTCCAGAAGCCTCATTTACGATCCATACCAATATTTTGGTTACCCTGAGACATGGAGTTCGTGGTATGAGTTTTAATAAATAAATACGCATTCATTCCGTTTTTTTTTTCATTTGTAGATTTTAAAACATACAAACCAGCTAAAGAGGTGCGGGCCTCAATGCCTGAAACAAGAGTTTGTGAAACATATTTCTCTTTCCTCACGGTGTTTTCCTTGTGAATACCAGCAAGTATCGCTTACGCATATAGGAAATATATTGATGCATAGCAGACAATTGAATCTACGAGTACTAGGATAATATACTTAACCATAAATACATTTACATAACACGTCCACACGGTCCTGGTTTTAAATGAATTAGTTAATATGTTCTTTCAAAACTTTGATTTTTTTTTATTGATGAAAGCTTGCCAACGATCGAACACTGATACATCGGTAAAAGAACCACAATATATAATTTTTAATGTGACAAGCTTATAGGCAAACATGACATACATAGATCTTTGAAAAAGATTTTTTACTTACTTTTGTCAAGTAAAAGATGAAGTTGAAGTTGTTATATATAGATAAATTAAGTTTATAATAGCGAGTCAAGTGTTTGCTTGATCAAAATTAATTAAATTGAAGAGCTTTACTCTTCATTGATTTTGATTATTGACATATTAAAAAAATATAAAACGATTTTTAAAAACACTTTAGAGGAGAATTGACTTGATAAAAACCCGTTACGAAAAATGAATAGTTGTGAAAGTTTGCTGAATCCGAGCTTTCATTCAATGAGCTTTGAATAGTAAAAAATTCTGTTTGAAATTCTGATATTTCAGTAACATTTTTGCGTCATATTTTATGAATTTAACTGGATAACAAATGTACATTTTTGATACCAATTTTTATTAAAATCTATTAAAAATAAATAAATCAGTGGCGCTACAACCTTTTTAGGCCTAGGCCTCAGATTACTGTATCTGTTTCTTGATGATTTGTCAATCTTATAGGCAAGTCGGTGATCAGTCTTTTTCTTTCTATTTGGGTCTAAGGCAGGCCAATTTCCTAACGATGTTTTCCTTCATCGTTCGAGCGAATGTCAAATGCGCACTACGATGTGAGTCGCACGTTGATGCTACTAGGCCGCTGTTCTTAAATTATAATATTTCAATATTTCTCTCTTCTATAGATCAGGAAAAGAACGTTTCATTTCTTAAAAGGCCGGCAACGAATTCGCGAGCCCTATAGGGCATTATAGGGAGCCTTTTAATGCTATAGCATTGAAAGTGTCCATGGGCGGTATCATTTAACATCAGGCGAGCCTCCTTTTGCCCCGTTCTATACTTTTTTAAATTAGTATAGTAGTTTTTTGAACAGTTCGATTGCATATCTTGATTTCCCTCATCTACTTGGCCAATGATTGTACACATATAGAAACGGGTAAGAAACGCGGAAGTCACAATTCTCGCCTATTTATTATTCATTCATCATTCCTTCCTAAACTATTTGGTACGTGATATATTTTTTTCTGTATAAAATAACTGCATAAAAATACCGACCACTCGTAGCGAATGCCACTAGTATTTTATTTAATAAAACCGAGCCTTAGCCTAAAAAATATACACATGAATACATCGCTGACTTATCACCTAAAATCACATATATAAGCCGTATAAAAAGAAGTTTTCCAAATAATATATAAAACATAATGGAGAAATATCCTAAGCTAAATTTAAAGCAATAACCAACATCATAAATAAATTTATTATACTTTAAAATATAAGTTTGCAGTAATTCTCGCTTGCAACAGTAACGTGGAGGAAATGAGCCTCCCAACTGAATGGCAACTGCGCTTACAGTAAAAGATTAAACTCAGCTGGGGCTAGATCTTATATGAATAAAAAGATTTTCTAGATGCAATTGCTGGATTTTGTACTCAGTTTGTATTTTAGTATGGCGTACAATTCCTAATTTATCATATTATATTATCATAGTGAGACCACTTTAAAACGTAATTCATGAACGCCACCAACCTCAAGGTACATTTTGCTGTTGGTTAGGCCTAGTGACTTCAACGTGTGACACTCATCCCTGAGGTCGTAGGTTCGATTCCCCCGGCTGTGCACTAATAAAAAGAACGTCGGAGAGTTTATTGCCAGTTCTTCTCTTCCGTTCTATGCCCTTGATTTGAGAACTAGCAGTAAATGTAAAATTACAAGCATTTAATGTATATTTCTTTTTTTGACGTTCATAAGTGTACATTGTGTTACCTATATGAATACATGATTTTTGACTTTGACTTTGAATGGACTTTGTGTCTATGTGCGCATTTAACATTCGCTCTTACAGAGAATGAAAGCATCATGAGCAAATTGGCATCCCTTAGACCCAAAAATACGACTAAAAAGAAAGAAAATACTAATCAATCACCTACTTGCCCATTAGATTGACAAATAATCTTGATTATTTGTCTTTGTTTTTGTTTCTTTCGCAAACGAATTAAAAAATTGTCTTTACTGTTGTACAACAGTGTTAAGTTTGTTTGCCTCGATGGAATAAATATTCACAACAATATTTATCTTGTGTTTGGCAAGCGTTACGGATATAAATATGTACTAATGAACCTTTTCAGAACATTTGCAATAAGCACAATAAAATAGTGGTATTTTACATATAGATGTGGTTCCAAACGTCAAGTATTTCTCCGGTATTATAGTGGCATTGCATTATGTGAATACTTCGATCCAGTGCTCGCGTCACTTGGTATTCACTTGAACGATTTCATTTCCGGCACTCGCGAATAAACTTGCTCGCGAGATTAAATAGTTTTCAATAGATGTTATTTTACGTTGATGCAAACTGATGAAGTGTCTTGGAAATAGCAATGTTATTTTTATCCAAATTGTGATCTATATCTTCAACTTCTCACGTTTCTTCTGCGAATATTATTTATATTAACTAGTAAAATCAAATTTTACAAAGTTTTTTAAGATTTGTGTATCCGTTTAAGGATCATTTGTGAATGTAAGGTGATAGGTGATCAGCCGCCTTTGCCTCGTCTTTTTGTATCTAAAGCAAGCAGTATGCTAAGTGAGAAATCCATAGATTGGGAACTGTTGGACTAGTTGCTTTAGCGACTCTCCACTCTAAGGTTCGATCCTGATCCCGTTGGTGCATCGAACCGACGCCCTCAGGGATGAGAGTCACACGCAGAAGCTACTAGATCAGCACCACTCGTGTGGCAGTATACTTTTAACTAAATGGCCCTAAGAAAACACTTTTTAAACGGATTCCGTCACCGTGACCACGCACGCTGGAAAGCACGCGAAACGTCGAAAAAAAAATTAAATTTAAAATTATGTAAATAATTATAAATGTAAAATAATAATACACAGCTTCAGTCCGTTTAAAAAGTGTTTTCTTAATGTGTAAAAGCTATGTTAACACAAGACAATACTAAATTTGCCCTGTAACGGATATTGGGTTTTAATTGTAACTCCGTCGAAAAGTGAACCGGGTTTGAGTTTATTTGTGATTACTTTAATAAAATATAGAATCATTGTACATTTGAGGTAACGTGAGAAAAATGTTTAGGATCTCTTGTTATTTCAAATTAAAATCGAAAATAATGAATAAACATATTGAAGACCGATTAACAAAATACCGTTTATGTTTAGGAATATTTTCTATTTACTAATGACTTTAAATTGAATCAGTGATTTATTTAGTTACGTTATTGTATATAAAAGACAATATATGTATTTTTTTATTAAATAGATTTGTGTTTTTTGAACAACGGTTGTGTTTTCTGATAAATGTAAGCATATGTTTTATTTTTTATTCTAAAGTTTCTGAAGCCAGTAGCTGTTTTTTTTCTTAATATTTATGTGTTCATTGTATTTGCTTGAAGACCACTTACCGTTTAACCAAACACGGAAAAAATATATAAATATATGTGTCTGTCGTATCTTTTTTATTTATTTTACTTAACAATATAATAAATCATGAATCATTAGAAAACCTAGGTTTCGAAAATTGTAATCATAGCAGTCTCGGTTAAGATCGCAAAAAATGCATGTAAAAATTGTTAACGTAATGTTATTTATAATCTAATAAAAGCATTTAAAAGAACTAATTATAAAACAAATCATGTTTTAAATCTCTTCTTCGTAAACTTCATTCCTGAAGGTTGTCTTCATAAGCCTTGGTGTCTTTACACCACACTATCTTCAGCTTGTTTTAGTGCATTAGTATATTTGTCATAATTGCCTTCTTAGGGTCAGACCGACTCATTACGATTTCCAACTTGTTGCGACTATTTGGTACTCTATTATTATTATTTTAAAAATAATTGTATCATATTTTATTTTTTAGATGAAGTACGCACTATTGCTTCTTCTTGTAATCGTAGCAATTGGCTGCGCACACGCATCGCGCTATCAGCCGTACTATCATCGGGGATATGGATACCATCCCTACGGCGGTTACCATGGTGGATACCATGGTGGGTACCATGGTTATCCTGGTCGCGGAATATACAATAACGGCTACTACGGCCATGGGTACCCTGGATATGGACATAGCGTGGTGCTATAAAAGCTTTGAAATAAAATATTGAATGTTTTATGAAGGTTTTTTTTTTCAACAGTACACATAAATTATTAATTATAGTGACTGTCATAAGTATTAATTGACAGTTTAATTATGATTAATAAGGAGCAGTGTTGGCCTAGTAGCTTCAGCGTGCGTCATCCCTGAGGTCGTTAGGTTCGATCCTCGGCTGTACACTAATAGACGTTCTTTCAATGTGCGCATATAACATTCGCTCAAACGGTGAAGGAAACCGGTTACCCAAAAATTCGACGGCCTGTGTCAGGCACAGAAGGCTGATCACCAACTTGCCTATTAGATTAAACAATGATCATGAAACAGATATAAAAAACTGAGGCCCAGATTTAAAAAGTTGTAGAGCCATTGTTTTTTTTTAATGTCACCTCCTTCGATTTAGAGGTTGACGTTTCAAGGTCACCTAATTTCCGAGGTCGATTGGGTATGAGGGTGTGACACTGTTTAATCAGTTGCCATCTGAAATTCGCAATATTGGCGTGTTTGACAGATTCAAGGGGGCTTTAAAATGCATGTCAGAGTGACTGTAGTGAACTAAAATTGAGACGTGTATCTCTCTCTTATATAGATAATATTAAGTTTCTCATGTAAATAAAATATTTTTGTAATAAGAAATAAAGTTCTTTAAACATTATTTTTGTGAACCGGCCACGTCAATAGAACGATACTCCAATTGACATAATCTGACTTCAATAAAGAGTATATATAGAGTAGCAATATATTCATGAGTCCGTGTTTGACACGCGTCAAACAAAATGCTTGAATATCTAACAGAAACGAAATATCCAAATCTGAAAATGGAAATAAAAGTTTTATCAAAGTCAAAATGTTCTTGGCAGCGGGTGTATAGTGCTCGTGTGCCAATTCTGCTCCATTGGCCCGATATATCGTGTTTGAGAAGTGCAAAACAAGCTTTTTATTGCTTTTTAGACCTGAGCTGCCCTCTGAATAATGGCTTAACTGTATTCGTCAAGTAAATTAATTAATTAATTCGACTGACTGACTGCTAAGAGTAATACATAACTTAGTCAGATTGTTGATATTCAAATACTTTTTTCACTATCATATTAAGAAAATGTTTGTAGCGTTGAAGACAAAGAAAAGTAGGCCGAGGAGCAAGTGAAATGAGGCACAAAAATATGGAAGTCCTCAGTCTCTTCACCTGTCTCCGTGGGAGAAGACCACAAATAAAAGTATAAGCACAAAAAAGCGGAAGCGTAAGCAAACGAAGCGCAAGCGTAAGCACACGTGTGACCTCGCGTCGGCGGTTTAGTCTTCTCTAAGGCGCGGGAGCATGTAGAATGGTCCCCTCCTCCTACACTTGAAGATAGTAAAAGTGAAAGAGTGGTGTTCAGGGAATTGGTGCGATAAGGATAGAAAATGTAAACAGAGAGGACTATAGGTAACTGGATGGCGTGAACAATGTTGTATGTAGCCTACCTACAAATTATAATGTATTATGTATGCAATAGATACTTGAATATATTTTTTTTTGTAAATAACACGAAACTGGTACCCAAGGTACAATAAACGCAAAAAAGGAAGACAACTTAGAAGATGGATAGATCAAAGAAACTACAGGTGACAGAGATTTACCAAAAACCAGCAAGCATGAATGATAGAAATATAAGGCTACATAGCGTCCATTATATACTTATTGTGTGTAGTTGTCGATGGTTCATCTTTCTTTAATTCTATGTTCTTGTTAATTTACACATTTTCTTTTATTGTTTTTATTGTTTTGCTATTCTGCGTATTATACGTACGTAGTTGAAGTAGTGCGTTTATTAATTTTGAAAACTTGGTACGGTATAAAATGACATTTTCCTAAAAGTTGGAGTGATCAGCACAGAGTTTAGGATCATAAAACACTATTCGGGATGACGTAAGAGAAAAAAAATTGGCAAAAAGTAAATATTTGTAACAACAGGAATGAAAAAACTGTCACATGGTGTGCATTTTCTGGAATAACAAAAAAAAATCCATAACTTCAAAAATACATGACTTATTTTTTTTTTAATTTTTCTGATAACTGGTGTGGCATTACCTATGAGAAAATTTCGACTTGACGTCGACTTTTGGGACACCCTGTATAAGCGTACAGACGGCCGGAAATTACTTTTTTAATTAAAAATTAAATCTGTTGCTTAGTTTAAAAATTATATGAATATGGAAATAAATAAAGCTATACTTTATTCAATATAATTCGTATTCTTGAAGACGTCACATTCAAGCAATATTTCCATATAATTTGTTATCTTTTCACCCACTCAAAGGGAGCTTGCAGGCAATCACTTTGTACTATTCATGTGTGAAATTTACATAGCAGTGTAATATTGTTTCTTACGCTTGATGTGTTTGAAAATGAGAATATATTTGTGACAAATATTATGTTTATATAATTCTATAATTTTGTTTCAATCAACATTTAAATGTTATATTAGTTTTTGTTGAAATATAAATTTCGCGCCTTTTGCTCTATTGCTTGAGTTGTCTTTCAGTCAACAGACTTGCCAAACGAGAAACATTTCGTTTGTCTTTGCCCTACTCTCTACTCTGTGAACATTACTAGCCGATGTATTGTTTTTCAAACTAAATAAAGTCTTATTTATGTTATATATATAAAACTACTTGTTTCCATTAAATCTTAATAGTTTTAAAAATATTTTATGCGAAACTTCGTCATTAATATAATCCACAACTATACAGTATTTACAATTTTCTTAACTAACATAATAATAATAATTAAAAATTGATAAATATAAAATTTAAACAAATTGGAAATATTTTTTCTCTGTGGCAGTACCTTTAACGCTGACAGCATTACCTCGCTTTATTGCGATACTTATTCGTTGAGCGAGGGAAGCATCAGCTCTGCGGTCGCTGGTCCTATGTACTCGGTACTAGGCGCCAACTTAAATCTTTAAATACCACCTGTGCACTTGAACCACACGGCCCAAGAGTCTACTCCAAAGGGAACAAAATCAAAGTTGAAGGAAATAATACGAGCCGTTTATTATTTATCATTTGAAAAATAAATTTATCCTCAAGTTGGACGTCTGTTATTGAACCAGATGCTCGTCTATCACTTATGAGAGTGCCACGTTTTATATTATTACAACAAAACATTTATACAACTTTCTAGGTTAAATTATGTTTGCACTATGCTGAAGGCTTATATTTTATATTGAACGGTGTTACCGAACAGGTTTCTTACGACTAAAGGGTAAAGGCATATTATGGCTTAGTTCAACATTACCCGGATAAGTTTATGTTATCGACAGGACTTGAATATTAATTAATACGTTACACAGGTTTATCCACCCGCATACAGATTATATAGTGGGTAAAATCTCGTAAAATGTACTATGAGAGCCAAGTTAAAATACTGATAAAATAAGCCACCGTATTTTTTATGTAATAGGGAGCCTCCAGCAGCTTCCTGCTCTCCTGATGTAAAGTCGCTAAGTTGAATTGGTGTGAAAATGTGTGGGCAGTTGGTTCCATAAAGATCTCTTTATGAAACCAGCTGCCCTTCCATCTGGTGCGCGACAAAAACTGCTTTTAGAAACGAAAATTTGTGTATTTATTCTTTCTAAAAAATAACACCTTCCAGTCCTAAGATGTTGGAGGTTGTGTTCTCTTTAATTACTTAAATTTCCTCATCACACCGAGTTATTTAACATCTTTTAGAGCGTCTCCATTACTGGAGATTGGCCGTCAGTCTCTTGAAGCGTGTCATGACCTATGCCAAATGCAGCAACTCTTCCGCAGTCGCAATACCCGTTCCGCTTCGCAAGGATCCCTAACGTTTTTTTTCCTTCTACCAACACGCCGTTTACCCTGGATTTTACCCATTATAATTAATTGAAGGCCAAATTAACGGTAATGGCGCAACATTAGTTTACGTGTTATTTATATGCACAAATATTATTCGTACATAAACAGCATACAACATATTTCATACGTGCTTGTAGCTCTATTATCGACTGGCTTAAATAATTCAGTGGGAAGTTGTATGTACTGTGGCTCGGTCGTATAAAATTTTAACGAAGCACTTAAGTACAGGTGCGTTTTCGGGTTATGTACCCCATGATAATATTAAGTAAAATACTCGTTTTATTCACAATTTGGTTGAAGAAAACCCATACCTTTCCTCCGCAGGTTTTCTTAAATCACAACCTGTGATATAAGAAAAGTGCCTTTTTCAAGACTCGTAAGTTATATAGCTAGCATACATATAGGGACTGATGCACCTTAAATAGAGAATTATAGACGTCGTTTAATTATAAATTTTATATTTTATTTATTTTTTTATATATATGTAATAGTTTATTTAATTTTAAGTAATAAATGTTTTAACTAGAAACACAATATAGGACCTCTAATGCAGGACACGTGTCCTAACCACTTAGCATTATAGCAGTGGAACATGGTGTAATGCTTTCAGCTCCTTACAAACGTTGTGTAATACAAAAAAACTTGGCGATTAAAAAGAGTGGAGGAGAGTTTAGTGCCAGTTCTTCTCTTCCGTTCTACGCCCTTGATGTAAATGTTAAATTAGAAGCATATAATGTATTTTTTTTACGTTCATAAGTGAACATTGTGTTACCTATACGAATAAATGATTTTTGACTTTTGATGGGTCCCATTAAAGAAAAAATATAGAATACTTAAACATAGTGAATTAAAAATCCATTATTTATAAAAATAGTTATTGCATACACTAAATCATTAAAATAACAAAGACCTATATATAAATAGCGGGTAACTTAATATAAATATCCGAATAATCGCCATCTTAATCTACCCATTGACATCGAAGTTAGAGAGCCCTAAACACATTTATAGGGTCATTTTGACCTCAACACCGTAAGGGTTCTTTAGACCCTCAAGTTGTAAGGGTTAATCTTAGCAATGTCTCTATGTATGTGAGTTATCAATGGATCTTTGGATTTAACGTAATCCAGTTTTAGTATACGAAAGGTAAGAATTAAGTCGTTCCTCATATGTGTCAGAGATAATGTAATAAGAGAACTAGGTGTCATTTTTTGTATTATAATAGCAACACGCCATTGTGTCAAAGTCAATTGTCAGTGGTGCGTTGAACCGATCGTTCAGTTTATGCTCTTTGATCTGCGACTTATTTTTAAATAAAATCCAAATAGCGGTCGACGATATTCGTAGCTATCTAACTAATATTAATCACTTCGAGTCCAAGACATATACATGACACGTAACACACAAAACAAACATCTCTTACGAAACATTTTTAATGATTATATAAAGAGTGGACGTCCTTCTTCTAATGTATATAACTTTTATTTAATACGGGTTGAAAAAAAAATTCTACGTCCTGTTATATTATAATCTTGTACCCTGTTTGGCTGACATACTAATACCTTCTGTTTAGTCAGCATTTCTCACCGAGAGGTGAAACGATACTTAAAATATGAAATCAGTTCGGTATCATCCTCCATCGCGGACACACATTTGTTGGTTTTATTTTAATATTTGATAAATATTGTAATCAAATTAAAAGTTCAATTGTATCCTGAACTCATCTTTCTTTTTTTTTAAAACCCAAATACCAGAATACGTCTAACAGTCCGCATTTATTTCGTACAGTGAAGGAATTACATCTCAACGTGTAATACCAAAATCCCATGAGATTTTTATTATTTACCTCATTCAAATACTAGCCTTTTTAAATGATATTAACTTTAATAATCATTGAAATTTGAGCTTGATTGAGCTTTTAAGAAGCTTGTTTTCAACAAAATTAATTACTTTCACATTAACCATAATAGTATGTAAGTAAGCCTTACATCGTTCCTCCATTTAGTCTTGCAATTCCATTACGTTTCGGCTTTAAGCAGGGCATGGTACAATAAGATGCAATTCACTTTAAAGCCTAAACTGACAACCATCTGTATGGTTTTTTAAATCTTAAACTAGCCGTTGCAAAATATTAATACAAGTAATTGAGTTATATGTAACTTATCTATCTTGTATTTAAAGTTGAAATTCACATGAATTGTTTATTTATCTGCTACAGAAGATTAGAACTAAGAAGACCATGAAAAGTAGACCTAAGGGCAAGTGGAACGCGGCGTAAAAATATGGAAACACCACACATATTTCCCCCGTCTCTTCACTTGTCTTCGTGGGATAAGACCACAATAAAAGCGTTAGTGAGACCTCGCGTTGCCGGATTCAGTCTTTTTTGCAGCGCGGGAGCCTGAAGAATTGGTCCACTCTAAATAAGAGTATGGCAAGAAACATCAAGTGTTGTTTGTTGGAGGATGCGTTAAAAACAGAATGTAAAATCATCATATATTTATAACTATAAATCATATAAGGATATTAAATAATTAAATAGCAAGCAAAATCCGAAATAGGGTGAGGCTTCATAATTACTAAATCAATATTCAATTGAAACTCAATCTTGTCTATACACGACTACAGTTTCACTAATTATGCTTTTGTCACATGAACTGCCATTTCAAATATTAATTGGAGTCTCTAAGTTATAATAGAAAATGGTTTATGGAAATGTGTCATTAATTGTACACATTCCTAATAATTTAGGCACGAATTTGCTTTCCGATTGCTTGTCAAGTACTAATTGTTCAAGGAGGTCTATATAACAATCTGTAAATAGATAGATATTTAATTTAATTGCAACTACTATTATTGTTTGCATTTTTAAACTAAAACATTCCCAACATGCTTTCGAAGGGGTTTTTAAGAACAGGAGGAAAACTGGCAGGAGAGGTGGCTCATCTGATGTCGAGTGTTATGCAAGTCTCAATGCTAAAGAGCACCCGAGTGCGATGCCGGATTTTTAAGAATTGATACGCTCGTGTCATTAAGGATCCTAAGTTGAATTGTTTCGGAAATACGCTAGTTAAAAAACGCTAGTATTCGCATTGTACATTTACTTCTCAAGTAATCGAGAAATATTGTTGTTTAATGTCCAGAGTCTGTTAAGAGACCCAACATTGCCACTGAAGTACAATTATTTATTTTGTTATTTAAGCAATAATACGTCATTATAGTTTTATTCAAAGAAAAGTAGATTGGCTTTCTAAACGCATCGTTAATTTAATTCCGGTAGCCCATGATTTAATAAAGGTCTTGAAATAATTACTTGAAAGAGCTTTGGTTTCAGTAAATAATGAGGCCGGCGCGGGTGCGTTGATTTGTAGCCACGATATTTCAATCTTCCAGACTAATGCCCATTTTCAATTTACGTATAACGAAACGCCTAACTTAAATTTTGATTTCGATTGTCAGCGAGAGTCGATTCTTTCTTTATTTATAACGATCACACCTGCGGTACAATTTTGTTTAATTCGGGTAAGAACAGATATTCATTAGTAATATAGTAGCCTAATTCACAATATGTTTTTTTTATATAAACGGAGATTAAATAGGCCTCTGCTGGACAGGCGTGCCCTCCAGGCGTCTGTCCAGTTATGTAGAAAAAAGAGAATCATATATCGCTTATTTACCAGTCTAAACTACACCCTTATCTGAAAAGTTTATCTGAAAAACTTCGTGAGTTTCTTAGTTTCGACTGTGTCTATTTAACTAAGTAAATCAAAGTGTTATATGATGTAATTGAATAGCAATAATATGGTATACAAAAAAGTTGAGTTAACTCGCAGTTGTTCTGTTCAAACCTCTCTCAAAATAGTATAATTATTAATGTAATAATAAGAAAAATCATTACTTATGTATATATAATAATAATAATCTTTATTTCTTCTCTCACATATACATACATAGCAGGTTATTATGATTAAACTAAGATAATAACATTTGGAAGTGTATGTGAGAGACTGGTCTCTGTAACAGGAGACCTGAGTGACAGATAGCCAGCCTCTCCACCACCGGAACGGAACACGTACAATCAGGTCATTGTCATAAGATACAATAGAAGAAAATAAGCAAGTGCTAAAGGAAAAGAAAAATGGAAACGGAGTCGTAAAAATAAATTTGGTGTGTGTTTGTGTCTGTGTGTGTGCGCGCGTGTGTGTGTGTGCGCGCGTGCGTGTGTGTGTATGTGTGGGTGAGTGGGTGTGTTACAGAGTAACAGTTATTAAATCTTCTGTTTCATCGTAACTCAACGTCTTCAGCTAATTAGTAACCCTTTTTTTACATTCATATTTCGATAGTGGGTAAATGTTAATTTTTTCATTTAATTTATTATACAGGTAACAGCCTAGGAAACCAAACAATCTTTGCGAGAAAGAAGTTGTCCATCGTGTAATACGACAGCAAACTTTATGTTTAATCCGCTTGTTTATATTTAATTCGGGGTCGTAACTAGTTTTATTATATATATTTATGATATAGACTTTCACATACAATAGAACTCTAGTGACAAATTAGAACATACATGTCAGGCTCTAGTTGATAATGCGAATGTACGTTGATGATTAATGAAACTATTATGACCATTCTAAGTGGGTGGGTCACTTATATATAACACGTATTTAGCACGTTAAATATATCATTCGCTAACCATAATAGTATTAGGATAGAACTTAGAAAAAAGAGAGAGTCGGAGACTTGGTCGGGAGAGAAAACATTTTGATGAAAGAATAAATGTACTGCCAAGAATCTTTAAAGGTTCTAGATGATATCTATCGTTATGTTATATGTTTATATCTGTTTAGAAAAAAAACACAATCCTATCAGGCCCCAAAATTGCCCTTTTCAGTAGGTCCTAGCTGTGTGACGTACCCATCAGGCAAATTTAAGCTGTAATACTGCCAAATTGCTGTTATTTCCATGTAACAATTTTATTGAGTATATCACAAACACGAATTCTTGGCGTACTCTCAGAGTACAGTCGTTGCAGAACCAAGAATAAATAAGGTCCGATACATGAATGTGGTAACTTTATGAAAGGAAAAATGGTTGTCCGCGTGCGTGGTCACGGTATCTGTAAATAATTGTAAGTTTTTAATAATAATACATATATTCAATCCGTTCAAAAAGTGTTTTTCTTAAGAAATCCTAGTTAAAAGTACTTTCTTATCGCCTTGTATAGAAAAAAGGCAATCACACAATCTACTACATTCATTAATGTGATTAGCCTTACAGCTAGTCCTTCCAGAGCTTTGTCAAGCATTTGTTATAATGCGCTAAAGCCTAGATTTGGACAGCCTATTAAATATTTTACATACATACGGTACTATACACAAATATTAATCGAATCATGTTCATTCGCCCGCCATGCATGACTTCCGGACATTTATTAATATTAAAGATTTAATTTTACGCACTGATTGTGCAAATATCTTAATCTCGAAATAACGTGAATTACTATAAAAACATTCGCAACGAAGTAACGAGGCTGTTGACATCTCGATAATGAGGAAACTTGGGGCAAACTTACAGAAGCTTTACCTGAAGTTTCACACAATGCGGTCTCGGATTGACTTCTAAAGATCATTATTCTACCTGTTGCCTGCTACAGTTTATGAATGGTTGGTGATAATTTATTACCTAAAGGTAAAGTGTAGCGTAGGGTGTTAAATTATGTCGCGCTACACTACCTATAATATATTTTCATTCTACATTATGTTGACGACATTTACGTACATTATCTGTATACAATTGTTATCTATTTTTTTTAATTATAAGATTAATTTTGTTTACATAAAATAGTTATAAAAATACTTTCGTTCTAAAAATAATGAAATTACCAATGCAGAAGCAGGAGGAGGCGAAGTTGTCTTTATAGGGTTGTAAAATTAATGTCGGTTTATAACTATACAATTATAACTAAATGGGTTTAGATGAAGCTTAAATAGAACTTCAGTCTTTACTTACTGTAAAATATTAATCATATGTCTAAATAGAAATGTCAGAGTACGACCCGGTTGAATTTATGAAACTCGTTACCCGGGCCCGGACCATATCCGGTTATTACAGGACCGGACGCCCGGCTCAATATTCCGCTGAATAAACTTTTCACTATTCTCTTTTCAACAATATGCCTTTTTCAACTATGACCCCTATTCAAACAATAGTTACTAAGATGTATGTATATTGTGAGTCTGTTGTCTCATCTTTACCATGAATAAATTTTGATAGGATTATTGTAATATATAGTCATAGTTATAATAAAAATAAAAACATAGGTTGCATTACCAAGGCTGTTCATGGAATTATATTAAAATGGTTCTTCTCTTTTCAGATGCCATGTGACGGGTAGAGAGAACCTTGATGGCGCGGTGACACAGCATGTGCAGTGCGCACCTCGCCGCTCTCTTGCGGCTACTCATATTGGCTGGTAAGAGAAATCATATTGCCATAAAGAATTAGACTCTTTCCTGCAAAGGATAATCATTGTGGGCACAGAACACAGATCTTATTAGCCCACGGATAGTCTTGTGTCTCAGTAAATAATGTAGGTGATTAAAATCGACGTCATTATTTTATTCAACTGTGTCCAGTGTCATCTGTATAACATAGATATCTGATGTTACCTCATGTACTAAGCTAGGACTAACCTTCTGAAAAGGGCTCATATTACTTTAGTTAACGAATCACATAGTTTAACGGACTTTTTTTATTGTCCGTTGAGTGAACTGACAAAAATTCTATTGTTAGTGAATAGCAGTTGGTTAATCTTTTAAATTATGTAATTTAGTTTTTCCTAATTAATTTCTTATGTTTGTTTTTTGTGTAATTTTTTTTTTCATATGTTGTGCATTTTTGTCGATTTCGGGTCACTTGTTAGGACAAGATTGTGTAATAAATAAATATTTTTAGGCCGTAATAGAAAAGCACTGTACTTTATCAACCAATCAAGAATGTAGCTTTGAAACGTCTGTTATCTTGATAGACATTGCAGTTAGTGGTCTGAGTGGCACGGCAAGGCGAGCCCCCTTCGTGACCTTTCTAGGTTATTTTTACCACTGCGCTAGTCGCTAATAAAATGCCAAGTATCAAGTACCTTAAGTTGGCTTAGGTTTAACTTTTATGACATAAAATCAACGTATAGGAAACTAAACTAAAACTACTGTCTGTAATTTTAAATTTAAATTACATTAGTGTTCTTTTTGAAGGTGCTCATTTTCCAGAGCTTGAAAACTATACATATCTGCATATAAGGCTTCTCCGAAACTTAAACTATCTTTGCCTGATTTGTGTAACAAGGATCATTAATTTCGTTTTTGAGATACAGGTATTTGTTAAAATAAACCACTTCTCTGTTATTTCGCACCAAGCTTTCATTTTATCCTTTTTTGTGTTCGTACTTCAATCTATGTTTTCAATTATGGACCGATAGGGTCGTAATATATTCCTAAAAAGCTGCTGTAATCGAACACAAGAAACAAATTAAAAAGCACACAAATTACATTCACAATTCTACATACCTTTTCTTCTTTCTTCCAATTAAACCAGCGTTCTCTTTTATTATTAGGCATTTGAAAATCTTTTAAAACTGTTTATTAAAATCATTATCAAAATCACAGCGACTGGAAACGTCAAACTGACAGAAATACGGTTGTCAGAGACAATTCTCTTTTTTTCTTAAGTTTATCAATGGATTGCGACGTTTTGTCTTGTACCTAAGGCATAACGGGGGAATAGTTATACTAACGTTGTAACGAGTTTATAAGTAAGAAATTATGATCTCATTATTCTAAGTATAACTATTCCTATTTGGTTTAATTTTGTTGGAATAAAGGTTTTGATGTGAAACATCTATAGCCGCACGTAAAACCGATAATTATTGATAATTATTATTGTAACAATTAACAAACGAATTTATTGTGAAACATTCATTATTGATACTTATAATTTACGATTTTAGTAATATATTAAAATAACTAGCTAAGATTCTTGAGTTTACTAATATATTGAAGCCAATTAAAATTTACTAATGTTATGTCCAATACTTTTGTAACATACTTCAGTTACCATCGACCAATTGTCACAGAAATACCTCAGAGGCAACATCGAATATAACTATTACCGAAAGCACTGATTAAACGAATTAAGTAGTCACGATTTGAAATAAATTCGTAAATATTTGTATTTAATGAAAATAAATGTTAATTCAATACATAGAAATCGTAATATTTTATTTTATCATTATGGCATATTTAGTTCCTATCACAATATGTTCTTTTCTGCATATTACTTTTACAAAATAATGTCCATGTTTCACATCTGCCAGGCGTCCCGTGACGGCTCACATTTTCTTTTATTTGTACCACTGTATGATTTTAGTATACCCGTTAAGAGGATTGAGGCGGAGAAGAACAACAAAAAACCCTAGAGCAGAGTTGATTTCTAACGAATTTGGTCTTAATTGCAGATCACTCTGTAGTGGCAGTTGTGTCTATATATATAATCTTGTTGTGTATTAAACCAATAAATATATATAACATACTCGAATTGCTATCGTATTAATTTTATAGTCCCTTCTAGGTCCATTAAGGACCCCCGAACATTACATTACATTTCAAGAAATAATTTTGATTAGGCACGCCATAATTCCACTTTTCAGTAAAAGATCACACATGTGCTTACTCTCGCAGTTTAATAGTTTTCTCAACTCTTCGCCGACACTATGAGAGTAATATATTGTGATTTAAAAATGTAATTAGAAATAATTAATAGATAGCAAAAGGTTTTCTAGTAATTTTTAGTCAAAATTTGGCTATAAATAAGCTAAAATCATTAAATGTGTCAAAGATATATGTATGTATCCTGTATTATAACAGCCAGTGGATTAACTATGAGTTAACATTCTATTGAAGACTTTAGTAGTCACTCAAAAATAAATAGAAAAATGTTTTATTTGTTTAAATAACTTCATTGTTAAAAAACCTAAGTCTTGAAAATTAGCGCCTTCAAAAAGAACACAAACAAAGAATTAAGAATATGGCCAAGATACACAGCTACATTCTATTGAAGACTTTAGTAGTTACTTAAAAATAAATAGAAAAAGATTTTATTTGTTTAAATAACTTCATTGTTAAAAAAACCTAAGTCTTTATAATTAGCGCCTTCAAAAGGAACACAAACAGAGAATTAAGAATATGGCCAAGATACACAGCTACATTCTATTGAAGACTTTAGTAGTTACTTAAAAAAAATAGAAAAATGTTTTATTTGTTTAAATAACTTCATTGTTAAAAAACCTAAGTTTTTATAATTAGCGCCTTCAAAAGGAACACAAACAGAGAATTAAGAATATGGCCAAGATACACAGCTACATTCTATTGAAGACTTTAGTAGTTACTTAAAAATAAATAGAAAAATGTTTTATTTGTTCAAATAAGTTCATTGTTAAAAAACCTAAGTCTTTATAATTAGCGCCATCAAAAGGAACACAAACAGAGAATTAAGAATATGGCCAAGATACACAGCTACATTCTATTGAAGACTTTAGTAGTTACTTAAAAATAAATAGAACAATATATTAAAAATGTTTTATTTCTTAAAATAACTCTATTGTTTAAAACCTATCAAACTTAAAAGTTTTCTTTAATAAATATGGCCCTCACTGCTGCCCCACCCAGCAAGAGAACAAGCTGTGTTTTGAGACTAGGGTGCTGTTGGTGGTGGAGGCAGGGTTAAATCGTCATCATCAGAGATAGGTTCCTTTTTCGATTCAATGGCTATATTGTGCAAGACTGCCAATGATCTTGGTTCTGTTGATGTTCTGAATCCCCTGATCGGTTGTTCCATACGTCAAAACATCTCTACAATATTGCGAGTTCTAATGTTGCCCACATTGTATGAGTGGTCGGATTTGGTACTGGAGTAAAGTAGCCAGAGTCATCTAATCTACCATGACCTTGTTACCTCTCAAAACATTGTGCAAACGGCTATCATTAAAAATCAGTCAGTCATAGTTTAGGTTATGTCAGACGCATAACGCTAGTATGAACGGTTACACCCACGTTATACTAGATTTAAGTTATTTCGGGTCTATTAGTAGACATTTTGCTTATTCTTAGCTTATTATTGGTATAACATTTTATTCCACGTTTATTTGTACCACTGATAGTGGTTTAAGGAATCAATTATTATGACACTATCTGGTCAATATATTCTTGAAGACTTATTTTATTTAATAATTATAAACGATTTCAAAACTAAGGGTGACTTTCAGCAGTATAATACTCGAAACAGTATAAGTTAGTTAAATACTTGTTTACCTATATGAATAGTTTTGAGTTTGATGTAATATGTGCTTTCTACTATATTTTTTCTATTCACACCCCATTTTCCTGTACTAGCAATAAAAAGATTCTCATAAAGGGTCGTCTGGTCAAGTTAACTCATAAATCTTACAAACAAAAGCATAACGCCGAACAGTATATTCACCGCATTCACCCTGAGCATAAATTATCGAAATGTAAACAAAGGGTATGAAAACTGAGTTTTTAAATCAGATTTACGATAACATTTTTTTGTGTACGAAATAAATGTTATTCAGCAAACATTCTATTTCTGAACATAAAACTATTACCAAAAGTCAAAACGAACAAAAGAAAATATGTTGTTTTAGTTTTGTGTGAAAAAACCAGCATGCCTTAGACTGAAAAAGTCGATGGCGCGTAACAGACACAGATAGGTGAAAACCACCAAGCCCATGATCAAAAGACAAAGGATTACGAAACACATACAGAAATCTGAGGCCTAGACGTAAAAGATGAACAAGGCCACAATAATTAACTATAAGTTTGAAAATAAAAACAGCTTAATCGGAGCTACATACTTCTAAATATATGTTAATTGCCTAAGATTGCAAAAGATTTTAACACATATACACATTACATAGATACAAATATATAAAGTACTGGTTAATAATAGCGTTAATAATTTTTAGTTTTTTTTTTCAATTATTTAGTACAGTCTTATAAGAACTACGTTTAATCAACTAAACTTTTACCATATTTCAAGTAACGATTTTCATACATGAGTTGTACATTTGACATGTATGTTCTTTGTCATAATGGATACTTACAATGGGTGTGTTTTTGATAACATATTTAATTTTAACCAAAAATACTAATCTATACAATTTTTTATAGAAAATATTTTTCACCAATGCAATTATTTGTAATGCCCCAGAGGCCTATATCATGTGTGAAATGCCGCCATTGCTTATAAACGCATTTATGTTTTAGCTCACTAACCTAGAATGCCACAAATAAAACGACCCATCGCCATTTAATGTATGCAAATAATATTAAGAACATTTCTGCGTGCAAACAGAGTTGTAAAAGTATTTATCACACTACACTGACATCACAGTATCTATATTCTATCCGTACGATTCCTTACATGTATTCAAATTAATTTGTTTGACAAACAACATAAGAACCTTTGTTACGGCATATAATAGGAACGAAAGAGAAATCTATATATTATTGTAATCGTATTTTAAAATATATTTTTTAAGGATTACAGTGAAGTGAAAAGATTCAAAGTAACGCTCGGATAGGTCTGTTCTAACATATGTTTTAGGAAATATTATTATTAATAATGGGTGAATAAATACTCCTGTCTATAACCAACTAAAGTATAATAATAACTAAAATTTAAATCCCTTCGAGCGTAAAATTTATTTCGCCAACAAAACCGAATTTATCTCGGCTCGTATTATGTTGGAACATCTTAATTTATGTAAACCACTTAACACTGACACGCCCCTTGTGCATCGATTGTAGAGGGATACAAAACTTGAGGGACCAGCATAAAATGGTTGGTGGCAGACGCATCAATTTCTATGGTCGTACAATGTTAAGACTCGCTTACGTAAATTACATTTTGTTCTGTTATCTTTGGGTGCTAGTGAATAAATATAATTAAAAGTTTAAAAAGCAAAATATTTTCAAATTATGTTTTCCACAGCGCTAATAATAACGATTTAAGGTTACACAGTTAATTCCGTAAATATTGTAATTGGTCCATCGGAAAGCTGTTCTGCGGAACGTTTTACTTTAGGATGTTTTCTTAATCTTTTGGTTAACTAATCCTTCATTAAATTTTAAGTCTTTAGATATGTTTCAGTTATTTTCAAGTATATTAATTGGAATCTATTTAGAAGAACTGTATTATTGAGTTCAAACCATGAAATTCTAACTTGTGTCTATCAATATAAAAGTTCATATCAAAAGATAAGTGGCGTAATTCGTTACCACGTGTGTAATTCACCATAAGTAAGTAGAAAAACAATAACAAAGGTAATGAATAATCATTTTAGTTTTCTATGAAATATACTAATCCCGAAAACCATTTTCTAAAATCCATTAATCCCTGTCCTGTAATACTGTTTTACACTCCATTAGGTACAGGTTTCATTTTTCAAAATTTACCATCACTTCAAAGTTTGTGATTAATAATGCCTTATTTATGCCAGAGTTTTATAGATGAAAAGTGTGATAATTTACCTGTAGAGAACATACCACAGATGTATGATATGATGTGTGATAATTTATGCTAATACGTGGGTAACACTGTTTAGAAATGGCCAGTTAGAAACATTGCTTTCGAAAACTTTTTTGAATTTAAAATGTAGAACTCTTTGGTAACCCAATGTAGTGTATTGCATTCATTTGTTTTTGTGAATTGGCGGCAAATCTAAAACTCTTGTTACACGTGAAAATGAACCTAACGCGAGAAAATTTTCGGTCAATGATTTATTATGAATATTCTTGTGGGCTTACTCAACAACAAAGCTGTGATAGACTGCGATTAGCATTTCTTAATTAAGTCTCATCTCGTGCCGCTATTTACATTGATTTAACGAGTTTAAGCGTCGACGTAGCAATCTCAATGATGATTCGTGTGAGGGACGTCCTTTAACAGCGACTACTGAAGATAACATCAGTGCTGTGCGACGCATGGTAGAGGAAGATAAGAGATGACCTTTCAGCAGATACGGGCAAGCCTAGGCATTGGTATGAGTCAAGTTCAAATAATATTACACCAACATTTAGGCGTTTAACCGACGACCAGAAACACCTTCGCATGGACTGGTGTCGCCAAATGTTAGATAAGTTCTACGGCGGTGACTCATATTCTGTATTTGACATCGTTACCGGTGATGAAAGCTGCATATATTGCTACGAACCCGTAACCAAAAAACAATCAGCTCAGTGGGTGGTTCCTTTCGAGGATTGGCCAACTAAGGTAAAAAAAGGAAGAAGTCAAGGCTAAAAAAATATGTTTGCCTTATTCCTTGGTCGGAAAGGTAATTTCGCAACAGTTGTGCTAACATATGGAAGGACAGTTACTACAGACTGGTATGTCAATCGCTGTTTGCCTGTTGTCTTGGAAAAAATTCGACAGCAGCGCCCTCGAAGCAGGATCCTCCTTCACCACGACATTGTTTCAGCGCACTCCGCAAAACGGACTGTTGAATATTTGACTATGGCGGGTGTTGAGATAATGAGTCATCCGCCATACAGTCGTGACCTGGCCCCTGCGACTTTCATTTATTCCCAAGAGCTAAAAATTAAATAGCGAGCTAATGGTTTTACGAGGTATTGGCCCTGAAGATGCGGGGAAAGCGTACGAAAATGCCATAGAAGAGACTCCTAAGGAAGAATGTGCCCACTGCTTTTCTCAGTTCCATCGAATGCGATGATGTATAGAGATTACTTCGAAAAACACTAAAAGTATTGGCAACTTTCTACATTAAGTCGTTTTTCATTTCCTAAACACTTTCAGTGTTACCTAGATAACTGTTCGAAATACATTATTTCAATTTAATAATTTTTGATGAGGGTGATCCCAAATTTTTTTTCTCGGCCGATCGTCACATTTATTAGTTGAGTCAGTGTTGAGATTTACTCGGGTTACGTTAGACACATTTTTATTTTGATATATACCTTTTGTTAATTGTACTTAATAATAGTTACGTCTACTATTTAGAATGTTATAGTGAGTGTTTAGTGCGTTTTTGAGAACTATCGTGAGGCAAGGTATTACCATCAGTCTAACCTCTCTTTGTTCCGCTTTCCAAACTAATAGAATTTCTCCAAATCCTTACGGCTGATAATATTGTGTGCCCTTATTCCTGGTAAGAAGATATAGTAACGAGGTATGTACTCAGGACTGATTGTTCTACTACTGTTCTACTAATCTATTGGACTAGATTAAGATTGTGTATAGACGGCCACCGAACCGTCCTTTGTGGTACAATAATAAAATCTTACAGAATGAATAAGGCTTAATAAAGCAAGATTTGAGTCTTGCTTGATACTACATTAATACAATTCATTTTAACAAGAATAATCACACAATTGCCACAATATCTACATATTTGTTAAATTTCGATTTCGTCTGAATTTTATTTACATCACCTTTTGACCCCACGAAATGAACTTACAAATAGAGGTTAGAATATAAAGTTATCGTTTGCCCTTCCGAATTTCATTATTTTCTTTCATTTAGTTGTTTTACGTTTTTTGTAAATCAACATTCTCTATTTTTAATAAGTTTTGCCACTTATTTAACAGAAATATAGATCCAAATAAATCTCTTGGATGTATTCTTATATAGCTGAACCTACAGAATGGAATTTAAGACATGGCCCGCATAACATAAGACACTGATATCATTATAGTAAATAAGATTGTTGTATTGCAAATAGGGTGTATATAGAGTAATTTTATGTGGTTTAATCTGCAGGTGGTGCCTTCTACGTGAACCCATATACTAGCGAAGATCGGATCGACCTAAACCAAGTATGGGTGGAGATCCCCAAGAGTCTAGTCGCTTTGGGCGGCGATGTCCACATCCTCGTCCAAGGAGCAACCGGCGCTGGCAACTTAAGAGTTCGCCTCGCGCGAGAAGACGACGACGGCCGCACTCTTCTAGCCACCATGCCTCTCGCTTTAGATGCCGAGAGCCGAATGACTTTGCCGTGCGGGTATTTCTCCCGAGGGGGAATTTACTATTTAGAAATTGTTGCTGATAAAGAGAGTTTCTTAGATTACGGCAACGCTACAATTAACACAATCAAAGTTAAAAGAGATGTATCAGAAGGAGGTCTGATGGAGACAGGGGATAGTGTGGTTAAGTCTTGGAAGTTTGACGTTCTGTGGCCAAGTGCCACTTTGGATGTGACTCCGGAGCAAATCCAGACGTATCCTGAAAGACAAGTGACGGCGATACTGGAGTTCCCGAAGGTTGTATGCACTCCGGTACAGACAAGTGCTGATTTTTGGTTAGAACTTTTGTATTGTGGACATTCGAGTGGCGGAGCCGTGTTGTGTGACGGCAAAAATACTAGTTCACATGCTCATGTGCTGTATTCAGAGCAGGTTTGTGAAATTTAATTTTAAACATTACATTAATTAAAAAGAATCGAAACTTTAAGCAATTTAATAAATAAATGGCTTCGTTAATCACATAATAATTTCATGAATATAAAAATCAAGGATTATTTGCTAATCATAAAACAATTAACAACATGATTCGAGTTAGATGAAGGAGCACAAGCAAAATACAAATACATTTAAGGTCCAATTCCGGTCTGACCCTCCAAAGCCTTCGCTACATTTATTAGGAAAGTTGTTCACTTGCCGTTCTAATAATCATATTTATACTCATATATTGTTTGTCATATTTCAGGAAACTTAGTAATATATTTATATATATAATAAGAGTTATAGATTTTTATTTCAGATACATTTACACATAAACAGATTTATATTTTTATGTTATCAGATGTATGGGTTCCCTGGTCGACGCACCATGACGCTTCGCTGTGAACTGTTCGGCCAGGCTGGAGATTATGCACTCACCCTAAGGCCTGCAGCTGCTGCTGGTCCCCAGGACTTAGCTCTAGCTTTTGTAAAGGTAAAGTATATAAGCTTTTTTAAAGTAATAGGAATAAACTTAATGTGAAAAAATTACACAATAAGCTGGTATTTTGTGTCCGTGATACAAGAGCGCTTACCATTTCGCCTTGTTGTATCGGAATCAAAACGCAATATATACAACATGACTTTTGAAATAATGGGACCAAGTTGTTAAGAAAAATAATTAAATTTGGAGTTTTACTTACGGCTATGTTCCTCCTTTTAATATTATCATTACTATGTTGCACTTAAATTTTATTAATTAAAGTGTAACTTATACTAGCTTTTGTTTAATGCATATTTAAAAGCCCAATTTGCAAAAACGGGAAGTGCTTAATAAAACTGCTCAATCGACACCTGTTTATGCCTCTGCTTACCTTTTCATCATAAAAAAGCCATAAACCTGTGGCTATTTATTTGAAGTACCCTTTCAATATTCTAAAGGCAAACCCGCTATTTATTTACAACTGTTTGATGAGTTTTGTTTATTTACGTGGCCGTTCGACTACACTAAACTGTTCATAGAATTTAATTGAACGGCATATCCTTTATTTATATTATTAGCTTAGACTACTTCATTTAGGTAATCTTATGAATTGGTATTGAAACAACTAAACAAAATTTGAATGTAACAGAAGGTATGAATACTGATTGAATTTGATTTGAATTCTAGTTTCTAGCAAAGAATAATTAATGCGTTTTATACATATTACATGCACAAACTTATTTGGCCAAAGTTCTGTGTTGTATCGTAATATTTATTGTTTTAACAATATCGATACTAATAATTAAAAAAAATTAAACCATTTGAAAAATGTTCTATCGTTGTTATAGGTTAATCGTCTTAATAATTAATTAAGAATTTCATGTCTTAGATAGCTTTCGAGTACTATCATAATTTTAATGGATTCTTGTAGCATATAACTAACTCATCTTAACTTCGTCACTTCATTGAACTTGTTAAATCGAACTTTGAAAGGGGTTTAATACACTCCCTCTGACATATCTCTAGACCCTTGTCTAGTACACGATATTTTCTTGTTTCGAATTCAGAATTACCACTATAGAATCAATAATATTAGTCCTTAGTCCTCCAGGCTTTGTAGTTTTTTATGTATTGTGGAATATCACCCAACCACTTTAACTGTGTTTTTTGAAGTTGAGAAGAAAACTAATATTGATTTATATTTAGCATTAAATGTACTTTCGAATTTCAGCTTTTAATTGCAATAGTGAAATTAAACACTAGATGATATAAATAACGGGAACATATAATATTCTTAAATTAATAAAAACTTCGTTTTCTTGTTTCAGGCGGACTGGTCGGACCAATTCGTACTTAACGTTCATGGCGGGTCCGTGTTCCCCTGTGGAGATGGAGTGAGAGTTCTGTTCCAGTACCCCGAGTGTGTGCTGGACGGTTCTGACAGGGTGCGAGTCTTCGGGAGAGACAGCTCGGACAGGCTGCGATATGTTGCGGAAAGGAGAGTTCGGAGGTTGTTATATAAACTTGGTTGACATTACTTTATTCGATCTTATTTAGTTATTGTGATCGATCGATATTATCATTTATATAACCAGGAGAAAGTCGCAAAATCTTGCTTAATATTATGATTAGCTTACTATATTATGATTATATAAGTAAAACATAGTGTATATTATTTATTGTTATGGGTTATTTCTTATAACCGTAATCAATAGTGCTCGATTGAAATAAACTAGAACTAAAAAATCAAAACAGTTATTTTTAAAGTTTTGTTGGATATTCATATCATCAAGATGCAAAATGTTGATTTCCTTTAATTCTTATTCTCTTTCTCTCTTCAATGTATTGTTTATTAATTAACACTTCGTTGCATTACAATATAAACATTTAACATAGTTTAATGAAAGGAGGGCAACTGGCGGCCTTATCGCTTTCGAGCGATCTCTTCCAGGCAACCACTGTTAAGAAAATGTATTAAATTAGAGAAGAAGAAATTGGCCTCTTCTGTGCTCTTTATTTTTTGAGTTAAGGTTCTATTTATGTTCACAGGGGGCAGCACACAGCTTCATTTGACTGTCGTCTGTTCAGTGAGAAATATCCGGAATATTGCTTCGTGTATGTGTCGCAGGCTGTTACTGGGGCTGTCGCAGATGTGCGCATGGACTGCCTACCGACTTTACCTTTATCAGGTACTTTCGATTAGTTGGCAACATAAAATGATTTATATTTTACGATAAAATGGCAATATATACAAATAATAGTCAATTAAATATCGCTAAAATGGCCGAAAGAATCCTTATTATTTAATTTTATGTAGTTTTGTAATACTTATGCATTTTATTGCATATCTAAAAAAATTATAAATAACAGGCATCTAAATTCGCGGCTACCATAGTGGTTTTACGTAAAGATGTAGTTGATAATTGCATCGCTACAATACTTGTTAAAGAGGGAGGAGCTGGTGGTTGGGGAGAATGGTCTCCGTGGTCTGCGTGTCCAGCACCTGAACATTGCTCTACTCGCACGCGTAGCAGACATCGCTTCTGCGATTCTCCGCCTCCCGCCTATGGAGCCAAGTATTGTGAGGTACAAATACACATATTAAGGGACTTATAGACAAAAAAGAGATTTTATATCAAAATAAAGTTTGTTGTCAATAATTTTTGAAAGTCAAAATCAGTCAGTCTATTAACAGGAATTCATTTGTTCATTTTACATATTAAACGAATGTGTATATTTTTACAATCATACAATAACAGTCAAATAAAACCTTTTACGCCCACCAAGTGTGTTGACATGACGGAGACATAGAAGCGCTGTGACCATAGCAACATTGCTTAGTTACATGCTTGTGTTTAATCAATATTTTAGTATCAATATTACTTTTATACAACACACCTAACATTTATTTTATTATTTATTTTACAAAGTTATGGCTCCAAAAAAGGATAAAGGCAAAGAGGAAGGAAAACCATCAGGAGGTGGTGGAGGTGGATTTACTGAAGTTGAGAGAACATTCCTAGAACTTCAGGTTACAGACTGTAATCGTAAGATCGCAAGGCTTCGAGCTGCTGTAGATGAATACGAACAGCGTAATGAGGAGCTTCAAAAAGCCTACGACAAACTCGACGAAGACAGAGCTGATATTATTGCTTACCTCAAAAAAACTCTCAACAACAAAAACGAGGAAAATAACGAATTAAAAGAAAAAGTAAAAGGATTAGAAGAGACGAGAGAAACAGAGACAGCTCAATTTAAAGAAACTGTTAATGACTTGGAACGAAATTTCACCATTATGAAAGACCAATTAACATCGGAAAATAAACTTTTAGCTGGTAAACTCAATACTTTGGAGGAATTTCGTGCAATACGGGATGATTTGATGAGGAAGTTTGATAAACAAGAACAAGACTTTAAAGATCAGGAAATGAAATACAAACGAGTTATCTATGATGCCGAAAAAAAGTTTGTTATTGGTAAGGACAAGCTGAAAAAAGAAATGGAAGGTCGCCTTCTGCAGCTTGCACAAGATTTTCAAGATGCTACGGAACTACGAATTGCTGCTTCAACCCACAGAGTAATAAGAGAGAATATAGCAATTAATAATGAGTTAGACAACATTCTATCAACTCAAGCAAAAATAGCTGAACAAAATGAAAAGTATAAAGAAAATGAAAGGGCAGCTCGTGTCGCAAAGGAACTAGCTGAAGAAGAAAGAGATAAAGCTATAAATAAAAATGTTATTCAAGTCAAAGTAATTGATCAACTGACGGTGGCTTTTCAAGAATTGCAAAAAGAAAAGGGTCTTCATGAAAAGAAAAGCTTTGATTTTGAACTATTACAAGAAAAAATACAAAAATTAACAAAAGACAATGATAACTTATCATTACAAGTAAGAATTTTAGAGCAAAACCTTCACTCTAGGATGTCTGCTGAAAATAAAGCTACAGCAGAGGCTTCAAAAGTATATAAAGAATGTGAAAAATTAAAGAAAATATTATCTGAAGCTGCCGTAGCTGTTCAAGCTGCTCTCAAATTGGACGATTGGGCGACAAAAGATCCCTCGAGAGAAATTATGGATCGACAAATGTTGCTTGCAAGATTACTAGATATTATATCTCAATATCACGATATGCAACGAGCAGAATCAATGGATACTTTAGCCTCTTTTGGCAAAGTTTACGAAGAGGGTGACCTTGGATTTATGCCAAAACCAGCGGCAAAGAAGGCGGCTATCCCAACTGTATTCTCTGCTGCTTCAAGAGAATCTATTAAAGCCGAGAAACGGTCATCGGAAGCCATGTCTGTCACTTCAGCTTCATTAAGCAGCATTAAGACTATTCCAAGTATGAAACTAGTTCCACCGTCCACGGAACCGGTTCCACTCGTGCCAAAAGATAGTCTTCCGTCATTTGTGACGTCGTCGCAGTCATCCGTAAGTGAAAGTGTTGGAGCTGAGGAGGTACCAGAAAGTGAGATGAGTATTGGCCAGAAACTCGAGCAGAGTAAGATTGAGATTCAGAAGTCAATATTAAAAGATCTGCAGTACTCTCAGGCTGCTTTTATATCACAAGCAAGATTGTCAACAGAAAAGAAATCAGTTGTGTTCGAAGGCGAAGAAGCTGAAGGCGAGCATAAGGAAGGTGATGAGATGGAAGGGGAACATAAGGAAGGTGATGAGATACAAGGGGAAGACGTGGAAGGGGAACACGTAGAAGGTGAAGATACTGGTGAGGGGGATAAACCCGACCAAGAAGGTGCTCAAGATGAACAGGCAGCTGACGAACAGACCGAAAAAACTGAATAGTTATAGTGTAATGTAATTATTTTGTAATTAGTGTAATAATATTATTGAAAATAGTCTTGAATTTATTAAATAACAGGTTATTCTTATATTATTTTAATTTACATGTACAATTTAATAAATCTCTCTTTTGTAATATAAATATTTCGTTGCAGTTCTACTAACCAAATGTCCGATATACTGAGAATGAACACTTTCTATGAGCCAATTAAATTTATGTATAGTACAAAATGGCCTCTGACATGACATCCTATAAGTTTTAAAAGTAATCAATATTCGTAGAAGTATCCCAGGTCTTATTCCAGGGCCAAGCAGTCGAACTAGCGGCTTGCGAATGCTCTGCGCGCCCATGGGCAGGTGATTCCTCGATGGTGGTGGCTGAGATCGGTGCACGGTGTCGATGTGGCTGTGTACTCCACCTGGCGCCAATTGCCAGACTACTGGCGGGGTCTGCCAGAGCCTGCCCCGCCAGGTCATTCTGGCTACTACAGGTGATGGTTGTTATATATGTTTTAAGAAATTATTTCCTTTCAGATGGCTATAGAGTTATCTTTCTGGCTTACTTCGGACTATACAGTTACACTATGGAGTAGACTTAAACATTACGTATAATCAATAATAACTCAGCGGTAACCTTGAATAAAAAATGTGTGCGTGAACTAGTGTACACATGTAAGACGTGAAAGTTCTTGATGACCAAATTTTTCGAAAAATGATCTACTATATGCAACTATACACAAATTGGTTAAATAAAGTTAAATTAGATAAAGTTTAACAAAAGGCTTTTATTATCGTAGACATAAATACAAATTATACAATTATTTCATTTTACCTTATAATTACTAAGATTATTACAACATTTCATTCATTGTAATAGAATTATTACTATCATTGTTATCATATATTTTCGTTATTCGCTTCGAATCTCTTTGAATCAACCGTGGTACGGACAAGAAAATTATGGCACGTAACGGAAAAATGAGACGCGTAACACAAAAATGTGACGGTCAATTATTTCCCACGCCGATAAAGAAGTTTCACTTCAAAAAGTATCATTAATTTTCATTTAACTATTCCTAAAACTCACTCTTACCTTAAAAATGAATTCAAACCTTTTAACTATGTGTTGTTAGTTTTTTTTCATCACTAGGATTGCCGGGAAGTAATGACTTATTAGCCATAAGACTGCCCGTTGCATCCCTTATAATTTTTATGGTATTCATTTTTATTATAATGTAATGAGGTATAAATTCTTGCACTAAAATGATATATCTTATTTTTTTTTATATTTACCAGTAAGGTTTTTTTAAATGAACTACAAATATTATAATCTCATTTCACACAGATAAGGTAGCAGTGAAAATGTAATATTTAATAAAGTTTAATAAAGCTAACATTAAAACTGTAATTTAACTTTTAAAACCATCTGTAAACTTGTACTGAGTATGCTTCAACATTTTAGATTTAAAAATTCTCAACCAAAGACAGAAAAGTTGGGAATCGTAGAGAAGCACGTTTATATGGCCATTTATCATGTTTTCCGTTATATGACTCTTATGTAGATAAAAGCTAAAAATTTCAACCTTATCTTCGTTTATTTTATTTTTTAACGGAATATTATGATTATCAAACAAATATCTCATATAAATCCGTAACCACTATATTTTAAACAAAACGTCAACTGTGTCAGGCATTGAGAACTAATAACCTACTTGCCTATAAACGAACAATAATTCATTCTATATTGCCCCACTGGATTTATTTATTTTGCCTGGTAACATGACAAAACTCAAAACTGCATTGTTGTTTACGTTTCAACCTCTATTGTTGTGTGTGGCCATATAAAGCTTATAAGTCAATAAACCCATTCCACAATGTGAGCTATATCTTGCAGACGTAAGTTACAAGCAATAACTTAGTTAGGTCAAGGAAGCGACTAGCATGTAGCTCCAATACTGACTCTGATATCAAGCCATTGTGTTAATTTCGAGTACGTCTGATTGAAGGCAACGCTTTATTTAGAGTTGTTTTCCATCCAAGTTCCAGTTATTTCTCATTACTACTTATATAAATATATATATAAACAAAGTTTTTTGATGTGAAACATCTATAGCCGCACGTAAAACCGATAATTATTGATAATTATTATTGTAACAATTAACAAACAAATTTATTGTGAAACATTCATTATTGATACTTATAATTTACGATTTTAGTAATATATTAAAATAACTAGCTAAGATTCTTGAGTTTACTAATATATTGAAGCCAATAAAAAATTACTAATGTTATGTCCAATACTTTTGTAACATACTTCAGTTACCATCGACCAATTGTCACAGAAATACCTCAGAGGCAACATCGAATATAACTATTACCGAAAGCACTGATTAAACGAATTAAGTAGTCACGATTTGAAATAAATTCGTAAATATTTGTATTTAATGAAAATAAATGTTTATTCAATAAATAGAAATCGTAATATTTTATTTTATCATTATGACATATTTAGTTCCTATCACAATATGTTCTTTTCTGCATATTACTTTTACAAAATAATGTCGATGTTTCACATCTGCCAGGCGTCCCGTGAACGCTCACATTTTTTGTATCGTGGTTATAAACTTGGTTAGTCGAGAACTATCTGTCGTGTGTATTTTTGATAAGTACTGTGAAATACCTCAAAACTTTGACGACCATATTACACGTTAGAATTCTCAAATATATATATAATATTGATTACCTGTACTCGTATTGATATGTCGGCAATTGAATATTGATCTGCTAAAAGGGGATACAAAATGTTGAGGAGTAAAATTGTCATATACAAAGAAAATTGAGCATAAAATAATTGCATATTCCAGCACAATTTATTTTATAACTTTAAAATTTCATTTAGAAAACAGGCAACTCTGAAACGGTGCAATGAAAGTTATATTGAATGTTGCTAAAAGCCATCAAAACTTGCCGATTTTCCATCGCCAAGTAATAACTCCGATACAGGCTCGTTTAGTTTACCCGGTTTTCAATAATTTTCCCGGCAAACGGGGAAATCGTAAATTTGCACTAGTTGACATCCTTTTAGACATAAATTTTCGAATAGAATATCCACTGTTAGTTCAACCTTCGATATAAATTCGTGAGCAAAGTCAAAAGTTTATACAATTAAATCATTGACTTATTATCATATTTACATTTAAAATACCTATTTAAGTGTACCGTTATTTAGTTTATTTTAACGCTGGAAAATGGGAAAATTTACTATAGAAAAAAATATAATTTCTATCCTGAAAAAGTCTGTTGTCAGAAGGAGTCAAAGATATCATTCAAATATGTATATTCCAAGATTACTTCGTGTCAATGACACTAGTAAATTCTGTACTATATAAAATGAAACAAACTACTTTCTGAGTATCTACAGACTGCAGTAAGCATTTTAGCTACGACCTACAAATGTTTTGACAAGTGAAGTCACGTCCGAGCCAAGTTTGCTCGACTTGACAAACATCCTCTTGGCTATTTAAAGCAGATCAACCGAAACTCCGGTGCAGATTGGAAACGTAAGCTTCGAATGATGAGATTCAAGACTCCGTTAGGACTTGAAATTAATGAATTGGTAATAGTCGCATTATATTCTGCACTTGATAAAAATTGCAGAAAACTTTATCTATACAAATTTACCTCCCTATGTTTAGGCATGTGTATTGCAGCGTTTGAAGGTTGCGGTTTATGGTTTAACAAACAAAAACTGTCTCAAAAAATACAGTACACGAATACCTACTATTAAAAAAGTTAAATTCAAAATTCAAACAAGTTTTATATACATATCTTAATGTCGTATACCGGAAGACTTAGTTGAGTTGACTCTCAACAGTTAAGTCGTGCGTTCGAACCCGGCTGTGGATTTCTTTCTCAATTTAATTAACATTTGCTTCTATAATTAAGGAACACATTGCGAGGTCACCGGCATTTATTATTTCCAAAGGAGGCTCAAGGACATCTATTAAAAAAACTTTAAAACAAAAAAAAAACTGTATTTTAAAATATATATTGAAATGTCATTAAATTTATTATTAAATATTTATCATCCTTTTATTAAAAGAACAAATCATTTAAAATTGTCATCCACAGTTGAACTGATTTCAACAAAAACCATTGTAAAGAACAATTATCATTAAAATAACGACGAAAATGATTTTTGTATTACAAAGTTAAAATTGGAAATTTCGTTAATTCAGACAGATAGAAATGCATTTGTAAAAGTGAACTTTTAATCCTTTAATTTTATGCTCAACATTACCATGTCAAATGTATGGCATGTCATGTCACGCTGACTCTGACATAGTAGACAAAAGCTACCTAAATATTTGTATGAAAAATCAGAATAGCAACAGAATCAAAAGTAGCACTAAAAAAATTTATATGTGGCGCTACAACTTTTTTAGGTCTAGGTCCCAGATTCCTGTATCTGTTCCATGGCTATTTTTCAATCTAATAGCTAAGTAGAAGATCAGCCTCCTGTACACGCTGACACCTTTGACTTAGGGTCTAAGGCAAGCCGGTTTCCTCACGATGTTAACCTTCACCGTTCGAGAGAATGTTACCGATGTTGCGGATGGAATCTACCACCTCAGATATGAGTGTTGGCCACTGCTCACCAGCACTAAAAAATTATATATAAATATTAGACGCAGGCTTTATAAGTTAGTGATTTTAATTTTGTAAAGCTTATGGATTGGTTTCAGTTTGACACTAGCGACCTTTACGTCGTCTAAAGCCTCTTTTATTAGAAGCAGCAGTTTGGTTTCAGATATATTTTAAAAATATCATACTCACGATCAAAATACCTTTTAGTTACTTTACTTAACAGCAGGTAAACACCGTCGTAGACTCAAGGGACATATGATTATTGATCGCTTTCAGAAAGTGATACATTTGGCAACATTACAGGCGGAAGAAGGGTTAACAGTGCGGGTCCGGTTCGAGGCAGTTCGCTTACCGTGTGCGGGTCAGTCCCTCAGGGCTCGTGACGGGGACTCATTGGGCTCACCCCTTTTAGCCTCATGGGACGGCCCCGATACTAGCGCTGTGGTAAGTTTACCTGAAACTTACGGCTAAACAATTTATACCTTAAGTGAGATGGAATGTGCTTGATCTAAAGCAAAATATTTTAGAAGGAAAACAATTAAAGTGGTTTTGATTGATTTGTTTTTGATTAGACAAGTATAACAATTCGTTAAATTGCTTTACGTTTAATTGGTTCAGTTAAAACTATAATTTTATAATAATAATAATAATTATTTAATGTCAACAAAGAACTAATTAGCCAATAACTTTTACCAGTCCAGTGAAGTAGAAATGACGACAGACAGCAGCGGTATGGTGGAGATCACAGGTGGGAGACACATACTCGTCGAACTACGCTCCAATGACGTGAGTGAACGATGCGCGGGCGGCTTTTTGGCGCATGCTACACAGAGTGGTAATTGGATGATATATCTGTCAATCTTATATATGTTTAATACTTTGAACAAGACTATGTATTTATTTTTACTAAATTCTTTTAAAATGTCAACTATACAATAATATATACTAATTAATGTTATAAAAAAAACAATTCTACTTCCAGTCGTCCAAGAATATCAGTCAAATCGGTTTACTTGATTCTTAATATACCTATAATATAAAAATGAATCGCAAAATGTGTTGGTAAACGCATAACTCTACAACGCCTGGAACAATTGTACCAATTCTTGTTTTTTAATGTTCGTTGAAGTCTCAGGTTGGTTTTTACGGCGAGAAAAATTCGAATAATTTCCGGGAAAACCCTAAAACAGCCCTTTCTTTGTCCCATACAAACGTTTTGTAAATAAAATGTAGAGTCAATTTGAACTTTATTGCTATTCAATAAAAATCATATTAAATTATGTATTCATGTATTTATTTGCATTCCATAACGTTTACAAAAGATGTTTAAGAGGCTTAAAGCTAAGTACAATATTATGGACCCTGTTCGGGCACAGCAAAAGAAGGCATTACGAAACCTATATAACATAGCTAATAGCAACACAATAAAAATAGCACATAAAACTTCACACACCCGGCTAGTACCAATTACATAGAATAACATTTTTTTATTTATTGAATTTTGTATATTTAGGGATTAATAATCATGAAATTAAGCTATATTTTTATCTTCTAGGTACTCATTAACGCTATAATAACATTTACGTATAAGAAGTTTTTTTAGTTTGTTTGTAAATATATGTATCTTCTTTTCATTTCTCAGTGTCTCCGGTAGTTTATTATAAATTTTGATTGACATGACTAGTGAATTACGAGCACTCACTAAAACAAATCGCGTTAAAAGAAAGGATTTATTTTTGAATTATTAAATTAATATCCCTATCTGAGCAAAATTATTTGAATACATATTAATAGGAAAATATACCAATGAGGCACAGAATTTTAAAATATTTGTCACTTTTAGATTCCCACTATCCTTTTAGATTATTTTCCAACCAAGTTTAGTTGAAGCCCTTTTAGTTTAAAGCCCTCTAGCAGACATCCCAGTCAGGGTTTTTTAGTGGGTCACAGAAGAGTGGCCAAAGTTCGTGGAAGCGAAGATACTTTGGTCACCCGAGCTCAACCTCACACATCGGTCTATCATCATGACAATTTTTTGCGCCGACTATAAAATTGGTTATAAAAAACTGCCACATTTCAAATCTTTTTGACAGAACGAAATCTGTGGGATCCGCTAGTAATTAATAAAATTTCATCAGAGCCAATCCGCAACGCGTCAGCAGCGTGGGCGTCGGTGGCTACCGTAGCGTGGTGGCGCGGAGGTGGCGGAGCGCGAGCGGCAGCTGCAGCGTTAGCGGCCCTCGCTGCCTTGGCCGCCATTCTGTTAGCTTTGCATTCCGCTCATCGCACGAGAGCCTACCAACGCGCCGCTGATAAGGAGTCGCTCACTGATAGCGATGGTAAAGATTTTCTGCACAGTTAATATAATAATAAAAGCCTTTTCACTATACATTTAAATAAATGAGAGACATTCAGCCGAGCTCAGTGTTTAAATTTATTTAAAAAGCTACTACTTATATATAAATTGTGAATCAATTAACTTTTGGCATAGTTTTTACATATCTGTTTATACATATTATAATTTATATTTTTTCTTTGGATGTTATTTTGAGTTAAGTTTGTTAATTAATTATGCAATTCATGTACTTTACACTCAGTAGGTGTTTCTTTAATTGTTCCATATTAGGGTTGCCTGGAAGAAATCGCTTGTTAGCGATAAGGCCGCCTGTTGCCTAATATCTTATTTAACCTACTTACTTTTTGTTTTTTTTTTATTTGTATAATTATGTATATTATGGTAACGAAGTTTAAATAAATTATTATATTTATATCATGTCATTCTTTCTACATATGTTCCTTTTTTTGGCAAAAGCCTCCTCCAAGTCAAGTGCCACTTTTTGCACTCTGCCACTTTCTGCCATGTGCCACCTGCTGTTTCATTTAAGTGGTCTATCCACCTTCTAAATGGTCTTCCTCTTTTGCTTTTATTGTACATTGGGCACCTGTTTAATACTTTGTTGCTCCACTTTTCTGTTCCTCGTGCCATAAGTTCCACTATTATTGTCTTTTGTTAACATAGCTTTTACACATTAAGAAAAACACTTTTTGAACGGATTGAAGCTATATATTATTATTAAAAACTTATAATACATAGCTTCAATCCGTTCAAAAAGTGTTTTTCTTAGTTCCACTATTTTCAACAATTTAAGAATTTACGCATAAAATAGTGTAATCAAACCAGGCCTTTATTTAACGGCAAATTAAATAACTACGTAGTTATATTACTTGTTTTAAAAACACCGATACATATAAAACTACGGTATTTTTTGATGCATATATGTTATCTAGATGGCTAATGAATTAAACCACAGATAATTGATAAAGCCACAGACTAGTATATCTACACAAACATGTATTATTATTGATTGAATAAGTTGTTCAATTCAAGGATATTATTTGTATATTTTAACGGGTTATATGTCGATAAAAGTCGGAATAAAGTATTATTGTACTAAGTAACTATTTCTTTTAAATATATTTATTTTCCTACTACATTGTCTATATCTTGCGACTAATTAATGGAAGAACTAGAACTTCTGTAAAACATTTGTCCCTCAAAGAATGGTTAATGATCCTTGAACACATACCTCGTCTCCATATATTCTTAACATGAAAAAAAAACACAATCATCAGTCGTAAGCAATTGATAAGGAGGAAATTAGTATGGGAAATATAGTAATAATTACTTTGCTTTGAAATTATTCAAAACACGCACAAACCCTCACTAAGAAATTATTCAATTGAGAGCGTAACTAATAAAAGTCATTGGCAAGGATGTAATCAAATTAAAAATGCGTCCAGCATTAACCCAAACGATACAAAAACTAAGTATCAAATGTGACAAGTTGCGATCGGCTGAGTTAAAATATTGTATATCACGTCGTAATCGCAAGAAAAATTAAAGATTAAAGATGAGAGGGTTACAGAGATGGCTGCTGTGTGGCATTTTTTTTATTGGTGGCGTTTTTTGTCATATTATGTTATTCTTACCTGATGGCTTTTTTCAGCATGTTCAGCTTCCCTGGAAATGGGAGCGTCTGGATCTCGAAGCACTTTGCTCAGCGAGGTGGTCGGTGGCGGAGTGTCACTGCGACGGCTGCTGCCCCGGAGGCGGCACACGAGGCTTAGAGACTGCGATAGGGGTTCAGGACAAGCGGGAAACAGGTATGTTATAAGTGACATACTGGTTTTGATGCACATCTCCTTAGCAAAGATTTACAGTAATTGAATTTAATAAATTTAGTTAACCAGTCACGATTATAAAAGAAAGACAATTCCCCATTCATAAGTTTCTTTGTCTTACCCCAAGTGATAATTAACTGGCAAATAAAGAGTCATCAAAATATAACACTTATTGCACTCAAGTGAAGTGTAATTAGTGACGGTTGGTCCCATTGTTTGTGCACGTTCAACTTGTTTCTCACTTAATGAGGGTTTTAAATAGAAGTCACAAATCGAGGGGAACTTTTATCTATACAATAATTAATAAACTTTATTTATTTGGCTGATATTGTTTGTGGTTGGTACTAACTTCTAAGTGTTTTCTGTTTGTGATGCGCAAAGTATGTTTTGATATGGTAACTATATTTATTTATTTGTATGATGATAGACAATTTTCGTTGCTTTTGTTTCTTTTTTTTATAGAACAAGCGGGCAAACGGGCAGGAGGCTCACCTGATGTTAAGTGATACTGTAGTTAATATAAATTTAATAACATATGATATGATATGTACGATACAAATAATATAAGAACTGACCAATTCCTATGACTAATAATGTAAAATGTAAAATTCCTTTAAAGTCAAATTTGCGCTCCATTGTGTGTGGCAGGATATGCGAACTTACGATTGTACCACCTAACACATTTTTGTACCATACTCTTGCAATAAATTATTATTATTATTACCGCCGTCGGTAGTGTCTATGACACTCAATACCAAAGGGCTCGCGTGTGCGTAGCCGCAGGCCTTTTAATAATTGATTTGCTCTTTTCTTGAAGAAAGATCCCTAATTTTCTCTGGTTCGAAAATGCTTTAGTGGGCTGGTTCCACATAGTGGTAGTGGCAAAAACTGCCTTAATTAATGCTCAGTTTTGGTCGAGTGGAATTTCGATGATACACGACCTAGACGAACGATGATAAAAGTCAGCTGCAGGTATTAAGCCGTACAATTTCTCAGAACACTCCACGATAAACGCGGTAGAAGATGCAAAGAGGCCTCATATCTCTACGCAATGCCAAGGATCAAACCGCTCGGAAAGGGATTGGTCGTCGACAATTCTTTATTAGGCTAACAAATATAACATTTTCAATAGATTTTAATATTATAATTCTTTCAATTAAATGTTTCCAAACCATGTTGTAAAGATGACGTTATTCCCTTAAACCAATTAATCCAATTTTTTTAAATATTCTATTGCAATAAAGTTCACAAAAAAGAGTGCGATTTTATATGAATTACAATCTAGCCTATACAATAATTATGGCCAATAAGTAATATTATGTTGACTTAATTTTCTACATTACTAATCTATTAAACTTAGGTAATGTTCATTAACAGTCTTAGTCTTCTTTAATGTTTTGACACTATGTTCGTGTGTCCGAGATACCGCACTTGCACTTATATTTACTACACTAGGTTTATTGACAAAAGGTTTAGTTCTTTTTAGGCGTCTTATAATCAATGCAATTAATACTATAAAAATTATCAAGGAAGTGCGTATCTACATTCAATCCAAAAACAATGAGCAAAACATTTGTATTAATTTCTGATCTACGGCACAGGGACGAAGACGACGCCACATCTGACATGGAGGCTGACGCGGTCAGCGTAACGAGCGCTTGCAGCGGGGCGAGCCAGGCTTCTCAAGCCACGGTAACACCGGAGAACGTGTCTGCGAGCAGCGCCCCTGTCGCTGGAAGCGTTAGACAGTCGCCGCTACGTCGTTCACACACCGTGTCGCATGCTTCTGTTCAAGTAATTAATTATAACGTCCCAATAATATCTGACCTACTCTGTTGACTTCTTTCTTACTCAACTAAAGATTGTATTATACAACGGTATAAAAGGATATTTTTGGAAAATTTGGGATATACAATTCTCTACTCTAAGTTTTTTTTATAATTTACACGTAAAAGCAATGTTGGCTACTGACTTCAGCGTGCGACTCTTATCCCTGAAGTCCAACGTTTGATCTCCGTCCTTGTACCGATGGACTTTCTTTCTACGAACTTGACTTCATTCGCTTGAACGGTGAAGGAAAAGCCAGCTTGCCTTATACCCATTTAGTCGACGGCGTGTGTCAGGCGCAGGAGGCTGATCACCTACTTGTCTTTTATGTTTACGCAATATTTTCTTAGCCAAAGTTTATAGGTCTAATTCGTACCTAATAACAATTGACAACTTGACAGATGACGTCAACCCCGCAAGCGTCAACGAGCGAGGCGATAACAGCCGAAGTGAACACGAGCGTGACAAGCGTGAGCGAGCGAGACAGCTACAGCGAGAAAGACCACGACAGTTTATGGGAAAAGGACGTACAGAGCGTTGCCTCGTCCACGTCAGCCGCTACTCTGACTAACGTTAGTGGTCTTGTGTCGTTTTTGTAATTGTGATTATTTTTACAGCTTTAATAGGAAAGTACTATTAATAGAGAATTATATACTATGGCACTCTAGCTAAGTTTAACAAATATGTCCATGAAATGAGCCACAACAGTCGGGGATATAAAAAAAAATTATGTTCGAAAACTACAAAATATCTTTAACTCTATCGCAAAATAATATTAATTGACATAATATTAAGGTAGCACCTAGTGTTAAAAGCACATTGCTAGAAGAGTAGACATAACAAACTGATTTTTTAACTGACGTAAAAAGCTAAAGAAAGTTATCAATTCGATGTATTTTTTATTAGTGTATTGTATGTTATGTACGAAGATATGACAGGAAGACATCGCTTGTTAGATATGAGGCCGCTCGTCCTAATTTATGCTATTTATCTATTGCTAATATTTTAATGTAAGTACCGAAGTTTAAATAAATAAATACAGAAACAACTATATGTGTCCATATAGACGTGTTCAATGTGTATTTTGTTCCAGGGCTGGTACTCCCCAGCACTAAGCGGAGTCTCGTCCGCCCATATCCGCGACAACCCTAAGCACACGAAAGAGAGCTGCAACCGACGGCTCTTGAGATCGGACTTGAGTCTGACCTCACATCCCGAGATGGAGATCGACTATTACGACTATGAAGTCAATAATGCGGGTAAATGTAAATGGGAACTTTTCTATGAATTCTCGTACCATAAAACATTTTATTCTATATTATATATATAACTTCCTAAATATACAAAAAGTGCCTTTAAAGTTTCCAGTTAAATATTAAAGAAGTAATAGATTTTTTTTAAGTTATAGAAGAAACGTGTCTTCTAAATTAATATTTTATTTAATTTTTCACGTCATTTTGCCGAGGGGTAGAGACGAATCTCCACTTGTACGGTACTCACATGCCTCTCTCGCTTCCACATGACACCATGCATGTTCATCGATTATTATTTTTGTTTAGTATTAGTATAATAAAATTATTTTTGTTTAGGCACGAAAGCTGATACACATACCTAATTTGGAGTATTTGAATTTTAAACAATGTATATCAAATATAACAAAAAACAATGTCAGTCTTCAGTAAAACGTTTTGTTTTTTTGTATTAATTAGTCTGGAAACATGCTTAAAATTACAAGAAAAGAAAAGCAAAGGAGTGGAACTCCTTACTCCATCATCCCTAGACAGTGTAATTTGGGTTGATTTAAGCGATGGTTAAACATGCGTCTCCTAGATAGGCGTGGCATCCAATAGACCTCATGTCACTTAACATCAGGTGGGAATATGGGCAAATATCTGTTCAGTTTTGTATCAAAAATATGTATATTTAAGTTAAAGTTAAACTGGTCAGAAAAGACACAATCAAACAGTAAAAACTAAAACTTTCACTACACCAAGCGGGACACAAATTTACGGTAAGTAGTAAGATTGTTGTGTATTCCTAGTTATACCGGAGAAGACCGTGGGACTTTAGTATACGTTACTTAGATTTTAAATATAATCAAGACTTGCAAGCACAGCGTGGAGCGGCCAAACTTTGTAAATAAATTATTAGTTTAATTAAAATATTTTATGGAACTTGGAATTTTAGACCTTCGACGATCAACATAATTAATATGTCAATAATTTAGTTAATATAATTAAATTAATCATAAAGGATATTATTATATAGATAGAGGATAATAATTTAACGTTGATTTATTCCCGATAATATTTGATTGAAATTGTTGAACCACGAATATAATTGTGTTGGTTAAAATTGAAAAACACAAATAATTATTTGTCTGTCCCCTAGGTATTTATTTTAAATAAATACAGTATGATGTTTTCCATAACCTTTCTAGTATCACACACACTATCTCGTTGGTTATTTTGTCAAACTACCAACTCCGCGTTTTGTGTTCTATTTCCGTTAAAAAAATAGTTGTTGACCTTAAAGACCCATTGCCATTAATTATGATTATGTCCCAGTTCTATTATAAATACTATTCCCATTGTATGCCAGGTTCCGTTCCCGGTTCGTACTTAGGAATGGACCCGGCGTTTCTCGTCTGGATTCCGCCGCTGGACGAGGGTGACATCATTAGAGAGATGGATGAGAGCAAGGCTCCTATTTACGAAGTAAGTCTTCTACTTAAAAGAAAATGTTAGCTTGTACAGTTAACGATACAAACACGATAAGTAGCAACTACGTCTCAAATTAAATGAAAATGAATTTATTCGTATTGGTTGCATAAAGTAAGATCTTTTAGATGTGCAGTTGCCAAATTAAGAAATTGAGCGTCGCAAATATTTTAAACAATTAAAAATCACGTAATAAATAGGTTTGGGTGTCGTTATATTGTTAATAACGATAAATAGTAAACTTACAACAAACAAAATTAAATCTGAAATTTAACATATTGATAAAAAATATTGCTCGGTTCATTTGAATTTTTATTTGTACAGGAATTGATCCCGAAAGAACTGAGACCGAATCCCGGCAGCAACACCGAGTCACCCGAAGACCCGTCCACGCTGAAGAGAATGCCAACAAATCACTCGAACGAGTCCATCAAATTCCGCAAAGCGCTCGACAGGAGCGTCATTCACCCTCTGAACTTCAGCATCAGTGATTTGCAAAACTCGCCCAAACTGCCCAAAAGGAATAAGAGGAAAAAATCAGAGATTCCCGTGAATATTCCGATGAAGGATCTCACCTCGATGTCCCCGGCCAAGGTGCACAGGAAGTCCGATGATTCGACGCTGAAAAGGGTGACGGAGACCAGAGAAAAGGACAGCACGCTGAAGAGGAGTGATTTTAACGATATAAGATTCGCGGATGATTCGTCAAACGAAATAAAATTCGCTGACGATTCGCCCGACAGCAATCGTTTGATGGATCAATTTGACCTTGAAGTGTAATCTGGCTAGCTATTGGAGTACAGACCCAAGTTCTCTATGTTGGAAAAAAATTATTTTTATTTGTTTTCTTATGTTTTAAGCGAAGATTGATGCGCCTTTGTTTCCTTTTAATAATAGTTAAATAATACATTTTATAATTTTTTTTATATCTCTTAAAAGGCAGGTCGTACTTTTCTTTAGTAAATCAACTAGGAACAACTTGGGGTACGTACTTGTAGAGACCTTTTAGATAAAATATTTAATTAATGTTTAAACGTCACTATAATTCTGTTTGTTCGTATGCAATATTTTGAATTACGTGTTAGTATTGTATATAAAATGAGTTTGCGTACACAAATTGTTAACGTGAACCCGTCGAGCTCAAAGCTAATCTACTAATATTTAGAATAGAACACAATACAAATAAGCTTTTGCATTCACGTAATAACATTGTGATAGAGTTATTTTTCTTATAGCTACCGAATATAGTTTAATTTTTATACTATTTTAAAAGCTCGTAAATATAGCTCTATCTGGCGGAAATTCCTCCTGCATCCACAATTCTTAAACGTGCAATTTCTGCTTATCGCTTAATAAGTTTAAAACTATATTCGGTAACTATAATATCGCAGGTAAAGCATTCTTTAGATCCATTAGTTGTACTAAGGACCAACTTGTGAATAGAACCTCTCATATCATCAAACTCATACAAATCATTGATATAGCTATCTGATTATACGTAAATATGTGTCTAATGTGCTCTGCTTAAACAGAATTATTTTCCGCTATACCTATATAAAATAATCATGCAACTATATAGGTATTTTATATGAAATTTTCTTTTGAAAGACTGACATTTCGGGCAGTGCAATACGTGTAAATTAATTTATTCGACTACTAAACAAAATTGGATCATTTAATAACGTATGAAATGTTTTCGAAGTCCGTGGGAAAAATCTGTTCCATCTGTCGCATGTTTCAATTGCTATAGGTTAAATTCTAAATAACGGCATACACTAAACGCTAAAGCCGATTTGTTTCCATAATTCCCTTACGCTCGAATTGACAATTCCGATTGTCCGTTCTATCAAAATTTAATGACTTTGCAAATACGACAAAGCGTCATTATTCATATTAAATAGCTGTGAACTAATTTACGTTAATATTGTTCATTTAGATATGATTTGTTTAAAAACTTTTAATGTGAAGTAGAGGCTTTTATATTATATTTATATATATTAAACTTTAGTTGCTGCATCATATGTATATATATATACACGACTATAATAAAGCACTGTTATATGCTATCAGTATTTACAATATTTTTTATAAGATTACCTTTAAATGTATGCAATTACTATATTTGTCGTAGCTCCTTAACGGATGTTCGTAGCATATCCACCGTAGCTACCGGCTCTACGAATTGGTAAATATAAATGACAAGAATGTTGTTACTTTTGAATTTTTTTATCATTATAAAATTATGTTGAATAAATCTCGTGTATGGGATTTTATCAGTAAATATTGTTAAATATACTTAAGTTTCTTAAGGTAAAATTTATCTAAGTGTAGAACGATTTGTACAATTAGCTGATTTGATCTCAGAATGTCTAGTCATTTAATTTTATTTACAGCTTAATAGCACATTAGTCGTAAGATATGTAAACATTAATATTCTTTATTTAAATGTAAAATGCACTAAAGCAATATCTGAATGTCCGAATGTAAGTAATGTATTTTTTCTTTTACATGCGAAATAAAGTGTTTTTATTTTATACTTTAAATTGTTGTTTTATTTTAGATCTAATAATATATTAAACAAATTTAAAAAAAACTTCCTTTGTCGCTACTCCTCTTTTCGAAAACAGTCTTGAAGCCACAGCCACCATCGGAATACTTGGCGTTGACGTATCGAACGACGTTCAGCTTCGCGGTCATTTGGAGGGAAAGGCTAAATTGGCCTCCAAAAAGCTTGGTGTGCTCAACAAGGCGTGACAGTACTTCACTCCGGGCCACCGCTTGCAACTCTATAAAGCGCAAATACGGCCCCACATGGAATACTGTTCTCACCTCTGGGCGGGGGCTCCCCAGTACCAGCTCCTTCCACTTGACCGTATCCAACGAAGAGCGGTTCGAATCGTCGATGAACAATCCCTCTTCCAGCGGCTCGATTTAAAAATTATTCTTATAATGTAATAAAATCATTCCTTTCTATGTCCGATTTGTTTCTCAACTTCAAACCTAGGACTTTTGTGCTAATCGATTCAGACCCACAATTTATAGAACTTCTATAATAACTAGCTGAATCAAAATTATCTACAGCGTCTAAATTAATTGTACCTTAAAACTTTTCGTTTGAACTTTTTAAATTTCACGTGCATCTTGTGTCGCTGGTCTGGGCCTCCTCCACTGGGTTCAATACACGGCAACCATCTTCCAGTTTGTAAATTTTTCCAAAACCTCTTCACACGTAAATTTTCCCTTTTAAAAGTACTAGTATAGTTTGTATGTAGTGTAGTGTGGACTTAGTGTCCGCACTTTGACGCACATTTGGTCCGTTATGGGTTAAGTCAGCTTAGCTTGTTCCAAAAGCTCAGAAGTTTTCTGGGCACTTCTCGGGCTTTACTTAGGCCCAGTAGCCCATAATTATTTTGACTATAATTCCGTTAAGGCTTGGAAGTCGCTTCGCCATTCGCGGGTTTACTGCCGGCAGTTCCATTTTGGACTGTCTGCTGTCTGCGTTTTGCGAAAAGCGTATTTGGAGTTCTGTGGATCTTGATGAATCCAGATTCACACTTGCAAGTAGGGCAAGTGAAGGAGCGGTTACGTGCCAGCTGGAAACATTCCGGATCCTCTTTGCAAGTTTGTTGATCGTGTTTTTGTTTTCTAACGCCCTCACGAATCAGTGAATTTGAAGGTAAATATAAATAAATGTTAATTAGACTTATGTAACGCCTTTTTCATCTTAGAGGTAACTGTAATTTATTATAAAGAGACAAATGCATACTCAGGACCCTGCAATAAGGCTATTCTTAAAAACTTTACTTCAACTAAGATGTTGTTAACCATGGACATTTTTCTCTTTCTATCAAATGGTGGTAGAAGTGATAATACTGCTAACTAAAATAATAATAATTTGACGGAGTACATTTTTAGAATAGGGCTTGTAACCTTATTACGAATACTCAAATATAGGTCTGTTTTAATATGAATTATTTTCAATAACACATTGGCAGTAACGAAGCCTAGTTATGATCCACGTAGCTTTGAAATAAGCCCGGCGCACATTAGCGCTTATTCACGCCCGAAGCAGCCATATTTGAATGCAGGGTATTAGTTATTGTCATGAGCACGATTTCAAATGTAATATTCATTGATGCATTTTGCTAGATTTGGCATTTGGATTTCAATTGTTTTACGATGAAAGGACTAAAAGGTATTTTACAGAATTTTTATTCGTTTCATAATATTTCATTGTAATATTTTCGTTCACCGTACTAGCAAGTATCTTGTTCACATTGAGTGTTTTCTTTTAATTTATATTTACAGTATGAACTAACGAATCTCAGGAATTTAACATTAGCTATATCTTAAGTGTTGTACGGAGCAACTTTTTTAATTTAAAGTACAATAAAAAATATATATCTTTTTTTAATGTAACTTCTACTATAAACTTCATATATTGGGTTCTTGGGTTGTCGTGGGCAAAGTTCTTAAGAAGTGCGGACAGAAGCAGAATTGTACCCGTGCCAAGCCCTACGAGGTCAATTTATATATATATATACCATCATAGATCCAATCGGAAAAAAATACACATAGAGTACTATGTACAATCTATGATGGTACATGATACTATACATATTATTTACTAAAATTAGTTGATATAAGAAAGATTAATGTAAATAATACCAGTGACGGATTATTAAGAGTATATTTAGAAGATCAAACCAGTAGCCATTGCATAGACAGACGGAAGGAGGATTTATTGCAAGTCAATTAGCAGGAAATACTCAAGACATGGGTACCATTCTTGGCGATCAGTATTATATTAAAATATTAATAGGATATTCAGTAAATTATATTAATTAATATAAATTAACAATCCAGTGGTCCAGGTTCGACTAATTGGAACCGTCATATTAAATTCTTTGATAATAACGTGACACGGAACTTAATAAACGATGGTATTCGTTGTTCTGACAAGGTTTAATATGTGATCGCCGCTTTGTAATTATCGTTTCAAAAGTTACACTTCTACTTTAAATTTACACTTTTTACTTTGTTCTTCTGTTAACTAATTGACCTTAATATATTATAATAAAAAAATAATATCAGTAGCGAGTTATATAAACTAACATTAGGTAGGTAGTATTTTGTTTTTTTTTACATTAGGTAGATTACATATTCTTATATATATAGTTAGATAATAATAAGAAGCGCAAAGCAAATGTTAGCAATAATTACACACTTGATGCCAAAATGAGCCCTTTAGTTTTCTCGATTCCAATAGCGTCCAATAGGTCGACTACACTTTTATTATTTATAGGTTAACATAAGTGTCACTTAGACTTAAGAATGTTTTAATAAGTAAAGATAGACTTTTGCTAATCCAGCGTCGCAACCCCACTACCCCAAATTTTATGTTAGTTATAAGCTCGTGTTTTAAAATTTTAACGAATAAAGCCGGTTGTTAGTCAGCTTTAAACAAAGAGTTTAACTAACTATACATTTGAACATCCCTACGACAACAACCTTTTATCGAGGTCCGACAACCTTTTTATTGAGTTCTGATGTTTTATAATAAGGCATGTAAGTGATCAGCGTGTTGTGCCTGACACACGCCGTCGACTTTTTGGGTCTAAGACATGCCGGTTTCCTCACGATTTATCCTTCACTGTTAGAGCGTATGCGAGTGCGCACATATAAAAAAAGGCATTAGTGCCTTTGGATCAAACCTGCGACCTCAGGGATTAAATTCGTAGACTGCAACTTTTTTGTTTCGTGGGGAAATGCCTTACCACGGCCCGGTTGATCGTGGTGTAGGGCTATGTGGGATTCCCTACGGCGCCAGCAGCAATCACTCGAAGCAGGACACGGTAATAGCGTAGTCTTATCCGCATCCCGCCCCACGATCAGCCGTTGAAATCACGGTCCTCTATGGCCATGAATGATGTGGATGGGACTTTGGCACAGCTGCAATGCTGGGGGACAGACTGACGCATCCCTTCTTTTGGGTGGAGCGAGGTAACCCCTATTCTCCCGCTGAAGCGAGAGCGTGCCCAGGATTACACAATGCGTTGCATGGTTCAACGGCGACACTGTGGTCTCCAAGACGCGGACGAGCTGCGGAAGCGCCCTCCCTGGCCCTCTCTCTTCTTTATGGCGCATGATGGCTTCGCAAAATCTCTGGAGAATTTTTCACGTGCCGTCACTGTGTGTAACTGCTATTCTCACAATGTTATCGAAAGTAGTGTCGCCCTGTAGGATGACGCAACTAGGCCATTATATTAACACAGCAATTATATTAACAACAACATTATATTATAATACACATGTACAGGTAACTTCAACAAATTATTGATTGTTTTGTTAATTAGCTTTCGTGTTTGTGACGATCGTATAGTACTGTAAAAACTAAAACTGGATTATAAAAGATGTATCTTATATAGAGTTATGTGAAAATATACATTTTTAAATCGCGACAAAGTAAACTTGTGAGACTGACGTTCACTGACACACACATTTATTTGCACAAAACATTAGAAAGCCGCGCTTGAGTGATCTCGGCTGACCTAATTTTCTGGAAAGCAAAAACTTAACAAACGTCTCTATGTAGCTAGAAGCTATCACGGGAATAAAGTTCTAGATAATCGAGCAAAAAAACAGGTTAAATGTTTTTAAAAACTAACTTTATGAAATGTTCAATCCTGATGATCAGGTTCGGATAAATCTGCAAATAGACAACTTAAAAATACATAATTCTACATTTAATCAAGGATACTTAATGAGCTCCTCTTAATAATAATAATAATAGCCTTTTATTTCACTTTCACACAACCAATACACCATTTACACTTTAACCATTTTATATTTCTATCTGATTCTTTTAAGGTATAACGCCTCCTTAAATCCCGCCATTCCTTTATGCGCTGTGCTACTCTCTGCCAAGTAGCTGCTTAATTTGGTATATTCACCTTATAAGTTGTCTTTCGTTTGCTGTACCTTGGGCAACAGTTTAATATTTTCTTGTTCCTCTTGCCATGTGCCCCGCTCAATTCCACTAAGGTTATTTATTTCTTCTTAATTATGTATTCTTTATTTTATCTATTCTTTTCTTTCCTATTATACATCGTTAATATAAGATTTTTTACCGATTATCAATTTCGACAACAATCTCAGGTGAATCCAATCTGCATATATAGTGTAAACTATTCATTGTAGATTGTATAATATCGGGTGCGGAATTAATTTATAAATCACATTTTAAGTCACATCTAGATGCCAGTACATAGACTTAGCGACCATTAATTCGAGGCAATTCAGTTGGGACCAACTAAATGACCAGACCCGAACTATCTCCGGACATTAACTTATATCATAGAGGTATAGTGGACACTAAGCCGCCTGTGAATTTGTATGAGGTGATTAAAGTATAGAACCTTCCGAGGGATTGAACTTAGCTGTATGTTTACTAGTATTGCCTTTAATTTATTTTAAGATTAGATCTGTAACTGTTGCTAGCTTGACCCACTAGGAGTTCCACGCTGTAAGTCTTATCTCTGGTCATAGGTTCGAAGCGCCGCTCTGCATTTTTGGACTCGAAATGGTCGACGGCGTGTGTCAGGCGATCACCGTAGTAGGCTGTTAGAAAAGTCAAATGATCACGAAACCGGTACGGAAATCTGAGGCCCAGACGTAAATGTGTATTTAAATTCAGTAGTAATTGAAAGTAATTGCTCAATTCTAGCACGAAAAAAGTGATTCTTAAAGAAACGCAATATAATTCTCAGTGGAGTTTATAATGTATTTCAAAGTAAGTAAATCCATTAAACCGGTAAAAGGATTTGTTTGACAGCCCTCATGTGTATTCTCGTAATGAAGTACTTAAATACATTTAAACCTTTTCCTGTATAATACAAATGTTGCTGGTCTGGTTAAGTGAGATATAATCGTAATCCTCATCTTCATAATACCAGCATATATGGGGTCATGAGCCCCTCTACCCTCTGAGGTCTTGACAGGATAAAGGTTATCATGGAGAGATGTTTTAGGTTAGGTTCTAAATGTTTTTCATGATTTACAATATACTACTAACTTCGACCATATGACACTACCGGACGGGAACGCTAGTACCTATGTACTTGTATCATACGCGTAGGTTTACCTTAATCAATGACAATTTGTTAATTCTTATATTCTTTGTATAGTGTGTATGTCACTGAACTCCACTTAAACGGCTGAACCAATTTATTAATATTTATTTTTTGCATGCGTTTGGGTGGCGCTCTGGATGGATTAGATTCACAAATCAGCCCGGCAGATGGTGCTGCACTCCGTATCTAGGCTATTTATCGTTTATATTTCGTAGTTAAACTCCTAAACGACTTTACAGATATTGGTGAAATATTTTGTGTGTTCAAATGGAGTCGCAAATAATTTACATTATTAGATCTTTCTTGTACAGGGCAACGTCTGTCGGATCCGCTAGTTATATATATATATTTAATGATCGTAGGGCATTTTTGTAATTAATAACACTCATCATGCAAATGCAACTGTAAATATGCTTAAGATTACGTGATTATTAGGAATCTCTTGCGTTTTAAGATTGACATTCAAGCATAGTAGAAAAGAGAGCATAATTAAAATTTTCACAGAATAACATAGTTTTAGAGTTTTATATGAAAATAGTTCTCATATTATATAGGTAAAGAGTTGCTGGTTAGAATTTTTAATTGCCTTTTGTATTTAATTATTAATAATAAAGTTTTTAGGTTATTTAATATACGCTACAGCCTGATAAAATATGTAAAACTGCGGACTACAGCTAGTATTAACCCAGTCACACCTCATTTGTATTAAATTTTTTAAATAATTAATATAAACTTTCAAACATGAATTCAAGACAGAGCTAAAATCTAACGTTTCCATCAGATTTTTTAGTTAAGTTTCTAAAGAATTTTCACCTTACTTATACGTTAATGGAATATGTTTTAACGCACTTGCTTGTACTTAGTTTGAAGTGGAATATTCAATGTTAACACGTATCTGAGAGCTTGGAAGCCTTCCTTAGCGATGCATTAACCACTTATCCCAAGTACACTATGATTACCTACGTACTTGACCTATAGCTCGCTTACATTGGGTAAGTTAGTAACTTTTATGTGTAGTATATATGTATATAGTATGATTTTATCTGATTGTAGATATATCTATATTCCAAAGTGTTCAAGAAGTTTATTTTGTCTTGGAATGTATATATTTTTTAACAACTAATTGACATGAATAATAGTTATTCATATATTAACAGGAAATAGTACTATTAGAAGTGCAAATATCGGTCACCGAAAGTAAAAAAAATATGTACCTACTATGAACAATGATTCGTGTACAAAAACTTTCTTAAATTAATATACACCACTACAGCTATAACTAGTCTCGTAATAAATACTTTGGACATATGTTTATACAGTACAACAAGTGTTAGAATAAGTACTGTAATTGAAAAAGCTTTTGTTATTATATTTATAGTATCAAAAAAAAACCCCAGAGCTGGTGCTTTCTTGGCTTAAAGAATAAGTATCGCTATAGAGCGAGGAAATACTGCCAGCATTAAAGGTACACTGCCGCAGGGACCAAACTTTTTAAATTTGTTTTATTTACTATTTATATATTTTTTTAAAATATATTATGTAGGTTAAGAAGTATGTTGTAAATACTGTATTTTTGTGTGATGGAAATGAATACTGAAATAAAAGTATACGTATCAAGGATATTGTATGTAATAACCTGGTAAAAAATTGTTACTCTAATAGATTGCCTTTTATCGATTACCTATAGTGCATAAGACATAACACTTTGCCGTTTGCCTGCCGAGAGATTCTTGACTAACTCATAGCGTGTCTAGACTGAAGTGTAAACGGAACGTACTGATACATATTTGATAACTTTGGAGGCATTTGTTAATATTTGGTTAAATGGCAACGTACAGTCCTGGTTCTAATACTTCTCATAGCAGAGGTGACTTATTTCATTAATGAGAAACAAAAAGTGAGAAAATTGAAATCTAAATCCTAGTTGTTGGCAAATACTTAATACATTTTATATATATTATGAATCTTTAACGCGAAAATTCGATAAAAACATATTTTGCTACTTATTATTTAAATAATAAGCTTCCGGTGTACACAAATCCAGGCTATTACCGCTACCCACTGAAGTATTGCCGAACCAATTTGTTTTTGTGTCCTTCAAGAAAAGCACCAATTCATAAAAGCCCAGGAACTTACTTGAAAGCCTTCTACGAAATGTCCATGGGTGGTATCACTTAACATCAGTTATATATTAAACTATTATATTTATATTTAATTATACTCTTGAACCAACTCTCTCTTAGCAAGGGGCCTAAACCAGTTATTACTATGCTAAGTAAGACCAACATAGTTTGCTATCACGCATAAATTACTCGCTGTGACGAGATGCAATTCCATTGTGACGTCTTCTGAGGCACTTCTAGACACATCTGTTACAAGCCAAGTTATCGTCCCGTCTTAGGATGTAAACCTATCAAATTTCCGAATAGCTAATAATTATTGGCAACGACTAAATGAAGAGAAAACTTCCGTTTGTCAAAGCTCTATTGGATTAAATAATATGTATTTATAAAATATTTATGCATTCAGGACTTCTGGATTTTTATTCTGTTTAAAATCCTTGCAGCCTTGAATTCTATAAATAGCAGTAAAGTGACAACCTTAATATACTGGTAATAAATTATGCCATCACGAAAATGGGTAGTTAATTTATACACCATCGAAATAAATACCTTATGGTCTCCAATGGAACATGCCAAGTAGTCGACAAATGAGTATAATTCTACTTAATATCATTTACATGGCTTTTTCCTATTTTATCTAAGTTTACAAACACGCTTAAGAACATAAAATAACAGACATGAAACTCAGCCAGCTTTAATTACGACAAGTTTAATTACGATGCATCTAACTACTCTTTTTCGAGCGTGAGTTCGCTCGTGACCTCTCCTGCGTATATTTCGTATATTTAAGCCATATTCTTGCAATGTCCTCAATTGTATACTACAGGCAACTTACATAAAATCACACTATCTTTTGGTGGTAGTCCGTTTGGTAGTTTTAGTTTATCACATTCATACAGACAAAAAGACTTAACTTTATAATACGTAAAGATACTTAAAGAAATTTTAATATCTGGTTTGTCTGTCTCGTTTTGAAAACTCAATAGAATTACCAAAACATCTCATTTCCACATCTGGCAACATCAAAATCCATTACACTCGATTCTCAAATAGCAAAGCTAGCTTTAACTGGTATTAGTTGAAAGCTGGTAATTACTAGAGGTGGGTTGCAATTAGCAGCCCCCCGCACCCCACCCCACTTCCGTGCTCATTGTGCGACCAGACAAAACCTGAATAGATAACGACTGATTCGAGACTTTGCATTGTTACTTTATGACTGAATAATATTTTAAAAGCATACATACAACTTAGCTGGTGCGTAAAAATATTGTTGTACCTAAAAGATTGAAGATATTTTTTTGTTTTATTGTTCATTTTAATTTAAGAATTTAATTTACTTATCAATTAAAAAAACATTGTTAACAGTGATATGAAGCGAAGAACTTGAATTAAAACAATAATAATAAATAAATACGATTTCCATTATAGGCTGTTATGGTAACTTAAAGCTTTTATTTATGAGAAATTACTGAAGAAGTTCATTTCTGCCCATAACTACATATTTATCGTAATGGTTTTGTAGTGGGTATTTTTAGGTTAACAGTGCGACTATGGGTGAAGAACTGTTTTTAAAGAATCCTTAATTCCAAAATCTCATTAATATTACGGAGTAAATGACATGAATAGCCCTAGTCAGCCTTTTTGGTCCGAGAAGATCTCTAACGAGCAATTTTGCGAGCGTGGCCGAGTAAACCCTATTAGCCAGCAGATCATGTGACGCAAATGGAAATGGATAGGCGCCATACACTCCGAAGGGATCCCAATCATATTCCCAAGCAGGTGCTTGATTGGAATCCGCAAGAAAAGCGGAAACGTGGCAGTCCCAGGCAAACTTGCAGATGAGGCAAAGAGAGCCGGAAAGAGTTGGAGCGAGGTGAAACACAAGGCTCAAGACCGAACGTGATGGAGACTGACTGTGGACACCTTCCGTGCAACTAAAGAAATCAGATTTAATATATATTCATTGTTATAATGTTTACTGAAAAACGTTGACTTTTCCTAAGCTATAATTAAAGTTTCATCAAAAAAAACTTTATACAAAGTGAAATGCATGCATAATAACCAGCCCAACCGTGCTAAGCTTCGCTTTCTTTGTAGCCTACTAGAGAAAATGCATGTTATGGAAAGGCTACTACAAAAAATTTCGCAGAACTTTCCACTTTATTCCAAACAATAATTATTTAATGGATATTAACAAAAAAATATGGTTCTCCTGTAGTTTAAAATTGTATCGTTTAAAAGCTTTAAGATTTATTCTACGTTAATGTATTAGAAATATATTCTGAAAGCCTTGTGCCATGAATGGTGACTTTCATGTATAAATACTGATCTCATTTCGAGTAATTATACAAGAAGATTAGTCCAAGCGTACGACCAACCAGACTCCAGAAGAAAACCACTAAACCACCCATTATATGGAAATTGTATTCGTTTTTACAACAAACTCCCTAGCGAAATTATAGAATTATTACTTATTAAATTCAAAACCCACATTAAACCTTAATTAATTAATAAATATTTTTTATAAATTTTACTATGATTTAAATGATGGCCTTACAAATAGTTTACATGACTCAAAACTTGGCGATTAAAAAGAGTGGCGGAGAGTTTCTTGCCAGTTCTTCTTGTCCGCTCTACGCCCTTGGCTTGCAAACTGGTGGTAAATGTAATTATAGAATCAATTTAACAATTGTCAAGTGTGTGACATTTAGAAGTGTACTTGGTAACCTATATGAATAAAATGTAGAGTTGGAGTTTGAGTTTGATATGCACGAAAACGTCCCAAAACTTATGATTAGATGATTTCGGATTTCGAAATAATCGATACGGATATTTGCTTTTTACATTACTAATAACACAGCATATTGCGACATATTCATAGTACCGCAGGCAACAAAATAAGGTTTAATATAATTTGTATTAATTAGCGTTCAACGTTCAACAAGAAGTTAAATTGAGTTATTTTGCATTCAGGCCATTAAAACAGCAAGGATTTATAGAAAATTGATAAAATGTTGAAAATGTCAAAAAGGCTAATTTTTACGGACAGTGAACAATATAGTTTTGAAAGCTGATAAACGAAGCAGCCTGTTGTTGATGTAGACGGATTTTTTCCAATAAACGGTGAGCGTGTAGTTCAGGTCTTAGTTTAAGATATTATTTGTATACTTTGTTAGATAGATTTAGGCAGCCGTGCCGGTCGGATGTTAGCTTGTTTTGCTGTGTAATTTAGTTGGACAATCACCAACATTGGCCCAATAAACGGAACATTTAAAACTGCATTCCGAGTTTCATTTTAAGAGTACAGCGCTGGTACATATCGAGCCATCGTACGCTTGTACAATCGTTAGTTTTTGTGAAAATCCAATGCCAAAAAGCAAATACACGCTTTTCGGTAGTAGATGGCATTAATATTAAACAATTTCAATTGACTCTAAGGATAATATGAAATAGCTGTCGACTTGATGTGGCAGTCTCTTGCTGCAAAAGCTACAGTTATGTAAATAATGTAGTAAATTTCGCGTGTAATATCAATACTATATGTTTTTTTAATAATCTATAGTCATGATCAGTGACTAAACTCTGAAGCTTGCATGGCAAAGTCGCTTCACTAGCGGCCAAAACAAAATTGCATGAATTCATCAAGGCGGAAGGATAATTGTCGACTCCGATCGTGAGCAAACTGTTGTTATTTTGCTGTTCAATTTTGTTTCATTACGTCACACCTCGTTATGTTTCATGTAAAATTCGAGAAATGAACGGAATTTTAGATTTTGTATCAAGTTAATTATCGTATTCAGTGTAACATTCGAAACACTTACTTCTGAGCTGCACAAGAAAAATAAAATATCTCTTGAGTTTCTAACATTTATTTATTTACGTGTAGAGCTGATGTTTACTAGTTGTCGATTGGTCTGGATGACGAGCTAATATAAATAAAGAAGCAGATATTTGGTGAACAAAAAATGACGATCCTTCGATGGCTAGTGATTTTATTTAAAATAGAAATGTGACCAGTGTTTGTATATTTTATGCAATTTATGCAAATTCCCTAGCTTTTTTTATTTTTAACTGTAGTTACAAATTCAGTTTGACCTGGAGTTATTAGTGAAAATTCAAGGCATCTGGAAAGCATCTAAAATCCTTTGAGGCAACTCCACAATAACCAACACAAAATTACTTTTCACCAACTATGCGGCTACAACGTTATTAACTAAGAGAAGTTAGACAAACCGCTTTACAACAAGATTAATGAAATTCAATTATTATTTTGTTCGAGCTCAACTATTTCATAACCATTAGTATGAAAACGTTCACATTAAAAAAATACCTCCCAAACCACATCGCATTATATCCTATGAAAAAAGTCATTAAAAATCTACAGATTTCGTATTGGTTTTATAAACATTTTTCTTAGAATCAGTCTTTACACTGCTTCCATTAACATTTTACCTATTTATTATTACTTCGTCACATACAAAGAAAAATAATAATATAAAAATTATAAGGCATGCAACGGGCGACCTTATTGCTAACAAGCGGTCTCATCCAGGCAACACTAGTAAGGAAAACCTAAAAAAAAGGAATTTTAAGGCTAAAGCGCAGAACCACATCAATTGCCAAACTTAATTTTAAAAAAGTCATAATAAAATAAACTAAAACCTAATCTAACGGATTCATGACAACAAATCTTACAAATGAATAAGAAATAAAAGAATTACAAAAGTCACGATTGAGCAGAATAGGATATTTTTAAGAATTGTTTATGTAGAAGTTTATCAAAGCTTAGGGTGGTAGCCAATCGTATGGAGTCAGGCAGCGTTTTCCACAACATGGTGGAGATTTCAAACGACTTTGCCTAAAACTCTCATCCTGAGTTGTAGAGGGATTTACCAAAAAAAACACCTATGAGAGGAGCGTTACATATAATATACAGTTATAATAACAACAATTTTTTTTCCGGCCACCACCACCATGTTGAACCGGCTGCCTACTGAAGTATTTCCGGACCAATTCGACTTAGAGTACTTCAAGAATAGAGCGTACCAATTCTTAAAAGGGTGTCAATGCGCTCGCAAGCCCTCTGGCATTGAGAGTGTCCATGGGGTGAGCGTCCTGCCCGTTTTTGTTCCATAAAAAAATTAGAATAATTATTTAATAATTCATCCATTATACCGTCGCCAGCATTAGAGAGAAATTAATTTTTATATATTTTTTAGTATTTATGTAAAACAATGTCAATTTGCAGAGAATGTAAACACTGTCCGATGTACTTGTAACCGCTGTACTTGCGAACAATACTAGATGCAGCCTCAACGACTATAGTAACCATGATCAACTAATTTCTAGAATTTAACTAAGAAATAAATTCATAGTTTAAATACAACCAACTTTTCGGAGTAAAAGCTTATAAGCGCAAATGTTCAGTTTTAACAACTAAGTGAAATTTTGCCATTGCTTCGAATTGCTTCCGCATCCACAGTATTCACCAGATTTGGTCCCAAGCAACTTTTTGCTGTTCTCAGATCTCAAATGAATGTTCGGTGGAGACTGGCGCTAATGAAGCGGTAATCGCCCAAACTGAAGCCTATTTTGAGGCTAAACACAAGTCGTACTATAAAATTTTTATTGCTATTGAATTACCATATTTTACGAATACACAAAGATCTTTATGAGCTTTTAACATAATATAAGCGTAAATATAAAGTCGAGACAGAATACGAAAATCCACGTGTACCACCGCGACGTCCGTCTTTCCACAACTGAGCGTTTAAAAGACAGTTTTTGCCGCGGACCATCTATGTAGACTCAGCTGCCCACTTAAGTATTTCCGAACCAATTCGACTTAGGGTCCTTCATAATACGAGAGAATCTTTAAAGGCCATAACCGCACTTGCACTCTGGCATAGACGGCGTTATCACTTAACATCAGATGAGCCTCCTACCCGTTTGTCTCCTGTTCTATAAAAAAAACTTGTCCTTGATAAATAAAGAACATGAACACCGCTACAAATCTGTTTTATTGACTGGCAATCTAGTTTGCCTTCCACTCTATCACATCCCATCTACTGCAACGCAAATGTTATAACTTAAAATTCAATAGTAATCTTCGGCAAAATTACATATAGTACCTCACAAAGTTAAGGATAAGATTTTTAAAAACTTTCACATCTTTATGAGCTAATGATATATTTATCTGCATGGATTTTTTCCCAATAATTTAGTTGAAATAAAACTGTAAAAAACAATTAATTAATAAGTTTTTTTAGGAACATAAACGCGAATTTACCATTTAAACCAAGTAGTTTTATTTAAGTGAGTATCTAAAGACAAAATAATAATAAGCATAAATTGAAATTGACGGCCATGAATGTTTGCTTAGATGTCGAATGTCTAATGTACAGCGGAATTTCTCTGACCAAATCAGTTGACACTTCAATCCTCAAAATCGGCTCATCGACGGAAGAGCGGGCAAAAACACGAGGACCAAGAAAAAAGGTCTTTTTCCGTAAGTCAAATATTATAAGTACTACAAACAAGTATTCTGTCGATAAAGGTACATTAAAGAGTATTCCGACATCAAAGGTATTATAATTTGGAAATATTTCACATAATACAATATTCAGTCCGCTCAATCGCGATAGACCCTTACTTTGATGTCTTCTTAATATTTATAAGTACCAGAGGTCAAGAGATTACGTATAAACATATTATTTTGACTGTACCATCATTTTGTATTCAATTTATGTATAATATCTCGAATCAATATAACTAGTGTGGTAATGAATTTATGCAAATCCACTAGAAGTCATGACGAACGGAAACTAATTGTCCAAATTTCATACACCAACAGCTCACAATAATAATATTATGGTCGTGTGCATAGGTGTAAGTTGTATTAAAGATTTTGTTTTATAACAAAGGGTCTGCAGGGTTAGGGATTGCAGGGAGGGTTGCTTGATTCTTAGGTCTCACCTTGTCATATATTTAGTTATCTAGTACAGCTTGCTAATCCATACACTACACAGATACTCCTGATATTTATGACATATAAATTTAAATACACATTTCACAGTACTCTGGCTAGCTGTTATCTAACAGAAGGAGTTCGTAATAGTAAATAATAATAGTACAAAACATGAAACTATGCAGCGTATGCAATGGCTAAGCAATTGTTTATACATAACTGCGATGTGCCACTACTTCATCATCAGCATACCCCACGTAAATGCCCTCACCTTCACACCATCACACAACACAGACGAATTAGATTTTACTTCGTTAAATTTCCGTTTTATTTTGTAAATGTTTGAACCTTTATGTATTGCATCTGTGGATATATCTTCAGAATAATTGTTTTTTGTTTTATATAATTTATGTGAGGTGTAGGATTACGAAAAAATAAATAAACACAATACATGTCACTGTTTTAGAATAATCACTTTTCCTAGTGTTTTTCTTACGCAGGTTTTGATACCAACTTCTCTACTGAGCCACTCATGTAATTCAATATAATATTAGCTTCCTATGTCCTGTATTTCGTACTAATTTTAATCAAGCACGTTAATTGTTCTGTACGAAGTGAGTCAGTAACCGAAACAATTCCCTTGATTTATAGATCGTAACAGTGTTCCTTAATTAATCGCTATTTTTACAAATCTTCTCCATAATGGCAGACTGGCTTAGGTTTTGTTTGCATAGATAGCGGATAGCGTTTTATGAATATGAATAACGATTTACGTGCTATATATATAACTGAACTTTATAACACTGTAAACCTATGTATAAAATGTTTTAATGTGTGTTTGACCAATGTTAGTTTTTAATATGTATTTATTTAATGAAAACCTATTTTTTTAATGAAATAGTAAAATATACTCTTAAGAGCATGAACATGCGCACGAGCATTCTTCGTTAAGTTTAAAGTGATACAGTTTGTATAAAATCAATGAAGTGAAAGAAGTGAATCAAGTAATGGAGGTACAGAAGAGGAGATTACTTCACACATTGCCAAGGCCCGAGTCGAATCCAACTTCAAATCTGTGCTGCTCTATGGGTGTGAAAATTGGAAGGTTACCAAAGACATGTCACATCAACTTCGGCAACCCATGTCTTCGCCGTATTCTGGGCATGTACTGGCCCAAGAAGACCTCTAACGAGCAACTTTGGAAGCGCTACCGAGTAACCGCGATTACCCAGAAGATCAAGCGATACTTTCGGAAAAAATCCCAATTATATTCCCAAGCAGGCACTTGATTGGAACAGGCTAAACTGGCATAGTACAGTTGCAGATGAGGCAAAGTAAGTTGGAAAGACTTCAAGCAAGGTGAAATTCGGGGCTTAAGACAGAAGGCCATAGTGATTTACTTTGGACGGCCTCTGCCCCATCTAGGGCGTATAGGACATCAAGTAAATAATAGAGTATTTAATTATCTACCCTTGACTTTATTACCAGTGATCGTCAATATTATTCAGTGTTATTCCTATATTCTTAACACTGATGTCGCCAATTGAAGATCACGAGGAGTCAATATCCACCACTCAATATTATTGTCATGATCATTCAATTGGCAGTTGTTAAGAACCAACACAGTTGCAAAATAACGCGTTGTGTAAAAGTTGCCGGTTATTGGCGTGGCTAGAACCGGCCCGTTCCGGTTTTATCCGGATAAATGCGGCAAGAACTCGACTTTCGCCCTCATTACGGGTTTTATCAAATTAAGTAGCGCTTTTTACTTTTTCATTTGGCGCTGTTTCTTGCTTCCATTTAAATAAAGGCTATACGTATATAATGATATTGTGATATGGGTATCCCTTTAATGTAATCATTATATACTTTATTAGAAACCCCAAAAGGGTTTCAGATATATAGGTATTAAATTCGTAGGACTTTGTTAAAGTTTTTAGACAATATCTAATTAGTATTGTCTTTTGTTAACATAGCTTTTACACATTAAGAAAACACTTTTTAAACGGATTGAAGCTATGTATTATTATTATAAACTTATAATTATGTAAATAATTTCTTAATCTCTAATTATTTAGTAGGTAGTTATTATTATATTATATATTATAGCTCGTTGATAGACTTTACAATATAAATCATATAAATTATTTACATGCCGACCAATATCGACTGCCTTTCCTGCCGTCTCTAGGGAAGTAGTTGGAAATTGTATAATAAGTTACTACCAATATATTAGATATGCTAAATCTATGCGAGTGCATAATATGTCTCTATATCTATATTCTATGTTAAATAATCATAAATATAAAATTTCATAAAAAGGACAATCTCTCAAGCACGGTATGAAATATCGCTAATATAAAAGTGAATGTCTGCATAACATCTCGTTTTTCATTTCGTTGTAAAAAATATGGCTTTCTCGTTACATCTTCGAGTTTACAGCGGATCATTATGCATACGCTTTTTAAGGTTTTTGATAAGCACCAAACACATTGATATTTTTGTATTTTTAAGGTCACTTTGATTTAAGTAATATGAGTATTAGCATATAGAAGAAGAGCAGTATTGGCTTCAGCGTGTAATCTCATCCCCGAGGACGTAGATTTGAGACCCGAAAGGAAGGTGTGAAGGAAAACATCATGTTGCCTTAGACCTAAAAAGACAACGCTGTATCTCAGGCATATGCTGATTCTTCTTCATCTTCTTATCCTGTACACTCTTGACAGAGCGGTCGTGATCGCTATTTAGTAGTGGTAATCAAAGGAGGACGTTTCGCCATCGTTGCATATTAGTGGTCATCCTGCTACACTCATTGAGTGTACCTCCTACGGCAGACTTGATCTGGTCAGTCCAACGCGTAGGTGACCTTCCGCGCGGTCTAGTGCCTTCTATCTTCCCCTGGACGACAAGGCGTTCTATGGACTGAATACGACGCCGTGATACGTGTCCGAAGAATGTAAGGATGCGAGATTGTACTATTGAAAATAAACGCTGCTTAATACCGAGTTCTTGATGTATCGAGACATTTGTACGAAACTCGGTCCACGAAACCCCAAGCATTCTCCTCCAGCACCACATTTCCAGAGCGTCTATTTTCTGTCTTTCCACATCTCGCAAGGTCCACGTTTCGGCCGCGTATGCTGGTTGCTTAAGTTTTAATTGGATTAAGAAAAATAAAATAAAATTCATAAAACAGATTTAAAAATCTGAGGGCGAATCCAAAAAGACTATTGCGCAAAATTTGTAAAGTACAAAAATACTGACCACAATTAGGCTTGATCAATAGTTGTATTTAAGTTCCACTGCAGCCTAAATAGGTGATGATATTAAAACTCAGATTACACCAAATGATAAGAATGATGCTGACATTTGTGCAAAGTGTTACGAAATAACAAAGCGCATAAACAAAACAACTGTTAATAAATTAAAGAATAAGTTAAGAGAACTTTGGGTTTATGGTAATTTTATAAAAATAATAATGGTAACTAGAACGAAAAGTAATGAAACGTTGAAAATGATTCGTTAAACTGACACAGATATTTTAATGATTTAAAGAGTAGCAGAGTAGTGTAGCAAAAATCTTATATTTAAAACCAATTTTTCAGATATCGCGGTATCGTTAATTTTATCGTTAACCGGGGTGCAGTTAATTTGCATTAAACGGGCATGCAACGTCTAGACACGCGAGTTTATAATTAATACCTAAAGTGAACAATGCACTGTTGGACAAAGGACATTTAATAGTGGGTACTTTAGTTCTCTTGGAGATAATAGTGACGGTGTTCAAAAACTGCCTAAAAGTAAATATATCAGACTTTGGAGTTTTTATCGTATGAAACCTCTTTATTTTTGTCACCTCAAAAATGGATTGTTTACCTGTATTTTTAGTATATTAAGTAGCACCAGTAGTCTGCAGTGAGGCTATGGAATTCACTTCCCGGCCCTATTCGTTTAGCTCTTACACTATCTTCCTTTAAATCTCTACTGTACAAACATTATCTGTCCACGTTGTATCCCTAACTTTCGAAGATTATCATGATTCAGGTGCACGTTTTAAAAATACTGTTTACAAATGTTTTAATTGCTGTGTTTTACATTAGTTTTATCTAAATTACTATATGTCTCATGTATTTTTGCACTTCTTGGCTACCTTATCTAATTTAATGTTTTCTCATAGTAGTTGCCTGGTAAAGATCGTAAGCCAAACAATTGTTTTTATATTTCTGTATGCAACGAAGTGCTAATAAATAAATATACAAAAACTAAATTATGTTGTTTACGCTAAATCGGTGTCAGTCAAAGAAGGATGACAATTGTGGATTTTGACTTGAAATGGTAGGGGGTGTTCCGGCGTAGTGGCGCAAGGTAATTCTAGTCTTAGTCTAATCGATTTTTGGATTCCTTTTTAACCATACTGACAAGCGATCCAGTCCATATTATTTTACCAAGGGAATTGAATCCTGAATATAGCTTCGGATACCCAGGCCTACAAATACATTAAATCTTCTTATTTGTCCCTTATTTCAGTCACTGAAAGTTATCGTATTTATAAAAAATATAGATAATAAAATGGAAGTATTTAGGGACAAACCTAAGATGAAATATACAAATGTTAAAAAAGTATCGTAATTTCTGATTATATTTCAAATACGAGTACATTAGGTTTTCAAAGGCCATCACGTTGGTCCCATCAGTAAGTAGGCGACGCGCGAAGCCATAACGCATTTTTACAACCTTTAAAATTTACGACCCACCAAATTGGAATAGCTCTGAAAGGCTTGAATAGCCTTTTTATTAGCTCTATTCATGCTTCTGGCTTGTATTTTAAAAACATTATTTCGTTATAAAATATATTTACGCGCAAAATCTTTCGAAAATATTTTTAACACAAAAATAAATTGTCCAAACTTTCAGCCCTTACTACGAAGACGAACATTTAACATAATTAATTTAATATTAAACTAATACTTTTAAAATCGTTGTATGGATCAATATAATCTAACCTTTGATTGAACAAAAGTTTCGACCGCCAAGTGGCGTGAAACTGACAAATACCTGTGAAAGTTTTATGTAATGTGTATGTTTATTCAGCCAAACCGATAATTAAATCCAGAAGCTCCGGTTTTATGATAAACTACACAATAATGGATTTAAGCTAAAATTGTAGTAAAATATTTATTAAACTCAATAAGAAAATGAATAAACCAAAGTTCAAAGACTTCTGATAAGAGGTAATAAATATTTAACCACTAGAACTAAGTCATTCTAAATCTTGCTTAGTTTGCTTTAGACATTTTTGCTATAAAATTTAGTGAGAATTGTCTGGTACATTGACTTCAGTAAGAAATGTGACACCCTCGTATCCCTAGAGAGGGATGAAGACGTGTAATTCTTGTTAACATCATTGTTTCGGACCCGGGTGATAATGTTATTGAAATTGGTTTTCGATTCCATTTTCAAAGTCTGTATCTTCAAAATGAATTGTGTATATCATAGATTCACATATTAGTAGTGTTGATCATGAAAATAAACGTGCAGGTCGTGTTTGGTTTGAGCGGGATGTATGTGCCATAGTCAAAGATCGATATACACAGTATTTCCGGAATCATTGGTTTATCCTATGTTTGACTAAAATCTTCGGGAAATCCCCAAAATAAATTATAATGTCGGCATTTGATTAAAGTAGTCAAACCTATAAATTACGTGGAAAGTAAAATAAACTGTTCCGGCAAAAACATACTTGTAACAACAACGTAATTACAAATGGATGCCCGACATTAAGCTGTATTTAAGAAAACATACATAAGACTTTATAGAACGATATTGCATAAGAAAATTTAGATGTCATAATGCCTCGCCATGTATGAAGAAACACTATTTTTTATTTTAATTATGAACACAGGCTAACAGGGAACTTAGGCTTCACGAATTCTATAGTCACAGGCCAACAAACTTTATTAGTTTGGGCTAAGACTACAAGTCAGACCTTAGGATTGACTAGTCAAACATCTATGTGTATGTATGGTGGTGGACATCGTTGATAAGCGTCACCATTTAAACCCAACGCAATATTTATACCACGAAATAGATCTATGTATTCATTTGAGAACCTTTGAGTTTTGAGAACACGGCTGTAACTTTATATTTTTTCATGATCAATATAATGTGCTTGCTCCGCTCCATACTTACGACAACTACGTTCGTGTTCATGCTTAACGTGTTCACGTTTCACGTGTTCTTTTGTTACACATTGTTGTATGAGACGTATAGTTTTAATTAAACTAACGTCACGATTGCTGCCTTTTCCATTAAAATAAATTACATAAGCTCACTGGTAATACACGTACTCGCACGCCAAACGTCAAACGGTATACACTTTACGATAACGTGCGGGAAGGCAATTCGTAGTGAGTTATTTGTGGCCTACTAGGCGTTACGGCACCTACGATACTTCATGACTACATGTGTCGCTGTCTGCTGGCGGGAACCGCGTCACCTCTTGTACTAAATTAAAGATATTAGAATTTTCTCTTAGCCACTACTATTTATACAAATAAAGAAACATTGTGGCTACAACCCACGGACTGGTTGACTAACTTATTTTGATCAGTTTCTTAATAAACTGTGATTAACTTATATATTCTGTGCCTGCCACATGTAGATTTCTTTGTCTGAGATGTGTCGGTTTCCTCACCAAGACTAGCAATGTCCGATTATCTGTAATCAATAAAAGAATCATTAAGAATACCAGAATGTTCCATTTTACTATCTTTGAAACTAATAACTGATAGATGATTACGTTTGGTGAACCTCAGAAACTATTGCTATAGATTTAAAATTTATTTTGCCGTTTCATTCACGGATTAAGGCTTTATGTACAATCTATACGATATCATACTTTAAAATAAAGGTGGGTGAAACCGCGTTGCAAAGCTGCGGCTAAATAGTTGATAAGGTTTCATTATTGCCGTCTTAATATTGAAAAACAGAGTGAAAATAAAGAATTTTTTGGCAACAAAGAGCAAATCAGTCGTAATATTCATCAGTGAAAATAAAATTTGGGTGTTTTTTTTCTTGAAAGAAAATTACTGGTGACTGATTTTGCCTTCACGTTTATTAATGCTTTATGATAAAACAGAGACGAACTCATTGTTATTTGTTATTTTTATACTGTAATTTTGTTTATATTCTTCGTCAAATATATTATAATGCAAATGAATAAGGATCAGATCAAGAATAAGAACTTACAAATCGTGTTTAAAGACGACCATGAAAGATATTCCACCAGGTGTATCACTCTACACTTGCGTTACGCGCCATCACAAATAAAAATGGACACAACGGACCCCAACATTCCCTAGTCATATATCTAACTAAATCAGATTGAGTCTATGTAATTAGGTATTATATACCGAATGCAATAACTTAACTCTACGTAAGGGGAAAGATAAATTGCTTAATTTTAACAAATATATTTTAAAAAAGATGTCTATCACATCAATGGATGGCACTATTTAATGACAGTATTGTCTGCCATCACAATCTACCTCGGCCTTTTCCCGTCCAGATTCGATCATCTCAAGTGTCAAAGTCCAAAGCAGGCTCCATCTTCTGTCTTCTGCTACAGAGTTTTCTCTTGACAAGAGGTTGCTAGTTCACTAAGGACAACTTGAGTATCTCAAATTATTATAATTAGTCTGGCCATAAGTTCTGTTACAAATGAAAATTCTTTTTTTTTACTTTTTAATTATTCTGAATTTGGAACACGTATATTTAGATGTCATTTCACATATTTTTTGTGTTACTTATAAAATAATAATATGGAATGGGTATTAAAAAATAGGATTGCTGTGATCGCCTCGCACAAAGTGGGTATACAAATATAGGTCAATATCAGCGGTACTATCAACAGATACAACAACACTTCGTCCCTCTAAGACCAGAGAAGACCGGGAAGGCCGCGTGCTGTTAGAATAACAACAGCTGTTGTTAATGCTGTTAAACCCATAATTCGTAGGCTGCAAAAAATCATATCGCGAGAAATGGAGATTCCCGCTAGGATTCTGTCGCTTATCGTCCATATACAGGACATGCCTCATCAATCTTTACAATTAAAGAGAGTGGATTAATTAAAACGCCTCTTTACCTTAAAAAAAAGATTGAAGAACACTACAATAAGCAAAATGATAAAGTGTAGGTTCACAGTTCTAAAGAAGCTGTTCAAGTGCTCGGAAAGGTACAACATGGTCATCAACCTGCGTCAGTGATGGTTTGGTGGGGCGTTAAGGAGTCGCAAAATTACATTTTTGTGAAAAAGAAGTGAAAACTTCAGCCAAGATACAGTCTTAGACCATTTTTTAAAAAGCACTACACTTTTTAAAAATATACCGTGGAATTTCCAGCAGAATTCTGCACCTGGTCACAAGGCGCGAACTACCCAAGGATGTCTTGAAACCAACTATCCGGACTATATAAGAGCCCCCCCATCTAACCCAGACCTCAAGCCTTTAGGCTTCAAATTATGGCAAATTATAATTTAGAGGACATGGCCTGCTCCAAACGACACGGTTTCATTAAGTTCTCTCAAATAATCTTGATTCGTGGCCAAACAGATTAAAGGCCTGTAAAAAAGGCAAACGTGGCCATTTCGAATATATATATATATAATAATATAATATAATAGCAATATATATATTGCTGATACTTTAATTAAAATGTATTTAATAATATAACATTACTTGATTAAAAAAAACCATTTTCATTTGTAACAGAAAGACTGGTATTGTCGTCATGGTGGTGTAAAACACAAAATTGTCTTCATAACTAAACCTCAATGTATTTTTACTAAACAAAATTATAATAATAGAATAATAACACTTCATTTCAGTTCTATTTTAAAAATAAAGTTTTCTTTTATTATTATTAAAATTTTCCACTATTTAAGATGATAAATAAATAAATTCCCTATAATTATTATCAATCAATTATATAGTAATCCACTTATTTAGAATATCAAGAGCGACAGATGTCGGATCGGATCTAACTAATGCATCTCTGTGTATCCATGTAATCATGAAGCCACCACGACTATAATTTTCACAATTTAAGAAAATGAGTTCAGTATTTTATTATCAAGCAAATATCTCAGTAAGTAGAAAATGGTTGATTTTTATTATTTAAATAATAAATAAACAATAATGATTGTAAAGCGAATTATGAAAATAATTACATACTTTATTTATACACGTGATTTACATAATAAAAGAAAATTATTGTTTAAGAAAACAGTTATACTAACTTTAAATCAGGCGGGATGCTCTTGTATCTAAACAGCTGTTCTATAATAATCATAGTTATATAATAATCATAACTTGAATATGTATTTTTTTAAATTTAATATTAGTTTAATTATTATGTTACAGGCATAAAATAGGCATTTTTTATAGAACAATTAGGATTCCCTAGGTTCTAGGACTCACAGTAGTATAATAATTTATGATCGGTTAATATTTTTAGAACTGGAATATTTTGCTATGCGTGGACGTTTTAGCACAAAATTATATTGTGAAGAAGAACTGATCAAAAAATGTGGAACGCTTCACGATTTTGCGTGTCATCCTTGCGCAGGGGCCATGCTAATCTTCTCTGTATCGTTCCAATTTTAGTATATGTACTGCCGAAGCGAGTACACTTATAGTTGCAATCAAATTGTATATAACCTAACGAAGCTACAAAACTCTGTTAGCGCGATTCAGAACTACAAAATACTAATAATAAATATCACATGTATTTCTCAAAACGTACATGGACATGATTTTTTTTATTTTTGTTTACCTATAATTTATATTTATAATGTGTTTTAAATAAAAAGCAGTATTTTCTTAAAAAAAACTGTTTATTAAATTATTTAAAGCGCCATCTATATTAATGCATGATAACTAGATACAACTATCCTCATGCAACCAACCAACAAATAGAAGGCGTTCTCAATAGCGGTACTAGGTGGCGTAATTATTATTTTTTATCTATTAATAACTTATAATATATTCGTTATGTAGAATATAATAATGTATTTAATATATATTTATCTTCTTTTAAATAAATATTTCTATAAAGTAATAACAAAGTGTATGAAATTTATATTTTTGTGAATGTATTACAAATTATTCATTTCAGACACATGTACTGACGAATGAAAGTAAGATACGTAAAGACCAGAGGCATTCTACGCTAAATTTACCTAGCCAGTGTCTTGATATAATGACATTCAGCCTGGCTATAGTCTATATAGACTATAGACTATATAGACTAAGATTATAATGCTAAATGCGCACATAGAAAGAAAGTCTATTTGTGCTTAGCCGGGAGTCGAATCTACAACTTCAGGGATGAGAGACGCACGCTGAAGCGACTAGGCCAACCCTGTTTACTCACCGACATAGGTACATAAAATAATACAATTATGTTTAATAAATATATCAATTTTGAAATGTAAGTATAACTCTATGAATGCATAATATAGGATACTTATATAAGTTTTCTTTGCTATTTTAATAGTGAGTTCCAACTCTGTCTCCGTCACATTTATTTGGAGCTTGGGAGTCCAATGTAATGCTAGGTTAAGGTACGTAAATATGTATCTGCACTCACTAATGGACTCTAAGCCGACTGTCAGTCCGTCAATGACTTTCAATCTGTCGCTTCAGAACGCATTTTCACCAAAACTAGTTACAGTACAAAGATAGCTGTAAGATAATATATAAGTAAATGGTCCAGAACAAAATTGATTTGATCAAAAAATGTGGAACGCTTCACGATTTTGCGTGTCATCCTTGCGCAGGGGCCATGCTAATCTTCTCTGTATCGTTCCAATTTTAGTTTACGTACTGCCGAAGCGAGTACACTTATGATTGAAATCAAATTGTATATAACCTTACGATGCAAAAATACTCTGTTAGCGCGTTTTAGAGTAATAAATATTCATGTCAATAACTTATATAATTTACATAAAACCTAATAGAAATATACTTTTTATTTTTTTCTACTAAGTTTTTCACCGTCGTAATTATATATTTTTTCGAAATGGCTTAGGGTTTTTGTACAACAATAGAAGTAAATTTATGTTTTATAAAAAATATTTAAGCGCCATCTGTCATAAGTAAGTAAAACAACTTGACTACAAACTCAACTCCGCAACTGTTATGACATGAATTTTATTTTGTCAAAATATCGTTAGATGGCGCTTTCGCGCTTAATAATACAACTTCCAATACGATAAAATTATTTTCTAATTCTAACTCCTAACAAGGAAACTAAAAACATTCTAGTATAGAAAAACCAAAGCAAACGAAACTATTTGTCATAATAAACCAAATGGCAATTTATACATTCCTGCGACTATGTATGATTTTATTTAATCTATTTGATCTAACTAAAGGAACCCTATGAATAATCATTATCTACAAAACCTATTTGCGACTCACTAATTTATTTATTATATATTTTTAATAACATTGACACATCATGAGGATAAACCTGGAAAAGTTGGCGAGATAAATGTACAGAATGGATGGAGAAGGTAAGCTCGATCTACAACCAGATGGAAGGTGAGGCCCATGTCAAAGGACAGCCTGACGAAATAATTATATACAATAACAATACTTATATTTATTTTAGAAACAAAAACTACTTAATAACCCTGCACTAGCATAAGTTTTGTAAATTGCAAATTAAGATTGGCCTGTACTCGTAAATTGTTAAAAAATTGAGGCTTAAATTAGGCTTACATCAAGGATAAGATACGCACTTCGGTAGACTGACTGAAAAAAATATGTTAATTAATGTAATTTCCATAAACTTAACATTTTATAGCAAAAAGTCGATATATTATCTAGTGATAAACCTAGAAGCACAACTGCAAATTTAAAATACACCGCAATCATTGAATTTCAAATTGGTTTGGGATGAATATTTAAAACCTAGAAACGGATTTACTGTTATTGGAAATAGTGGATTTTCACTTTCAGTTTACAAATTGAATGTTTATTTCATTTAAAATCCTGCGTTTCACGTAACATTTTGCTTGCCCCTGGAAAAGTAAAGCACTATTATGACTATTTTAATGTTTTGTCATTTTTATTTCCTTGGAACTATAAGTAATATTTTTCAGGACTTTTGCGATACATGTTTAATAAAAAAAGCATGTCTTTAATGTATCGAATTTCTTTTGAGTACATCGTTGTACAGTAAAACTGGTGCTACTACTACTAAATTACTTACCTGAAATTGATAGCAACAACCATAAATATAATAATTTTAGTTTAGATTATAATGCTACCAAATAATCATAAAAGTTAATGCGACAGTTCAAAAACAAATAAATAGTGTTATTAATTTATCTCTGTTTCGTTATAATATTTTCGGGAAAAAGTGCTATGAAAACTTATTGTAACGTTCTAGACATTTGTTAAAATGTGCCGTGGTTATGTACGGTACTGTGCCATCCGTAATTATGTTTAGACAGTGAAACAATCGTAAAACGCTTTCGTTCTTCAGTCTAATTAGATAAATTATTGTAATGTATAGTTGATTTTTTACTATTTTCCATAAATACGTAACAACATTGTTTAAATCGTTAAATAGGAAAAATATAGCTAGCATTTGATGTATATACTTGTATGTGTAGTAGTACATTAGGAAGTACATTACTTTTATTTCCTGAAAAAAAAAATAGATTTTGTTTTAATGACTGTTCACCGGGTCAGGCGATTTGTCTTTGCTACATATATAAAAAATGTAGTATATAAATTGTCTAAAAGAGTTATCCTTGCACAAGGCAAGCAAGTCATCTTGAAGCAAAGACACCAATAGTCAATATCTGACTGACAAAACATTGTCAATTGTCGAATTTAATGGAAAGTATTTATTCAACCTTTTTTAATCACATAGCGTGTAAAGAATTCAAACTTTTGTTTGTATAAAAATCGCTAGAACCACAGAATAAAGTAAAATCTTATTGATAAAACTCACTTAAACCTAGTTTCGGCGGATCAACTCTTAAAATATATTCTGGAATAAAATTGCTACTTGAGTAGTTACCAATCTAATTTCAAATGTAGTCTCAGGTGATCTTCACTCTGAGTGATGTCTTTGAATATGGGCCTGAGGTCAAATTTCGTTATCAATTTATCATTCTGAATCCTTTCTAGTAATTTAATTATGTAGATTTGCTTTCCAAAGAATAGAATTGACGATAACGGTTAAATTGCAGTATTAAATTCTATTTTGAATAACTAGTAACTTTACTGTTTTGTGTTTTGTTATGTCTGGCTGTAGTCAAATCTTGTAAAAAAGGTACATAACAATTTCTCACCGTTAATTAGATTGCATATGTTACATAGGCTATATTTGTTTTTTAAATACTTTAGAACATAATTTTCCAGCACTGCGAAATGTGCTTAAAGCTTAAGTTTAATGTGCTCGGCAAAATATCTTTAGAATATTAACAAAAATAATGTAAACTGAACTATATGTGTTATTATATTATGAATATTTATCATAAAACGAATTATTTTACTACACTTAACACATTCATAAGTTTAGGAACACTTATATTTGATCCATTAGGTGAATATATAAGGGAGCTACTTTTAGCTTAATTCGCAACCAACGGTTTTGTAAATTGTAAGTTATGTAAAACGTTTCTTTAAGAAATTACCATTCTCGCTGAATTGAATGAATTTCGAGGTACGTAGATTATGTAGAATGATTGGAAAAGTCGTTATATAATCATTCAAACTACCAGAAACACTGCCTCCAACTAATGAGATGTCTATTCATACTACACCTTTTCGGAAAATAATAATACTTTGCGTAGTTGTTAAAGTGTTAGTTTCCACATGACAAAATAGTTTCTTTCTCTGGTCTTTGAATCAAAATGATTGGTGTCTTCTAATATTGTTGTACTTTTCAAGAACATCGTATACGAGAACAAAACTGGTACCGCAAAAGTATTTTCAAAAGCGCCCGGGGCTGCATAAGTTTCAATCACAGATTAGGGTAAAAAACCGCCTTCACCGGGGAAGGCGAGGACCTTTACTTCGCACTTCGCTCACTCCAGTGAGCTTCCGTCCTGCCCTTCAGGCGATTGACCGCCCCGCGACGGCCCAAGCCGAGGTTCGAGTCTCACAGGAGACGCCCTTGTGCTAGCCGCGGGATAAAACGCCATTCTGGCCGAGCTACGCTCGCCAAAACAGCCCGAGCTGAGCTGTAAAGGCCCTTAAGGCCAACAGCGAGATTCCTTCTTCAAAAAAAAAAAAATTAGTTTCAAAAAAAAAAATAACAGTTAAAACAGTGAAAATTTTAACTGTTTAAAGCGTCAACTAATTGTTAAGTGTTCTTGTTCTTTTATAGTTTTTATTTGTAACATTATACATATATAAAGCACTCAATCATTTTTAGCTCCCTGAGGCCGTACGTGGCGTCTCACGGTTATTTATTGAAAAACTTCGCAACCCTTGGAGAGTATTTATGAGAAATTCTTACATCATATGCACGGTTTACTCATAGAATTTAAATTGAAAATATTTTTTATCACGTATGCTCTGATTCTTAGCTTGGAGTTTTATGGAACTTATTAAAATCTGTCATGTTCGAATTATTTTGCAATTTTATTTATGTGATACTGTACCATCGACTGCGTATACTCGTGCACATTGAGTATGGCCAGATCGGGTGGTAAAGGAGGCTTTCATGAGCCGGCCTTGTGATCGGAGACCTATAAGTCCGCCTAGGTACCGCTGGATCGAACGAGCGGAGGACTACCTGCTGCAGCTGGAAGCCAACAATTCGAGGGAGGTGGTACACGATATTGAGCGCTGAAAGATTCTCATTTCGGAGGCGAAGACACTGGTGACAGAGCCAGCGCTGTAAGAGTAGTACTCAAAAGAAAGCTAGATAATAGATAATATTAAAAAAAATACATTTACTTAGATACATCTCTGTAGTAGACACTGAAAGTCTTATGAAATATAAAGTTACAATATTAGAGCTATCTTAAAAGAATTTGACAGAAATAAAAATAATAATAATCCAAATTTAAAATAGCAGAACGGTAACCTTAAGACAAGAAGATAATAAAACAGTAGACATAACTCATTTAGGAGATAACAATAGTAATAGATATAAAGTTGTCAATTAAGGGTCTAAATTATGCCAGTTTTCTTACAATTTATTCCTCCATGATACGACAAAGTAATAAAATCATTCCTCATCAGAATTCGCACCAATCCGCTACATTCGACGAAAACATTTATGCTTCGTTGTGCCAATTAATTATATAAAATACTCAGACGTAATAATATTATTTGTAACCTTACATTTTCCTCTCATTCAAGATGATTTCGATACACGAGATAACAATAGAAGTACATGGAACGCTAAATAGGATAATAAATAACGTGTACTACAGAATAATGGGCGATCGCTCAGTGACAAATAAGTTTCGATGGGCTGAAAATAGAGCCCACATAATATATCGCATTCGTCATACTTTGACATAAATCGTATGATATTCGCGACTTTGGGGTGACAATAATTTACACGTGTGTTAATAATATTAAGTTTGTGCTTTCTGATTTGATCACGTATTTTCAATTGCAGTCAACAATAAAATCTCATGAATTTTAGGTTTCATACAAAAGTACTAGAATACACAACTTAGTCACTGGTATTTAGAACATCTTTATAAAGAAGTGCAGTGGTCTTGCTTTAGCAATCAACTCACATTCCTTAGGTCGTAGCTTCGATCCCCGGCTGATTACCAAAATACTTTGTTACTAAGTGCGCATTTAACATTCGCTCAAACGGTGAAGGAAAACATCGTGAGGAAACCAACTTGCCTTCTAAGGCAAGTCGGCTCTAGCCAAAAAGTCATCATCATCATCACACTTATCACAAACTTGAACGAGATATGATCATGCAATACAGAAATCTAAGACCCACAACTAAAAAAGTTGTAGCGCCATTGATGTATTTATTTTTTTACTGTAGGAAGAAGTTGTTATTTATGAGAATATTGGGTCAATGTGCTCAAATCTAATCAATCAGTAATATGTGAGTGCTACGTTGACCTACTTCACATCTAAAATAATTAATAACTTATTTGGGTGTGGCAATAAGTTTTTGTATTTCCAAATAAACTGGGGATTTAAAATGTTGTAACAATGTCCGCTGCATATTGGTTTAATAAATAAAATATTAGTATAAGACTAAGTTTGAGAGATAAACTAAGTTGGAGCTATAACTTCCAAATCCAATGCGTTTTTCAATACAGGCCGTACTCAAGGTTAAGTAGCTTTATCTTTTATCTTTGATATATTAGTTAATTTTTTTTGTACTTAAGTATTATAATACTATTGTAATCAATGTCGACGTTTCGGTGAACGTAGAAGTTGTCAACATTTTGTGCCTACATTCACATTAATTTTTGTATTGTTTATAAATATATAAAAAAAAACGAAAATTTTTGACTTCAAAATCATATTTTCTCTCGAAGCTTTTCGAATTAGCAAAATAATCAGAAACAGTTGTAAAAAAATAACTTGTGTTTTTTTTTAAAGTTAAAATAAGAATAAATCTATGTTTACTCTACCTTACACTCAGTACAATTACATCGATTTACTTCGACACTTGAAAAATATAAGACACGTAGTTTTGTATTGTGTAGAACAATTTCTTTGTTCGCCAGAAACTCCTCATTCATGGACCCAAAGATGAATGGGCTTTGTTTTCACCCGACTGTCAAGGAAAGGATATAGGCTTATATTGTATTTTGCGTGAACTTATATTAATTTTAATAAGGTACTTAAGATAGATCTTATGAATCAATAGTAATGATCTGTTATTATATATTAATCATTATTTCTAACAAAATCGCTTGGAAACAGAAAAAGTCCAGAATCATATTTAAAATACCGAGAATTAATTTAGACTGTATAAAGATTATTAGATAAACTTTTCCCCTAATAATAAAAGCCAGTCGATTTATTAAATTATAATTTAAATCCAAGTATACAGACTACTAGAAGCACCTTTGTCAACATGTCGAAGGTCACTCCCGTCCATTCTCATTATACTTACGTAACTTTCATTTATCGAAGAAAGCCTATTTTAAAAAGCTTCAATATTTTACTATGAAATAAATCCGCTTATGAACAATAAGCTAAATTTCATCAGTTTCCTAAGTGGGGCTGATACTTTGCCAACTACTAAATTGGCTTCAATCTAGATTTTGGCATGCTAATAACTCGGCACACTAATTCACTAGCTATATTGTATTCAGAACATGAATAATCATGTTGATAAATTATAGTTCAATGTGGATGTTTAATAAATAGCTAAGTCATATGCAGTTAGGAAAACATTAAGTAATGACACGTAATTCATTTTGTTTAAAAATACGTACATATAATGTATTGGTCAGGAAATACCATTCCTGAGCCAGGAAAGCACTTACAAGGCGTTTACGAGAAAAGTTATAGTAAGTTTGTATATTATTATGATAATCACTCAATTAAGACTTTTGCCTTAAAGAAAAATACAGTGAAATATATGTTTCTTAAACTCCACAGACCATATTTTTTCTAAAAAAGATGAGGATCGTTCTGTAAGTACATTTAAAAACTTCTAGTTGTTTGGACAATATAAGAAAGCTCATACGAATAAAAGCAGATGAGGGTGCCCCAAAAAAAGGGGGATAGAATAAAAAGAGGCAGGAAGCGAATGAAAAAAGAAAGCCATTAACAGAGTCAGTTGGAAAAAGCTGGAGGAGTTCTTTTCTCGTGATGGGGTTCCGATCGGCGGTACTGAAGGTAGCTAAGATATAGGATATATAGTATAGCAAGCATAACATGAATAAAAATGTATAAAATCTAAGCTACGTATATCGTATTATCATTTTTGTCATGATTGTAAATAAAACGGGCTTTATTATTATTAAGAAAGCATTTGGTTCATAGAACAGCCAGTGTGATATTGTAGCAAGGTAATTGTTGTGGTCACAAAGTTTAGTAGCGTTATCGCAATTAATTTGTAATCAATAGCTATAAAGTCGTGGGCTTGGGGCAGCAGGTGTGTACCGAAATTGATCGACCAATGTCCCGTAAAATGTAATGGATTCGCCATTAGGGCTACCGAAGCTTTAAATGATTTATTTTTGTTAAACGGCCATAAATTGGAAATCTTGCTTCAAACGTTCAAAATAGTTTGACGTCCCTTAATGCAATGTTTATATAATATATATACTATAAAGAATTGATATTAATCTTAATAAAATTGAATGAGAATATTGAATAACATTTGTTGCCCATCTCTCCGTCTGTATCCACACGGTACCAATGAATAAGTCACTTGCGCACTGATATTTCAATGTTTTCAATGAGTGTAACAAATTGTGGGTATCAAAAACACGTCTAATTTAAAAAATATCAGAAAATCGAAAAGTTTAATTTACTGGTATGTGGTGACCCTAAGGTCTTCCCTTCAAATTGCCCATTTACAAAATAATATGTTATAGGTAACGTGTCGATTTGCTTCGGTAAACAATAGATTTTAACACTACATAAAAACATTTACAAAAACCGAGTTTATTCAAACCGTATCACTGTCCCTTAATCAATCTTTGTTCCTATTGATTCTGAAATTAGATTAAATTATTAATAAGAAAAATCCTCGAGAGGATCCTCCTTCAATCCTGGAGCTAATTCGACGAATCTACTAATTGACCATGAAATAAATGATTTTTTTCAAACGTGAACTATTTAACAATATAATAGGAAAGCACATGTCTGTCTTGACATCTCTTACACGATGTGCATCAGACACATAAATTTGATCACTTACTGGCATGATGCCTGACAGAAATCTCAGGCCTTGAACGTAGAAAGATCAGCAGCAACGAACATTTTCAAGTAAATAATTCATAATTTAACTACGTTCCTTTCCTCATTAAGCAGCCACTTCTTCAATTCGTACTCCCTCGTAAACTTTAATATCTTTACCAGAAATTCGACCTTATTCTTTATTGCGGTCAGCGATAAGACGGGACATTTTTGCGTGGCTGTTTCACGCATTATCGAAGGTCTGTTTTATAGCAAATGGAAGTTATCGAATGGGGTTTTCATAGGTCCTAAAGCCACGAATGGCTCGAGTGACCGGATGATAAAATATAATGGACAAAAACCTTAAGGGTATTAATATTTTGTGAATAGAAATAATTTTCTAAATTGCGTCTGATTGTGTGAAATTTTCTTTGAATGAAGCCTTTACACCAATTGATATAGGACCAGTAAAATGTACTAAAAATGATGAAATTATTTTTTATTATAAATAATAAATGGTTCTTTGAATAAGAAAGGTCGGATCAGAATTAGTATAGGTTAAAGGTTAATATTTCACAAGTGGTTGCCAAAATGTATATTTTTTAGAAGTGAAATTACCCTATAATAGTGTGTAGGCAGCAGTATCTTGTCTGTATACTTAATATCGTGTATAAGCAATGACTTCCTGGATAATGTTTTTTCCATGGTATCAAACAAGGCACGTTTTATTGTTAAGGTCTTGGATAAAGTCGTTGAAATAAAGATTAAAAAAAATATAATTACGCATCCTACGTTTGTACTAGAATACTATAACCGAATGCAATGATGAAACTTAACTTTTATAATTATGAGAGCTTTACTGGTTATTAAAATTCATGTAAACATATGCTAGTGTTTTCAATATTTGGTCAAAAATAAACAATATTATTTTTAACCAATTATAAAAACACAACAACAATAATTATGCATAGTTGTATTATCCATTATAATTAATATAAACAATTTGTTTTCCGACATGACAATTGTCTATCCGTGTCAAACTTTGTTTAGCAAATACATTTTGAAACAAATTTAAATTTCCATTTATCAAGGATCAAACCCGATCCATTCGTTCCGCTAGCAAATGATATTGCATTGTACAATGAATCCCATCTAGACAGTTACTTATTCAAAAACGTCGTATCTCTCACAAACATTGTTTAATAGAAATGTACCCTTTTATTGTTACTGACGTTGTGAAATCGCGTAATGGGAAATCATATTTAGAACCATCTAGGTCTACCAACGTCGTAAAGCCAGTATATACAATCGTTAAATAAAGAGTTATATTATATGAAGAATATGATATAAAATCGGATGGCAAGATTAATACGATGATTTTTAGAGCCCATGACCTATTAGCAATGACAAAACATACGGTTGTCAGCTTGATACGGGATTTATTGTGCTATAACGTTTTTGATGACCCTCTCCTTATAATTTCTCTTATTACGAGAGCAATAAAGAAGATTTTAGGGCGTTGTTTGTTCTATCAAATAATTAGGAGCGGAACAAGAGTTCACAATTAATTTATTGCGAATTGTACGTTTGTGTGGACTTCATATTGTCGCTGAGTGAATGCGTTATAATTTATTTTTCATGGATATTGATTTTTTTGCTTGTTCAAGCTTATTGTTATTTAAATTAATAACGAGTGCAGGCGAAAAATGCTAGTACTATAATATACACGTATATGACTCGGAATTGAACGATTCGAAAAAACTCTTGTAGTTTTTATTGAAATTACAAATTTTATTAGTGTCTAAGTAAGAGTATGAACTGTTCATTGTCTGTGGTAATTGTCTTAATGACTACTTCATCTATAAATCCCACAAGAACGCAATCACCACATACTCTCGCTAACAATTATCGTTGCCGAAACCATGTTGAGTATTTTTGCTATATATTCTACTCGTAGCGAGAGCAAGATCCCATTCTCCGCTTCCACTTCTTAATATTTTCTAAACACTTAGCAGGAAAACGACGTACTAGGGAGGCGTATATATTATGAAAATGTTCTTAGAGAAGATGAATTTATAGCAAGAATTTATTCGTAGAAAAATCGTTTTGTGCCAACATACAAATTTTAAACAAATTTAAATTTTAAACTTTGCTTTGTCTGTCTCATTTACAAAAATCATTTAGTGAACCAAGTTTGGCGCAAATGTTATTTATCCACTGATATTCTTAAAGCGAATCTTATCTGCTTTTCGAAATAGAACCACCTACACAAATATGGTCCGAGTTATGTAAAATAGGACGAGGTATTGTTTAATTTCAGGGATTAGGTGTACGTGACTGTTTCGAGTTGGAGTATTGATACTGTAAATTGCATACTCACCATTGTTTTGTAATCATAGCATAATACCTATACATAATAGCAGTGTTGGTCTAGTGCAAATCTAAACTTATTTTTCTCAATCTTGTTTAATGTAAAAATTATTCAATAAATATTTTTTTTTATTAGTAATCATAACAACCATATGTTCTTAACCTACACAGTAATAATATAAATAATTAATAAAAATAAAATAAAACAAATTTAACAAGTTTGGTGCCTGTGGCAGTGTATCTTTTACGCTGGCAGCATTTTTTCGCTGTATTGCGATACTTATTCGTTAAGAGTAGCACCAGCTCTGGGGTCTTTAATTAGAGGCACTTGGCCCTAGAGGGTCTACTCCTAAGTTAACATAATTGAAGTTAGAATGAACAGTTAATTATTAAATTAAAATAAAATACTTTTAAAATAAGCAATAACTATAGTAAATTAAAGTTTAAATAATATTATGTCGTTATAGAAATAAAAAAACGAAAATACACGACTTCAAATGAAATCGAAATATGATTGGATGAGGTAATCGAAATTTTGATTGAACTGTAAAACAAAATTCATCTGGATATCATTGCAGAAAAATGTAATATGTTAATAATACAAAATTGATTCGATTGAAAAACAAGGTGAGCAAAAATTAGAATTATTATTTTACTGATTGTCTTAACGAACAAACCTTTAAACTACGGCAAGGTTTTTATAAGATTCAGTAGTACCGTACTATAATAGTTGTTTAGGTATACAAAAAAAAACCATACCTAAAAATAGCCGTTGACTGTCATCCATATTCCAATCACGCAATCAGAGTTGTACGGATTAATACCTGCAGATGAGTTTCATCATCGGACCTCAAGGCAGAATACAAAATACCATCGTTCCACAACTGAGCGTATCTTAAGGCAGTATCTCCAACCCAATTCGACTTTCAAGAAGATAGCATACTAATTCTTAAAAGGCCGGCATCACACTTGCGAGCCTCGTCACCACTTCTGGCAATGTAAGTGTCCATAAGCGATGGATATCACTTAACATCAGGTGAGCCTGTTTGGCTCCTGTTACATTAAAAATCATTGTGTGAGGACCCATATATCAATATTTCTTTATAGATGTAATGTTCGACATTTATACTTACTTGTTTACCTATATGAATAAAGTTATTTTGAGTTTGTTTATAATATTTATTAGTTGCATTGGATAGACAAATTTCAAGCATTCAGTTCCATTTAGCACATAAACAATTTCCCACCCCACACTGACCAAATCGCTTGAGCAAATAAATCAGACGCACAATCACACTTAATGACAAGCCGAACGTAAAGAAGATGCAATTGATGAAAAACAAATTCAAAATGGTTTCCGAAATCAAATAGATACCAATGAAGCCGCGTGGCATATTATCACTTTGCAATATTTTATAATGCTGATAATTACAAGATAAGCCATAAGGAACCTTAACTGACAAGTAATAAGACTAAAGACTAATATTACTGACGGCAAATCAAGTAGTGATGTTATGGCTGAGCACGGCAGGGTTCGAGGGTTAAGCAACGTTATAGATGCGGATTCGAAAGCAAAAGTCACAAGAATACCAACTCTATTTCAACGGCATAAAGGTTAAGTTAATTGTTTGGAATGTTTTCATGCTTGGTGTGTTGTATGGGTGCACGCGGCACATAGATAATAAATGCTTTAAACAAATAATTGCGTTATTTGATTTTCGACGGATGATGGTAGTTCGCAAATATTCTCTCGTGGGATATTGTGGGGATTATATGTGCGTTCGTTAATTAATTGGTGCGGATATAATTGCTTAACAAGTTCTAAACACTGTTTTAATGATTTGCAAATGTTTTGGATACAGTAAATAGTCAATTTATGTATAACTGAAACGTGTTTATGAAAACTATAAAAAATATATATATTTTAATACGACATTATATAAGTTGCTTGTCTTTGTTAATTCCCATACTTTATGTTTTTTTTAAATGAATTCAACAAATTATTGGTGCATATGTTATCTTTTCACGTTGGTTAATTTCAGCCAACTCAAAAATTCTTGGTATGATTTCAGAAACAATAAACTTAGTTGCTATTAGGCTAGAATTATAAGAGAAATTAAGATTTTACCTTTAACAAAGTGACATGTGCATAATTATGAAAATTTCCGCGTGAAGGAAAAATCAGGAAACGGGCAGTTTAAGAAATTGTATTTTGAATTATTGCGTTCAGTGTAACACAGTAATTATCATGGCTGTGTCAGTTTGCACAAATTCATGCACATTTGGTAGTTATGTAATTGGAGTCTGACCTCAATTCTAATCGCTTTCCATTCCAGCCGAAATGTGTCTAATCGCTTTTAACACGACTTCATATTTACCAATAATTTACAATCTATGCTGTTCGTGTTACTTAAAAATATAAAAAAAGCACCATTAAAAAGCTTTATACATATTAAATTTAGCAAATTTAAATATTATGATTATTTTCTACACATGATGCAAATTAAAATATTATGCTACTATAAAAATCAGAAGAGTTGTGACATTGATATTTATAGAAAACTAGGTTGTTGTCTCAACAATATTAAGGGTAATTTGGGAAACCTAAACATATTATTATTATAAATTGGACGTGTGTCAGATCAACAATTGTAGTTCATCAGTCGCGTATTTTATTTCTGAAGGTCGTGTTAGTAGTCGGTGAACAACTTCCTCCACTTCTCTGTCTTGTTTTTATTTATACTAGCCTATAAAGGTACCTTTTGTCCCATTGTGTTATTCTTAAGTTAAGAAAATATCTCAGTAAAATTATTAATTGTTTCAGAATAAAGCATTTAATAAACACTATATAGTACTTTATGTACGGAAATATATAAAACTATTTCGGACGAATGAACAGTAGATTGTAAATCAAAACCACATTAAAGTGAAAACTCTGCAAGCGTTTAATAATTCAAGAGTGCTTCAAACTATCGAAATTAATCATGCAAAAGTTTATATTGAATTTCCAACTTATCTTGTTTGTTTTATACTTTGCATTATGATGCTTCATGAATTCGTTTGTTTTCTTAGCTAACGCTACAGAACATACTAGAACAACCGAATAGATTTACAATTAATTAACATAATAATATATTTTCGTGGAAGATTTTCAGTCGGATGTCGAAGTGATCACATCCAAAATTTTAATGAAGCCGGTAATTAGCTTAACATTTACCCTTCATCAAACACTGGCACTCTTTTGGACACTCAATCACTTGGAATTGCCATCAGCCTTCGCCCATATGTACACCCCGTAAGCGTCTCCGAGGCATTGAGCTATTTAAAAAGAGTGCAGGTCGTTTTTTCGCCACTCCGCGTTTACCGCTCTCTTGCTTCCGTCAACATACCAGCCATTTTGAAACGTACAGGTATTCGGACGACGTCTAGCGGCCGGATGGCATGACTTTGATCTCTTGGAGGATGGGACGAGTTTTGGTCGGGGATCCTATTTGTTTAACCTACCGCCGGGTTATCTCCGTCTCACTTCCCTCAGACAAGCACGAAAGCTGGCGCAGCCGCAGAGCAGGTGGAAAATAATAGACGAAATAAATATAGGAGCCTATCCTTCAACTTTGATTTTGTTCCCTTTGGAGTAGAGACTCAAGAGTCTTGGTAGATAGTACTTATTACCCCTTAGCTTGGGCTTTCCTCGCTCAAGGAATAGGTATAGCAATGCAGCCACAGCCACGGGGCCCAATCTTTTATAATTTGTATCTTCTATTAATCTGTTAAGTCACTCTGTTAAGTGTATAAAGCTTTTTAGTTAATTGGATTAAGAATTAATTCTTTATAAGTGAAAACGTAGCAAAATACTTAAGTAAAGTGGAAATATTGCCGTTTTATTTGTTTGCAAGCAGTTAATGATGTGAAGTAATCAGTCAGCTAATTAAGGTAGCTATATAGTATATATAAGTACTATATATATATAGTACTTATAGCTATTTTAATAGGAATTTGTATGTTTATGCAATAAATATAAACTTATTAGAATATATAAAATATTTTATAAACTAATTGAACACCAGGTATTTCAAATTAGATTTTCAATTGGAATAGTTGGCACCCTAGGAGATTTGATGTCCCTTGTTTGTTGATGACATTCCGTGAGTCAGTCCTCGGTGATTCAATTAAAAATACCAACATACCAATCATAAAATTTATTATTTCTAACAAGCTGTAGATTTTTATAAAAATATGCCCTCATCCCCCATCGTAAACTAATATAAATTATTAGATACTATTTACAAAATATGACATAAATTATTTTCTTATAACTATATTATTTGAAATGGCCAGGTAAAGTTCACAAAGCGAATACCATAATAATTATTGTTTACTGTTGTTACCTATATCTCTATTGTTATAGCCAAAATAGCAGAAACGTCTTAAATTTGTTAACTAAAACTTTTCCTAACATATTCACTCAAGAATACCTTGACAAATTTTGCGCCTCAAAACTAGCATCGTTATCACTAACAACATCTATTTGTTCATTGTCACACATCTCGCTCGAGTTCTTTGAAGAGCAGGTAGATTTTGTACAGCAGCATCTTTTAGTTCTTCCATCACTCGCTAGAGGACTTTCTTCCTTCTTCAACTTAACTCGGCGGTTCTGGAACCAAATCTTCACTTGTTTCTCGGATAATTTCAATCTAGATGCAATTTCGATTCTCCTAAGTCTAGACAGGTACATATTCATTGAGAACTCGCGTTCCAACTCAAGAAGCTGGGTGCCTGTGAAGGCAGTTCGGATACGTTTGCTAGAATCTTCTTTTAAAGGCACTCTTTTCAAATCCTTAGAGTACCCAGGCAGTAGCTCTTCGGGGTGAGCAAGTGGAGGGCTTGGAGTTCCGTTGCGACTTTCACTTGATAATGATGGAGATCTTTGACCCTGGCTCTTCGAAGGTGACGTCGCTGTTGCTTTGTATGGATGATGGAGATAAGGAGAAACTGACTTCTTTCTTCTATTCACATAACTCACGGGTTCCTCTTCAGTTTTCACATAACCTTCGAACGATCGTTCACTTTGTGCATGTGTTTCATAAATGTCTGGTTGGCGCGGTAATTGATGAACAAGAGGGTATCGAAAATTCAGATGCTCCAGAAACGGCCTGAATAAATCCGGAGCTCGCTGTTGATGTAGGCCGAGAGTTAGTAGATTATTTAGTGGGTATGGATAAGGTAGGAACTTGGGGCGCGGGTCCATTTGATTAAGACTGAAGTTGTGTAAGGAGGTCACTTCTGTCTTCTTACAGTCTTTCGACTCACTGATTAACGTATCGACCAAGAACGACCTCGACATCTTGCTGTGTACTGGTCGGTGCAACGTATGCTTTGCAACTGATTAAGGAGGGTGAGATCACTGGAAAGTAACAATTACAAAAACTACCCCCACTTAGTGCACCCCATTGTAAATAAACACAATAGGCCTCACTCGAAGCGTTTTGGCAATTATGTGGCCCGTCCCACCCTTTTGTCGGTGAGCCGTACCCCATGATAGTTGAAAAAATTGTATTATGAATGAAGCATTTTAGTAGCTATGAATAATGTATGGGACGTTAACATCCCTAATATCAATCCCATTAAAATGAATTTGGTGACTGTTTTACTGGTTAATATGATTTTATAATTCTATTATGTTCTTTGTATTTAAGACATCTTTTAAACTCACAGATTTTTAACATATTGGCAACTAATTGACTTATATGTAATATATGTATGATGATTGAGAGGTGTTTATGAGTAAGATTGAAATAATCTCTGCATTTGCCGTATACCATGATTTCGAAGTACTTGAATAATTAATACAGTTACAAAATAAATCAGTGGCGCCTTTTTTTAGGTCCGGGCCTCAGATTCTGTTTCATGATCAGTTGTCAATCTCTACTTGCGTATTGCAAGTAGGTGACCAGCCTCCTCTGCCTGACACACGTCGACTTTTTGGGCCTAAGGAAAGTTGGTTCTCACGATGTTCATTTAGAAGCAAAGTTCATTGGTGCATAGCCGGGGATCGAACCTAAGAACTCAGGGGCGAAAGTCGCACACTGAAGCCACTGGGCCAACGCTGCCAGATACCGTAATATACGCACATATAGTATACGTTTTTACAGTTGGCAAATTAAAGATTATTCTAGTACCAAAACTTTTTATTCTCCGCATAAGCAAATTAATTAGGTATGAATACTCTATAATATGGACCGTATGCTGTTCACGTGATTTTGATACTCGTAAAAGAAGTACTGGGGTGGGTATGCTCTAGCCCCGCCCAGAGCTCCCTTATTTGGACCGGTTTATGAAATATTAAAGCTTGTATTGTGAGCTTATAAAATAATTGTAACCATTATTATCATGTCAGATACAATTTAGAGTAACTCTTCAGATCATTTTAAGTGCTTTATGATGGGCCTTTGAAGGTTATTATTAGGTCTTTGATGCTGGGTTTTTACAAGGGAGTTAAATTGTTCCAGTTTTATATCTTGTTTGTATTCGTAATGAAGTTGTTGACGCCGTTACTATAGCAAGCTGTTATAAATTTCCAATCAACTTTTAAGACATGACAGGCACCAGAACATGCGTTCAAATCGAGGTTATGGCCCCATTGAATTTTATTTCCTCATGAGTTTCGAACACATGCTCGTATATGGGAGACAGTATGAAACCAGCGCCATATACGTGCAGCAGACGTGTTCCACAGCACAATGCTGAGCCAGTTACAACTACAACGAGCGCACATTACACACTTCAAATGTACCTTATCCCTTTTATTTTATTTTTTTATTATTATTATTGTTTTGTGTGTTTCGTTATAAATATATATTATGCTATCTTAAACATAACAAAAGTAAGGAAATACTTTTTTTATTTTACAGAAGGCAAACGGTCACGCTCACCAAAAGCGATACCGCCGCCCATGGACACATTGCCTTGTACGTGCCTTACGCCTATTCCAAAAGTATTCATATACTTTAGTAGGAAAATGTTGTTAATTGTATATTTAATCTCTTAATAAAATTCAAAGAAACCCGAAAAGAGTTGTTGACTTGAAAAGCTCTCTATCGGACGAGGAAGCTCAACCATTCGCAAAATATTGTTCTATTCATTGTTAAAAAATCCGCCGAAGCCAAATATAATCACGATGTGAGTGAGCAAACAGTGTGCAACGGTAAGTAAACATTAGTTTATCTAACATATCTCTTTATTTTCTACATTTAAGGTGTTCAGCACACGAACGTTTTTCATACATTTTTTAATTTAACTATCTACAGATTAATAAAGGAAATGAAAATTATCAATTTGAAAGATGTTATAGCATCAGTGCCTTATTAATAATATGTACGTTGTCATCGAGAGAATGTCGTAGGCTCCTCGGGATATTATAAAGTAATAAGTTTTTTTTATAAAATAGGGGGCAAACGGGCAGGAGGTTCACCTGATGTTAAGTGATACCGCCGCCCATGGACACTCTCAATGCCAGAGGGCTCGCGAGTGCATTGCCGGCCTTTTAAGAATTTGTACGCTCTTTTCTTGAAGGATCCTAAGTCGTATTGGTTTGGAAATACTTCAGTGGGCAGCTGATTAGTTTATAAAAAACACGAACTCCATGATATAGATGTAAAGTATTGTAAACTCACTTCTGGCACTGAGTTTCCATGGGCTATCACTTAACAGTACATAAGTCTTCTGTCCGTTAGCCCTGTTTTATAAAAACCAAAAACTTTTGAAAGTAGGAAAGCATAGTTGTATACGTAACGGTTAAAGGTAAGACATTGTACACTGAGCGTTTTAATAACTCGTGGTTCACCAGCCTAACCTGAATTTTGACTTATTGTTCATCCACCCTCGCAAATGAATCGGACAGGATGATAAGGGGTTGTATTAAACCAGTGCCAAGGGACCATTGTTGGTACCTGATGGAGTAATTTGGCCTTATTAAATTATTACAGGAAAATTGTTTCTAATGGATCTTAATAATTGATAATAACGTCGATCTCTATTTCTATCAAATATTTATAATTCTTATTTTACTTGATAAATGACTAATAGAATTTGGATTGATATTTCACCTTTAATTTATTGTGACGGTGAAACGAGTTTATTAATATATTAATTATTTATTATATATAACGGATATTATTATTTATTCTACTATTTAATTTATTGCGTATTATTCTTACAAAGTATTCTATACTCGGAGTTTTCTTTGTATATGTATGTATGTATTTCTTATTTCCAAAAATCAACGCTTCGTTTTAGACAAGGCTTTTTAAAGAGATCAAAGGAACTTGAAACTAGAATCGCCGCTGGAAGTTTTATTATCATTTCCTATTAGTTATATTTTTAATTCATGTCTTCAACCCGTCATGGGTTGGCAACACCCGCACCAAAACACCTTGTTTCATTAAACTCCTATCTTTTATACACTTAAAACGTATCACATTCGAAGCAAAAAATCAATCACCAAACAAAAGACGAGCGGAAATGAGTCCGAAGAGGCTATTTAATAACCACCTGCACTACGAATAATGGCTGACCAACACTTCCCGGAATATTGTGAATGTCGCCGAGGTGTCTGAGCATCTCTGCGGGTCTTCATTCATTGCTCTTACGTTCATTGAAGGTTTTGCTACGGTATGAATGAGACTTGGCTATTCTTTGTGTTATGTTTACGAGTATCAGATTACCGATGTATTTTAGTTCAATTGACTTGTGTCTGTAATTGGATTAAGCTAAGCTGTTTGGGTTATGTGAATTGTTTGTGTGGGCCAGAGTGGCCCTTTATTCGTTAGTGAAGGCATTTGTACCGGAGATTGAATTATAGGGAAGCTTAGATACGTAGAACAAAGTAGAGAGTAGGATAATTGTAAGTACCTAGCGTTTGTCAAAAATACTTGCTTTACGTAAACACGAAACATAAATAAAAACTTACATGACCCACGACTCGAAACGTTAATTTATTAAAGTAATTTAGTAATTACTCTTATAACCGATTTTTTTTTAATATTATCATAGACAATTAGGAAATAAACTTGAAAAAAGAAACTTCCATCTTGTAAAACAATTAAGCTTATCCAAACTCTCATAAGTATTACGAAGCTGTTGTTTTAAGTTCAAATAATCTAATTGTAAAACTAAGTGCTTTAAATTGGCACTCAAAACGTATGCTGTATCAAATTAAGCTGTATAAAGGGTTGTAATAACATCAGCAAACCCTCGGCCACTCGCCACGTGCGTATTTCGATGGAAAAGTAATTTAAACTCAACTTATTAACTTCACGGCGTATATGTTGTACTGTATTTTTAATATGTTCCTTACTAATTTCATAATTGTCTGTTTGAGATTGTATCTATTACCTTTTTCGTATGGCGTTTATCATAGTTTAGGCACGGTTAAGATATCAATAATAATTAGGATTACGATGTGATATGACTTCGAGGTCTAGTTTAGGATGAGTTCATAATAACTTATTTATCAACAAAATGTCGTAACGTCTAAGTGGCGGTGGGCCATATAGTTCGCATGGCCAATAACCGATGGACCCGCAGGCTCCTTGAATGGAGACCTTGGCACAAGCAAGGACTAGGAATAAGTGGACTGATGACATCGTCAAGGAGGTTGAATCCCAGTGGTTTCAGGGAGGACAGTGCAGGGCGTAGTGGGGGAATATGGAGTAGGCATACGTTCAGAAATGGACCAAAAAAGGGGCTGGTGGGAAAGATGATGATTAACAAAATAAAGAAATAGCAATTTGGTTATTTTGACTTAAGAATGGTAACTTTTCCTAGGTTTGGAAGGAAACAAGGTCCGGCGCAATGGCTCGCAAAGAATTCTTCAAAGTTCAAGAGGCCTCTAGTTCCCAGAGGTTTCCAGGAGCAATCAATGCCTTGACATCAAGTGTGCTTACTGGTTTGACATCGTTGACAATCCGTGGTCTAAAGTATATCAGGAAGCGTTTGCTAGAAATTTTGTAATCGTAGTCAATTTATGAGTGAGTCCGAACATTTCTAAAACATTTTCAACTATTACTATTTATAACTTCTTTGATAATTCAATTAACAAAACACTACAATATAATCCCAGTTAGTTTGTCGTAAATGTAATTTACAGGAACTCTGCAATTTTATTTCTCAAATCGTTTTAGCTTGTCCCCTGTACTAGATCGCACCCTTACCATAATCGAATCACAAACTATATTTGGCTTTGTGCAACACAAGAAACGCTTGACAATTGCGTTTGTGACATTTAGCGGTATTTCAATCGTTCACTGTTTTGTTCGTTCAGTCGTTCAGTTATTGTTTCCATTCACTCTAAAGGTTATTGTTTAGTCCCCGGCTTATTTATTGACTGTTTTTGAATATCTCAAGTACGAAATGATCGGTTTTATTCATAATGAGCTTAAGTAGTTAGCATAATATATTATAACTAATAAAGGATAGCTATTTGGGTTTTCGTTGGTTAATAATAATCGTTTGGGATTGATGTTATGACACATTAGTAAATTATCTATGCTTCAGTAAATTAGGTTTTCGTTCCGTATGTTAAACTAGCTAGTTAAGTACATACTACATTTAACTGTAGTAAACGGCGCCAAATCCAGGCACAGATTAGTAAAAATATATGTTTTTGACTTTAGAAATTACACAATTTCAAACAATCATATTACATAATAAAACTTCTTGGTGACAAACTTTTTAGGATCGATAGACATGGACGGCAACGTTGACCCTTTGAGTCCTTATTTATAAGATATTTTTGATATCTCTGGTTTAAATGACGTTCGCTAGTCGAATATTGCAAGATAAATAAATTTCTTATTTACTTAATTTAGTAGAACATCCCAACTCAACAGTGAAAGGGTTAATTTACCCATTGGAAGTTCGACACGTGTCCGATATCATGTCGATACCATTAGGTGTTTTTGACATCCGTTAATGATATAAAATGATCGATTAGAACTTAACAATACATTGCTCCTTAATAGTGATTTGTTGCAGAGACATCCTTATGTACATAGGAATGGAACGTCGCTTTCTAAATTAGGTATGATTTGTCTAGGTCTGTTCGTTAAATTTTATCAGACATTTTTTGCCATTATTTGTTTTAATTGAATTAAAAATAATATTTTTTGTATTGTAAGCCTCGGTTTCATTGATCTATTTTGATTGTGTCTATTTATGGGTTAATAATTACATAGACCTTAAATTTACGCATGCATAGTCTACATCACATTACCCTGTAATAATAGTGGAACATTGATTAAAAACTTTTTTTACAGAGGGGCAAAGAAAATTAAATTCCAGACATGTCACGCCAAAACACAATTCGTTTCGCACACTCGGCAATTGCGAGTCATCCAACATATTTGCTTTTGATTAATGCTTTATCCACTGGTTGTGATAACCAGCAACTGGTGAGGGGGTTCAGCATTTGCTGCGGAATCATTTCCCAAAATAGCTAATAACTAGCTAAATTGGCACGTTTGATGTCATCATGAAGGTGCTCAATGTGTGCAGCATTTCTATAATTTTAATATCAATAATAATTATTCCTTCCTAATTGCAATAGTCAGGGTGGCAATGGGCGGGGCATATAGCAAGATACACAGATAAAAGGTGGACTTTAAAGACAACTGTATGGAAAGGACCAAGGGGAAGAAGGAGATGAGGGTGCCCCAAAAAAGGAGGATAGAATTAATAGAAGCGGTAGCAGGAAGCGAATGAAAAATGAAAGCCATAAACAGAGTCAGTTGGAAATATCTGGAGAAGGCCTTTACCCGTGAAGGGGTTCCGATAGACGGTACTGGATTTAGCTAAGATATAGGATAACAAATAAAGTAATGTGTAAAATGTAAAAAATCTAAGCTGTATATCTTTTTTTGTCACGATTGGAAATTAAACGGGCTTCATTATTATTATTATTAATATGGGTATTATGTACTACGGCTGGCCTTTTAAGAATTGTTATGCCCTTATCTTGAAATTAATTTTTTATTTTTAAATTTAATTGATTTATAAGTTTAACTGCCTAACTTAAGTTCTTAAGATTTAAACTAAATGTGCACATGCTAAATGATTACTAATTCTAATGTAGAAACATAATAATAAGTTCTAATAAGATGCAACCCTTATTAATTAAAATTAAAGAAAAAGAAAATGATACTAATTCTATGTTTGAATCGCTGCCGATCGAAAAATGTACGGTTAAAAGATCATATTTCACATTACATTTTGGATTAACCGAAGCGATTGTATCATACTGTAGTAAGGTAAACTACGTAATGCAAAAAGCAACAAATAAGAGTGAAATAAAGAGTTTTGTGTCCTACAAAAATATCCCCAGGCTGGCTAATATCCGGGAGCTTGCAAAGGGTTAATGTGATTTCGCAGGGTCACAAATACCTTTCCGAGCCTTTGTTACTGCCGGGTTACCGACATGTGCGGTTTTTTTATCTATATTTAAGTTTTTCGGATAATTTCCAAACTATACAGACTACACCTTATTGTCTAAAAACCATTTTTTTAAAAACACATGTTTCAGGGTCCCTCAAGATAAGAGGGTCCCAGTTCTTAAAAGGCCGGCAACTTCGGCAACCGGAGTGTCCATGGGCGGCAGTATTACTTAACATCAGATGAGTTTTCTGCCCGTTTGTTTTTTTCCTACATAAAATAAATAGCCTCCCTCAAGGCGGCTGTAGGAATACGCTTTTAATAAGATTTATTTTAGAAATATAATAAAGAGTACCTATTTTATTTATTATGTAAATATATAGGAGGTATATGTATGTGTTTAAACTTATAGTTTATATAAATATAGTATGGTAAAGATAAATATAGTAATGGTTTAAAAGAATCAACAAAATGTATTGAATTATCTTTAACTCCGTCGCATAGTATGCATGATTCGAGTTTATTTTTAAACAATATCGAAGAATATAATGGCGTCCAAATCGATCGTGGTCAGAATAATTAAGTAACATTATATAAACACTTCCCTGCTCCATTGAGCAGAAAATTTCAAACTTAATAAGAGTAAACACAAATTGCAGTTTTAATGGAATAAAACGAATATAGTAGTTTTTCGTATACGGCTATGCAATGGGTTGATAAATTGGTGTGACGATACTTCCGGTAGCGTGGCGGACGCATCGACGTCATACGTCATTTCCGGTCGCGAGGGAGGAAATGATAGGAAGTTGGATTAATTTTATAGCGATGACGATAGCGTTTATAGCTTTTGAATTTGGAACTCCATAATTTCCCATTGGAATACTTACGTGTAAATTAGAAATACAATTTTCCTATCAATTGTCACATCATCAAATTTCATCTTAACTTATTTAAAACTATTGCAATAATTGGGTTACGTTAATACATAATTATTATAAGGTTTTACTTCCATTTATTACTATTCAAAGACTTGTGAGTTGTAACTGAGACGGAGGCTCTTTTCAAAGCAGTTTTTGCCGAACATCACCACTGTTTGGAACCAACTGCCCAATGAAGTATTCCCGAACCAATTCGACTCAGGGTCAACAAAAAGCGTACTAATTCTTAAAAGGCCGGCAACGCACTGGCGAGCCCTCTGGCATTGAGTGTCCATAGGCTCACTATCATATCACTTCATATCAGATTAGCCTCCTGCCCATTTGCCCCTGTTCTATAAAAACTAACAAAATAATTGGTTTGTTAAATAAGTATTATACATTTTATAGAATACCAAACCTCTCGGCGCAATCGTTAGAAAAAAGACATTTCCAGTCAAGGGAATCGCAGGTCTACATGTAAGGTAATAAATTTACCGTGAGACAACTTTCCCTCTGGCCTATTACAATCTGAAGTAAACTGGCAAAGATGAACTTTCGGTTCTTATTGAGTGTACTTAATGGTAACTTGGTCATGCTCACTTGAATTCATTGATAATCTTAACAATGACACTTGAGCTTAATTGTATGGAGCACAAAGGATTTTCGCTCTTAACGACAAAACATAATACTAAAGAAAATCGCAGCATTTCATCGAAGTGAAAGAATTCTTGCTATAATGTTCTCTGCAAGAAGCGTCTACAGCGTGCAATTTTATGCTTTATTGCCAAGTAGTACACCGTAGTATCGCTTAAAGCTTTATTTTCTTTATTAAAGGCTGTATTGGAGATGTTATGAATGAATGTATGCGACACAAAGGCGACAAAGTGTAAAAATATGACCGTATTTAAGGAGCGGTGTCTTTTAGTCACGTTACGATTCGTGCTTTGGTATTTTTTGTATGGTAGTAATTCTAGTGGCGGATTTACAAATGTAGCTGTGTTAGCTCTTATATCTACAATCCAACAATATACACACACACAATATTATACACAAACCATCCAGTTCGCAGCCTCCAACTAGTAGTATGACTGACATGTATGAGTGTATAAGGAAAGAGAGAAGTGGTAAATATTTTATCTACAACTTCTCCCTTTAGCTCTTTTCACTCATACAAAGTGTGAGCTGAAGGTGCAGACGTCGAGTACTGGTGCATATCGCACTAACAGCTTTGTTATATAATATGGAAGTTTGCTAGTGTACAATGGGAAAGCGATCGGCAAATTTTGTTGCAGACAGCAGTTCCATCTGTAAAACATCAAAAAACTTTCATACAGGAAATTCCCAAATGCCGCCCCAAAAATATGCCGCCCTAGCCCACTCAGCCTGCTGGTAAATCCGCCGTTGAGTACTTCATTATATATTTAATAATATAATGTACCATTACAGACAACTCCAATGCGGCACATTACATTTACGTCACATACAAAACAATATATATAGTACACATAGAAAACACAACTCAAAATTAACAGATTTAAAATGTAGTACATATTGTCTTTTATTAACATAGCTTTTACATATTAAAAAAACACTTTTTAAACGGATTGAAGCTATGTATTATTAAACTTATAATTATTTAAATAATTCTAAATTTTTCTCCGACGTTTCGCGCGCTTTTCAGCGTGCGTGGTGACAATGTGAGATTTAAAATGTTAACAAAAAAACTATTTCTTACATTATAGGATCCGACATGACATAACCTTTTGTCAGTTCACACAACGGACAAAATAAAAACGTCTGTTAATACGATAAAAAAACTAAATTAATATCAAGTTATCACATTATGTAAATATAGATAATGGATATGGCTATAATCTGATAAGTATGACATGCTTCGAGCTTTTTTGTGTGTGTTCTAATTATTAACAAAATTACCCGAAATACGTAATACAAAAGTCAGTAACGAAGAAAACATTTTCGTCTAGAAAAATTCGGTATTGGTATTGATTTCTTTACTTTTTGTATACCTGTTTAAATTAATGTAATTGCTAAAAATCAATATAAAAATTTGCGAAGCTTCTGAAAGAAATCAACTCGAAAATTGTATTGTTTACTATATTTTGTTACGAGTTTTTTGCAGGAGTACATTTTCAAAAGACGTGCCGAGCACCGCCCCCTCTAATCGATTGCATAACCATTTCACGTCCCATTCATTCGCATACTCATTCACCAAGTCATTTGGCGGCAAATCACAAATGAACCTTACTACCTGGACATAAGATGTGGTAATCTTTGCAAAACTTAAGCTTATGCTAAACTATTGTTAAAGAAAAATGGTTTAAAATGACACGGTGTTATCGTATTATAGTTATAAAGTATTGTGTGATGGAATTTCATGCATGCCTCCGTATTTTTTGGATTGTCAGACATATTGTCGCCATTGTGAGTGAAGAGCTACTTGAATGGAGCGAACGAATTAGGAACGGTGAATGGTTGTGAATGTGTAGATCGTTAAATGTATGCTATTTATTAAACTTAAGTACCTTTATTATATTGAAATCTCGGAATAATTATTTACACAATTTCTAAAGAGTGCTAAAGGCGCAGACTAGACTTGAACCCACCAAAAGACTTGACTACCAGGAGTTGTAATAATAAATATTATAGATTATAGAAAATATTTTCATTACATATTGAAATAATTATATATATTATAGACCTATTGAAATCCAAAATATCTACGATAAATGTACAGTTATAGCCACTAAATCATATAGTAGATATTTCTTATATATTATACAATATTGAACAAATTTCAATCTCCCATAATAGACACAAAAACCATAATTTAACACAAAATGCATCAATAAAATATCAATTCGCATTCATATAACACTCGCGTGTCGCATCTGTCCCCATTTGCCACGCTTTCCTCATATTATCCATTTTTATATCTTCTACAATAAATTTAACGCTAAATAAAATTCCTCGCCACGCCCATACCAATAAATAACTATTGGTTTCCAAAGAACCCTTCAAAATAAACGGTTGATTTTTTGCGGTTTTATGGAATTTTGGAAGCTACAAGAGAATAAATCTCATTGAATTAATAAGAATTAAAATCAAACTTATAATTCGGAGTTGAAAAATATAAAATTTTGTAAAATTTACAAAAACTTCAACATAAATAAATAAAAAAATAAAAACATGATTATATTAATGCCTCCAGAGAGATTTGAACTCTCGACCCCTGGTTTACAAGACCAGTGCTCTAACCCCTGAGCTATGGAGGCGATATTTATCAATGCGAAAAGGTAGTATGTAACCAATAAAATACAATAGTGATGTTCAATAAATAAAAAAATAACTTTTCTCGTATTTATAGGCAATGTTGACAGATATGTAGATGATACTATAAACCTGATAATTCCAAAGATATGTATTTAATTATTATTAATTATTCCAAAGATATATTTTTATATGGAATTTGACATTGAAACAGAATTTCAATTCAACTTTTCAATTCAACGCATCGCTAGATTCAGTCATATACATAAATCGCTAATGATTTCGATATATAATGTACTAATTATATTATTCTGCCATGTATACACACATTCTACGATCTTATTATTTTGATTGCCTCGCATTGCCTTCCGGTGATGAGTATGTCAGACGCGTGGCCTCTGATAAACAGATTAGTGTCTAATTGGTGTTTGTTTGGACTTTATTCGAGAAACAAACTGAGCTTAAGCCCCTCCAGTAAGCACCACAGAGATAAACTGTACTTTATATATGTAGGGTTGTTAACCTACTTTCAATAAATCTTATCTGCTTGACCCGTACGTATATGATATTGGTAGAATTTGATAATATTTGAGTATTTACGCTTCCAAGCATGTTTGAGAGTGCTTATATCGGGTTCGTCTCACGGTCAACCCTACATAGCGAAAACACTCTTAAGTCAAAGATTAATGATGGTAGTTGTTCTATAGCACTCCCGGGGCTCCTGTGTAAAGTTCCTACAGTAGGGATGTTATGAGGGAGAAAGAATTGAGTGGCCTAATACATTTGTTTTGTTCTTATTTTGTTAGTTAGATCTATGTTTAAGATTATGGCAGAGTCAAGAATTAGCGAGAACTATGGCTTCCGTATATCACATTATCATTTTTTTAATGTAAGATAAGACAAATGGCTAAGCTGACGTGATGTTAAGTGCCGCTCATGGGCACTCACATTGGCAGCAGGCTCGCAAGTGTATTTATTGCCTTTAAAGAATTGGTACGCTCTTGAAGGACTCTAAGTCGAATTGGTTCGAAAATACTTCATTGGGTAGCTGGTTCCACGTAGTATTGATGCCATTTTACGGACTAGTATTTTGTCTCGACGTGCGAATATGAAACTCAGCTACAAGTATTAATGAGAACATTCTCCATGGTAAATGCGGTGGAAGATGCAGATAGACCCCACATCTCTACGCAACGCCAAAGGATCGAGCCGCTCGGAGAGGGATTGGCCGAAGACTATTCATTATTGAATTCAACTTACAAACAATTTTTTCTCAAATAGGCATTAAAATAATTCTAATAAAATTTTGTTTGAAAATAACGTGTAAGCAACACAAAGCTGTTTAATTTCAGCTAATTAAACATTCAACTAAAATATTTACATACAATTAGAGCCGTCAATTCTGAACCTTAAGATTAAGGGATTAAAGGCTATAATAAATGTAATACCGTTGCGAATCCACACAGTTGGTGTGTTGTGAATATTTTTAATTTGTATCTTTTATTCGTTTGCGAATGTGATTCGATTTGCTGACGTCATCTGATTAATTAGGGGTTATAAATTGTTGTGATGTCGGTTGGGATTATTGAGTGGGACATCTGTGCTACTTACGGGACGTTGTACTGAGTACTAAAATCAATATTCTGCGTTTCCTGAGAGATAATTAGTCTACGAGCTATTTTATAATCTGTGCTTGTTTTACAGGATGTGGGTATTAGCAAAGACTAAAGCAAAAATAATCTCTTGATCTGTATAATCTTAAATACCTATTCATAATTAATAAAGATATTATATGTATATATATAACATCACTTTTTTTATAACTGGAGACAAACGTGCAGGATCCCCATGATCACTCAGATTGCCTCGCATTGCCGGCCTTTTAAATATGGTTCATAAAAATTAATGAATTTGCATTATCATAATAATCATAATAAATCCGAAACAGTTCCGTAAATATTTAATATTTATTTTTTATTCAGAGTTCGTTACCATATACAAAAACATACATATAAAAAGCAGGTTACATAAGTTATTAAGCAACAGGCGCCATTATCGCTAACAAGCGATTTATTCCAGGCAAGGTATGAAACAATAAAAAAAGTATTTCATTAAGTATTTCAAATTAAAAGTATTTCATATATATATACGTATTTATAATACATTTCTCTTGGGTGAAAATCAGTGTTAGCTAAGAATTAATTTGTCGGAGACAGTAAAGTTGTAAGTCGAGCCCCTGTAATCAGGCGCTAGGCTGGCTTGATTACAACCAGGATTGTGCCTCTACAACGCATAGACAATGGATGTGCGAGAATATCTCATTTATTTTTAGGACCAGCAAAATTTAATTTTTATTGAATATTTAGTATTTTACAGAAATTATGGTCTAAATAAATAAAATAAAAAAATGATTTTAAAAAGTATGGCCGTGTTTTAGGATTTTGCAGCCTTATCTCATCCATTTTTAGTTATTGCTGTTTTGCCATTCGTTTTATTTTTATGGCCTGAGCATCACCGTTAAGTAGTTCCCTGCAAATGAACTGCTCCCTATTATTCTTAATTTCACCTCTCTTAGTTATTATAGGGAATATGAGGAAATCTCTTGTATTTTGTTAACAAGTTTCCTTAATATTATGTGCTATATAACGACTGCTATAGTCGACAATTTTAATTTAATAACCTTGCTATATTATTATATATATTTGCTTTTATTGTCAGTTTCTTTATTCCTACATATTTATATTTTTACTGTGTACATTCGCGGATGCTTGACGCAGCCATGCGACTTCATCACTATAAAGAGTCCCGCCGTGTCCCAAAGTTGTGTGCCGAGATACTGCGGAGTACTCGATTGTGGGGAAGTCCATGGATCTGGTTAGCGCCGCGTCTTATTAAGTTCTCCTGTCATTTTTCCTCATGTATATCCTTTCTATAGCATATTTCTAAGTATCTGATTTTCCTCCTTGTTCGTGTGACGTGAACAAAAATAAATTTTAAGGTTATTTGTATTTAATAATTATTATAATTAAATTTGAAAAACGTTTTAATTTTTATCAAAAAATTAAGAGTTAGGCTGATATGGTTTTTTTTATATCAATTATAAACTTATATCAATTAATATCGTATCATATTTACTTAGTTTCATTTATAACATCAGATTAGTGCCAGCAAAAACAATAATTATCTCGTAGCGTGCAGTGATAGATGATGTTCAGTAATAAAGATTTATTCGCATCGTCACGCCTACGTGACAGTAATATGAGTGGAGCACGCGATAATTGGCGGATCTCTCTCTGGATCTTTAATAATAAATTAATAGTTAGTTTATTGCATATTCTTAGATCAAACGAGTTACACGTTCCTCTCATATTATTCGTTTATAACAAAAAACAAAATGGAGTGAAGTTAAGAGAGCTGCCCAATGTAGATCAGGCTGGGTTTCTACGCTGGATGCTTTCCGCCCCGCTTGTGGGACATAGGACCTCAAGTTTTAGTCACAAAATCTTGAACACACTTTTGTTATAAACAACTTAACAATTGTGTAATATACATTAGAGAAATGCGATAACCTGAAACAAACTCTTTTCTTTGTTTGTTTCTTAAATTTCATTCATTCAGGCAACATTAGTCAACCAAATAGTCTACATAATAGGCAATTATTTTATTGTGAATTTAATCCAACAGGACTGGAGGATTTACATGCCGTACTTGGCTGGTCCTAATTATGCCAAAGGCTCCCAATTGGCACCTAAATGCATACCACACAACTTATACGTTTATGCATCGAAGCGAATGATTTCCGATAGTAAAACTTATTTTCAACTTTTGAAGACCATTTAATTTTACTTTTACAAATTACCGGGTTTACTTATAAATTTTCGTAGAGATTTCGTTCATACGCCAAACAATGAATAAATATAAGTGTCTTGCCTACGTAATTAACCCCAATTATAACGTTTATAATATAATTAATCTAAAATTACCTCTAATAACAGGGAAATGAAATGAATAGGAAATTAGCGAAGAGATCGCTGACAATTTGTCACAGGTGAGGCGTCTTACATACTGATGTGAAAACTCCTGAATAGCGTGAGATATCAAACATCATATATATATGTAATAATACATAACACAAGTGGAAGTTTACTATTTATATAGGCTTCATTTAATCAGTTGGATACAGTATGATGCCGTTTATGACAATTCAGTATTTAATTTTTTTTTGAAATTGAGATATATTGTAAAATTGCAGCTGTAGCTGAAGTCATTTAATATATTATAAAATAAGTGAGAATTGATAAATGTCTGAAGGCCCAGCAACGCACTACCAAATCACGTTCGCTATAGGTTATTAGTTGACCCTACCCTTCTTCTACGTCTTTATAATTACTAGCGTTACATACTGTAATATATTTAATAAAGAAAATATAGTATTCAAACCTCTATGATCCGAATTACTGTATGAGAAATAATATCTGCTGAGACTATGTGGAAAAGTGCACCATCTCTTGCTCTCATAACTACTTGATATGCAAAGACATACGGTTTAGTCGCTCTGGGGCTGACTGTACGCTCTACATAATGATTCCTATTACATAATATTAAAATATAAATTTTACTTAAGATCACGAATAATATCTTTTCTGACGTTAAACTTTGCATAATTTTTAACATATATGCTTAAATAGAAACTTAAAAAAAATTTAAAACTTTCCTTATTATATTTCAATATTTATTCGTCGAGCGAGAAAAGTAGGTGTCAGCTCATTGGTCATGGGTATTATCTACCAGGCGCCAACTTAAATCTTTTATTAGCGCCTTTGCACTTGAACCCCATGGCCCAAGAGTCTCTACTCTAGAGAACAAAAAAAAAGTTGGAGGACTCTTTTTTATATTACGACCCTTTATTATTATTATTCCCAAATAACCATGTACATGTAGGAACAATGCAGTTAATATTATATTTCATTACATAATTAATAAAGTGAATTGTAATTTAAAGGAATTAAAGTTATTAATTTTTTTTGACAAGCAAGTACTTCGTATAGTTATAATTTAAAAAATAATAATTCTGTTATTTGAAGGGTTTAAAAAACAACGACAATATTCTGGCAAACTTATATATTATACTCTTAATATTATTTATGTAGTAAGAATTTTTTAAATTATTTTTAATAGCTGCAGTTTCATCATAGGACGTCAAGGCGTAATACGAAACACCATCCGTATCATCTTCTCGTCCGTCGTTTCACATCGGAACCACCCCTATGCGGAAGCAGTTGCCCACTGAAGTATTTTCGAACCAATTCGACTTAGTGCTAAGCAATTTTTAAAAGGCCTGCAACGCACTTGCGAGCCTTCTCGCAATGTGAGTGTCCATGTGCGGCGATATAACTTAACAACAGGTAAGCCTCCAGCCTGTTATTTAAAAAAAGCGCATAGTATATACAAAGGATGTAAAAATCCAATTTCTTTGAATTTCATTTCCTACAAATCATTGAAGAACCATGTGCCAAGCTCTCAAGCATCAGTTTTATAAGCGAAATGGGGGCGGCGTTTCTTGGCATATTAACAGTAATATAGGTATTTTTTGTACCAGCAGCTGTGTGTCACGAGACAAGAAAAAAACGTTTAACGACGCTTGATTGATATCGACAAATTTCACACATCAATAATTTTTATATTAAAAGGCTAACACCAGGTTCATATACAATTTGTGTTCATAATACCGTGTAAAGATTCGTTATATAAATTGTAACATCGAAGTCTAGATTGTTGTTATAGCTGAAGTCTAGTTAATTAATTAAATTAAATAAAAAAATAAATCAGTGGCGCTACAACCTTTTTAAGTCTGGGCCTCAGATTTTAGTATCTGTTTTATGATCAATTTTTAATCTAAGTAGTTGATCAGATTCCAGTGCCTGACGCACTCCGTCGACTTTTTACGTCTAATGCAAACCGGTTTCCTCACGATGTTTTCGTTCGAGCGAATGTTAAATGCGCACATAGAAAGAAAGTCCATTGGTGAACAGCCGGGGATCAAACCTACAAACCCAGAGATGGGAGTCGCACGCTGAAACTACTAGGCCAGTCACGATACAATAATAGAGTAACTGATAAAATTCAGTGATAAATTAGTTCAATTACCTCATTGCCGACACATTGCACTGAAAAGATTGCTTCGTTGTTTATGCCAGGTTTATGTTTCGGTACTCCAAGTGCTCTGATTCAGCCTGAAATAATAAGTCAAAGTCAGACCTTAATCATGACTTCGATGAAAAAGAAATAGACTATTTCTCCAATCATAATTTTGTATAGTTTATATAATACAGTCTGCGGTTATGTTCGACGTTATATTAGAAATCTTCAAACGAATCCCCTTGTGATGCGAGCCGCCGGACAAGCCTATCTATAAATATACAGTCAACCAAACACCAAAACTTATTTAATGTATTTTTCATAATGGCAAAGCAAATATAATGGTAGGAATATGTTGCCTTCTGTAAAAATAAAATATGTGGTATTTTCCATACTATAGATATATACTCACACTGAAATCGTATCTTGCAAAATGCAAGAAATCTTATAACTAAAGAATCAATCTTAATACCAAACATGTCCAAGCCCACACACATCTATAATCAGAAGTTATTATTACTAAAGCTTTATTGCTGACACCCAGTATAATATATATAAACGGTGTTAGTGACCAGCGTGTGACACATAGGCCTCTTCCAGCTGCTTGCATTATTTTCTAATGTTAGCTTTTCTGTGCCTATTCTCTTTATATCGTCTGCCCATCTTATTAGAAATAAAACGATTTAAATAAATGTTAGGTTTAAAAATATATTTGCTGACTGTACCTAGTAAAAGTTAGATTGCGGCGGTGATGTGGGATTATGTTGTATTAATACACTATCATTTTAAAAATAAATTTCAATAGTATTTTATATCTGGATACTCAGTACTAGACTAACTAACTTAAGACATAACATTGTCAAAATCATGTAAATACGAGTTTATATCACTGGGAGCTTGGGCTAGCTATTGAGCTGGTTGGTTTATTCTTTATGTTGACATTCCGTATTGACAATCGAATGTTCACTAGCCTTCTGGTATTGTTTTGTCGTATTTACTAACTAAACAAAACCCCAAACTAAAGTCCAAAGTTACCAACTCTCCCGAGTGAGAACTACAAACAGATTCCCCTTGGTGATTACAACTTCACAGACACGGAATCAAGTACGTGAATTTTAACCGACTTCAAAAAACCCAAGGAATTCATGACACATGATAGAGTAAGATAAGAGATTGACCTATCAGCAGGTACGGCCAAGCCTAGGTATTGGTATGAGTCAAGTTCAAAAAATATTACACGACCATTTAGGCGTCAGGAAGCTTTGTACCAGATAGATTCCCCATATTTTAACCGACGACCAGAAACACCTTCTTATGGACTGGTGTCGCCAAATGTTCAATTCAACGTTCAAGTTCAATGGAGTTGACTCAAATGCTGTATTTGATATCGTCACAGGTGATGAAAGCTGAATATATTGCTATGCACCCGAAACCAAAAGACAATCAGCTCAGTGGGTGTTTCCTTTCGAGGATCGGGCAACTAAGGTAAAAAAAGTCAAAGAAAAAAGATGATTGCCTCAGTCTTTGGTCGGAAAAGTCATTTCGCGACAGTTGTGCTAGAAGATGGAATGACAGTTAATGCAGTGGGGTCACTCTGCATCTTCTACCGCATCTACCATGGAGAGTGTTCAGAGGAGTTGTTCGGATTAATACCCGCAGCTGAGTTTTATAATCGGACGTCGAGGCAGAATACAAAATTCCATCCGTATCACCTCGACGTCCGACGTTCCACGACTGAGCGTTTTTCAAGGCAAACTTTGCCACGCACTACCGCTATGTGGAACCAGCTGCCCACTGAAGTATTTCCGAACCAATTCGACTTAGGGTCCTTCAAGAAAAGAGCGTACAAATTCTTAAAAGGCCAGCAATGCACTCGCGAGCCCTCTGGCATTGAGAGTGTCCATGGTCGGCGGTATCACTTAACATCAGGTGAGCCTCCTGCCCGTTGGCCACCTATTTTATAAAAAAAAATGTCAATTGCTGTTTGCCTGTTCTTGGAAAAATATTGCCATAATAATATAAAAAGTATTGGTAACTTTCTACACTTAGTCGTTTCTTATTTTCTAAACATTTTCAGTATTACCTAGGTATATATATAGATGCATTGAATTATGTATTTTTAACTTTAAAAGGAAACATGGGTTGAACAACTCTAGAAAGATTAGGCTTGAGCTTTCTATTATTGCCTCTAGGCTATTTAGAGGAGCCAGACAGCCACGGCCACAAAATTTATGTAATTTAATTATGACTGCACCACAGAGGCCAATAGCTTTGACGTTCTATACAGCAGTAAAGTAATCTGGCATCAATATTCCTAAATTTCAAAGACCAGCCGTAATTGCTACGAGTTGTAGTATATTACAGATGCAAATCTCACAAACATGATGTCGTGTTCAGGGCGGGTTCGATCTCTAACTTATTACTAACATCTCAACGTTAGTGATCTATAGATCGCAAGTTCAAGTTCTTTTTTTAAACGGAATAATAAAATGTCATAACTCTAAGGGAACCGCTTTAACACCTCGCATAATAGTCTCAAATTACTAACCGAATAAAATGAGAAGGATTCATATTACACACTCTTTTGTGCAGTCGGTAATTGTCGCTTTATTGCCGATTAAGCGATTGCAGATATGAAGATTTTATCGCACAAATTATATAGTGTTAAACGTTTTGAAATTGTCGGGTTTTGTATTACAAAGTGATTTGAATTGCAGTAGCTTGTAATTTAGTTATTGAGTTTAATAACTGAAATTTTCTAGTCGTCATTTGTATAAAATTAACGTCAACACACATATACTGTATAAGAGCAATGTTGGCGTAGTAGCTACAGCGTGCGACTCTCATCCCTGAGGTCGTAGGTTCGATCCCCGGCTACGCATCAATAGAGTTCCTTTCTATGTGCGTATTTATCATTTGCTCGAACGGTAAAGGAAAACATCGTACAGAATCCGGATTGCCTTAGACTCAAAAAGTCAACGCCGTGTGTCAGGCACTGGAGGCTGATCACCTTCTTGCCCAGTAGATTGACAAATGATTATGAAACAGATAAATAAATCTGAGGTTCAGTCCTAAAAAGGTCGTACATGCAAAAAAGGCGCCACTGAATTTTTATATTGTATAAACTCTTTGATCTCTGGACTACAAAAACGGAACATATCAGAAGATTTTCACATGTTTGTCTAGTTTTCATTGGCCTTTGCCACGATAATAAAATTGAGTAATAAAGTATAATATTATGTCAACACAACTTTATATGGATTTTATAACTTGACTTAACTTATGTTAATAATGAATATGTAATTTGGCACAAGTTATCAGGAACACATAAAAAACAATAACAAATTAAATATAGCTAACGGGCACTTAAATTCGTATCTGAAGTTGGATCTAAATAACAAAAGATCGTTTTGTCAACTCATGCGCATCTGTTACCCCTTCGAGGGGGTGTGGCTTCTTCTGATCCCACCCTTTAACGATATACCCTGAATTTCCATAGCTAATTTGATTTGCTACTTGGATACAGCCCTACTTACATTCTAATTGCTTAACATTTTTGTAAATAACGCGTTGTAGATTTTTGGGTTTAAGACAAACTTTTTCTTCACTGAACAAAAAAGTGAAAATTGCCTACAGATTTAACTAAGCTAGAATTGCTTAAATCAATTATTTACTAGACTCAGTTTCCTTACTTACACGCCCATTTCGTCCGTTGTTCGTAAGGTCCTGGCTGATAAGCCAGTTCCTTCCAGAAGCTTTCTTGGCACTTCGCAGGCTTCCCCGAGTGACCTCACTCACTCCGAGGCTTTCTGTTTCCGTTTGGAAGCCACAGCCACTCACGGCAAATCTCCTCAATAGAAAATATGTTAACGTAAGCGTTCAAAGCCGGTAGGTTTCTAATGAACTCAACAGAAATTCACCCTCCGTACCTGCTAATTATAATTTATAGCGTTACAATGCAAACCAACCCCGTATAAAACACAATGAACATATTTTATTCGTTTGTGTTTCTAATTACCAACATGTCTACGATTTGCATAATAATTGTCGTAATTGTTATTTACAGCCCGTATTTTACAGAGGAGATGTCTATTAATTTGGCGACAATAATGTAAAAAGGGAACTAAATTATTATCTTAGTTATTCTTATATAACGGCAATAATTAAAGGGAATTCTGTGATGAATTTAAGATGACTTTTTTACCTTCCAATGGGGCGCTCAAAACATGTTTTAATTTAACAAACCATTAATTAATTAATATGTTAGTATAAATACGTAATATCTTAACAGCTACGTTAGTAGAATAGATACAAAAAAAAGAATATGATTGATTTCTGGAACCCATTTCAGAAAAGGTATCATTGCTAAAATCTTTTTGAACCCGTACATACATGCTGTATAGAGCTCTGCTCTCGATAACGCGTTGCTATCGAAGTGTGTCGAATTATTTTCGAGTAAAACTAGTACATAGGCTGCACGTGTAGACAGCATGCCATGCGAGCCAGCATATACGATGTGACCGAAGTATTTATACTTAGCAACTCGCTGTAACATAGTTGTTAATCACTTGGGTTTTCTTGCGTTATAGCTAAGACCATGTGATACAGGATTTATAGCCGCAAAACAGCTGCCATTTCAGTTATTTTACAATTTCCAATCATTTTCCTCAACAAGCAGAAAGCTTTGTTCTTGTAGTGTGACTTGTGACTGTATCAGTTTTACTCAATGCAACATTACTATATTTTTAGGTTTTATTTCTGGTTTTCGCAATAAGTTTTTTCTTACCGTTTAACATATGATTGTAGGGGATGGAAAGGACAATTGATGTTCAGTCGGGGCTCGAACACACGACTTTACGGTGGCTATCAAGCTAACAGTGCGACTAAGCAGTGTCTATGTCTCAGAATGTAGAAATAACAAACCTATAATGCCATCTTTGAGACTATTTCTACTTAAATCAAAATTTAGTAAATTAAATAGTCTCCGTAAGATGTCTCCAGCTTATTTCTATAATGGATTGATGATCTGTCACTCACAGGAAATTATCATAATTTCCTCAACTCTACAAAGATCTCTCTAAAGATAATAGATTTATATTCATTTCTGTACAAAAATCAGTTTAATACGACTTCAGCATTATTTTATTTAACTTGAGAATTTTTACATTACTGGACCAAACTTTTCATTCAAGAACTACTACTTGAATCAAAAGTTGAAATAAAAGAAATACCTTTTTTAATTCATCAACATTATAAGTAAAAAAAATATTGCATTTTTACCCTTCAAGTGTATACCTATAGTTGCACAGTTCTAATATTTTTCTAAAAGTTAAATATGTGTAAAGAACGATGTGAACTTCTTCAATGTAGCCAAGTGAATATATTATGATGACCTATTTGAAAAATGTGTTATAAGATTTTCCTGATTTATGGAAGTCGCCCCACGTTTCTGACCTCTCGGGAATATTTACAGTACGTGACTCACACCGACAGGAACACAAGATAACCTTTAGCTTATGCTCGCTTTAACAAATGACACAAGAAAATGTCTTACTTAGGGTATCATTCAAATTTGAGACGTATCGTTAAGCATGACTTCTGTATGACAAAAACTTATTCGCCTTTGACATAGCTGAGTCATAGTTAGCTTATCGTCATCTATTCACTGAAATCCAACCCTCGAAAGTTAATCAATACACGTTTTATTTTTAAATCTGGAAATTATTAAAAAAAACAGATAAGATGTGCATAACTACAGTAATAAAATGTTATAGTAAAGTCAATAACTCTTCAAAAATCATAATATAGGTGTATAATATTTAATTTCATATCCATAGGTTACTAAATTATGTAAAAAGGTAATTTAGATGTTGAATTTATGAGAAAGATCTTGTGTTAAATAAACTACTTTTAGGAGTCACTGGAATACACTTAGTTCATGCTGATACGGTAAATATTACAATAAAATAAGTTACGAATACCAATTTACATTTTTGATGTCTAGAACTCTCGGTTTTTGGCTCTTTTCTATACCATTAACACAAACCTTTTTGATCTGATATTTACGCGAATTTATGCCATTATTTGTTAATTAAACATTAATTAAAAAACAGAATTCGTAGAAATATTTGTTGTGTGACGCTCTTTGAATGTATACCTATTGAAAATATATAAAAAAATTTTTTTTTGCTAATCAAGTTAAGTCATAACTATAATAGTTTAGCCCTTTACAATTCACCGCAAAACATAAAAACGTGCAACTACCCTGACATCGGAATCCAATCGATCATTCGATTACAACAATGGTCGATTATCTTTGCGATTCGCCGATTACCCAAGGACTCTACTTCAGAATTACGTGCAGTTTAAGATATTCGGCAGATTCTCTTTGATAAAGTAAAATCGTTATCATTCGGCGACATCTGAACTTAAGCTCCGCCAAAGGGTTTGAATTTGAAATTTGAATAGTTTTTTTTTTTGTGAATAACAAAAACTTATGTACAGCGACAAAACATTCTGAATTGTGGCATAATATTTCCAAAATACTATGTGAAATTATTTTTTAGACAAGTGCCTTGAGCGTGCAACTCCTAACCCTGAGGTCATGAATTCAACTGCAAAGCAATTGGTTTTTGTTTCTATATATGCAATAGTGCTTGTTCAGTAAAGGTAATTTTAAAGTAAATTTTAGACCCAAAACTCGACGACATGTTTCAGGAGAAGGTTGATTATCTTCTTGTTTATAAAAAAAGAAGATGCAATCTGACGTAATTTAAAGGCTTTATGGAGTTGTAGCGCCACTGGGTCATTATCATTATTTTTCACTCGTTTGTCCTTTGTAGAATTGAGCTCTCTCTTTGTTACGTCAATGCTTTTCTCAACATATTGCAAATGTTATACGAATTTGTTACAAACAAAATACAGAATTTTCAATTAATATTTCAGCATCGTGTGCTACAAAATAATAATTTCCTTATAGACTACCTGTACGGATGCAGAGTTTTTAATTAAAACTGTTTGTTTATAGTCAATATAAAACGATGAGAAGTCAAAAACAAAATAATTGTTTGTCAAAGTGTATATCCGGTGATGTTTGCCGATAACCGCTCAGCCGCGTTGTGCACTCCCCCGAGGGATTGGATTATTATTTCACCTTTATTCCGTCGAAATCCTCTATTTACGACTCCAACGGATTGGGATGAAATATCTATAAGATTTTTTTGTTGAGATATACAATTTTTTAAAGCCAAAAAGTACTTTCAAGGATGCTGCCGCAGCTTACCATATTATAACTAATGAGTGGTTACGGTTGGTTTCGATTCCTGGCTAATATGTAATTGTGTATGGACTACGTGTGTCAGAGGAAAAATATCAATGAATAGATATAAACGTCACAATCCCACTGTAATTTATTTATTAGACTAATTAACGGTGTAGAGCCGTGAATTTAATGGTTTGATAAGGGAATATAGTATTCCATCAAAATATTACTTACTTTAATTAAACATAAATTGAAAAAAAAGCAATATTATTAGAAAATCATAAAACAAGAAATACATATATACAGCAGGTACCTGCTTCAGCATCTAACAATAACACAACAAGCCACTTGCCTATGAAAACCTCATTTAACTTTGTACTAGATCATAACGCAGTTTATTTGCGACAAATTCCAAAGCCCACACATTTATCAAAAAGTTTAACAAAAGGTTTAAAGCGACGCCAGCGTGTCTGCGAATTTACGTTCATTCTTAAAGTTTCATTCAAAATTTCGTCCATTCAAACCTGTCTGTGGTCAATGGTACAAGTAATTTATAACCTCAGGTAAAATTACATGAATGAAAGTAGATTTTTAAAAGTACTTTAAAATATCTCGGGTATAATTGTAACAATCGAACTTTTTACTTTAGCTGTATCGATACGTTGTTCGCGTGGCGTTAAATACACTTTTTATAGTGGGCAAGAATTGTGAATTTATAATGAATTACAGGACTTTGGGATATGTGTGATGAAGTATATTTTATTCTGAATGCGATTTATAAGTATTTAAAGAATCTTTTTAATATACCACCATATACAAATAGTCTAGAATTCTATACTGTGTTTATCTATTTCAATATTTTTAAACACTAACCTAACATATTTTTTATTTACAATAATTGAGCAGGTACAAAGATCTGCATTTTGTAGGGAATCTCTTTATCTAAGTAGTAAGACATAATGAGCTAGCTTCGTCGTTAACTTTATTCTTCAGAGAAGCTTTGATCAATACTAATTTCCGGAATATACTGTTATGTCTCAGGTTTACAACGTCGCATTCATTTTAATTAACATCCTGTTTTTGCCCTTCACGTGAACTAATTTGTAAATAATCATAATACTTTAATGCGACTACGTGCTATCATCATAGAAATTATTAGAAAAACTACTCTTAATAGTGCATATAGTTTACATTATATTAGTACAGAATAGTTATTATTACAACCCTCGTGTAGGATTTAGCTTTCTATGGTGTATGGTGTAAAACAAGTATTCACACGATATTTTCCTTTACGTGAAAGTGATTATTAGATAGCAATAGCAAATTCATCTGGAATACGAAAGATTTACACACAGATTTACAAACACCCGCTTCACAACCGGACTAAAACTTTTTAAACGGATTGAAACTATGTATTATTATTATAAACTTATAATTATTTACATAATTTTAATTATTTTCGACGTTTCGCGTGCTTTACAGCGTGCGTGGTCACGGTTACAATTATAAGTTTATAATAATAATACATAGCTTCAATCCGTTTAAAAAGTGTTTTCTTAATGTGTAAAAGCTATGTCAACAAAAGACTAAAACTGTTAAAATATTAGTAACTATGATAAATAAATGAACTTGTAAACAATAAATATTTTCATACTCATAATAATGAATACTGACTATGGGTGACATTATCATCATTCTCAACATATATAAAACGGAATTCTTCGTATAATTAAATACTAAAACAGACGTAGAAGTGTGTCTGTGATGAGGGTTAATCCCCTTTTTGCGAATCCGTTAATACGTGACCGAAGTGTCTAGCGCTGTTAATAGCTTCAAACCGCAGGGGAAACCAAATCATTACACGATGCACAGCACTTAGTTATTTAATTAGTCCGTGGCTTACTCACGTAATACTGGCAGGACTGGATTGACCTATGACCTGTGCTAATTCAGTTTTATGATGCTCTTGCAGTAAGTAATTTGTATAATTTACTCGAGTTCTCTAAAAGTTATTTTTATGAAGACGTTAGGTTTATCTAAATCAGCAAGCATAGATGTATCGTTTAAGTAGTTTGCTACATAACAGCGAATCTGATTACAATATTGAGTTTTTGTACCGACATTTTTTTGGTTACAGTCTAACATAGCCCCGTGAACTACACTTAAATTCAGCGACGTCGTTAGTGTTATTTATTTGTGGCAATATCAGCCATCCACCGATTTTACAGATTTTAGTAAGACAATATTTTATGTCATGTAGCGAGACCGTTAGACGAGTCATGGACCATAACGGCGATCCAGTGGGAAAGCCCTATGGGGAAAAGATACAGAGGAAGACCCGATGAGAGATGAGCATTATATAAAAGGCTGGCTTGAGCTGGATGGAGGTTGATAATGACAGATACACCTGGAGATCCCTGTAGGAGGCGTTCCCTGCGGAGGGGTTGTTGCAAACTAATTAGAAAATAAATATCATTTAGCACAGTATTTTCACATTATTTTCTTTTAAACATTATAATAAGATTAAGATTACTTTGATTTTTATTATTATGTTTCTATTATGTCACCAAACCTGTGAAGTTATGGACCTAAAGTAATAAATATTGTATGTATGCATTTTGGATTAAACGTTTTCACTAAAATATTTTTTATTTTTACAAATGTTAACCTGCAGAAATAAATCCCATACAATGTACATCCCATTAATATAATCGCAAAAAGTATGTTTAAAAGTAATATTCACAAAACGTTCCTTGCCAAAGGGCTTAAAAATTCGCATTAAACCAACATCCGACTTTGTAACATTGTATTATCGAATTCATAACTTTGTTTAATGTTCTCACAGGGCAAAGCGCTCTAAATTTTATTAGCTTTACTAAATATGCGGTCGAGAGATGGGCGGTTTTACGAGCGGTTCTATAGCGGGAGCGATTTGTAGACATTGTTCGTTTATGTGAAATATATACAAGAAATATTATATATATATTGCTCATTCAGAATGATTTAGAAAAAAACACATTGTGTTAAGTAAATTACAAGAGCAAAATTAGAATTATTTTGTCAACTATTTATTATTTAATAATTGTCTTAAGACTAATAACTAATTTAAAACCAGCCTAATTGACTAAAAAGGATTTTAAATAAGAGAATGTGTCCACCACTTACAGTCTCTATTAAGGAGAAGACACTCTGTTTTTGTGTAGTATTTTTCCATTTGCCACTATTTAGCACTTAAGAATAATGTGCACTATCACGAATTCGAATAGTTAAATATATTTATTGCTTGAATATTAAATGCAAAATAAAACCAACAAACTGAAATAAGTGTAGTGTAACATTTAACTTTCGCATTGATCACAGAGTCACAATTTTAGAGATAGAAACAAAATAGTACTTTAGATAAAAGACTTGTTTTAATAGATTAGAGCGATATTTTATTGCACATTACTATGTAACACTTTAACGATTTATCTTATTAAACATTTGGACGGTTATATATTCATGATTATATGAACAGGACAAATCTCCCGTTTAGTGGCTCCATGTGTTTTATTGCGTTAAATTTTAATCCCAACATTTCAATTGTACTCAGTTTAGTTTAGTGATAACGTTTGAATTATTACAAGCTTTTTATATGATGTTAATTCAGAAATATTGTTGTGTAAACAGTCCATATTTTATAAATCAGGGTTGAATCGTCCTTTGATGTCCGTATTAGTTTTAAAAAGTTAGGGCATTGCATAATTTATATTTACTATATAAATGCTTTTTAATTAGTATTAAACAAGTATTGTCTCTTGTTAACTTAGTGTTTTCTTTAAATAGTAATATACAATTTTTTTGTGAAATGATAGAAATAATTCGTTAAAACCCGTAGTTCCACAACTGAGCAGGCAGCTTTTTAATGCAGTTTTTGCCGCGCACCACTACTATGGTAACCAGCTGCTAACTGAAGTACACAATTCCCAACTAATTCGACTTCAAGAAAAGAGTGTACCAAAACTTAAAAGTCCGGCAATGCACTTAGCGAGTAGCATTGAAATTGCCTATGGGCGGCATTATCATTTAACACCAGATTAGCCTCCCCATTGGCCGCCTTGTTCTATGAAAAAAATCGTTGATCTCATTGTTAATTTTGTCGAGACAAGAATGTGTAGCCTTTTGCCTGTTACCGTTGGTTCTTTGGTTTAAGTCGGTTTCTCCACATGGATTGCGTGCTAAAAACAATAATACATACATACAAATAACTAATAACAACGTCAAAAGAATATCTTTTAATTGAATAAATTGTCTGGTAAACATTGTGTTTATACAAAATGATTTGTCGTCGCGTCTGTGTCCCCATTTAGGGACAATCGTGGGGACAACGAACTCAGCAGACGTGTCGCTTATATGGATGCAGACATTTTGATAATAAATATTTAAATTAATTATTGCAAGTCTTTTTGAAATAAATTTTCAACTTGTGCGGAAAGTAAATTCTTTGTTTACTTTAATTAATAAGGATCACGCTCTAGCAATTAAAACTAATCTACAACCACATGCGTTTAGTTTGTGAAGTCTCGTTATACACGTATGGAGTATGTGGCACATACCTGCTTTTGTTTTGACTATTTTTTCATTCAATTAGCAGCCTTCTGAGGAATTAAAGTTAATTTAGTACTACCGAGCTAAATGTATAGAAGCTACGGGGATTTTATTTCGATGCCATGCCATTTATAAAGCAAAGTTTTCGCAGCTTAATACGATGGCCTTACGGAATACACTAATAATAATTATAGCATTTTAATTCAGATACTTTTACACTAAACATATTCTATTTCCATCTTGTTTTGGGTATCTGTGTGTCCGTATTTTCTCCTCCTCCTGAGGACTTCTCTCTGCACTGTGCCACTCTCTGCCATGTACCACCTACTGATTTTTTGATTTGGTCTATCTACCTTATAAGTTATCTTCCCATTTTTAATAACACATTTAATATGCCAACGGAATTAAATCATAATATACAATAGTTTCTATAATCTTGACGTAAGAACCACGTCAAGTTGGCCATGATTGCTGGAAAGCACTTGAAACGTCCAGTTATATAATTAATGTAATAAATTATCTTTTAAATTAATTAAATATGTTTTATTTAATATTTATATGTATCTAACGCGTCACTACGTGATAAAGTGTTGGTGAAATACATTTTAAAAATTCAGTAAGGTTAGAAAAAAGCCCACAGTAAACAATTTACATCGTTTCGATTGTTTTTTTAAGAATACGTACTCGATATAATTTAGCGATATTTTGTTTATAATATGTTTCATGAACTCTTTCTTAACATGTGTAATATTGAATTTCTCATTATATATGTAACATTCTACGGACTAAAAGCGGTAACCTAGTTTTCATTACTAGCCGAAAGGCTACTAGGTTCTACTGTCAATGTGAAAAAGTATTTCCTGATTTTAAAAGTTTTATTTAATCGTGAGTAAGTTTTTCCTACAAAACTTCAACCCATTGTTTAGCCAAAGGTACACAATTTGTAAAGAGTCAACCTTCCCTTTGTATTATCCCCAAAAATTCCTTACATTTTCTTAACATATTACGTTACGTAATGCCCCAAAAATGTATTTTCCTCGCACAGCGCCAACACTCCCGAATTATTACATACAAACGGGAAAAGTATGGAATATTCAAATTATATTTATTCCAATTACATGAAAGTAAAGTAATAAATAAATGAAATTGTTGTTGCTTCTTTATTCTAAGCTGGAGTATTTTGCTATACAGCATTGTCTTTTATAAGTAGGTATGTTTGCAAACACAACCTTAAGTTTGATTTATCATAATTATTAATTTCATTTTATGTATGTTGTATAGTCTTTAAGTCTTTTCGCCATTACCATGCTGCCTCGTATGAGGAGCCTATTATGGCCGTGTCGGGCATCTAACGCGTCGGAGTATGAAAGTCAGAGATTAGAGTGTGTTTTTGTATCTATGCAAACGATAATACCTCCTGATAAATCACGAGTCTCAATAGTGATTAGCCACCGTGGCCGAATAGTCTGAGGCACCTTAAAAATAAATTGAGTTGAATCTGAAGAACAATTTGCCTAAGCCGTTCGAAATATTCCCAAAACCGCAATGGTGGAACCATTTCATTTCAATCTCATATTTAAATTATAAATTAATCTGCAGTACGCTTCTGAATTCGAAATGATTGCAAAAAAAAAAATTCAATACAATTACTCTCGCTGAAAGCACAAAACGAAAACAAAATCTTTTTAACGAAGAATAGCCCTTGTTCGCAAAGCGAGAAAAAGTACCGACACAATATGTTAACCCTTCAATGTTATTTTTAAACGTACCTTTTTGACCCTCAATTTTTTTGCGAGATTGATATCACGTTAAAAACCCCGATCTTTTGAATTGGAGGAGTAACAAAGGTTTCATTTGTTTAAGGACAATTCGCAATGATTGAGTGGGTGTTTATTTACAATTGATTAAATGGCCTATACCTGAGAAACGTTTTCTTTTATTTATCGTACGGTATACAGTAAAATAATGAAAAGAAGACATAAAACAATGTTTGTATTGCAATAATATGATTGTTTCTCATTGTATCCCGCTTCTGCAACTTGTAATAAGTGGAATTTGACCACTTTTTTACCTTAGGAAATCAAATCTCTTTACGAAGAGTTAAAAAGTAGGCGCTAAAATGTATTTTCATTCATAGTCAAAAATATATTCCTATAACAATAAATCTATTTCAATGTTATTAGTAAAATCTCATCATTACACATTAAATTATATAAAAAAAATAATCAAATTATCCTATAATCTCTAAACAAAAGTAACAAAAAGATCAACATAACCCCTATTATACGTTTCCCCAAAACGCGCCAAATCTCCCCAAAATGGCTGTGACACGTGTCAAAGTGACAATTATCCTCTAACGATGACAGCTGATGAATGTCAATCATTGCGTAATACTGATGACATAATGTGGATAAAATAGATGGATTAGCGATGCCCGTAACGTTATTATTATCGGAAAATAATTAATATGAATGGGTACTGATTTAAATATTTTGGTTACAAAAATATACCAGCCAAACGTTGACTTTCTATTGAAACTAAAGTATGACGTTACTTTTCTAATATTCATATTTTAATAAATGAACATGCAATTTATTTATACATGAAAAAAATATTAAGATCGTAAGAGCTGATAAGTTTCTCAAGCTGCCAAAGGATGTCGCTAGCTACACTCCTGCACTTCTAACGAGGAAATGACAATGTTGCTTACAAGATATATACTTTATTATATCTATGATTTTTGATAGTTTTAATTCTTATAAGTTTATTTAATAAAAATATCTTGTAAGTAGCGCTATTGGAATTTCAAATAAAATAATGTCGCCAAGTGTTGAATATGTAACTAGGTCGTGAATGTAATGGTGTTGTCAGTCGCCTCTCAAGAGGACTCTGACCGGCCTGAGCTCTTTTCTCCACTTACGACAATAGATTCAACTTTTAAATTTGGGAATACTTTCTTTCCAGATCTAGTTTTTGTTCGCGTTATAAATTAATTTAACACAACATATTTATATTGAAATATTTAAGCATATTTTTTACTAATACTTAAAGACACATAATTATTAATTATGAAATACTATTTGTGTTAAAAACCTTCTCTTCATCATTCAAAGACATTTAGCGAGTACATTTCAAGGTAAATTTTCAATATTTTTCAAGAAATTTGACTATAGTTTTAATAAAAAATAACTATAATTATGCATTAAAAAATTGAGTAATTTAGTAAAATTAAAATTTAATTTATATTGTGTAATTACACACATATTTCTATTTTAATTAGACGCGAGAGTGGAATAATGGATTTTGTCACAATAAGTACGAGGAGAACAATTGCCGTCAAACAAATTGCCAATAATTGTTTGGGCTCTGTGGTTTATCTTTAAAAATGAAAATATAAGGAACCTCTTTGTAACTTTTGTAATAATTTTCAAGAAAAATCTTATTGTTATGTAAAGATAAAAGGAAAAGATAAAAGCGGATCAAACCCTCAATATCTTTAACAAAACGTCGAATTCTCACGAGTAAATACCCTGGATGTGTATTCTGTTGGAGAGAGAAATGGGGAAGTAGTCGCTAGATTCTTGTTAGATTTTTTTATATATTAGGTCCTTACATATGAAATTGGCGTTTTGTCGTACTGGCTAGTTTGACCTCAAATACCTCCTCTTTGGTTAGGAAATTCAAATTCAAATTTGTACTGCTATTTACTCATGTATTTGTGCTTCGATGACCGTCATTCATTTGTTTTTTTCTTCTGTTTTTTTCTGTTTGCGTCACTCATTTTACAAAATGGAAAACTTAAAGTATCGCATTATTTACGAGTACGAGTTCCGCCGTGGCACTAGTGCTGCGGAAACGACTCGAAGGGTGAGTGATGTGTATGGCGGTCATGTTGCAAAAGAAAACACAGTTCTTTTTTGGTTCCAACGTTTTCGATCTGGAAATTTCGACCTGCAGAACAAGCCCCGTGGACGGCCTGAGACCCAAGTTGATAATGAAGTATTGAAGGCTACTGTGGAAGCGGATCCATCGCAAACCACGTCCGAGTTAGCTGCAGGTTGCGGTGTTAGTGATAAAACTGTTTTAATTCACTTGAAGCAAATTGGGAGGATTAAAAAGCTTGAAAGGTGGGTACCTCACAAATTGACTGAAGCAAACCGGCAAACGCGCGTCGATTGCTGCCTTACATTACTGAACCGGCACAATAATGAAGGTATTTTAAACCGAATCATTACCTGTGATGAAAAATGGATTCTTTACGATAACCGGAAGCGCTCAGCGCAATGGTTGGATCCTGGCCAGCCAGCTATATCCTGCCCGAAGCGAAAATTAACCCCAAAAAAGTTACTTGTATGCGTTTGGTGGACTAGTGCCGGTATTCTTCATTGCAGTTTTCTCAAATCTGGCCAGACTATTACGGCTGATGTCTATTGTTAGCAATTGCAAACCATGATGCAAAAGCTAGCGGCTAAACAACACAACGACAACGCTAGACCACACACTGCACAACAGACGGCTACCAAATTAGAAGAGCTTCAATTGGAATGTCTAAGACATCCTCCGTACTTCCCGGACCTTGCTCCAACAGATAACCATTTTTTTTAAAATTTGGACAACTTCTTGCAAGGGAAAAAATTTAACTCTGATGGGGCAGTCCAAATCGCCTTCACAGATTTTATTGATTCCCGTCCGACTGTTTTTTTTTAGTAAAGGGATCAATGAACTACCTATGAGATGGCAAAAATGCATAGAAAACAATGGTTCATACTTTGATTAATAAAATATATTATATTTAAAAATATTCGACTTTTTGTTCCTCCCATACAAAACGCCAATTTCATATGTAAGGATTGTACAGAATATTTCAGATTCAAAACAATAAATAGTCATCGCTAAAACATCGTTGCCTCAAACTCAAGGTTTGTTGAAAGATCTGAGTGTAATAATATTTAACAGGCCATAATGAAAGGCTAAATTAATTATATTTTTCCCGCTCAATTATAGCAAACAGAAATATTAATAGCACCCAAGCAAAAGACTAGTAAATAATATATTTATCAAAGACGGCGAAAAATACTTTGTTTGTTTTCTCCGAGGCGTAAACATCGTTTGTTTTAACCTAGGGCTACAGAGCCACGAAACTGGAAACTTATCATTTAAAATGTATACTATAATACTCTTTCTATTATTAAATTTCAGGTGCGTTCAGTCTTGGCCGTAGGTTTTATGTTTCTTGATCCTTTTTTGTTTGTAGTTTTTAGGGCGTAACACAATACGATTTATATAAGCTTAATACAAAAATAATACGGAAGATTCCAACTCAATTCAACAACCTTTCTAATAAGATTTTGATTGCTTGAACATGGAATTACAGGAATTGTCTAAAGCATTTAATATTATGAATTACAAACGGAGAAACATTTCTGGTTATATTTGTAGTCGGAAAATGTCTAGATTGTTAAAATTAATCGATTTAACCTTACTGCTACTCTCTAACATTAGCATTTAATCTCGTAATTATATTGCCAATGTAGGTAATAGCGCGTGCGTCTAACAACTCACGACTGACACTCGGTCGCTAAAATTAAGAGACATGTATTACATACATACATACCAGCGAGAGGATCAACCTTCACGTTGGAAATGTGGTATTGGAGACGGCTTCTAAAAACACCACAGTCGTTATTCCGGACCACCATTTCCATCCTCAAAGAACTTTAAGTACAAAATAGATTTTCGTCGGTGGTACAGATATGGATATTGGAGTTCTTTGGGCATACCTTTTTGTGGAATTAAACTTATCCGAGTACAATATTTATTATATATTCGGGAACATGTGGAGGGGAAACGTGCACGAGGCCGATCTCCAACGCGTTGGACCGATTTTAATTAGTGCAAGAACGGCATCCACTCTGCAAAAGTGCTGTCAAGATTCGGAAGATAGACTAAAGCTTGGGTTCTGGAATAAAACCACGATGTAGACCAGAAACTGACCATGACCACTCAAAACAGAGCACAATTATCAGATATTCAGAAGAAATTGAATGATCTCGATCAATGGGAAAGCTGAAAATCCAGTAACATAATTTCTCGGGGAGTCCGTAGGCTTAGCTCTGTTTACCCCTCGCAATCGGTGTTAGGACCAGGAGTACCAGTACGGAGTACAACAGGTGGAATGCCATCAGGACCGCTCAAATTACATATGTATGTCCAAGATGAGGTTTTGCCGTTTCCGGAAGATAATTTGCAAGATCGGCCCTCCCATACGCAGCTTGAGTTAGCGTTTAACATACCTTAGTATGTGAAAAAAAATCTGAACTATAATACGCAATTTTATTTTTAATACTGCGTTGTTGCTTAATTAAATTTAGTGGCCCTACAGAAGGACGCTAGGGGATAATGATGTTTATTTTATAAATATCTTAAAAGAAGCAGATACCATTAATAAACCAGGCTTAGACATAATATCTTGTTAATGATGATTTAAACCTCAAAAAGGTCTGTAATATGGTTATTTATTTCCATTCTTTCTTAGGTAATGCGAAATTACAGCTCTTTTGGTATCCAACTGAAAAATGGTCTTTATATATGTCTATCTTATATGAATCAAATATGTTTTTGTAGATGCTTTTTAACTGAACTAAATGTTTATAGATTCGTAAGTACAAAGTGTTTTTTGTACCTCTGACCAGTGTACACTTCATTTCTTCTAAAACTGACTGAGACAGTACCAAAGTTACTGTTGATTATTTAATTTATGTGCTAAAGCGTAATTCTTTGGTTAATGATGGCAGACTCAAAAGAGAAGACATCAAAAACATCTATGAACATTTTGTATGACGTGTTTTGAGAATGTCAAAATTGTTTCTAAATTCAGAAATTATATTACTTTAGTTTAAAATATATTTGTCCGACAAAGTGTGAAACAAGTGGTGAAAAATAGCACTTGTGATAAGTGTGTCGTCCATGAGATGGAGAAACGTTTAAACTTTAAACACTTAACGAAATGGGTTTTGTATTAGGAGGTTATAAATATGTCATACCTCTTAGTTGGAAAAGTGTATATACATAATAAAAAAAGAACTATACAAAGAGTAATAAAGTATAATACTTACTTAATAAGAATCAATAAACTTAATATTGATAAATTAATCGCCAATTATGACTGATATTAGTGACGAACACGTATCCCAAGCTTTTGACAATTAAATTAAAGTATGACATGTAATAATAGTTAAATGATAATATTTTAAACTACTACTACTATTTCTAAGTCTAAAAATAGCTCAAGATAATTGTGTCCTCCGCTTTCAAAATGTCAAGGTGGAAGTGAAATACCACAGTGATCGATGCTCAGGTGATTGATAGATCCGGCTCAAACCGGTAACAACTGGAACGATGAAATTATATTAACCCGCCAAATTGAACTCGTTTCCGCAGTATTTTCTTTTTAATTTTTTTAGATAACGTCAATAATGGGAGTTATAGAAGTGTGATGTTTTGTTTGACGCCCGGGGTAGATTCAGGAAAGTTTAACATATAAACAATCAGATATTATTAGAACCATGTTTTTGATCTCGGGATGGTATAAATCTCCACCCCATGTCTTCTACCAAGTAGTAATTGATACGCCTAACGCTAAACGAGGCCTGCCGTATCCAAACCTGCTCACCTCCGCCAAACTGTTACTTATTGTAATTGTTAGAGCCCATTCTTATTTATTGCATCATTAAACACCAAAAGAATTGAGATAGCAGATAGCTTTAAATCAGACTAATGCTATGTTGTATGCTATTTTGAATAAAATTAAATAAAAATGATTATATTATATTGTATTCTTGAATATAAATGTTAATCATTGAAAATATTGTTACGAGCTAGGGGATCGGATAGAAAATGTCGTAGATTTATTCAAGGGTTTATTTCTTGAAAAATCAATGAGGAGTTTTTGGGCACAAATTAATTGCAGAGATGCACTTATAACACAGAAAAACAATCACTTATTACTTCCCTTATGCACACTTCACACTTCACACAGTACTTTATTCGCACTTTATCGCTTCGGTGTTTCTCCCTTGTTATAGCATTCAAAACTAAAGTTACTAGTCGCGTTTCGGCTCACTTATATATCCCTGGGAATAATTCTAAACAATATTCGAGAACTCTCTAGGCGGGATAGCTACTGAGTAGCGATTGTACAATTCTAGAACGTCCGCACTCTTTGTCTCTTTCGCACATTGCTCCGTCCTTGTCGTACGGCGTTCTAGAGTGCTCAGTCAAGCTTCGAGAAGGTTCCGATCTTCTCTCTCTCTCGTATCATTTCGTCCTTGTCCCACACCTAGAAAGTTCGGTCTAGTATATTCCTTCATCAAAGGGGTATAACTAGACCTGAAAACGGGTCTCCTGAAAACTGCACCACTCGACTCACATGTTCTGAAACTGACTGAAAAAATGTTTCAGCTTCCTGAAACTAGGGTAACATTATGGAATTGTCTTTTGTTAATAGCTTTTACACAAGAAGAAAAACACACAAAGAAAAACCAACTTACTAAATATTCCAAAACACTGTCACTAGACATTAAATCTTTAACAACAGCCTGCGTAAAACCTTCAAAAATGTATGGTTTGCCAAAAATACACAAACAAAACAATCCTTTAAGACCCATAGTCAGTCATATTGACTCACCGACATACAAATTAGCCAAACACTAAGTCTCAATATTATCCCCTCTTAGGGGGCACACTAGTGCTTATGTTAAGGACTCTTACCACTTTGTGGAAACATTGAGAGATCTCAAATTACTCCACACTGAAACCATGGTGAGTTTTGACATAGAGTCACTATTTACAAACTTACCACTAAATGACTGCCTAGATATAATTGCTAAAAGACCTAATGAACAGAACATGTCACCAGATTATATAGATATTGTAAAACACTGTCTCACATCAAGATACTTAATGTGGAAAGATGAGTTCTATGTGCAGGTTGATGGAGTAGCCATGGGTTCTCCGGTGTCACCTATAGTCGCTGACATCTTCATGGAGGACTTTGAGGAGAGAGCTCTGACCAATGTCCCGGTTAAACGTCGACTGTACAAGAGATATGTCGATGAAACATTTGTAGTACTCCCGAATGACAAAATATTTGCATTTGTAACACAATTAAATTCAATAAACAACAACATCAAATTCATTTGTAGTACTCCCGAATGACAAAATATCTGCATTTCTAACACAATTAAATTCAATACACCAGAACATCAAATTTACCGTTGAACAAGAAAATAACAAGCCCAAGAAGATTCAGCAATTCCTAAGACCAATCAAAAGTAACACCCCGTTGCAAGATACAGGTATATACAAACTGGATTGCGACTGTGGCCTGTCTTACATAGGGCAAACTAAACGCAATATGTCCAGCAGACTCAAAGAGCACATTGCAGACATAAGACATAGACGACACACAAAATCAGCAGTCTGTGAACACACACTAGATAGGCCTAATCATTACATACGCTTTGACCAACCGAAAGTACTTGCGGAAAAAAAAAGATTCTTCCCAAGATTGGTACGCGAAGCCATTGAAATAAAAAAACACCCCAATTTCAATAGAGAAGACGGCCTAAAATTATCAAACACCTGGGATCCAATAATATCCAAATTAAAACCTGAAGACAAACAATCCGCGAAAACAGAGGACACCGTGAGTCATTTTTGCAAAAACCCGTCGTCTTTTAGTCGATACCAACTTCGGAGCAATAAATACAGATAAAACAACTTTCTCTGCAGCTGTGATACTTTTGACATTTAACACCTTTCGTCTTCAGTCACCGTGACCACGCACACTGAAAAGTACGCGAAACGTCGGGAAAAAATTAAAATTTAGAATTATGTAAATAACTATAAGTTTTAAAAATATTGCATTGCTTTAATCCGTTCAAAAAGTGTTTTTTCTTAACTTTATGGAAATTACAATTTTCTAATATGTGATTGAAACGGTCAGAAATCATATTACAGCCTGCTGAAAAGTTCTCTAAGTAGTGGAAAAATCTAGAAACATTGCAGTCGACCCGTCTTCGTAACAATATAGTAAAGGACCATTGTAGCTTTTTCATTCAAAAATCACGAATTTATATAAAATTCAGATCTACGATAAGATATTCTTATTTATGTTCCTCTTACTCGTAAATCTGTTACACTAAAAAATTTTACAATATTATGATTTGCCCAGGTCTGTGCCCAGGCAATATAAAAAGGCGTTTACCACTGTCTGTACACCGGTGAACTACGATTTTACGCTCTCTAGTCTATCATTAAATAAATAAATTATAAACCAAGCATTTTAGCTTTAGTAAAAATAATGGGTGAAATTCTTTGAAGTAGTAACTTTCTCTAGGACAATAGAAAAAAAATCAATACTGTCTGACATAAGAATGGAATAATTTCAGTCGATCTTTTGTTTGGTTGAGTTTCAGAGCGTTGACATTTCTGTCGAAACGAATTAATTGACCCAGATACAGGTCAAGAGGAGGTTAATACGCGACAATGGAAATTTATCCTAAAATATTGTTACGAGCTAGGGGATCGGATAGAATATGCCGTAGATTTATTCAAGGGTTTATTTCTTGAAAAATCAATGAGGAATTTATGAGCACAAATTAATTGCAGAAATGCACTTATAGCACACAAAAACAATCGCTTATTACTCCACTTATGCACACTTCACACAGTACTTTATCACTTGTATTCACTTTATTCGCACTTTATCGCTTCGGTGTTTCCCTCTTCTTATCGCATTCAAAACTAAAGGTGACTAGTCGCGTTTCGGCTTGCTTATATATCCCTGGGAATAATTCTAAACAATATTCGAGAACACTCTAGGCGGGCTTGCTACTGAGTAGCGATTGCGCAATTCTAGAACGTCCGCACTCTTTGTCTCATTCGCACGTTGCTCCGTCCTTGTCGGACGGCGTTCTAAAGTGCTCAGTCTAGTTTCCAGAAAGTTCTGATCTTCTCTCTCTCCCTCTCGTATCATTTCGTCCTTGTCTCACACCTAGAAAGTTTGGTCTAGAATATTCCTTCATCAAAGGGGTATACCTAGGCCTGAAAACTCCTGAAAACGGGTCTCCTGAAAACTGCACCACTCTACTACACATGTTCTGAAACCGACTGAAAAAAGGTTTCAGCTTCCTGAAAACTAGGGTAACATTATGGAAATTACAATTTTCTAATATGTGATTAACCCTCTCCTGGAACGGTCAGAAATCACATTACAGCCTGCTGAAAAGTTCTCTAACTAGTGGAAAAATCTAGAAACATGGCAGCCGACCCGTCTTCGTAACAATATGTAGCTTACTTTAAACGTTAAACGTGTGTTTAAAAACATAAATTTAATAATAAACGTTATTATATGTATATACATTTTTTATTAAATAATCCTATATTTTTCCCAATGGATCCATAAATAACTTTATGGAATAGTATATTTAATATAACATGTTTATCTCGCTGACACAGCAGCTAATAACGCGAAGAGTAATTTATTAAATACATTATAGTTAAAGTCTTGGGTAGATTCACCGAAGGAACTATCTCAATTTAGAAGACACAAATAGCTTAAATCAAAGATTGGCCTGTGAAATAGACGCAAAAGTATGATTGCTTCATTCTCGGGGTAAATAGTTCCCAACTCTATTCTAAACTCAATACAACATTTTCCATTAATTTGACGCATACAAAATTCAAAGATATAAATTTACACAAAGAAACGGTTTCAGTATTAAATCTGTATGGTTTGCTTTATATTTTTTTATAGAACAGGGGCAAACGGGCAAGATACCGCTGCCCATGCACACTTACAATGCCAGCCGGCTCGCGAGTGCGTTGCCGGCCTTTTAAGAATTGGTACGTTCTTTTCGTGAAGGATCCTAAGTTGAATTGGTTTGGTTCAGTGAGCAGCTGGTTCACCATAGCGGTGGTGCTAGGCAAAAATTGCCTAGCACCTAAAACAGAGATTAGAAAAACTAATTATGTAATTGTAATATTAAAAAATGCAACTGGACAAGGAAATGGAATTCTTTTAAATTTAATTTTATGCGCGCCTCAGCTTGTAGAAAATAAAACAGCATTGATAAAACTCGCGTTTTTCATTTCCCGTTTTTTTATTGATTATCCTTTATAAATACGTTTCTACAATCTACGAACAATTAAATCTCCAATTTTACTAAAGATATTCGGTCTGTTGAGTAAAATCGTTAGGCAACTAATGTTTTGTATCGTCCATTCAGTATTTTATCAAAGCTTTACAGCTCATTAGCGATAGCATTCTCCAATCATCAGGAACACATTAAGAAAAGGCACTGAATTCACTTCATTTCGCTCTAAATTAAGTAAATTTTGGGTTCAGTCTTATCTTAAATAGATTCTAGTATATTTAATTTATCCTAAATATAAAACTCAAATTAATATAGAATACTTTAAAGACATAGTGTTTCTATTATGGGGACAATTTTTTAGTTTATTCGTTTTGCCTTGTTGATAAAGAATTTATTATTGCATATATCTCATACAATTTATCTCAATAAAAAATATACTGTGAGCTAGTATATAGAAACCACACATCAGCATAAATATAGTATTCAGTGTTGTTATTATCTTTGATTAGGAATGTGGTAAAGGCGAAGGACCAGCGTCCTTATATACATGGTTTAAATCAAATATCCCAACGTGTGCTTGAATCGCTGCATGTACAACAAAGTACGTATAGGATGCCGTAGGCTTGATGTAGCTCAGTACCTTTAGGGCGCGCGCTCGTAGCTAACGTCTACGAGATCTCGTAGACTATACGGCGATTTGTTTCGTTTCTATATGTGTGAGTGACTTTGGCAGTTTTGTTACTGTGTTAAGTTATATTTCAAGGTAAGCTTTTTTTAAATATTCATACATTTTTTTCTTTTGATTGATTCTCCTTCTTTGTTTGTTTGTCTGTATAAAAGTGATTATTATCAATGATCTACATGACGTATGTTTATTTTACTTCTATGAATAAATTGTGTGGAGATACATAATTAAAAACCAACAAGTCTGTGAAAAGGCCATATAATTTGTCCCTGTTTATGTTGCTTTTCTCTTTGAATAAAGGCACAAATTATTTTCGTTGTTTAGGTATAAATAATACTTACATGTCTTTTATTTACTTAATAAATAAATAAATTAAAAGGATGTATATATATCAAAATATATAATTTAAAATATTTGAAAGGCATTATAGTAAAAGGTACCTGACTGTTTTCATGTAAGGGAAGGAAATATGCACTACAGAAGAATTACAATTTTTTATCTCTTAGATGTTACTCTTAGGCATTTCAACATTTATAAAAAAAACTAGTAACAATGCAACTAATAGCTATAATACGAAGCTGAGATGTTAAAAAGTGATAAATGTAATCAATTTAAATGTTTATCAGCAACCATGGTTCCTTATTGCCGATAAAAGGTAGTTTATAAAGCTTTAGTGGTTACACAATCACACCCACACCCACACCCTGGTTCATGTTACCGTGTGGGTGGATAACAAATACACAATAAATATTCTATGTTTTTCCTACACTCGGAAATTTTATATTGTTGTTCTCCGGTTTTCTCATGATAAGTCTAATAGTATGGAGAAATAGTTTAACAGAACTCGGTGCATAATAGCAACATCACGAATTTAAGGTTTCATCGCTGAGAACTTTTTGACATCTATAGAACAAACAGTTTGTGGCGTATATTATTTGTGCCTTGTGACAAGTGTTTGCTTTCCCAAAGATGTTTTCCTATATTATTATTATTATTATTCTCATCGGGTACACTGTTGACAAAGCAGTCGTGACCGCTATGTAGTAGGTATTAGGCAGATGAGATGCACTTACGACGTTTTGCCATTGTTCCCTATTAGAGGTCATCCTGATTGACTCATTGACTGAACCTCCTACGGCAGACTTGATCTGGCCAAACCAACGCGTAGGTGACCTTCCGCGTGGTCTAGTGCCTTTCACCTCCCCCTGGACGACGACGAAAGCGTTCTATGGACTGAACACCACGCCAAGATACGTGTCCGGAGAATGTCTTGATGCGAGATTGTACAGTTGAAAACAGACGCTGCTTAAGACCGAGTTCTTGAATTATCAAGACGTTCGTACGAAACTCGATCCATGAAACCCCAAGCATTCTCCTCCTGCACTTCATTTACAGAGCATCTATTTTCTGCCTTTACACATCTCGCAAGGTCCACGTTACAGCCGCGTACTGAAATATGGGGAATATAGGTGTCTTCACGAACCTGATCTTCGTGGCTTTTGTTTTATTCTCCATATTTTATGCATCTTGTCCATAGCCGTTCTTTTGATGCCCATACATCGTTTGACCTCATCGTTGCATACGCCATTGCTTGAAGCCCCAAGATATATATAAGATTGGATCACTTTGCATTTCGCGATTTGAGTCGCTTCAAAATTATTAAAATATGTTTGAAAACTAAACTTAACGCTGAACTATTATATTTACTGTATTAGCTACTTATGTACGTATATATACTTGAATTTATCGTCAAGTCGACTACCAGCAAAAAAAAACATGAGTTTCTATTTTATTTAAATGTTACATACAATACAATGCTATCTAGTTTCGCACAACTGAAATGTTTTGAATTATAAAAGATTTACGCGTTTTTTTCGCGTTTTTGTTTTATTTATATGTTTGTAGTTAATAGAAATACATGAGTATGGTCGTAAAATATATAGTGAACCTACCTAGGGCCAGGAGGAGAATCACATTACGCCTATAATTTCCTTAGGGAAGCACTTTATCTAATATTAAAGAGGTCACGATATAGCCAGCCCGACACGGAACATTTTATTCAATACGCCTTGAAAAACTATACGAAACCCGTTTACTAGAATAGAATTGCACATTTACAAGTGTTTTAGAAAACGACACTTGGATTTCTTTATTGAGCCTAGATTATTATTTTGTTAGAGACGTCTCAGTTAATTATTACTGCGGCCATTTTATTCCAAGCAAGCGAAACAAGATGTCTGCTTCGATCGGAAATTGCCTATTGGAAACAATCCATATGCTGTGTGCATTATTGAAACGATTAAGCATGTGATTTTCAACCGTGAAGGCGGTCCTTCAAACTCCGGTTGTGCATCAATGGATTTTTCTGTGTGCAATTCATGCTTTGAGGACTAAATCTAAGCCTGTGATCGTAGCGCCATTGGAGTTTAACCTAAATTGTAAATATTCTTAATTAAATTCATCATATCAGAAAGTAGTTTGCTTCTCATAACATCACGGAAATTTCGTATATCAGGTGACTGAAATTTATTTTTCAAGTATTAAGCGCCCTTGAAATAAATTGCTAAACACAAGCGAGTCTCATTAAATTAGTGCGGATGGCGTTTCCGGGTTTGCTAAGTTGCCTGCACAATGGATTCTTGCTTTGAGCTGTCTCTGGGGTGCTTCCATTGAATGTAGTTTAAACACTACAATGTCAACACTACATATAAGCCTTTTACTATCAAATTAGTTGACTTTCCATTCTCTTCTGGAATGAATTAGTTTATAGCTGATGATCTAGCTAACTAATGTAGCAGTCGCTTTTTATTCGCATTATTTAATTCATTTACTAAAGTAAAATCTAAAACCTCAAATAGCTATTAAATATTGTATTTCGTATTTCTATTCAAAAAATTTGCCATATCTATTATTTCAATAAAATCTTCAGGTTTTTTACAAAAAGCTGTTAATATGTCAGACTGAGCAGGCATGATCCTTGCAAGTTTTGATCGAGTATTTTCAAATAAATCTGGATTTAGATTTACATTTAAAAATAAATCCCAGAACGTTTTTCATACGTTAGTTCTTTGACTTATTAAAAACTTTTCTTGATCATAAACACTATACATTCCTCTTACATTTAAAGTGATTTTTTCATGTTATAACTTACACGCTACACGTGTTGTAAATTGCACGTGGCATTTGTGTTCATATCTTTATTACATTATTTAAATATCGTTATATTAACACATATAAATTAAACATTTTTGTTTAAAAATTTGTTGAGTATTACCTAAAATTATTTTTTTAACATTTATAACGAATTAGTGATACTGGTGTCCTATGAATAGGCTAGTTATGCAAATGATAAAGCTAATTAAGATTTTATAATATTTACTCTTACAACTACAATAACTTATACATTTAGAAATAAATGTATAAAGTAAAAGGGAAAAATGGCTCTTCGCCATGTCGATCAGTGAGCTGATATAGAAATATTTCTTCTCAATGAGGAAGTTCTATGCGAACATAATAAGCATTTCCTAAACCCTAGCTAATAAATACTCCTACAGAGACAAGGAATTGGTTTATAAATCTTATTATTGGCCTGTCCTGTTGGTGAAGGCGGATTTCACCTAACAACGTTTGCGGGATCAGAATCACCTCAAGTAAACCTGAGCATCATATAATTTATCGATTCCCTAGTAGGACTTTAGAAAAATTAGATAAGAAATTTATTTTTCTTCATTATGTCTTAAGATAGATGCACTTTAATCCCCTATCTCGATATTTTCTTCATTCCATGAGTATAATCTCTTAGCAGAGTGAGTTAAAAATGTTTGGCATTGCTCGAAAGAAAGTATAATTCCATTAAATATATTATCTACATTTACAAAGTTGTAAGGTTCTGCGATACGTGGATATAACGGAATAAAATATTTATCCGGAGCTGGATATACTCGGCAGTTGGCTGATTAATTTAAGGCTGTTTGGCTAGTAATTTTATTGTATTTAATTATTTTATAAAATTAATATGTACAATAACTGTCATATGTTTTTAAAAAAATGTTATAAACCTTTTAACTAAAGCGATAGATATAGCACTATACTTGTAAATGTCGTGGTAAACTTTAGCAAATAAATACTGTATCATACTGCCTCATTCATGTTTTATAAAAAAAAACGCAAGAGCCATTTAATTTCACATTGTATTTTCCTTAAAATCGCTTCATTCTTAAGTAAAGTTAATCTAGCACTCTCAAAGTAAATGAAGTATGTTTAAATGGTTTAAGCTTCGTGACACCAGAGTTAGGAGGACATTTCCGCAAAATTTCTCTGGCGCTTTCTAGCGCTTTGTCGTTTTACTTGGATTAAATAAGTTTTGCTTTTGAGAGAATATTAGTTTACATTATGCGGGAAAAGTTAAAATGGTAGCAATTTTTCATTTAAAAAACTTATATTTTCCGTAACGAGTAATGAGCAGTGTTGCCTTTAGGCTTATTGGCTTCAGCGGCCGAGTCAGTGCTCATACAGTGCAGGAAAACATCGTGACGAACCCGGCTTGCGTTAGTCCCAAAAAGTCGACGGTGTGTGACAGTCAAAGTTATAAAACATTTGACTTCAGTTTCAAACGGAAACATGTTTTATTGCTTATGCCTATTTGCACTTTAGCAGCGTAGCATTACTACTTGCATAAATCCAGAAACGAAATGTTTTTCTATTAACTACGAACTTGTTGTAATAAGTCCGAGTAAGAAAATAAGTATCTGTAGAAACATTTTAGAACTAAACGTACTATTTTCAAAGAAAATTTCCAATCAACTTTTAGCTAAGTTTAATGAAAACCTCTTGAAGTTCGGATTTGATCAAAGATCTTATTAATTACAATGTACTTCAATAAGGCTTTACAAAGAAGGAAGAGTTTTAAGAAGGTTCGGTTTTACAAATCTGATTAAAAAAGTTGCTGTGCGCGTGTTTTACATCATGATAAAAATCGTAAATTCTCAGGATGGCAAGCTGGTTTCTTCACAAAGTTTCGTTCACTGTATGAAGGAGTATTCAATTTATTACGTGGATAGAAAATTCCATGTACATTGCTGCAAATCTATATATGTGATTCTATATCTTATCTATACTAATATTATGAAGAAGAAACATTTGTGTTTTTGTATTTATGTTTGTAATGTTTACACACAAAAGTTACTGAACCGTTTTGAAAAACGATTTCACAATTAGAAAGGTTATATTACATTTTAAATAAAAATTAGAATCCCTTAGAATAACTTTAAAAAAATTGTGAAAAAATTATCAAAATCAATAAAAAATCTATCATCGCGTGCTAAATAAAACGTGCTTTTTCGGGACTCAAAGGTCCGAGACGCACATTGATTGATAGTTGGTATGATATCAATAAAATACAAAGGTGAAAGAAAACAATTTTTAACAATGTGTAAAAGCTATGACCAAAGACAATACTAAAATAAAACTTTACAGTTAAAACAGCTTATATTCTTTTATTCTATTTCCTTCCTGCAATGTAGTAAAAATTAGTCTGCATTTAAGAAAAAAACATAAATATTGTAGCACATTATCTAATAATATTCGCTTTTGAGGTTGTGTGAATTGATATCTTTTGTTTTTATAGTACAGTAGTTATCAATATTGGTTGTTCAAAGCTTTCGATAAATGTATAATATTATTATTAGTTGAGGATTTCTTAACGAATCAAGTTTAAATGTGGCTGTTACAACAAAAATTATATTTTATTCGATAAATAGTTGGCATATTGATCTACTAAAACAGTATTAGAACATTTTATTAAAAAAAATGTAACCGCGATGACCGTAATATAATAATAAACTGATCGACAGCGTGAATTCGTGCAACCGCTAGCTTAATTACTAAATTATTGAAGGAAGCCAACAGGGCGCCGCTAAATTACCAATTACCAGCTAATGTACTTGCGATTAATCAAGGTAAGCTTTTCTAACACTAACAATGTCACGAGACAATCTATTGTTTACTTTAAAATTTATAGAATTTTTTTTAGGATTTATATTTTACCTTTTAAGGTCCTCAACCCTGGATGGCAGTGTAAGTAGGTAGAACAAGGTTTTTTAATATGTTTAGAGGACTTATAATAATAGTTTTCGTTATCACTTATGATTGGTTTTTGTGTATTATTAGCACGCCTCAAAGTTACTAAATAATAAGCCAATTGTTGTAGGTTGTAGGTTTGATCCCCGGCTGTGCTGCAATAGACTTTCTGTCTCTGCGCACATTTAATGTTCGCTCGAACGTTCACTGGGAAACATCGTGAGGACTTGTCTATTGGATCATAAAATAGATGTAGAAATCTGAGGCCCAGACCTAAAAAGGTAGTAGCGCAACTGATTTTTTTCTTTATTGTACTAATAAATAAAGGGAGACGGAAAAGTGTATTTACTCTTTTAGTTTATTTCTTTTTACTGCATCGATAAAACAATGAATGTTTAATTTAGCAGCTAGTGTTGGGGCAAATCAATACCAATCACAAACTAAATTCAAATAGGAAGACAGAATGAAAGCGATGGGTCCAAATAATTAAAAAAAGATCCAGATTAAAATGTCAAAATGTCGATAACAGGCGTTCCTGTCAAGTGGCACTTCGGCAAATTATCAAGTCTGACCTTTTATTACACTTAATTAACAATGTGATAAATATGATTAAATTCACCTTTGATCTAAATAAAATTAGAAGTAAAGGATAAGACATTTATTTTCATGTGCATAAACACACACACACATATATATTAAATTATATGACAAACAATAAAATTGTAATTATTTCCATTACCTCGTCATTAGTCCCTTTTTCGGGACGCAAAGGTCCGAAACACACATTTGACCTAAATAAAATTGGTTTAAGACTGCTTGTCGTGTCAGTCTCAAGATGACAACGAATGAAGCTCCACCTTTAAAATGTCAAGTTGGATGATAATTAACTCGGAATTATTGTATTTTTAAAATGTTACATAAATGACATTTGGCACGTGAATGTTCATGGGTAATCCCTATTCCTCAAACTCCGGTAAGCCTCCAGCCTATGTGTAATGTAATGTTCTCGTGTAACTAAATTGTATAAACTGGTGTTTGACTTAAATGCGGCTGTTTGATAATGAAAATGGTTTTATTCTTAATGCAAATTATTTTATAAAAATGATTTAGATATACAATTTTCTTACTTGAACAAAATATATATGTGCGTAACCGTACAGTATGCAGTTGTATTTACATAGCAAGTTAGATAAAACCAATCCTATTTCAATAATGATAAAGCCAATCGTTAGTTCTACAGTTTTAAGCCGTATCTCGAAACTGAGGACCATTCGTGAGATTAGTTGAAAGGTTTAGGAGAAAGGACTTGTAATCTCCCAATTTACAAGTAAAATGACTTTTGTGGGTTGGGACCAACTATTGAAAGGATTATAGAGCTACGGTTTCTATTTTATAGATAGCTATTTGGTCGCGACTTGGTCCATGAGGAGTCAGAAAAGTGTCGTTTAATTGGTCTAAGTATACTGACAGCGGGCAGTATCTTCGTTTTTGTATCTACGGTATATAAATAAACCTGTTTACTAAGACATAGTAGTCTATGAATGAACCGCTATAATGATTTTTAAAGGCCGACAGCACGCTTGCTATCCTTCTGGCAGTGCGAGTGTCTATGGGCGGCGGTATCACTTAACATCAGGTGAGCCTTCTGCCCGTCTGTCTCCTGTTACGTAAAAAATGAAAGAAGGTATGTTATGAAATGAAATGAAATCAGATTATGAAATGACACTTTATAATACTTATAATCCTTTTTAGAATAACTATAACTTACTTGTAAATGTAGTTTCAATATTCAGTTCGACTTCATAATTTCTTGACTTGAGTTAGAAAGACTCCGATCGATTCTATCATGATTGTATCTCAATGTGAGCATAAACAATATATCTGATGATTAGATAAGATAAAAAAAATTAACGAGAAAGAGGGTAAAACAGCTAAAGTGGATGAGGAAGAAGAATTAGGCACAATAACAAGAGAGCTCGCCTGCAGAAAATGAAGAGTGCTAACGTCCAAAATTAGTTTGGCTTCAAGTTTTCTGCTTAACTTGGCTGACCGTCGTACAAACCAGTAATTATAAAATACTTTTAATAATAATAATGACTATGTAATCACTATTAAATAGTCCTTAATTTATACATCTAGAAACACTGTCAAATAAAAAATACAACGAATTATGGTTGGAATTAATGTGGCTTTGATGTTATCAAATTATAGTGACAATAGCAGCAGACACTAACGCCATTATTTCGACATAATAAACTACAGTCAAATCTATTATAATGACATCGAAGCTATTACTCATATTTGGTCGTAAAAACCGATAGTCGTAACAGCCTATGATGTGATGTACCTTAGCCTTATACAATATAATACAGCCGGGAACTTTGATTTTGGTGAATAAAACCGGTATGTTGTTCTAAATGATTTTGTGGTAAAGGGTTTTGAGTGTACTTTTATATTTTTACATTATTAATATGGACTATCAATTAGTCGTAAATTTGAAGATCTAGAAATATTGGCAAATCGAATAGACTACAAGTATTAAAGGTAATAAACTGATTAGACTTTGACGCTGTTAATTTTTGAGCTCTGTGATATTTAATGACAATGGAAGCTGGACCAGCGCGCCTTTGCTCTGTCTTATATGGTTATGGATCTGTTTAAAGAATTTTCACTCTTAGTATTTTTTTTTCTCTTACTGACCTTTTATTTTTAGTCTGTAAATACTTGTTTAATGTTGTAGTTTTACAACGATTTCTATATGTCAGCGATAATGTAATAATACGTTGCCATTTGTTTTATTAAATTGTCAACATCACAGACATCTTAGTTCAGTTGTTCTCAGACGTTCACACTGCCTTATTTTAAAATAAAAACCCAATTCCGGACCAAGATAGTGATAACTATGTAGATTATATTATTTGCTTCAAATCTTCGATGTATAGTTTGAAACTCTGTTTAAAATAAGGGGATGAAAAAGGTGAAAGAGAGAGCCATTTCGTTAAGTAACTGAAATTGCTCTTATATTTTCCGTACTTTATATTTGTTTATATAATTCGTGATAAGCAAGGCTGCTGCTGGAGCGCTAGTGTGGAGAAAAGTTCTTGAAACAAAACGAAAACGAGTTATATTAATACCTAAAAAATCTTTTATATTCGTTATACAATGTCTGTCTACTCAATATTTTCCTACATTTTCACGGAAAATGCTACAAAATGCCTGGATTACGTCAATCTCAATTTATTCCAGTGCATAGATTTATCAAGCTTTCAGCGTTGATTTTTTTACCTATAAAGATGCTTATTGAAAACATACGATTCTGTTTTAATGTTTGACTCATTAATTTTAATTGCAATTTTAAACTACCTATGTACTAAATAAATGTAACGACTTGAAACACATTTACAAAAAAAACTTTCCCTGTATAAATTACCACGTTTTTAAAAAAGGTCAGAACAGAATACATTAAGGAATGGGAAAAAAATAAGTGTGTAAGTCCGAAATATACATTACAAACTCAACAAATTAATTGTATAATCACTTTTGTGCGTGTATGCTTGTGTCTCATATATTATCTATCAAAACGCTGTGCTGTATCTTACAAAACTATATTATGTTTATGACCCTTAAGCTACGAAGCATGCACATTGACATGGATAGTACAGTGAGACAAGAACATGCAATTCAAAGACCCTTAACTATTTGATCTCTGCTATAGATGAAAAAATATATGTTTAATTTAAAACTATGAGAAAGTGAAAATTTGTGTCTATTGAAATTCATCTCCTTTTTAGTAGAAGTAAATTCTCAATATATATTCAGCAATAAATTCATCAAGCGGCAGACAGAGATTTAAGCGTTTTCGTTATCAAATAAATCAGTTAGGATTCCAGTTATTTGTTTGGACATTTTATTACCTTCGCTGTACTTAGGCACAAGTCATCTGATTAATTCACCAGATTTATTGCTTCGGGATGAAACTACTTTATTTTGAGATTTATAATAAAGATCAGAGGGTACTTTGGATTATGTTTTCGACATTACGTTGTTGGTAATATATAATATCTGTTTGAAGTAAGCCAAAAATACAATGTTCTTTTTAAACATCATGTGTATTATGTATACGTAAGTAGGTAGTACATTTTCAATGCCTACCAACAATTATTTTTGTTTTGTTAAAAACAAAAAACACACTAACTTTCCTAGTTACATTGTCATATCTCTAGAACGCACAGTACTGTGTGTTGTTTTATTGAATAAGGTATTTAGTATTAAGAATAAATGTCAGTCTAATTTCGACCGTTCTAGAGTTTTGTTTGTCTCTCATCGTCGCGATTTGACTTCCTAGTACCTAAGAAGATATAGTGGTCGAGCAAAAAGATTTTTAATAAAATAAAATTGTTAACCTAAACGTAGATAATGTTATAAGTGTACTTTTAATTTCTTTTTAATTGCAAGCCCTATTATACATTGATAAGCCAAAAGATTTTCTATATTTTCCCCTATAGGGATCATAATAATCGGACATCTTTCGGGCACAGCTAAAAATCATCACTCCGTAAAATGAATGAATATATTTCCGAGTTGGAATACGGGATCAATAAGACCCAGAGGTGATTGTTTCCATGAATATTTTATCCAATTTGACTTCGCTATTGTTTTTATGAACACGTTAAGTTTGAGTTCTCGAGAGGATTGGGAATAGGTTGGGAGTTGAGGATTATGTGACTTTCAAGTGTTTCGATAACATTTACTTTCATAGTCTCACATATTTATAAACTCAAATATCATATAACCTATTAATTAACTATTAAATACTTAAGCTGTCATGTAATAAAATTACGAATATAAAGTAATCCTACAGATAAAATTAATTAATGTAACAAAAAACAATGACTAACCTTAAAATATAATAGCTAAAATATATTGTTACGAAGACGGGTCGACTGCAATGTTTCTAGATTTTTCCACTAGTTAGAGAACTTTTCAGCAGGCTGTAATATGATTTCTGACCGTTTCAGGAGAGGGTCAATCACATATTAGAAAATTGTAATTTCCACAATGTTACCCTAGTTTTCAGGAAGCTGAAAACTTTTTTCAGTCGGTTTCAGAACATGTGTAGTAGAGTGGTACAGTTTTCAGGAGACCCGTTTTCAGGCGTTTTCAGGCCTAGGTATACCCCTTTGAAGAAGGAATATTCTAGACCAAACTTTCTAGGTGTGAGACAAGGACGAAATGATACGAGAGAGAGAGAGAGAGAGAAGATCAGAACTTTCTCGAAACTAGACTGAGCACTCTAGAACGCCGTACGACAAAGACGGAGCAACGTGCGAAAGAGACAAAGAGTGCGGACGTTCTAGAATTGTGCAATCGCTACTCAGTAGCAAGCCCGCCTAGAGAGTTCTCGAATATTGTTTAGAATTATTCCCAGGGATATTATAAGCAAGCCGAAACGCGACTAGTCACCTTTAGTTTGGAATGCGATAACCAGAGAGAATAAAGTGAATACAAGTGATAAAGTACTGTGTGAAGTGTGTATAAGTAAATTAATTAGTGACTGTTTTTGTGTGTGTGTTATAAGTGCATTTATGCGATTAATTTGTGCCCATAAATTCCTCATTGATTTTTCAAGAAATAAACCCTTGAATAAATCTACGGCATTTTCTATCCGATCCCCTAGCTCGTAACAATATTATTAAAAGTCCCTTTAGAGATCTACTCGAATTCTTTGTCCGAGGTAGCTGCCAGCTCTTCGGTCTCTTGTGATGTCGACTAACCTTTTAGCAATTTCCTTAAAAAGCCTTATAGCGTTAGGACCCCACGGACCAAAGGTCTCGACACCGAATGGGACAAAATCATATTCGGAGCCTAGACCCCTGCATTTGCATGCGTTAGCTTTTTCAACCGCTTCACAAGCTGCTTCAGTTGTTGTTGGTTCCAGCGTGTCTGAACACGTTACATCCCATACCAGCGCCCAGCCCATCTTCCATGGAATCAAACTAATACCGGTCTCTTGCCAACGTCTCTTGTAATACCAGGCGGCTCAAGTAGACTTGGCACGTTGACGGTGGCACAAATTTCTATTAGCTATGCTCACTATATTTAATTCAAAATACAGGAGTTAAAATTTGTATAGCTATTTAATAATACTTGTTATTGACGGTATAATACAGTTGTTTGATAGTTTTACCCGACAAATGTTTAGCAGCGTTTTCCAAATCTTGATTTGTTCGTGCCGCGCGGTAATAGGTGGTTTTATTGAAATACTTTCAAATACGTAACTTAAAATATATTTAATTTGTTCTTATTATTTCTAATAGTAAAATATTCTTTAGTGAATATATGATCGGAAGTTTTCAAACTGCCCTGTAAGCCAAGCCAGAAAAAATATGAAATATATATTTATTTGTTCATTTTATTATTATTAATAATCTTCAATAAACTGTACAATTCAAGGAGTCTACCAAAGTATTAATAATACATGAACTCACATTGTTTCTAGAATGTCTGTTCCATCAGATGTTTATTCTTTTCGACGGCTTGCTCGGAGTTTTGAAATAACTTTATTATATGCAGCATTCAATTTCTTATTTCAAACTTGCAAGTTACAAGAATTCTGTATGAAAACTAAAGTCGAGATGTTTTTATTGTATTAGTCTTTACACTAAAAATAAAAATGCAGACTTGGGTGACCGAATCTTGTAAGTTCGATTAATATTATTATATGATTAATATGAAAGTAACATATATAGGATCCTTCTATAATGAATGACATAAACGCTAAAAACGCTTTCTACAAAGGCCGGCAACGCAATTACGAGTCTTCTGTAAATGTGAGTATCCATGAACGGCGGTATTACTTATCATCAGTCTCCTGCCCATTTGTCCCCTCATACATTAAAAAAAAACAAAAAAAAATCTTATGTACGTTAGAAACAGGCTTAAACGTTTCTAAAATATTCTAGAAAATAAAGCTTAAAAGGAAAGTAATTGACGCTTTAAAAATGCAGCACTCCTGTCAAAAAGGAAGCTTTTGCGACGCGTGTGCTATATAGATAATGCAAGCTGAGTGCTCTCATTCAATTTGCCTCTAACTTCGTTTATGTTCTGACAGTTATTTATTTAGATGCACTTTTCTAACTGTTAATAACGGATTGTTATAGCCTGTGGTATGTACCAGGTTATCGTTTGTTAAGGTATGTGACATGTAACAAAGTACACTTATCAACGTCAAGAGAAAAGATGTTAAATTGATTCTAAATTAACATTTCGTAAGGGCGTAGAGCTGGCAAGAACTACTGGGAAGAAACACTCCGCCACTATTTTTAAAAATTTCAATTTGAGATGTTATTGCCATAATTATAACACTACTATTTTAAATTATCTATACCGTATACGTGGGTAACACTGAAAATGTTCAGAACTGGCTAGTTATAAACATTGTTATGAAAACATTTTTGAATTTCAATTTTAGAACTTTGGTAACCTAATGTAGTATATTGCATTCATTCGTCATTAGTTTTTGTAAATTGGCAGCAAATCTAAAACTCCTGTTACACGTGAAAATTAACCTAACACGAGAAAATTTTCGGTCAATGATTAATTATGACTTTCGTTGTGGGCTTACTCAACAACAAAGCTGTGATAGACTGCGATTAGCATTTCTTAATTAATTCTCATCTCGTGCCGCTATTTACAATTGATTTAACGAGTTTAAGCGTTGACATAGTAATCTCAATGATGATTCGCGTGAGGGACGTCCTTTAACAGCGACTACTGAAGATAACATCAGTGGTGTGCGACGCATGGTAGAGGAAGATAAGAGATAACCTTTCAGTAGATACGGGCAAGCCTAGGCATTGGTATGAGTCAAGTTCAAAAAATATTACACGAACAATTAGGCTTCAGGTTTAAACCAAATAGTTTCCTCATACTTTAACCTTCGCATGAACTGGTGTCGTTAAATATTAGAGGTATAGGTTCAACGGTGCTGACTCAAATGCTGTATTTGACATCGTCACAGGTGATGAAAGCTAGATATTTTGCTACAAACCCGAAACTAAAAACAATCAGGCCAGTGGTTGTTTCCTTTCGTGAATCGGCCAACTAAGGTTAAGAAAGAAAGAAGTCAAGGAAAAAAGATGATTGCCTCATTCTGTGGTCGGAAAGGTCATTTCGCGACAGTTGTGCTAGAAGATGGAAGGACAGTTACTGCGGACTAGTACGTCAATCGCAGTTTGCCTGTTGTCTTGGAAAAAACCTCGAAGCAGGATCCTCCGTCACCACGACATTGCTTCAGCGCACTCCGCAAAACAGACTGTTGAATATTTGACTATGGAAGGTGTCGAAATAATGAGTCATCCGCCATACAGTCCTGACCTGGCACCCTGAGACTTTCATTTGTTCTCAAGAACTAAAGATAAAACTCGAGGTAATCGCTTTGCGAACCCTGAAGACGCGGTTAAAGCGTACGAAAATGCCATAGAAGAGACCCCTAAGGAAGAATGGGCCCACTGCTTTTCTCAGTTCCATCGAATGCGATGATGTATAGAGAGGAACGGAGATAACTTCGAAAACCAATAAAATTATTCTTAACATTTTCAGTGTTACCTTTGTATTTATTGGAATATTACGTAGATAATGATATATTGAATCATAAGAAAAGTAAATTTATCAGTAGTAACAACGTTTATCTTAATCCAAACAACTCGCCAGAAGCTTTATCATATTTAATTTGTATGTACAAGAAGGGTTTATTTGATGTCCTAGAACTCCAAAAATGGACATGGCGTAAACGTATTTCTACGTTTGTTTTATGAATTATTTTATTTTGAAGGTGATGTCGGTAATCATGCGCCAGAAAGTAATTTGCCGTTGCATACCATGTCTCAATTATGAAGTTATTGTCACCGAATTCTCTGAAACTGAATCATATGATAACCAACGCTATATATGGAAGCTGTATAAATTTTAGTTCAAGTCTAACAAACCTATTTAGGGATTAAATAAGGTTTACTATTCGCACAACGGACCAATTAAGAGTCTAATTGCGGAAAATGAGTCCACCTTACCTACCTAGGTTTACTATTTGATTTAGGTATTTAGTTAATCTCACGTCGGCGTCAGTATAAATGAAAGCAAAATTCGTTTAATTGTGAACAAAAATGAATGTTCTTGTAATTAATCTGTAAAAAGTTGAGATATCTGCGTCGCCCGGGAATTAAGCCTTTTCAAGCAAGAGAGGTTTTGGGTCATCCCTGATATTAAAATTGAAAAGTTCACAGGCAATTGTTTACTCAAATAATTACACTTTGAAATATGAGTTACAAGCGTAATAAGATATTATCGTCGTAATGAAATTAGCCCTAGTCTTCGATTTAATTCAAATTTTCCATTATAAGATTACTTTAAAGAATAAATTTTCATTGTTTAATAATTGGGCTCCGAAAAAAACAATAATTATGCAAAACTATATTTATGTTAAATTATATTTACATTATGTATTGTTTTAAACGAGAAATTTAAATAATAATCTTTACTTAAAATATCAATTAAATACTATAAAATCACGATTTGTGAATATGTAGTTATAAAATTGATGTATTCCTCCTAATTGTATCTTACTAGTCTGGCCATAAATACCACATATTTTTTTATTATTATTTTGAATTTGTAACACGTATATTATTTTAAAAACTTCTTACGATTTTGCGCCATTTCATATATTGTTTCGTGTTAATTATCAGTCAAGATCTGACTTTCAGTGATTATCATTTCACGGTTTTCACGATTAAAAAACACAGCATTAAGCGAAATGATAAAGTGTAAACTCACAGCTCTAAGGAAGTTGCTCAAGTGGTCGGAAAAGTACAACGTGGTCATCGTCCTGCGTCAGTGATGGTTTGGTGGGGCGTATCTTATCAAGGAGTCGAAAATTAAATTTTGTGAAAAAGGAGTGAAAACTTTAGCCAAAGTGTATCAAGATACAGTCTTGGATCATGTTGTGAAACCTATCAGCTTTCACTTTTTGAAAATATACCGAGGGCTTTCCAGCAGGATTCTGCACCTGGTCACAAGGCACAAACTACCCAAGCCTGGCTTTAAACCAAAGTTCCAGACTTCATAAGAGCTAAAGACTGGCTCTCATCTAGTCCAGACCTCAACCCTTTAGACTTCAAATTATGGTAATTTTTTAGACAAAATGGCCTGTTCCAAACGAAACGCTGACATTGAGTCTCATAAAAAACCGTTGGAGAAAGTAGTGGCGAAGTTTCCCTTGGAAACATTGTTTAAATCCATAGATTCGTGGCCAAACAGATTAAAGGCCTGTAGGCCAAAGGTGGCCATTTCGAAAAGAATATTGTTTTTATTTTATTTTAAATTTAAATAATATTACATTCCTTTATTTAAAATAATGCATTTTCATTAGTATCAGAACTTAAACTCCAGTAATACTTGCTATAGGAAAGTAGCCATTGAAGATACGATACTAGATCAAGTAGTTACGCAGTCTCTATAGTTATAAAAGCTGTAACAGTATTTTAAACGTCCATCCGAAATTTAAACTCGGTAACTATAGTCGATCAGGCTAATTTGCTTAACTGTGACAGGAATATATTTCCTACATTTTTTTTATTATCTAATGTACTTTTAACAACTCAAGTTTGTTTACCCACAAGTTATTTATGACAAACAACCCCAGAGACCTTCGTCATCACGTTAAACCTTTAAAATTATAATGCCTGTTATGACGTCTATTAATAACTCGCTTTAATAACGCCTGGACAGAAAGTTTTGTACGATGTTCCACTTATGCTATATATATACTTTCTAACGACAATAAAGTACTATAATATTTATATATGTATTCTATTGAGATTTAGATTCGTATAAGTATCAAGTCTTTTCCAACAGAAATAGGAACCAGTTAACCTTTCTAGGTTAACCAATTATCCTTATACTTAAACCTGTGTGCATGTGTGTAGTAGAAGTGTACAGATGTATGAACTTTTTCACGTTTCCTTCACTGTGTTACATTGTGACGGGTGGCCAGGAAGTGCTGAAGTGAAGAGAGAGCCTTCCCATTGCAATCATCCTTCAAATTTAGTATCGTGACCTATACCCGTCGTTTTCGTGGGTGCAATTGTATTGTATCATTACAAAAATAATAACATTAATAGTTCAGGAGTTTAGCAATAACTAATAAATGATGGGCATTTATTGATTGTTGTGACTAAGTAAGCAAGATAGATATATCAAGTGGGAATATGTGGTATCTGCTTACTTCTTTAGAAACAGCGGTGAAAATATGAATTGTCTGTCTCTAATGTATAAATATGCATAACACCGAGTTAAACAATTATTTTAATTAATGTAAAACGATAATATTGCACAAAATTATTCGATAATAAAATTAGCAAATCGAACTAATGGTATTATAGTTTGTATTTGGTACTCTTTTACATAAGCAGATTACATTCAATTGTTTCCACTAAACATTTTTCAAAGTTTACGTTGTAAACAGAAAAAAAAGTTAGTTTGACCTATTTTTTAATAAAGAAAAGCCTACTATCGAAGAAAGATCGTTCATTAAGCTACGGCGTAGCAATCAGCCTTTCAGATTTTTCCCTCATTCGATACATAATTTGTTAGCGTTATTATACAAATATCTATAATTGGTACTAAAAAATCAATAATCTAAAATTAGATGGCGGTCGCGTGTTCCCAACTACTAATCGTTACTTATACTCGCTCAATAAATCTTCACCCTCAATGGACGCTATTAACCCAAAAAACAATTGTGGTTTTTAAATATTGAAAAAAAGAGATTTTATATTACATTTATTACTTGTGGAATTAGTAAAATTATTGTATGTTTTATTATGAAATATAAGATACAGGTATCACTTATTCCACGTCATTTTATTTGTCTCGGTATTCATCGGCAAGGAACACAGACAAGAAAAAGCCGGCGTAAAAAAAACTCGGTCCTCTTTTAAAACATCAAATCATTATACAAAATGACAATGACCAACACAGATAGAAGAAACCAGATATGAGGGAGATACGGTCCGCTATTTATTTGTATTAAATTGACCGACCTTGCAGTCCAGTTTCCGGGAGCGGCATCTGTCAACAAGCATGATATTTGAGGGAATTAAACGACCTATCAACAACGTGGTGCGTGGTCAAATCCTCCTATGTTCAGATTACCACAACTCAAAGACGAGTTGATTCTTATACTAATACATATTATTTTCTTGTCTTATCTGTATTTAATTGTTTGGAACACAATAGCATTTTTATGTTTATCGAATTATGTCAAAGTATTATTCAATAAATTCAAAAGTCTCTGTTACGTCGAATCCTATAATTTTTATAAATACAAACATTTAAGATACACAAAACAATAAGAATAATTGAATCTATCCCGTTTGAAATCAACAATTCCATCGTTTTACGAAATAGAGGCGAGTTAATTTGATATAGGGACACTCAGAGGCAAATTGGGAAGACAGGCGTTGTACGACAGAAATGAAAATTGGAATTTCAAAGTGCATGACGACTTTGATGTGAAACAAATTACCAGTTTACTATTTAGTATTTAGTTAACGTTATTAGGTCGCTTCAAAATAAACTAATAAAAAATATGAGAAATAACAATAATAATGTATTCCAACGTGTAGTCTCTTTCGTTTCAAAGTCAAAGTCAAAAATCATTTATTCATATATGTAACACAATGTACACTTATGAACGTCAATAAAAATTGCTTCATTAAATGCTTCTAATTTTACATTTACTGCCAGTTCTCAAATCAAGGGCGTAGAACGGAAGAGAAGAACTGGCAATAAACTCTCCGCCACTCTTTTTAATCCCAAGTTTTTTTTGTATTTCACAACGTTTGTTAGGACCTGCAACCATTACACCATGTTCCACATGACATCAGCAGGAGGCATGGTGAAATAGGAGCACGCACTTACATTCTCGTAGGAACAACACAAATACATAGTCAAAAATAACTAACATCACCTCATACACGAATTCAAGTCCGACCAGTCACCACCAGGCACCCGTTCACGAGTATGACGCATGGCCAGCTATCGGCCCCCTCGCCATATTTTAGGGAGAGAGATAACCCGACGCATGGACGCCGCCATGTTTATGAATGAGATCTTTTTTGTAGCTTCTTCTCCACCCATGGCGTTTTTCACTGGAGAGGTCCCGAGGTTCCTATTCCTGAATAAAAAAAACACTAAACCGGAAACCCGTCATAAATATTATTAGCATCTTCGCAGGGTTTTTGTCGCCAAACTTTTGAAGTAAGAAGAGGGTACATTGTAATCATTAAAATATATATTTATGCCTTAGCGAGTAGCAAAATATATAATAGTATCCTATTGTCTTGTAAAGAAATGCTTCCAATAATTTGTAATATCTATAACATTTAAGTGCGATCGTTATCTTGTTGTAACGAATTCAACGCCAAGATATAAAACCTTTATGCTTGTCTCGTATAATTTACGAGTATATTCATAGTGTATACAATGAGTTTTATTTCCTCTTGTGTATGCCTCATAACATTCTAAACCATACAATTTTTAATTATTTTAGAGATTCGATTTCGAAAAAAAATTATATAGAAAATATCCTGATTAGATTTCAGAATATTACAAGTGTATTCAATATAAAATAATTCGCTAGTCCAACTGTTAAAAAATGTTCTTAGATTGCGTAGGCGCTGCTTGATGACGGTGCTTATAATTATATGATTATACATCTTACTCTAAATAGATAAGTATAAAAAAGTCACCTCGATCTAAGCTTATAAGTTGACTGAACATAATGTTAATACATCAAGTGTTAAATATATCACGAACACAAACTGGATTACAAGAATTTGTAAGCTAAACGTGAATGGGGAAATAAAGAATGCCGAAAGCAATGGCAGATCTTCAGGTCAATCGTAAATAGATTTGTTGGCAAAAACGAAAGTGTATATTTAACCAGCTCCGGAGACAAACAATTACTCTTGAAATACAAGACCTTAAACTTAATTACAAAGCCTATCTATCGTTGAACGATAGTAAGATAATGAAACCGACCTCAATCTCACTCATTTTCTAAATTAAATGACGGCAGGGGACTGACGACCCAATTTCACTAAAACATTTTTAATAAGAATTATTATCACCCCCAAGTGGTTTCCTATAACAAGTTTATATTGTCTTGATATTTACCAATTTTCTAAAATGTACTTTAATTAACCCGGCGTTAGACGTGTGGTTATGTATTCGATACACAATATTGAGTTTGATTGTTCTAAATTTGGCTTTTTCTATAAATATGCAATTATTGATTTAACCACTTGCTGTGTTGGAGGTTATTATTATATATTTCTTTTTATATTTTGATTTGTTATACTTACAAAACCGCAATGTTGTATACATGTACTGGTGTATAGAGCAGGTAGGAGTAAGCTACTAAGCTAACTTCTAACGCACTAGAACGTTTCGAGCGGAGAGAATAATCGAGAAGAACGTTCATAGTAATTTATTTGTTGACGTGGTAACGTGTGGAAGAACGCCTGAGCCGAGCGTAGCATGAATCATTGTCGCGTTCCGCCTGAGCCGAGCGTGCAAGCGAGAGCGCGGAACAAGCGATAGAGAGGTACTTTTTTTTCTCTTCCACACAATCCGAGAGCAGCGGCAGCGCACAACCTTTACGTGAACTGTGTTGTCAACACAGTGAATAACGTGAAGTGAAAAGTTAAAGTGATTTCATGTCTCATACAACAACAATTGCAGAAAAAAAGGAAAATAATCTTTGCATTTTAAGTATTTCATTAGCGATTAGTCTCAAATTTGTTCTTTTATTATTAAATAATAGGTATATATTAGAATAAACAAGTCTCAATTTATCGAAAATATTGTAATTTTGAAAACTTCTTATTCATCTTATACAAAATATTGATAATAATTCAATGCAATTCATAAAAGTATGTAATTTTCCATCAATGTTTTCTTATGACATTATCACATCAAATTATCTTACGTAAACCGAATTAGCAACCTTTTTTTTATATATATTATATTAAAATATGTAATCATGGTACAAATTAAACCATTGTTATGTAACTCTTATCTGTGCTTAAGTAGAGTTGAAATATCTGGATAATTTCAAGCTTTTGAATGCACCAAATAAATAAATGGAATCCTGATAAGCTACCTGGAATGCATATATTAAAACAGGTTTGACATTACGTTATTATTCGAGTTGAAATAGCTCAATGTAACACGAAATACGTGGAATAATTTCGCCTAATAAAGTTAGGCGAAATTATTCCACGTATATTAGGTTAGATAGGTAATTTGCGATTCAACCCTTTTGCTACGACGCAGTTCCGTGTATCAACAAAATTAGACTTATTTACGATTAACTTGGAACGCAGCTGGGCAGTTAATTTAACGAATAGGTTGTTATTTCGATCTACGTACCTAGAATATAACTAATAACGGAGAAAGGACTGTGTCTTTTATCTGGTATCTATACTCATTATACACTGTAAACGATGAAACGTATAAATTGTCCATTGAGGTGTGTTTTACAATATATATAATTTATAAATATATTAGTAAAGAAAATGGCAATAATAAAAACGTTGTATATATAATCTTGATAATTCTAAGGGATATAATTTCAGGTATGTATTAATTGGAATTAAACACATAGGATTTAACATATTATATTTTTTCAAGGCAATTTTTGTCGCGCACCACCGCTATGTGGAACCAGCTGCCCACTGAAGTATTTTCGTACCAATTCGACTTAGGGTCCTTCAAGAAAAGAGCGTACAAATTCTTAAAAGGCCGGCAACGCACTCGCGAGCTCTCTGACATTGAGAGTGTCCATGGTCGGCGGTATCACTTAACATCAGGTGAGCCTCCTGCCCGTTTGCCCCCTATTTTATAAAAAAAAAATATAAATAAGTATTGAAAAGTACAATGTACTACAAGTCCACGGAACTTCATTCAACAGCGTGTTAATGTTAATATTTATATCTCTACAACACATTGGTGTTATTAGCTACACGATATAATTTCCAATTATAACATATTTGTTATACATGAAAAATGGGAACCTACACAGGTGTCTTATACACAACGTTTTAAGCCGTTATGTCGTTTAAGGATTATAATATATTTAAAAATATAATTGTCGTCTATTAACTTTGTTAGACATAATTTTTCTGCAATCTGTCATGCCGCGTTATACACACTAATTAGTAAAAATATTAAATCATTAAGTTACATATAAAGTGACCCAGCTCGCCGAGTCTAGACATCTCAATTACATGTACAATCTGATCGAATCTGAATTGAATATAATATCGTTAGTGCCTTCTTAAGTAAGCAATCTCCACATTTAAAAATGATATAATATTAACGTAAGTTAGTAATAAACAGTGTCATAATTCATATTCTTGTTTCTGAATATCTTAAGGTTATTAAAAACGTTGACCATTGATCCTCCCCATTTTAAGTATTTTGCTTGATGTAAATCTTTGCAGTTTTAATACGATACCTTCCTGGGTCTAAATGCATCAGTTTCATTGGTAGCCGGGTTATGGACCGACCTCAGGATTGAGACTCGGACATCTATGGCTAGTTCAACAGTGACATTTTTATGATAACTGGCAATTAATTACCTGGGTTTCATGCAGAATCTTGACTCACCCTACTAGTCAAACCTACATTCATTTATTTTAAACCAGTGAATATTGTTTCACGAGTATATACACAACAAATATACATTGCGTCTATTTTTACGCTTCAGTATTCATGTTACAGAAAAGGAAAATTCTCGTTATAAAAACTGAAAATATTCCTACGTTGTCGCAGTATTTTTCGCAATAAAACAAGTTGCCGTAGTTTATCGACAGCGGAGACTAATTGACGTGCGCGATAGAATTTTTAATGGCCACCCCTAGATTCATTCCAGTGTTTACTAGTTATCCGTTTCCTCTGCATTTAGTTGTTCCAAATTTGAATGGTGACGCGTCGTGTTATTTTCATTAGCTTTTTAGAATTATAAAACTGTCTACATCACGTGTTTCAAAGCCTCCAATGATCACGCTTTGACTGTCAGCTGCACGCTGTAAAGGTAATAAAACTGTATTTTTCAACTGCTAATTCATCCTATAAAATTGAGTTCTTTAATTAAACTATATCTATATAATTAAAATTATATATATAATGTTGTACGCGAAATTAACACTTCCTCGTTGAAAGAAAAGATTACGAAGAAATCGGCCGTCTTAAACCCAAAAATCTAATTGATATGTTAGGGCCAAAAAGTACGTGTATCATTTATTAACAATATATAAGAGAAAAGAGTTACTACCAGACTTCATACCAAGTTAAGTAACAAAGAATAAGGTAATAAATTTGGTGTTGTTCACATTAATAAATTTCCAGTTATTGTTTGAACCTAATAAAATATATATAAAAGGTAATATTAATTTACCTGCAAAAGTAATATCAATTAGGCTTCCTTCGAATTTAAGATAAAACTTCTCGCAGAAACTTTGGCATCTCTCATAAAGTTTAACTGATTTTGTTTTATAATTTAATTTTACATGGATTATGAAATAAGAAAACTTTTTTATTAAAGGAAGAAACTTACCATCCCACTTATTGAATCCGTTTAAGACATAAATATCTGCTTCACTCGTTTTTGAAAGCATTACACTTGTTTGTTTCTATGGGATCTTTTAACTTTCAAATAATCTCGTTATATGATCAAGTAGAATGAATTTTGTGTTGTTTTTTGTTAATCACACTGTGTGTATAAGTACACTGTATCGTCCTGGAATCCTACATGTAATATAAACAAATGATGATAGCCATTTAGTGTAAGCCATCTTGATGGACGAAACATGAAAACGCTTTCCAAAATCCTTTAAAAACCATTCGTATTCACTTCTTTTCTTTGAAAAGTAATTGGGTCGTATAACGCTTTAGCCGAAGCTTATGCCTATCCTCAAATTCAATGAAAATATTTCATTAACTGAGTATTCTCCTGCTTTTCTGTTACGTCTAACTTCCTTTAATTTGAATGATAATCAAGGAAAACACAAAATATTTCTTTTTAAATTTTATTTAACAAAGGGCCAATGTGCCTGTCACCTGATGTTTTATGACACACTACACAGGCACTCACATTGACACTCGCAATTGCGTGTCGGCCTTTTAAGAATTGGTACGCTCTTTTCTTAAAGGACCCTAAGTCAAACTTGTTTGGACTTACATCGTTTTGCAGGTTCCACATAGTGTAGGTGCGTGGCGAAAACTGCCATAAAAATACTCAGTTGTGAAACGAACATGATTAAATCGTTCACTATATACCATGAAATAAAATCTAAAATACCACATTAATAACCAGTAATCTGAGTAAATACAAATTTTAATATGTTTGATAAAAATTCAAATTAGATCGCAGATATACAAGAAGGTTATTTAGATCCAAGAGCCGTTGAATTCTTGGAAATGGTTTGCTGAATACTTCTAAAGTCCTGGGACTGATACCTGAAGTTAATCAATCACATATATGATTGACGAAGACCTGTACATATATAGGATATACCCATATATACCCACTCTTAGCCAAAGGTATTTACTAAACCGTATGTAATTTTTTTTAAATCTCTTATATAATTTTTATATATTATATATTCAAAACTGTTTTTAAATAACTATCATATACTCTTTAATTGCTAATGAAGCGAAATATTTAACTAAAATTAAGTTACCTAATAGGTACGATCTTGAAGAGCGTGACTCGACACACTAAATTCTCCATAAATACGATTTTGTACTTTAATACTCAGTATTAAAAGTAAAAAATCTATTGCCTCGAACGAGAAATTATGAAGAGAGTGATTACAGCATAATTTTATTAATTATATTCTTGATTTCGTAAGCGAAGTAGGAGTAATCATTTAGAAACTCCATTTATTATTAAAGTAAAGCTTTTTAAAGCTCAAAATCTTCTCTTAAACGTTCTAAAACTTAAATAATTTATTTCATTAATGTATTGGCAAAATCTATTCAATAAATGAGAACAGCAGAAATTATTGTACACTCATCATGTATTTGCATATCAACATAGCATTTCAGTTTTTTGGTTGATAATATAAGTGGTCGAAAAAAAAATGTAAAAACTTAAGCACCACAGCGAAGCGCAATGAGATTTTCAAATTCAGCTGTGGACGAAATCATATCGAGTGATTTTACAATAACATCACTATCTTTTGAAATAATTCAAGCAATATTTTTTCTTCTCCAATAACTTTATACTACTAAATATAAGACAAAAACTTCGATAGTCAATCAATACGCATATTGCTAGTATAATCTTATAACTAAACAATTTTCTATATATTCTTAATAGGTTGGAGTCGCGACACGACAGACGCATACATATTTTTTGACAAATAAGTTACTTTACAGTATCTTATGTAATTCTCATGTAAGCAATTTAATAAAACGTTGTTCTATTATGTAATCCCAATTGTTGAGCTTAAAAACTTAAGCTTTCTAAATCAATGAGCATGATGTAAATTAACCAAAGTGAAATACTAAACAGGACTGGAATATTAACTTGCTGAAATTAGACCACAACGCTACACCACAACTTAGCTCGTAAAGCCCAATATTGCTGGCTTTAGTGTTTTAAGTAGAGCATTCAAACTCTCTAATTTTAAACTGATTCTATACTATTACAAAGATGTGAAGGTTTCTCATATTGGTTTAATTTATAGTTAACAAGTAATATATATAGTTATAGTGGATTTAGTAGATATATATATAGTGGGTATAGATGGTATATAGTTTATAGTGAAAAAAACTATCCGTTTACACGCAAAGTCGAGAAGGCAGATCGTTAATAAAGTGCTTAATTAAACTATAACAATCATATTTCCATTGAATTTGACATGCAGACAAACAAGACAGATTAAGACTTAAGATTGAGTGTTATCAAAAATGTATAATTGAATGTAATTTTACATAAATAAAGAGATAGGAGATCCAATGTATCCGACAAAATCGGACATAGATAAAAAATGCGATCATCAATTGTGCAAGAGGCTTCGATTTAGGGATTTCATTAAAGTTATTTACATAACAATTTCTCTTGAAAGAAAACCTTAAGCGATTCAATTTAGCGAAAGCCGTGAAAAATGAGTCGCGACACGGCCAACGTAGATTTATTGCTTGATATTAAATTAAGTAACTGTTTTTTGTCCCGTGGGATTAATTATACTCCTTTCTTTCATAATTATTCTTTTGTACTCTAACTTCAAAAAACTGAAATATTACATGTAAAACTTTCTTATTTGCTCCCGTATGCTGTTCATTAATTTGATAGATATGTCTCTGGTGAAACAACTGTGTGGAAAACAAAACTTTAGTCCGCTATGTCCCAAGAATGTAATAAAGTATATCAGGACAATATAAATGTTCAATATCATAGAGGAGTAACGTTCTTGCTATAGAAAATATACTTTGTACATATTATTGTGAGAGATCTAATACTATGATATTAAAAAAAATCAGTGGCTGTAGGTTAGATTTCTGTATGCGTTTCATAACAATCAGTCTCCTGTGCCTGACACACGCCATCGTCTTTTTTGTACTAAGGCAAGCCGGTTTCCTCATGATGTATTCCTTCGAGCGAATTCTAAATGGAACGGCACAGCCAGGTAACGAATTTACGACTTCAGCGATGAGAGTCGCACGCAGAAGCCACTAGGCTAACACTAAAATATATATACTAAACATAATACTTGCATGCATTTACTTCGATATAATATATATGAAATGCCAAGAAATTGGATCATATAATTTTCGCCATGTCGTAGCCTAATTATTTAAGTTTGTGAGGGCAGTAGCAAAACTATTAAAGTTTCAAAGAGGGTCCGTTGTGCAGAAGAATAGTGCCCAAACTTTATCGTATTTGATAATTGACGAAGTTTAATAGACTAAATTGACACAACCAATAATGTCAGGAGTTTAAATTACATATAAATATGTAATATTATATATAATATTAATACATTTACATTACATACAATAAACTCCAACGATTTCGATAATCGTGACTTGACGTATATTATCCAAGCGTTAAAGCTTTGTATACAGCTACTAGGATAGTATATTTCATAGATTGAGTGAATTTGTTAAATGATTATCTTTCAATATTGTTTCCTGGTTCTAATTTAAAGATAAAAGTTCATTATAATTCCGGTCACGTTTTGCATTATGATAAAAACAAGTTGGGATTAAAGTCTAAAACATGATTGCCGCATTTAGGAACATCTTGGACGCAAATTAAGTGATTACTTCGGAGCCATTCAAACATAATTTAGATATTGGGACGCTTCGCTCAAAGTTTAAATCGAGGTCTCAGACAGCTTTACTATGTTACCAACTCTTGAATTGAATATGAAATATATTTGAGCTTTATTTTCTACTTGTTATGACCGTATTTATGAAGGAAAGAAAGTTTTATTAAGAAGTAGGTTCTATACTAATCTGTCGTTTTATAAATTGTATTTAATTATGAGAATTAATGACCTTTTTTGTTAAACATTAAAAAAATAATATTTAGTATATTATGTCCGATTTAAACTTACGTTTATTAATCAAATTGTCCACTTTCTATTTTGGTTGTTTTCAAAATTATTCTTTTATTTCTTGTTACAGATGTTTGTAAAGCTGAAAGGATCAAATAAATAATGCATCGTTAATCGTAAGTAATTAACAATGCTACACAGAACATCTTCGTCTCGGCGCCGGAGGGCATCAAGAAGTGCGGCAACATCGCCTCAGACTAGATCTCCGAGACCTTCTGCACAAACATCGAGACGCGCCTCATTAGCAACTACAGAAACTGACGATGAACTAGAACCTCCACCACAACGCAGCCCAAGGGCAAGTCTTGCTCCAGATGCAGCTCTAGACTATCAAAGGAGTCCTCGTCATTCCCTCGTACCAGAGACACGGTCAGCTAGAAACTCTATCACTCCAGAAACAACACTTGTAAGAAACACACTCACTCCCTCAAGGAACAATCTTGGTGTCGAACAGGCCTACGGATCTCGCCTGAGCTTAAATCCACAAGACTTTAATCGCTCACCACGTAACAGTCTCATCCCAGACGCATCAGCAAGAACACCACGACGAAGTTTAATCCCAGAAGGAACTTCATGGAACCAACCTAGAAACTCTTTAGTGCCAGACGTCGGTAGAAGTCCCAGACATTCGGTTGCAAACATACAAATTGACCCCGCAAGAAACCAAAAGAACCTGGGTCCAAGTCCTCGAACAAGTCCTCGTGGCAGTATAGCACCAGATGCGTTAAGAAAAGACTTTGCCGAATTAAATAGGGCTCCTAGAGGTTCATTGATACCCGAATCGCAAAGGAGCCCAAGAGGCAGTATTGCTGCACCTTCTGAAAGAAGCGGCCGAGGCAGTTTAGTCACTGGAGATATAGACGCTTCAAGATTAAGCCCCAGGGGAAGTTTGACATTAACTTTTCAAGAACCATTAGTTTCGAGGGAAAGGAGAGCAAGTGATGAAAGCCAAACAGCTGGTAAGTATTGAGTTTCTAATTATAACATTCTTTTATATACTCAGTACTACGAGATTAACATTATAATATCAAAAAACAAGAACAAATTGACCGACTTGCACCTCCACACGTTTGTAGAATGACGAACGAACATTAATTAATTAATGAGACATCGTATTAATATGATTTACTTCTAAGGAGGCAGAGGTCGTGTCTCCCCGTATCGGTCGTCTTTGGGAGGTCGTCAAGGTACCGGTCTATCAGATACAGGATCGCGGAGAGCGTCCAGTTCTGTCAGCCAAGTGAGATTTATTTGTTTTATTATATTAATATGGTTTAAGTAATAATAACATACAGTCTATTTATAATCTAAATTAATGCAGGTGTCAGGTGATGAGCAACGAAGGCTGTGCGGGGAACAGACCAAATATAACGATCGCACGGGTCTGGGTTTGGGCGTGGGTTTGACTACTTATGGTTCAGTTGCCTATCAGCTAAAAGATGCGAACATGGAAGCAACGGGCACGATAGATTTTGTTTGCCGAGCTGCTAAAATTATGAATAGAACTAGTGAGTATTTTAGTCACAGATTGTGTTAAGATATTAAGTGGTCACGGTGACGACACGCACGCTGTCAAGCACGCGAAACGTCGGAAAAATTTTAATTTAAAATTATGTAATTAATTATAAGTTTATAATACATAGCTTCAATCCGTTTAAAAAGCGTTTTCTTAATGTGTAAAAGCTATGTTACAATAATATGTTAAGATATTTTTTTAATATAAATAGACAAAACGAACTCAAAATTAAATTATTTACACATTTCTTAAGGAATCAAGTAAATATGTGATGTTTCTTTCAGTTGTGATGACAGTATTTTTAGCTGTCCTGTCAACTCTCCCAGTTATTATGATGATTATGGGTAAGTGAAAAGTATACTGGTCCATTTTTTTGGTCAATAACGTTAACTACTATATGACGATTCTACCCTAGACGCTGGCTTGTAATCATTTTTTTACTTTTATATATTGGAACTGGAACAGAAACTGCAAACTGTTTAAATACCAATAATTTTAAGATCTTTACTTTTTTATTATTAATTACTTAATATGTCATGTCATTATGATAGTATATATTATGTGATATAATTAACCGACATAAAGTAATCTAGCTCACATGAATTAATATAACAAAAAACAATAACTAACCTTAAAATATAATAACAAATATATATTATTAAATTATTAGGCAAGGATCCGAAGATACTGGAATTCTTTGTCTCAGGTCTCAATCGTCAGCTCTTCAATCGCCTGTGGTGCCGACTAACCTTTTTACTATTTCCTTAAAAGGCCGTATAGCTCTATGAACCCCCGAACAAAGGGTCTCGACACCGAATGGAACAAAATCATATTCTGAGCCTGTGAGGCTCTAGAAAGGTTCCTGTAGTAGACGAAGGGTACGCGTGAAGCCAATAGCCGGCATCATGCGTAACCACGGCTAAAAGCCTAGAACACACCGAACCTGTACTACAACTCAAAAAATTGTCATAAGTCAATTTGCCATTTATGTCGTCCCAGCTCCTCTGTAAATTAGAAAATAGAAAATTTTGACATGGGCATGCATTTAAGAAAGCGTTTTAGATTAGATTAATGCGAGGTAGACAAGTTATAATTATACACAAAGTTTTAACGGTATCCTACACCCTAGTTTAGTAGTAGTAGTAGTAGTAGGTTAGTTTATAGGGTATCTATATATATATTTGCATCCAGCAAATAGATATATAGATAGGATAAGGATAGGATACGGTGTGGCTTCGATGAAAGGGTTCTTAAAAGCAATGTTAATTGTCAATTGAATGCATAGGTTTCAAGTTACGTTTCTGAGCAATTCTGTTAAATTAAATTAAAAATTGCCTTTAATCTATTCAAAAAACTACGATATTTTCAATTTATTCACGTGTAAAAGTTAAATCATGTATAGGACATATAAAACAGGACATTGATTGAATAGAACATAACATAAATTCCGAACACCCAGAAGCGGTGTGAGGTATTTCATGAATATTCAGCTCGCATTCGAATTAATATCTACCTGACAATCTATTGTCTACACTCAATCCATATTTTGTTAGTTGAATATATTATATGTACTTGTATGATTATTAGAAAAGCAAAATACTATCCGATATAAGAAGAATCAAACTATTATTAGAAGGAAACTGAATTATTTATTTATATATTCATACTTTAGTTAGAGAAGTATAAATAAACATTCATAATATATATATCTTGTTATCACAATAATAAATAATCTAAACATTGACTATGATCGTGATGGATGTAATATGTAACTACTATGTCAAATTCTATCTTTTAATTGTGTATTTCAAATTTGCACGTTATTACGTGTGGCAGAATATGCGAAGTTTTGATTGTAAATATTGGTAATGAACGAGAAAAACATCGCATTTAACGATAATCGAGAAAAATAGAAATCTCTTTTCCCGAATTGTTTGGAGAGATACATAAATGTGGTAAAACCTTTTTTAATTTAAATTTTAATTACAAATTCCCAAACAACTACACAATAGTATTCCTAATATAATTATTTTCAAAAAGTATAGAAAATTAAACTTCAAGTCTGAAATGTCAACGATAATTTAATCGCGTAGAACGCAATCCTTACAATGTTGGACGATTAATAATTCACAAGCTCTCAGCCTAACGAAACTCGAACAAAATACACAATTCGTTTTAGAATAATATCATTACGACTTACGGATGCGTAAATCACATTTCAAAATTGGATATTTTTCAGAATATACGGATAAAGAGTGAATACATATTGACAATAATGTTTTAGAAAATCATAATCAATATTCTCTATTCATGTATTATTTTGTAAAATAGCGTAATGTAACGTTATGATTTCACATTGCCTAATATTCGAATTCGCTGTTTCAAACAAACTTGAAACGTATTTACGTTTTAAATGTACGCCAATCTTTCAACAATTTGTACGTTATTCAATTAAGAGAATCGCCTTATTGCGTTAACAATCAACTCGCTTATAAAATTAAGCATATTTAAAAAGTTTGCACGTTTAATATAAGTGCAAAGTAATCAGAAAGCACTTACATTTATTTAATGCTATATCTACAGTATATGTTATAAGCTTTCTTTCCTAAAATATATGACAATAATGGTAAATATAAATGTTAAAATAAATTCAATAAAAATACTTGTGGTTTTTGCTGATTGTTAAGCAAAAACAAAAAATTTCCAGAAAACACAGCGGATTATTCTTTAAAATTGACCAACGCGCTACCGAATATATTTCGCTCTGGATTAGTACTTACTAGTCACGCGCTTAACGAAGAATTCGAATAAGAGGTACCTTAACTCCTTGGTTGATTTTTGCAGACGGATTTGGACAATTCTGCTGATTTTAAACATTGGTAATGATAAGGAACTACAACGTTAATGTCCTGTAAGAGGTTACTGTTCTGTATTTAACCATTTAGCCGTTTGTATAAGAATATAACACCGGCTAAACATCTCCGATCATACAATAACATCATATTCAATTTTCTAGAGAGATTTCCGATCATGTCTACGCATTCTGCATAATACCGTAATGGCTACAAGCCAGCGTTTCTTCTTATTGTTGGAATTTATATTCATATTTTCAGCTTTTTCAATCCTATCTTGTGTTAAGGCGTTCAATATATCCGCGACTGTCCGGCGGAGCCTCGTCTACCTGTCTACATGGTGGTGGGAGGTGCAGCAGGAGGTGTGGGCATTTGTTGGTTATTGTGGGCACAGTTGGCTAGCCGCAACTCTAATTCTTCAGCATCGGTGCCTGAGACAATACTGGCCTATTCACTCACTGCATTTCTTATCGGATGGTAATTAATGTTCATTAAGCTAGTATTAAAAACTTAAATGTACTAGTAGTTTGCGATTAGGATTATTCTAGGAGGAAATTTGTTACTACTCAATATAATACCAAAAAAAAAAAATAGTTTTTCAATTTCACTTGCAAATAAAGTCAAAGTTAAATCAATTATTTTAATAAGGCCTTTTATAAAGGCATTTTCAAATTCAAAATTACAGGTTAAAAAAAATAAAAAAATAACCCCTTCCAAAAGGTAGTTTCATATGAATGGACAAGAAACTTCAAGCTTAATCTTTTAAAATTGTTTTTACAATATTTTGTTTACATTGTGATAATATAAATAAGAAGAACAATAATTAGTTTCCATACCTATAGACTTGTAGATTTATCTACGAAAATTAATATAAATGCTTGGATATACAAAATCTCCAATTTTACCTTAATATAAAGTCTTGAAAGCTATAAGCGTATGTTATATGAACACAGTACACCCGCACTTGTCCTCGTTTTTTCGTCAAACGTTCTTGTGTCGCTAATTGGGACATTTCCCGAGAGGTCTTCACGAGTGGGGGAGTGCTATTGGACATTCTATTGTCAGCGATTTACATAGACATTGTTAATTCGTATATTTTCAAGATACCCGACTTGAAAACATTAGACGTAGAAACGTTATTTTTGTAAATGTAATATACGAACGTATATTTTCTTTACTAAGAGTATAGCATAGTCTATAGTATAGGCTTAAAAAAATTGAAACATATTTAATTGTAGGTTCGCATTTGGCAATTACTGGACCCTGGGTATCATGTGGCCAGACTACGCACCAAGCCTCTTTGATCCAAACAAGTGGTGCCACCGTACTCTCTACGTATTTGCTTTAACTCAACTTGGTGTCATGTGGGGCGTTCTGGCTTTGATGTCACTATTGCTATTAGCCCTTGTCGTCTGCCAGGTAAGTTAAAATAAAGAGATTCACTTTAGATAAGTTTTTTCTAACCATCATATGATCTTAAATCTTAGTACACATAATTGTCTAATCTTACTATATGTAAAAAGGTCTTCGGTTGTGGCTGGCTGGGGCCCCCTCGCTACAAGTAGCAACGGCGCAGCGTCGTGCTCGAGTTATGGCACCGAAACATCAACAACACCATGGACGTGGCTGGAGCGCTGCTGCCCTTCACTCAAGTCGTCCGCCCAGAGCTCACCATCCATGTCCAGGAAGTGCTTACTCAAGCAGACGGAGATAAACCGAAAATAGAGATCAATGAACCCGAGGACGATAGGAGTCCAAAGGGTCCAGCTTGATGGTTATTCGCCGTGCTTCCGAAGAAGCACGTTCATTTTGAGACTTCGGACATTATTTACTACTTCTGACTAGTAACATTTTGAGAACTTGAACTTCTCTTTAGTGTGTAAGTTTTTTGGTTTGGCAACCTAGAAAGAACTACTTTTCGCTCGTTTAGTATCAGAAATTCGTAAGAAAATTATGATACAAAATGTATGAGGATTCGATACGCGTTTCAGCAGTAGTTTTGTATGATGAATTTAAACACAGATAAATAATAAAGCAACAATAGTAAAGTGTTTTCAATAAATTGAAACAACTTGTCAGCTAACGTAAATAAACGAGACTTTAGTGATTCACGCAAAATTTCGATAAAATGGGAATGAATATTTAATTGGTCAAATTAATGATAATAAATTCTTAAAAACCGTGATGTTTCCGACATTAAAAATATATATCTTTAAAAAAAAACAACGAAACTTTAGTATATTATTATATAGTTTAATATAGCTTAAAGCAACTGTAAATATGAAATATTATTTTAAAAAATCATGATTATAAGTATTCATTTACATTTATGTAGTATCGATGCACTATTACCTACGTATATATTTTTGGTGTGTGTTTAAAAATCGGTGTTATATTTATTTATTATAAAACTTAGGTTCAAGGTGCAATAAATAAAATAATGAAAACGTATATCCACAGACTAAATAAAATAAATTAATTTTAAAGACACAGTTTCAAAAACTTTAATGACAATCTTGAATCTGTTTAATCGTCGAAAATGCATGGATCAGGCTTTAATAATGAATATTGTGGAGACCTTTGTATTTTTCATATGTTGTAAATGTTAGAAAATATATTTACGCTTTCAGATGCAAAAATTATTTACTATAAATGAATAATAGATATATGATGACAATTTTTAATATTGCAGTTTATATTAAGAAAATAATATCAAATTTCTTATTTATTTCTATTAATTCACGAAATCTCCGTAATTACTAAAGCATGTAAACCGTTAGTAAGCCAAATAAATCTATATACAATGAAACACAATATTTTTTATGTTCGTGTACCGTGAAATTTTATTATTTCAGATTACCTATTTACCAATTTTCCTGATAGAAAATCGATCGATAAGCAACATTGTAAAAACTAATATATATTAACTGGAGCGACGTTTGTTAAAGCGACCGAAGGAGTAGAACACAACACGTAATAACATTTCGCTATATACGTAAGCATTTACAACATATCACAATTAAATATATATTTTGCAAAATTCAACTGTTTAAACTTGACCAACAATTATTTTCCTGACATACTTTAAAAATGCACACAATTAAAAGATGTTCCTAACTGTACAACTATCCAATTATATATTCCAATAAAATTTATTTTTAAAAATCTTACACTATAATAAATCTATAGAGTCATATTAAGTTCTCAGATACGACTCTTTAATTCTTTACTGAGGCAGCTAACACAGTAGTCACCCCTGTCTAAGCCAATCATCGCCCAATACTGCTTATATAGATATCGAATTTCATTGCAAAAATAATTATCTTAAACCACTTTAGTTCAAAAGCTTTATACGTCCTTCAAATCGTCCTACACAGACCAATTTACCGAAAATGCTTATTGCTTAAGATACCCAGTACCAAATTGATCAATGAATTTATTTTGTACGGTGCTTTATTTCGTAAAAATAACATTTGTATATTAATGCAATGCGATTAGAATTGAAGCATAGATATAATAAGTGTCTATTAATAAATACTTTATATGATACTATATAGAATTGCCTACATGAATATACCAGGTATGAAATTGTATGCGCATTAGTGCTTTTGTTATTTTTCTTCTTTAAATTCTTTGTATGGGAGGAGCCTATAAATTATATGACTAATTGACCTTCATTATTGTATCAACTATTAGATAGGATAAGTGTAATATAATATGAACGCTTTTTTTCTACATGCGACTAACAGTTTCCTTTGTAAGTTTGTGTAAATGAAAAATAACATATTGTGCATAACATGCATGCATAACCTCAAACTTTTATTAAATATAATTTAATATCAAGTTTTCTATTACTCGATATAGTTATAACTAATGTCTTAGATAATATTCTATGTAAACTGTTTGTCATTGATAAAATGATTTATAAAAAAATACAATCATTCGGAGAGATGATACTTAAAATAATTAGAATGTAATTGAAGCACTATGTATGTATACCTAAATACATTGTAACCCTCGTACCCCACTAACGAGTAGACATATATACAGTAGACAGCTACGAGGCGTAGACATACGACAGTAGTCATATCAAATAATTTTAAAATTATTAGAATCGATTTGTAGTGTCAAAAATCTTTTACAAAAAGTATTACCAATTTATATATTTTGTATAAAATCTATAGATTCGTAGAATTGTATTGGTATAAAATAAACGAACTTGATTCGGGAACATAAAATACGTAGCACTTGGTAGTATTTTTATAGGTCAATATTGTACTATGTCGTAGAATATAATATTTATGCAACATATATGTAAATCGTCTGTAAATTAAACGGAATGAATTAAAATAATTATGCATCTGTGATTTGTTTTATTCACTGGGTATTATTCCTTGGTCACTGAACTTTTTGTAGTCCATTGATCGATAGATCCAAATTAGATTTTGTCTTTTAATTTCAGTCAAATAATTAATAATATAATTTTGGTCCACGTAAATCATTCTAAAACGCAACTCGATTTTTTTCCGTTTACTCTTTATTTTTAATACATTAGTTAACATAGTCACGATTATATTACTACGATACGATTATAATAGTATTATATTATACGAAATTCAAATGATTATTTATTTTTAAATGAGCACCGGACCTTTGAAAACAAATAACTGTTAAAAGAGGTTAAAACACTGGCTACGAAAGAATACAAATTCGTTTGGATTAGAAACTGGTACATTTTTTACATAGAAACGAAGAGTCTCCAGCCATTACAATAAATTCGGAGCGGTATTTATCAAAAAAAATTTAGATTCTACTTTGCATTTGTGTTTTTATAATATCTTCAATTATTTCACGGCGTCGTTCATGTATTTTTCAGTGGTTATAGCAACGGTTTGTTTTTTGAGTTACAATTTCACACAAAAGTCGAGATTTTCCCGCCTTAATAAGAATCTCTGCACCACTCGGTACCTTTAGATTTTCCTTTAAATGTTGAATAATAACATTTTATAATAATATGCTCTAGTATATCTTGAATATAGTTTTATAAACGGAATCTTGGTTAAACGATAAGTTTGACGACAGAAAACTTTGTGGGGGTATTTATATTATATTATTATTTATATATACATAAAAAAATATGGGGGAGGTTTGTTAATCTATATATCTCGTAAATTGCAGGCATATGAAAGACCAGAACGGAACTGCACTAATGTGGAAACTTTGTGGCTAACTATACCCATCAATTCGCTTAGAGCTGATGATCGGTGTTATCTTCATATCGGTGTAATCGAATTATAATAAACTATGTCGTAATAATTATAATAATAAGTACCCCGTGTGGTACTCTAAGCCTCTGATACACGTTATAAAAGATAAACTAACCCTAAAAGCCCACAGACGTTGAAAAATTTATAAGAATATATCCAAAAAGTGCATGCTATCTTATGAACAGCATATAAAAAATAACATGGCTAAAAATCCTAAGGCGTTGTGGTCATACTTAAGTAAAAATAGGCTTTTTTGTTAGGTGTTAATCAATTCTTTGAGAGCGTCTTTCACTCTCCCGCCAGATGTTATATATAATAACATTCACATAACGGAATATGATCCTTTTAAAGCTATAAATAATTTAAATATAAATAAGGGTCCAGGATGTGACAGAATACCTGCAATTTTCCTACAAAGATGTAGTAAGGAACTTGCAACACCACTATCACATATCTGTAATCTCTCCCTTAACACATTATGTACATTCCCTTTAAAAAGGAAATAAATGTGCTTATTTGTGTTGTATTATGTAGTTCCAAGTCATAAAAAAGGTTCCAAAAAAGAAATTGGTCACTATCGACCTATCTCAATCCTTAATTCTTTTCACAAACTTTTCGAAAAACCGGTACATAATGTTATAAGTCCATTACTAAAAATCGCTTAACTACTTCTAACTTGACTATATACTGCGAGGTGACGAGGGTGACCAAATTGACGCTATCTATACGGATATAGAAAAAGCTTTTGACCGCGTTGATCATATATATCTGTTACATAAGCTTTACTCCCTTGGAATACATATTGCCACGTATTCCAAGGGAGTAAAGCTTATGTAATTACAGATGGATGAAGTCATACATACATAACCCCAAGGGTCAATACTTATCGTCACGACTTATTATTATTTAATGCTTATTTATACGATATAAAATACTGTTTTCACTTTTCTAGACATCTTAATTTTGTTTTGTCAAAAAAATTTCTTAAGATTAAAATCCATTGATAACTGTAATCAAATGCAACAAGATCTTAATAGGCTAGAAATAATAATATTACAAACAAAATAAACTATCAATAAATATAAATAAAGGTAATTAAAAAAAAAACAATGTAAATACAACCTTTTTAGGTCTGGGCCTCAGATTTCTGTATCTGTTTCATTTGTCAATCGAATAGGGAACAGCCTTCTGTGAACAGCCTTCTGTGCCTGACACACGCCGTCGACTTTTTGGGTCTAAGGCAAGCCGGTTTCCTTACGACGTTTTCCTATACCGTTCGAGCTAATAATAAATGCGCACATACAAAGACAGTCTATTGGTGCACAGCCGGGGATCGATCTTAGGACATCAGGGGTGAAAGTCGCACGCTGAAGCCATTTGAACTTTTGTTTAGGAGCAGTGCAGTTAATTTATTTTAAGATTGATCTTAGTTGTATATACAAAGTACATCACATAAGAGGTATTAGTGTTATAATAGCTGTGTCAACTGTTAAGCTATTAATTCCATTATAAGAGTTAAACTAAGCTCAGTTTAAATCGAAGTGCCTCAAACTTTTTTATACAATATATATATTTACATGGAGGCTTTTTACACTTTGTCCTTTTTTCAATCACCTAAAATTACCTCACGATCATCAAAATCTAGTCGATAAATGCTATTTTTCCTCGTCAGAACTTGAGATTCACGCGGTGTCGAATATCATAGTTTTATCTGCAAACGATGCCTTCGGGGTATACGCGTTTCAGTATCTTTATCGCATTGAGAAGAAAAGGTTTGATATGTTATTTAAGAAAATCTACAATTGTACTAGTAGTGATATGTTCTACTTATATATACTATACTAATAATAAGTACTTTTTTTTAAATAAAATTATAGCAATATATCGGCTAATTAGATAAAAATACATTATTTAATAAAAACTATATAGTTCTACCTTCTACTTTTTTTTACTTATAGAGATATCAGCCTCAGAGTGCTTTTAATAGGTGTCTTGGCCAAATGGTGATTGCGGATGAGCAACTGGACATATACCCAATACACCTAGGAAAGACACTTCATACATTACATAAACCACAACAATGATTCACAGTCAATGAACCGACGTTATACAGAATTATTAAGCGTTGAATAATTTATTATTATAACATTAAATACAACTAGGTTTGTTTAATAATGTCAATCAAGTAGTTTCATATGACCTTCGTTATGTTGACAGTTATAAAAACGAAGATAAACATGTATTGATGTTTTTGTTCTAAATACGATTTAACGTAGACTGAAAATAACATATGGATAGAGTATGTGCCTTAATCCGTCATAACCTGTGAAAAAATAAAGACGAGTGCTATAACAATATATAAACAATAAAATATAATTAGTAACTGCCAAAATAATGAAGCTTTTAAAAGTACTAAACATAAATTTATTACATATCTAAACGTTTCAAGTCATACTATGCAATCAGGATTGTTAATAATCATCATTGTACATATAGTGATATCTGTGTAAAAATAAGAAATAGATGCAGATATGCATGGCCAAATAGTGTGTATTCATTTAGATTTGTTAATAATATTCTTGGAATTTCAAAATAAATAAATAATAAAAATGAACTTTGACCACTGTTTAAAACATTGTAATTTTTTTTCAATGTTTATCCGTCCTCTCGCAATGATATTAAAGTAATTTTTCTTCTGTGGGAAACCTTTTTATCTTGCCCAAAGGCTGTTGTAAAGTGGCTACCATCCATCAAGGCTTCCTGTGGCCTAGCTTGTGCACGCGTCCAGGGTTAAGTTGTGCTTCACGGAAATAAGCTGATATAAAAAATACATTTCTGTATTTAAAACAGGCTTACCTTATATAATTTGTTAGTAGTTTTAGGTAGTATGTATATATATATATATATATATATATATATACATATATTATAAATATTGTTTGATATTTGTTTTTTCTGTAAAAAGAACTAATCCTCCTACCTACTATAATAAATTATTATATTTTGCTTGACCTCCTGACTGTAGGCTATGTATGAACCACTAAGCCACGGAATAAAAATATCCTAAAGATGTCTTTAAGAAAATGTTTTAACGGATGTAAATGAAAATATCGTATTTACATAATTCGACAGTGAGTGCTTAACAGGAGTTGCGGTTGGAAAGAAATGTAAATTAACGTTTTTTATGGAAGTTTTATGTAATTTTCAGATTAATTAATTATAAAAAAAAACACCTCACAATCAACTATATACAAATAGGCATCCAAATGTCATATAAATTTTCATAATGCCAATAATAAGTTGTTTATAATTGTTGTGAAACAAAATATATGGTATAAAAACACCTTAACTTTAAAATGTAATTACCATCCCGTTTAACGCATTACACGGCAGTGATCTATAACTTCTTCTAATCATTGTAAATATTAATATTACTTCCTCGGTAAAACTAACTAATCTTCTTAATAACCTATGGCGGCGCGGGTTGTTAAATATATATTTATACCTATTTAAATTAATATTTAATAGTGGATTGTATTTATTTAATTTATGATTGCTCAATAATTGGAATAATTGGTTTAAAAAACTAATTAGTTTAACACTTCACAGATGTAGAATAGCACTGTATATAATTGTTAATAACAAACAGCAAATTTAAAAGTTTTAAAGAAAGCGGTGCGAGCGTGCTGCTCAACGAAACACTGAATGAATGAAACACATAACATGATGGGAATTATTATAGGTGTGATGGGATATGCGTCTAAGAAAATTAGGATGGATATATTGATGAGCAACCATTAATATAAATGCGAATTCGGCGCAACCAACCTATTTATAATTAACGAATCAATTTGACCTAATTGTTCGATATATTAAATTTTACTGACTGTCGTGCATTGAAGAATATATGAATATCAATTATTTAATTAGTCTGCTTAAAATAAGTTTCTGTTCATTATCAAGACTATATATACAAGCAGCTAATCTATAGGTAATCTAAGCAGCTATCCGACATTTACTAAACGTAGTCTCTCATTTCCGGTGCTTTGCGACTTTGACGTCACGATTGTTTTCCATTTTTAAATTAGTATGTTTCTGATTAATTTCTAATACCCTGGTAACACTGAAAATGTTTAGAAAATGAAAAACGGCTTATTGTAGAACGTTGCCAATACTTTTATTATTTTTCGGATTATTGTCCGTTCCTCTCTACACATCGTCGCATTCGATGGAACCACTGAGAAAAGCAGTGGGCCCATTCTTCCTTAAGGGTCTTTTCTATGGCATTTTCGTAGGTTTCACCGCATCTTCAGGGCTCGTAAAGCTCGTATCTCGTAATTTTATTTTTAGTTCTTGGGAATAAATGAGCCCAGAGCCCCAGGTCAGTACCATATGGCGGATGACTCATTATCATAAGACCTGCCATAGTCAAATATTCACCAGTTCATGCGAAGGTGTTTCTGGTTATCGGTGAAAGTATGGGGAATCCATCTGGTACAAAGCTTCGTGACGCCTAAATGTTCGTGTAATATTTTTTGAACTTGACTCATACCACTGCCTAGGCTTGCCCGTATCTCCTGATAGGTCACTCTCTTATCTTCCTATGTCATGCGTCGCACAGCACTGATGTTATCTTCAGTAGTCACTGTTAAAGGACTTCCCTCACGCGGATCATCATTGAGATTTTTACGTCCACGCTTTAACTCGTTACACCAATAATTGTAAATAGTGGCACGAGATGGGGCTTCATTAAGAAATGCTAATCGCAGCCTATTATAGGTTGGTTGTTGAGTAAGCCCACAACCAAAGTCATAATAAATCATTGACCGAAAATTTTCTCGCGTTAAGTTCATTTTCACGTGTTTTAGATTAGACAACAAGAGTTTTATATTTGCCGCCAATTTACAAAAACAAATGAATGCAATACACTACATTAGGTAACCAAAGAGTTCTAAAATTGAAATTTAAAAAAGTTTTCATTAGCAATGTTTCTAACTGGCCAGTTCTAAACATTTTCAGTGTAACCCACGTTCCATTAACGTTGGAAAGAATATTTGACTGAACGAGGCCACAATTTTTTGCTTGTTTGCTTCTTAATACTATATTATTAATATAATAACATTGTTTGAAATAAAAATAATTTGCGTCAAATGCTTGGATATATATACTCTAACGTTTTTGTTTTCATATAGCATTAACACGAAAAACCCATCATCAAATACGCCTACCCAAAATTACTGTTCAACAAAAGGGTGTTCTAGATAAAACTCGATATTGTACAACAACTCTCCATTATAAAGAGATTACATTACAATATATCAAAGGGTATAATAGGAAAAGGTTTGTATACGAAACAGAAAAAAAAACGTACAAAGTTACGTCAAACGTCAGACTAAAGTCCCTTTTTCATTTTTAAGAGATTAGATTTATTCTTAATAGAAAACACATTAATGTAATATCCATTTTATAAAATATTAAGAAGAATATGACTCGATATTCGCCCACTCGAGAATCAAACTAATAACAGCTTTTTAAATAACCAAATTATCTCTTTACTGACATAATTCTTTAGTTTAACGTTTCTCCATAAAACACTAGAGTTTGTGCGGAAAGAAAAGCGGCGTAGCGGTTATGGGGACTAATACAATTCTTATTTGCAAATTACCTTATATTACGCAACAGTGTTGTCAACATGAAAAGCTAATTTACTGCTGCGACCGGAAATTCCACGAAGGGTCTCTTCCGCATATACTCTATAAATAGTAAGCCGAATGTATACCTGAAGGAAACTTAATAAGCAATTTATTTTATATTAAATGTAATGACGGTAAGCACACGAACAGTATTTTAATAAATAAGTTTTCTATTAAAACTGTAATGACTGATTTAACCTTTTCGACAATAACGATTTATATAGCTAATAAGACTAATAAAAGATGTTCTGTCTCTAATAAGGTGGTGATAGACTATTTCATAAGTAAGGTGTGTCCAAGTAAGAAATGTAAATACCCAATTCTTGTACATTGCTGTATATAAAGAGCTCTATATTTTAAAGGAAAAGCACTGACGGAGTAGGGATCGAGTGTTGGAGAAGTAGGGATCCGAATTACAAGAGTTCTTGGGAGGGACCGCGCTGAAACGTCAATAAAGCATCGTCAGCGTTCCGCAAATGGCCCTTAATTCTTTCTACTTGTGAGAATTACGATATTGAGGCTTGTATCCCTTGACGTTCCAACGTCTGTAAAAAGTAAATATGTGCGCATTTTATGAGCCTACATCTTCAAATAATATAAATCTCCTTTATTAAAAAGAATGACACAGAGTAGAAAGAAACCTAAGAAAACACATCACATTCTTTTAAATTATTTATTTATTTATTAAGGAACATCAACAGATTACATGTATACATTTTCTAATTAACAATATTGGGTTTTATTCTAGCATGCAATCTAATAATAGGTGTACACAACATTGACTCTAATAAATGACAGCGGACAGAGTTACTTATTTGTATATTTAAACATAAATAAATTGAAACGTGGAAAATATTACATGACTTATGGCTGAGATGACTGAATTTTTTTCTTAAAACTACGAAGTGAGACATAATACACGTCAAGAGCATATCTACAATTACATTGGTTAAAATTCCTAAGTATTCTACTGAGGAGGGAAATTAGGTAACAAATGTTATTTTTCGTTGTTTATCCTATATGCATTATTATAATAATATTTAAGTACAGTACCCAACCGAATGGGATGGGATACGTAGAAGATATTTTGTTTTACATTCAAATTAAATTACTGAATGTTTGGAGTTAATACTAATATAAAATTAGAACAGTGTGAGCCTAATGGTTTCAACGTGCGACTCTCATACCTGGGGTGGTGTGTTCGATCCCCACCTGTGCACCAATTGACTGCCTATGTAGGCATTTAACACTATTTTGTAAGATGAAGAAAAAAATCGTAAGAAAACTGGCAGCCTTTAGTCCTAGAAAAGTAGGCGCTATATGTCAGACACAGAAAAATGGTAAAACTTGCTGAGGCTAGTTCTTCTCAGAACAAAGCCTCCTGGTAGTTTTGCGAACGTATGGCGTAATCTTGCTCTATCGCGAATTTTGTAAACTTCTATGACATTCATAAGCAAGACGCTTCTAAACTGAATAAACATATTTTGATTGATTCGATTTGATTAAGAAGACTGATCACCGGCATGTCTATTAGAAAAACAAATGATCACGAAACAGATACAGATATCGTAAATATACTAATTAAATATTAATAAAAAATGCATTGACATATAATCAATGTTGGTTACATACGTGATTTAATATATTAAATTCTAAACTAATGCAAAAATCTCAAGAACACGAAATATATACAGAAAATGATTGAATTGATGAAATGAATTTTTGACTTTTATCACTTTCAAGACACTCCAATTGAGTAAAGTTAAAATAGCTTGCAACGCGCTGTATTTCTTAACCTCTGATTGATGATCTGCCAACCCTTTGAAAGATTAGTTCCCTATAATGATAAATAGGCGCAGTATATTAGGATGACACCTTAAGATTTATGGATGTTTGTGGAGGCATCTTTCCATTTTGTCCACATACTTGTGGATTTAAACGTATTATTTATAATATTTAACAAAATTCAATCCATATAACAATCACGCTTCAATCAACTTCGATTGACACATTGCTATAACATATATATATATATATATATATATTCTACGTTATGTTACGATTTGGACTTTTTGATTGTGCTTTAAAATTGAAAATCAAGAACGCAAAAAGTGAATCTTTTGCACAAAATGTCTTAAAATTACTCTCTTAATAATTAATTATTCATTAAGAACTTCCGAACAAAGTTTTAACAAAGCATTTGATAATATCAAAGAAAAATCAAAATTTAGCAAATGTACAAAATAAATGCGGTCGTGTGGAACGGGTCACTATTTGTTTTTTACCATTTCTCTACGTAACGGCTTTTTGATGTTAATTTTATTACACGTTATAACGAAATCAGAGCTCTCTTTTTAGCCAACCATATTAAGCAGTTTCTCTGCTGTAATGTTTTTATTAGATGTTAATTTAGATGCTAAGTGAAGGTCGGTCGGAATTGCCCTATCGCGAAGTTCAAGGAACAGGCGTGGTGTAATAATATAGCAACAACTAAATACTATATTATTTAAAAAATATATAATAATATGTCCAAATTTTATTTGGTTTCTCAAGTGAATTTTTAATATAGAATCAGTACTCTGTAACTCTCAATACGATATAGACTTCTTGAGTTTTAACCGTGATATCTCAAAGTTAAAATGTCAGCGCTCCTATTGAGATAACCATATCAGAATCAGTACTGCAACTGCCATTGAAACTTCTTAAGTCGAATACTTTTCATACAACTACCTATAATAAAAAGCTTTTTAAATAGATCTCAACAGAGTCTTTGCTTGCTTTGTATAGAATCTAGGGCTGAGGGACACAAATCCATTAATCGACGAGCTGATCCCAGAGCTGGTACTCTTATAATCTGTAATCGGTAGACCACGAACGAACACGGTATTTTGACAGGACCAAGTTTCTATGTCTTTTGAACAGTTATGACTGTAAAGAAGCAGCCAAAATCATTCAAAACATATAAAGAAAGTTGCCTGTGTAGCCGGAGAGATCCAACACGGCTGTGGGTATTTGGATCATAAGTTTGACTACAATTCATTATAAATAGCTTGACTTATTATCTAGCTTGACTAATCAAACTTTTTATATTTTTTCATGTACAGCTTATGTTAAGGTTATATTGTATGTTAAATTTGCATAATGTTAAGAACAGGTACTTGAGAAGAGATTAAATAATATGAAACTGTGTCAATTTAACACCGACAATAGAATATACGATTTACCTTATCGTGGAGGAAAGTAGGTAAAAGGGAAGTGAGTGTGGCGGAAGTTAGCATAAGCTGATTGCATTGATTCCTTTGCACATTCAACTCAGAAATACTTAGTTGACTTAGGTCAGTAGTTTTACAACCTTCAAATGCAAACACAAAACAAAAATTACGAAAGTATGATTGCTATCTTCACTGCCCCAGCGTGGTTTAGTGGTTCACGCATCTGATGTATAACCCGGAGGTTTTGAGGTCATATGTCTCATTAATTTAGAACTTGAGTACCAGTTGACCTGATTAGAAAGTTGTCTAAAATCTCATTGATGAAGCATATACAAAATGTCTGCCCTGGGGCAATCTGTTTAGCGGCTTATATTTTTTTTGTAATATATTCGCACAGGCAAAGACACTACTATCAAAACAATATCGGGCAGAACAAATCAGTGACTACTGAGTCACTACCATATCGCAGAAAGTGTTAAGGACATGCTATGAAAAATATCATATTTAGTGGTCAAATTTATTTATTTATAAGTTCTAAAATAACGTGTATGCATAAAATTATACAAGAAAATAAAATCTCACAAATTTTGCACACATACACATCACTTATATTAAAACATAAGAAAGCTAGCAAGGGAAAAAGGAAGCAACCACAAAATACAAAATTAAACAGTAATAACTAAAAAAGTTTAAAAAAAATTAAATAAAATCAATGGCGCTACAATCTTTTTAGGTCTGGGCCTCAGATTTCTGTATATGTTTCATGATCGTTGTGAATTAAAGTAGGTGATCTACCTTCTGTGCCTGACACACACCGTCGACTTTTTGGGTCTAAGGCAAGCCGGATTCCTCACGGTGTTTTCCTTCACCGTTCGAGCTAATGTTAAATGCGCACATAGAAATAAAATCAATTTATACACAGCCGGGGATAGAACCTACGACCTCAGGGATGACAGTCGCACGCCGAAGACACTAGGCCAGAACTGTTCGACTCAAAAAGTTATCAAAACTATAACATAAAATAATAATATCTAAAACTTAAATGTCATTTAAAGTTACGGTACGTTGGAAGATAGTTGTAAAATATATCAATATTAGTAATTAAATTGTAAAAACAAGATACCCAATTTTCTGGACCATGGAGTAGCAGATAAGCGAGCCGTAGGTACGTATATACTTAGTTCTAAAAACATCAACGACAGCACCATCTATATAACGTCATCTTCAAACCAATTTCTATACACATTTACATATTGTTACGAAGACGGGTCGACTGCAATGTTTCTAGATTTTTCCACTACTTAGAGAACTTTTCAGCAGGCTCTAATATGATTTCTGACCGTTTCAGGAGAGGGTCAATCACATATTAGAAAATTGTAATTTTCATAATGTTACCCTAGTTTTCAGGAAGCTGAAACCTTTTTTCAGTCAGTTTCAGAACATGTGTAGTCGAGTCATGCTGTTTTCAGGAGACCCGTTTTCAGGTGTTCTCAGGCTCTCTAGGTATACCCCTTTGATGAAGGAATATTCTAGACCAGACTTTCTAGGTGTGACACAAGGACGAAATGATACGAGAGAAAGAGAGAGAGAGAAGATCAGAACTTTCTCGAAACTTGACTGAGCACTCTAGAACGCCGTACGACAAGGACGGAGCAACGTGCGAAAGAAACAAAGAGTGCGAACGTTCTAGAATTGTGTAATCGCTACTCAGTAGCAAGCCCGCCTAGAGAGTTCTCGAATATTGTTTAGAATTATTCCCAGGGATATATAAGCCAGCCGAAACGCGACTAGTCGCCTTTAGTTTTGAATGCGATAACAAGAGAGAAACACTGAAGCGATAAAGTGCGAATAAAGTGAATACAAGTGATAAAGTACTGTGTGAAGTGTGCATAAGTGAAGTAATAAGTGATTGTTTTTGTGTACTATAAGTGCATTTCTGCAATTAATTTGTGCCTATAAATTCCTCATTGATTTACCAAGAAATAAACCCTTGAATAAATCCACGGCATTTTCTATCCGATCCCCTAGCTCGTAACAATATATACAAATAAAACTAATTTTAGTTTTGTAATTTAGAAAAGAGTTTGTATCTGGTCCTATTGGGTCCTTAGTTCTACGTTTCCCGAAAATATAATTTCAATTAAACGAGAGAAACTTAAAAGTGTAAATTTGGGTGTGTCCATTTCTTTACCTTTTGTGCTCTGGCGATATGCGAGATGTGAATATGCCTCTGTAAGCCGTAAAAAAACATTTTTAATAGACATTTGTTATTGCCTAAAGTATTCATGTATTCTTCATTTTATTTTGAGTAAATTCTCAATCTGTCCGCACCTTTATGTAAATCTGTATAAATTGCCACAGTGTCACATGAAAGCCAAGTTACACAATTACCCAAATGTTGGGAATGAGATTTGGAAGTTAATTTTAAACGTTGATTGGGCCGTGTGTCATCCTACATACTTAAGTAAGGGCACAGGGGCGACCTTAGAGCTTCGATTGTGAAAACATACGAGATCTGGAATTTATTTTTGTTCATTAATATCATATATAATAAATGAAAAATACAGCTTTTACGTTGAGATTATCTTAAATATTGTAGATTTCTTTCTTGTTTAACTTTCACTTAAAAAACTTTAATTTTAAAAGAAACGTTACGTACTTCTAACTTGTGCGAAATACTAAACTAAACGAAATTCGAAGACACTTTGACAATATTAAAGAAAATAAACATTACAACCACCAATAGTACCGACCAGTGTACGATAATGTAATTCAATTCCACTAACACTTAAATTTATTTGTTGATAATTGTGAATGTAGTCTATACTCTATTAGTCAATAATCTTATTTGTATTAGGAAAAACGTTCATACCTGCTGCATGTAAATCTTGAACAATATTGCAATTGTATTAAAAATAGGTACTTCATGAATCATTTTCATATACAATTTTATGAATCAATCATTTGCCAATTATAATAATAAATGTATTACATGGCTATTTTCTTATTAGTTTTTAAAATACTTCGTATTTCGAGTTCTTGTATGACTGACTATACATAATTGTATAGTCAGTCATATAAGATGTGAATTAATGATTGTTATATGGCGAGTGTGCATATGAGTCTGAATGTATTGGAGGTTTTGTTACAATTATATTAATAATTTTCTTCTTTAATTGAATAACGTATAAAGAAAATAACTACAATAGAGGAATAACGTAGTAATCATGATATAAGTTGTTACAGTCATATCTTTTAATCTAGATATCTTTAGAAAAAAATAATATTACGTCTAGAAAATGTATTTGAACGCACCGATAAGTCTCTTAGATGATTGAAACGAAGTTTTATCGCAAATAGAAGTTTTCAGAGTCTTTATGATGGCAACATAGCCTATGTTATATATAGCTCCTAACGATGTATGAGAGAAATACTTTTAGCCTTTTATGATGTCATAGTATAGACATCGGATATCCACATTTAAAAATACGAGAGTAGTGTGGTATAAATTTAAACGAAGTGACAAGGAAACAAATGTTCAGGTGAACAGATGACAAATGAGAAGCGGCTTACAAATAGGTATGGTCGGGAAGTCGTATACTTGGAACAAATTCAGGACGTCCAAGGGAAGGAAAAAGTCAAACGTACCCATAAATTGAAATTTAAAACCATTTATTGATTTAGGTAACATAATGTACACTTATGAATGTCAATGCAAACGTACACATATACATGTCGTAATCGAAGAGCATAAATTTCATGAAAGTAGAGGCAGGGGGAGTGGAATGTCAGGACAGTAGCTAGTGGATGTCAATCCCTGCCTACACCTTCGCGAAAAAGGTATAGGCAATCGACTTTCTATGTATGTACACATTTAACCCTGAATCGTACGGTGAAGAAAAACATCGTGCGGAAACCGGTATGACTTGGACCAGAAAGTCCAGGACACGACGTCGTGTGTCTATTGAAAATTGTTGCTTTTCACACTATCACTAGTCTATGGATTATAAATACATTATTACTTATGTTAAAATTGCTTTATATTTGTTAAGGTTCAGTTGAAATGTATGAGCTTAGAGAAACCGTCAATTGAAAGTTATCTTCATTCTTTTTATATTTTATCGTCATGTTGTATATAACTTGAATAAAATCACAAAATAACCATTAACTTAAATAAAAATAAACCCAATAGAATGAATCTTAACCTTACCTCACTCAAAGGTCAGCAAATTAAATTCAGACTCGAATGACATGAAAAATCCATTTACTATGTGGGACTTCGACGCTCCGCAATCGATTTGACGTATTTACATCAATAGCGAAAATCCTTACGTGTCTTATTGAATGAAAACAATTTAAAATCAATCTTGTTTAATAAAAATATCACTAAAATTAAATTACTGATGAAATAATCACGACATATCTTCCACCAAAACTACTAGATCATTATGAAATATGTGAATTGTTAAATATATGTTTTGTTAAATATCAAAAGCTTCTGTTCAAAAGGCTCCTCCGTATATTTAACATTTGAATCCTTATTATCCGTAAGAGGTATTAGAGGTCGTCAGGTATTTTGCATGTTTTTGTTACGATTATAACATTAACCTTTTGTATTTTCTAATTAAGCGCAAATTGTGAGTTAATTAAGATTAATCGAAATTCGGATGAAACTTTTAATGATCAGTCATTATTTAAGCGGAAATTGAGCAATGTGGATAATTATAATTGTTTGAACTAAATATAACGTGAATATTTATACAATATACTCAGTTACGCTATTTTCTTAAGGAAAATTAATAATTTATTTGCAAGAATATGGTACAAAAATATTATGGTTGTACAATCTAAAGTTCGCAAATTCTGCCAAATTTGTCTTTGAAAGGAGAAGTTTACATTGAAGTTACATATATATGAATTATAAAGTTTTATTATTTTAACACTACATCATCACATAAAATATATTATAACATTATGAAATTGTAATGTTTCACTCAATCGTTAATGGAATACATTTTTTTCAAAAGTAGTATTCTAAGTCGTTTTTAAAACTCAAGTAGAAATATCTTTGAATATTTGGTAAATTAATATCAACTTTGATTGCCATACAAAAGGTGTTTTTCCTATACGATTCCAGATTAAGTTTTGGCGTTGCCTTTTTCTTCCCATGTCTACTTTTGCATTCGTTCAATCCCGTTGACTTGAAAATTTAATTGTGATTTATTTTTGCGGTAATAAACTGAAGGCAATATAAAACAGTTTTACACCAAATAGTGCAAACCTATGTCAATGCCTACATATTTTTGATTTGAACTGATGTTTTGAACCAATACACGTAAGTATTATAAATATGTTACTGTATAAAGCATACTTGATATAATTTTCTCAAATATAGTTTCTTTATCAAATTCAAATACTTTGCTTTCACATCTAATAGCTGTAAACTCAATCGGAGTGACAAAGGGTCAAGGTCGTATAACCCAACCAGAGTCAAGAGTTATGTGACAGGTCTGTAATCTATGACACATTATATGTAGATACAATCCAATATACGTGACATTTAGGCTCAAAACTAACATTTTAATACGCAGACTTTAGAATTATAACTAAAAGACATAATCCTCAATTACATAAAATATGCTTGTTGATGGTTTTTACAATGTTTAATACCGATAAAGGAATAGTTTTTCAAAGTTTTACAGTACTGCAAGTTTTATTATAATTTTTGTCTCTCTAGTATCTTTTACTAGGAGAAATTTAATTATCATATTATAATACTATATCCTGGCTTGTCTATGTATGTTATGTATTGAATTCTATACATTATTAAAGATCAATTAAGTGTTAGCCTAATAGCTTCAGCGTGCCTTTCATACCTGAGGTTGTAGGTTCATGTTTATGTCCACATATAATATTCGTTTGAACGGTGAAAACAACGTGAGGCAACCTGCTTGCCTTACCAAAATGAAAGCGTGTGTCAGGCATATGAGGCTGATCACCTACTTGCCTATTAGATTGAAAAATCATCATGAAACACTAACCAAAATCTGAGGCCCAGACAGAAAAAAGTTGTAACGCCACTGATAAAAATTTAAATCTTGAAAAATCAATATTATATGCGATCGTTCTCTATCTATATTAATTAATATTCTAATAATGTAGATGCAACTACTAGCACCTTTTATACAATAGTAAAAGTAAAAGAACAAAATTAATTGAGGATAATTTATTTTCGACGGACCTTAACTTTATTGTTTTCAATAATTTGAACACATTATTTTATTATACCATAGTCCTTTTATCGGTCACCCGGCGTTTCAAGGAAATTGTTCTGTAAATGCTACTTTTAGTTTAAGCCTAAAATGTTTCCTGATGGCGTCTCAATTCTCGGAGAGCACTGTCTTTGCCGAAGATATTTTTTTATAATAAGTTGGCAATTTTATGGAACTGTTACGCGGAAATTGCTTGGGATCTTTTTAAAAAAAAAGATTATAATGATTTCCACATAAGTATATTAACTTAGATTATAATTCACAAAGAAAATAGCAAATAAAATTAGAGCACGTCTGCTCGTATTAGAGTTAGGAGAAAGACTGATTTGATGGGAATGTAAGGTTGTTGATGCATGGGAAGAAATGATGACGAGGATATAGCACAGGGTATGTCAGCAATATAGGATGCATAGAGGAGTTGTCACAGAACGCTTTTGCAAGTTATTAAAAAAATTCCAAAATTCTCTAAATAACTTGTCGATTTTTTTCTTAGATCATAAAACAGATTTGGATGGACACTGATTTTGGCATTGGCTGTTCCGGCCGCCGGCATACCGAAAGCATTTAAGTATATTCAATATTTTTTCTTTGATAATAACTGATTTCCAATGGAAAAGCTGAATTTAAAAAAGAACAAGATTTCAAAGTATTTCCCTTTCAAAGACTGAATTAAAATTCAGTAGTTCACACCAAAGCTTTATAACTTCTGTACCATCACATCAGAGCATAAAAATTCATAAGATAGCTGGGAGCTTAGGTGTTGCGTATAAGGCTGTGTACAAACAATTTATCACTGATCTTAAGGCTGGCAATAAACGAGCGCGCCGGCAATAAAGTGTAATTGCTCGAATATAACTCAGTGTTATCACGCTCGTAGGCTTTTTGTTATGATCTTAACGTGTTGAAGGATCCTTCGTCGTGATTAATGATCACTGATATTTTAAACACGTTTTTGTCTAACATTATTTTTATACCCAAATTATACATAAATATTTTTTACACGGTTTATTAATTATAATAGAAATAAGGTAGATAATAAATCTGGCAAGTCCAGGGTCTGAAGATTTGATTAAATTATCAACGGCCCGCCTAAACTGTAATACTTAGCAGAAGTGAGTCAATTTGATGAAGTGGAAGTTTTAGTCCAAAAAATCTAAACACAAGATGGCCGCAATGCTTGGATAAAATCAATGAGTGTGGATCGTTGTAGCTTGAGTGTGCCGATGTCCGTCTCTAACTTTCAAAACTTTTAAACTTTGCTCAGCTTTAAGCAGCCAAACTATTTGGGGCGGTAGTATGGCATGGTAGTGGACACATATCAAATGAACTATGTGTTGCAACTACAAAATCTATCATCTCATAAGAATGTACCCAATGATGCGACGGCTGCTTGGCAGGCCTCCTCTCGAAAAGTACTAGTTTATAAATATGAACTTGATACATTGAAACATATAAACCTATACGTATTTTAGTACATAATTTTCCCCATATGCCTTATTACGAGCCATAAACTTTTTATTTCTCGCCCACTGATATGCTAATGTTAGCCGAGTGTGCGCTCACTGCGATATTACGTTCATTACTTAGTAATTTCACTCCTTCCTATATTCAAAGGCAATATAAGACGTCTAACATATGTGAATGATGAGCAAGGAAATTGAAAATTTTATAGCAGATTCTGAGGAACGGATTCCGAGTTCTTAATATATTTTATTAAAAACTAGTTCAAACTAGTCTGGCCATAAATACTGTTATATAAAAACTTTTCTTCTATTTAACTTAATTAATTAATTATTTTGAACTTGGAGCATGTATATTATTTTTAAAACTTCTTTAAATTTTGCACCATTTCACATATATCTATCGTTCATTATCTAATGCCATATGGAACGAGGTGTTAAAGAAAATAGCATTGCAGTGATCGCCTTGCACATAATGGGCATGGAGCCGTCGGTCATAATCGAGACACTTCAAAAGCCGTGTGTAGTGGGTAGCCGTAGCCGTATGTTCGTATATCGTACTCGTATCGTATATCGTATCGTAAAACAGATACAAAACCACTTCGTCTGTCATAGACCAGAATAGATCGGGGCTGCCGCCTGCCGCTAGAACTATAAAGACTGTTAAAGCTAGAATTCATCGAAACCCCATTATGAAGAAAAAATCTTATCGCGAGAAATTAAGATTCCTACTAGGACTCCATCGTTATTGTAAAACAATACCTGAAGCTCGGTGCTTAGCGTCTGTATACAGGACATGTCCTAAATCAATCTTTACAATTAAAGAAACTGCATTGATCAAAACCCCTTCTGTCGCGATGCGCAGTTGAAAAGGGAAGGGCTGGAAGATATAAATATCTTCTTTACCGAGGAAAAAGTTTCACGATTGAAGAACACAATAATAAAGTGGACGCAAACAGTTATAAAGAAGCTGCTTAAGTGGGTGGAAAGGTACAACGTGGTCATCATCCTGCGTCAAAAATGGTTTGGTAGAGAGTGTCTTCATGTCAAGGTGTCACAAAACTACATTTTTGTGAAAAAGGAGTCAGTCAAATTGTATTAAGATACAGTATTGGATCATGTTTTGAAACCTCTCAGCAATAAATATAAACCGTTGACTTTCCAGCAGGATTCTGCACAAGGCACGAACTACCCAAGCCTGGCTTGAACCACCAACGTTCCCAACTTTAGAGCTGAAGACTGGCCCTCATCTATCCCTCAACCATTCAGACTTCAAATCATGGTCAGTTTTAGAGGACATGGCCTGCTCTATACGACATTTTTTTTTACTGAGACTTTAATAAATATGTAGGTATAAATTTAAATACTTCATTAAAATAAATGCATTTTCATTTGTAACAGAACTTAAGGCTCGACTAGGTATATGCCATGAGCGTATAAATATTCACTTATTAGATATGCAAATACATTTTAGCGTAATTATTAAGAAATTATATAATTATTTATCAAATACAGTACCTGCTTTAAAAAATCACCGTTAATTATTTTTTTCGAATTATATTCTACATTACATCAGTGATTGAACCTTATTACGCTTAAGACGCGATCGTCTTAAAAGGGTTTACAGTTGTGTAAATGGAGATGAAAGACATAACATTTATAAATAATTTAGACTATGTATAGGAGGAACACGAGTTTCTGAAATAACAAGTCTGCAAATTGAAGGCAGGTGGTCTATTTGGAAAATTGTGCTAACGTGAACCGTATGTTGACTTTACCGGGTTATACGTCTCCAGCCAATTTGTGAGCTGAATGCCTACATGCCTACACGCGATGTTAGCTGTTCCCATAAATATAGTAAGTACCTATAGATGTATCTCGTAAAAATGTTTAATATTGAAATATGATATTTATTATAATTGAATAATGTTCATTACGATAGTAATCAGTTCCACGAAGTGTGTTTGATTTAAACAAGAGTTTTAATCTTATCTGGAAGTAAAACAATAAAACATATTATTAGGAAATAACTGAACATAATATATCAAGCAATTTTAAAAAGACTACAAATCTTGATATATCCATGGCGTGTAGAACTGTTAGTACAGTACAGCAATGAAGTTTGCAATTTTGATGGAGAAGCCCTTGATTGCCGACGCTTGAGTATCGATTTCAGGTTTTACATTGCTTCGTGTTAATGAGAGAATAATGTTTAGTTATAGAAAGATATATTACGGATACGTTTTGATTAGTACATTAATATTGCAAGATTACATAGACTATCATTACGTTAACCGGCTAGTTAAGTAAGACGTCATAGTTGTGAAACTGAAGAAGAGAACGTAAGGGAACTTGAAATAATTATAGAAAATAGTTATAATTATTCATAACTCACATTAAGCTGAACAAAATATTTTTCAAACAAAAACAAAAGATGATGACGTATATGTTATTGAATTGAATCATGAATATTTCAAAAATACATCAAAAGTAAATAATACCTAATCTACGTGAACGTCTAGTAAATTTGTTTACTAGTCATGCAAATAAACCGCGAAACGGAATACAAATGAAGGTCTTTTTTAATGCAAATATCTGTTTGTGTAAATCTTTGGAAGTCAATTTTCCTGTAGCGAGAAATATTATTGGTGTTAGACGCGGTGTAATGAGGACGGATACAATTTTTGCGGGGAATTTTACGTGAACCTCTTCAGACATTCATCGGAGGTGAAAATATTCAAATAGGTTTTTCTCGAGATACAAAGTGATATAAGTGAATTTATATTACGGTTTATCGGTTCGCATTTTTACGTGGTAAAGCCTGCCATCTTGATACTGAAGTTTGATATTAATAATCTAGTATGGTTAATGTATGAAACGATCGATGTGAGTATTTTGATCCTCTTTTTGAAGAATGTATCTTCAATTGAAAATGGAATCTAAAATTGTAAAAAATAAGTAATTTTCTCTCTGTAATTTTCTCTCCGAATATTGAAATGAGAATTGAAATTCAACAAAAATAAAGATAACGTAGCAAGTTGACATTTGCTTTGTCATTTTAATGTCAATGACCATATTTACTTCATAGAATATTATTAATTTTTACTGAGCGTAAAAATTTATAATATTAAGCGTAAATAATATTTTTTTACCGAGGCCATTTATTGAGAGAGGTTATTGGCGTATAAATGAATGCGAGAGAAGCCGCAAGGCACAGCTCGTTTAATATAAAAATCTGATATATATACGGCCATAAATAATACAAATTGCAGAAAATATTATGCAAACACAAGATAAAATAGCCGCTGTGCTGTCTGATCTGAAAAAAAAATATTAATTTTTCAATCTAAAAATAATACTTAATACAATTTTGTGGCAGCTCATAATTCACTAATCAAACTTCAAAAGGCAAGAAAAATAATATAAATACACTCCGGATGCCAAAAGATTTCTACAAGACATAAAGCTAATGTTGCAGTAAATATAGCTGTAAATAATCATTCAGATTTTTTATGAATAGTTAACAGTTTACAAAGAGGTTGAGAGTGCATGATTGTTCATTCTATGTGTGCCATTAACATTGAGACTGGCATATATTGTAACTAAGTTTACGTGTGTCAAGCACAAAGAACTAATCACCTACTTCTCTTAACAAAAAACATATCAAGGAGATGTGATTCTATTATTATTGTCACAGAAAACATAGTGTCTGGACTAAATTTAAAAAGTAGAATTTAAATTCGGACGACTTTAACAGGAGAATAAAAAAATATATGGTACTACTTGTGGTACAAATACACCTAACGAGCTGCTTCTTGTGTGATAACAATGTTTGAGGCAACACAGATTACATAATATGATATTATGTAGCGACGTGTAGGAAGTGAGAATGTGGGAATTAGGATTATTAGGACGCAATTTCTGAAACTCTCAGCTGCTCGTAATTTGCTCCAATACAGGATAATCTACAAATCATTTTTTTTAATTACATAACGTTTCAACCTTTTCAACCCTTCAACCCTTGTCTATTAAAATATTGAGTTCCTAATAATATTGATATTATGACAGCTCAGTCTAGATATTCTCTCTCTTTCTCTCTCGTATATCTCATCTATCTCTCAGCCAACATTTATCAAGTCGATACAGGCAACCTCACTTGGACATTTTTAATTTAGCTAGGATTAGAGTTTCCTCTCCTCTTAAATCTCGCAAAATGTGTATGTAACGTAATTTCGAGAGTTTTTCAAGTTCGGGCTCCGGAGTGCAGCTAATTGCAACACAGAAACAGGTCAAAGCTGTTTGCGAAAGAAAATAAACTGTTTACTATTTGCTATTACACTTTATGTCTGTTTCAACATTTAATGAGATAACTTTTAAAAGCTATAAAACTATATAAATAGGATCGAAACCTTATCTAAGTTTAGGATGGAACTTAATGATGAAATCATTTATTTTTTATCGATTTTGTCGATAATGTTACTGTTATGTTGCTGTTTTAGTTATTTAGGTTTATAAATAAGTTTCTAATATATCTAATAAATAAATATTAATAAAAACAAGTCAAATAACTATGAAATGTCGTGTATGAGGTACATAAATAATTATTATAATATTGTATGTAAAAACTTAAGAGCCAAGCCTTTTATTATTCTATTTGAATTTAGTATTATCTTGATACTAAAGTAAATTGTAAAGCGCTCTACGATGCGAGAAATAAACTTTATTTAGTAGCTATTTGGAGAAACACGGCCGTGAATTACGAATAAAACATAAGTACTTGGCACTAAAATTTACATTTTATCACTCTATTTTTTAGCATATTCTTTTTATATTTCTTTTTTAGAATTAAGATCTTATACAGGCTCAACATTGCTAACTTAAATTAAGCTATAATTCGAAGTTTGTGTCTTTGAGATGTTACCACTTGAAAAGTGGTTGCGTTCTTTGATCAGGTTATATTAAATTACAGCGATTATATATGTATCGATATGATAAATAAAAAAATTTAAGCCAAAAGACCGTTCGTCTTGATATTTGTCAATTAAGGTAGAATAAATTAAATCATAATTATTTGCCGTTGGGTTTATGCCGGCGATCACAATAAGGGCCTTCCCAGTTAGTCGCCCACATGGATAGAGCACCTTTTTGGAATTTGAAATTGTTCTATCGTTATGCACTAAATTCAATTATTTGGGTCCCCATTATATTGTGGTAATTTAGTTGGAGGCAATTTCAATTTTGGATGATCTAATTTCTCCTCAACTGGAGTACTTTTAATTTCCTGTAGCTTACCCTGTATGGTTGCTTACAGGTCCTCAAAAGACTCCCACGTGTGAAAAGAAGGAGCGAATTGAGGATTATGCTCCATTTGCTCAATATATAATCGAGATACTAACACAATAAATTTACTACGAAGTGCTTGTATAATAGACGTTTTGATTTGGAAACTTTTTTCGTCTTCCTTACTATTAAGGTTTAACGTCAAATCGTATAATGATTGAATCTTAGAAAAATACGAAGTGCTTGCAATAATAATATGTAACTTGGAATAGATTGGGTGGATTCATCGTTTGGTGAACATTTACCGGAATTTGTTCTTGTTATTTTATCCATATTATCCACAAATAATAATTAATTATTTCAAAATTAACTATTAAAATATTAAAATAAAATGAATTACTAACATACGATTAAATTCAACCATAAATTATTTGCAAAATTGGTGTTACTACCGTCGTCCGACATTATAATACAGTCAGTGCGCACGTCCGGCGCAGGCGACGTTCGAAACTCAAGTGACTAAAGAATTCACTTACTGCCACGAAACAGTCGCGCCACTGACATTTGGTAGATCACACAGACTAGGCATTGTCAATTGTCAACTGTTGACAGTCTACCTTACCTTACCACACCGCATTCTACGACTAACTTCAGAGTGGCGGGAATTTTAAAATATTCGTTCTTCGAAACAATTTTTAGAAAAAAAGAGATGTAGGTAGATACTAATGACGCATGATCATTCTCAACAAATAAGATTAGATAATAATTAAAATTTAACTATATCATCCTTGCGCCATTATGCCGGAAGGCCACCTACCATTTCCGGTTCGTGTGTCAAAGTCAAAATCGACAATTGTCATCCTTCTTTGACATCCTTCGATTTAGCACAAACAGGTCCTCTGGCCTTGAAATTGTCCATGGGCGGCGATACCACTTAACATCAAGTGCGCCTTCCGTTTGCTCCCTGTTCTATAAAAAAAATATAATATGCAAAACGGGCATTTATTTAAGTCACTTTGATTAACTTCGTTAATTGTTTGTTGGTTCTAGAAATTGTATATGCTAGTGCGATACAAAATCACTTTAACACTATCTAGTGCGGCGCTAAGTTTAATCTAGTTTTAATCAGTCATGCCTTCGCTCGAGCGTTTGATGAGATTTTGTAAATTAAACGAACAATTTCTTCGAATAAATTTAACCAATTTTTGTTTTATACTTACAAACATTGTTTTAGTGGTCGATAAAATTAAGAAACTACTACTACTATGTATACAAATGTCTAACTATGACTACTGTGTACAATCTTTATCGAATTACTTCACTAATGTGTTCCGATTTTACAAATAAGGCGTAAATTTAGAACTTAAAACAACTTTTAATTTAATAGTATAACTAAAATTTAGGTAAACTTTATCGGAAATCAATGCAATCGTATAACGATTCACTTAATCCTGGGCGTAGGCGACAATGCATTGAGTTTCATCAAATCATTCAATTTGATCTTCTATAAATAAATTTTATATAAATAGAGAAATTCTAATGCTTTTCACCCATGATACATCTTTATCATTAATGGCTTGAGCAACTCAATTGTGATAAGTTCAAATTATAAATATAATCAAACAATGTAGAAAGGGTTAATTATCATTCGATTCATAAACGGACATTAATAAATCTTCAAAAAAGCAATACTATTATAAACGCTCTCCGACATTTATCTTAAATTAGCTTAGCTCTTAGAACACAATTTGCAGCATCGCACATAATTGGTTTCCCTGATTATACAGAACAGCTGTTATGAGATTCCCTCTACCAGAATTGATTATCATACAGATTGTGTGAATAATCTATAAGCCTACTGGGTTTTGTATTCAGATTAAGAAATAAAAATTATGTTATAAAGAACAAAATCTTTATTGTAATATAAATATTGCTACTACTTGTAGTCTCGTAATTACCCTTAAAAAGCCTTGGATATCTTTAGTTTTATTGATTATTCGTTCTTTACAGGCAACAATTTAAATATTCTACACAAAACAGCTATTATTTTAACAGTAGCCTAAATTTAAGTCTTTGGTATTTCGATAATAATACTTTGCACTCCGCATTTTCCTAATTAAAATTAATTAGATATATAATCGCCCGAATAATCCTTAATCCTTAAACTAACAGTCGCATCAATACTATAGGTTCTAGTATATGAGTCGAAAAATGAGATTTATATAAAGTCTTTTTAGTAAAGTATCTTTTCGACAACGACGATACGGTAAGGTGGCTTATCATTTGTGTGTCTTGATTGTGTGATACAGGTATAGATCCCATTACTACCTCTTCACACACTGTAAACAAGGTAACATTTAAGTAATTCTGCTGTTATTAAAGCGGTAAAACTAAACGAGATACGAACAACGCTCGTCCCATTACCGTTCTCGCAACAAGCTCCAACTAATCTACGAGAAAATTAAGGAATTACGCAGCGGTTACGAGAACGGAAATTTTAAGACTACTTCATTTAAATTTGAGGCTTTTAAATTCAGAGGTGAAATTTTGGGCGCTTTACATCACAATAACAAGACTAAATAATTAAGACGAGATTTAAACATTTTGAATAGATTTGGAACTACAGTATCTAGTGATGCATGAGGTGTTTGTTTACTTTAAGAGTAAATTTTAATAAAGGTTCTTCCAATGCTTGTACTACACTTCACCAACCGTAACAAGTATACCTGCTACGGCATAATGGTTTTACAAAATACTACTTTGTTTGTTGATAAAATAAACTAGAATTTATTGTCTACACTCTACTCCTATTCACTAGAAAGTCTATCTCAATAAACTAAATAATTCACACGACAGTTTGTTGCTTAGAATATTATCGACCCTTCGTGACACCTTGTCCCCTTGACCTTGAACCACCCTGTGTCTTATGTCACCCGCAGTGATAATAAGGAACGTTAGTTTGGAACGTATTTTCACATTATCTTTGTTTCTTTCAGCTAAAAAACACACTTTGTATTAATATATAATATATGAAAATATTTTAAATAAATAAAACATACAAAGTGCGATTAAATGTATGTTTAATAGTCACTGAGTATATATATATTGAGAGACTTTTACGTTGAATGACCCGTGTTGGTCACAATAGCGAAGCAAAAGTTGTGAATTCAACAGTTTGGTTGGTGAATGTGTGACAAAGATTGACTGTATGTGTAGAATTAGTATACATTTTAATAATCTTTCGGCGTTATGTAAGTACATTCCCAGCTATACATATGAATCACTTCGCAATACACAGGTGTTGAATTTCAAATAAAGTAATACGATCCCCATCCGTGCCTATAATGTTCGTAATGTCGAGCTGGAATACGGCAGGAATTCGTTTTATTACCACTCACCTCACGCACTGAAAATATATCACAGCACTTGCAGATTCTCTGAAGGAATAACGTTACATGATGGTGTTATTCATTAATATATTATGATTGAATAACATAAATGAAATTATTTTCTACAAAATTATCTTGAAGTATTTGCATAACTATAAATGACGCAGTTGTAATAGAAACGGAAACAATCTTAGATTTCCACATTTTCTGTAGATGGCACATGTACTCCACAGTGAAAATTCACGTGTACTCCACGTGAAGGGTTGACAAGACGGCAATACTGATCCGTAAGCTTTCTTGAAATCAATACACGTGACTTACATGACATCGACTACTTATCTTCGTCATAAGAAAAAAACATATCAGCTTCTATTTTATATATTATATTCGGTTCAAAGATACTTTATTGCTCAAAGAATCACATTCACTTTGAGAGAATATTAAATTTTAAGGTAGGATAACTGTGCACATCGTGTTATCAAATTATTAGAAAATCAAATAAAAACAACAGGCATTGTTTGACTGATAAATAGTAATAATTACTTAGATTCTTACATTCACAGACATAAATACATACATTTGAAAGGCATAGGTGAAAACATGCGAAAGACTTTGTTTACAGCGATTACATTGTACGGACTAAGATCCGTATTTGCTGCTGTGTATTGAATATTCTCATAAGATATCCGTGTGTCACCTTAAATTTGACTTGAAAATCTCAGCAATGAGCCAATTATACAACTTAGGCAAGTTAAATCTGTAAAGGTGCAATTTAATGTTCGCTTTAAGCAAAGTTCAGACCGGAATTCCGATAAAAACTTATTCAGTTAGGTCTTGAAGTTAAAAAGAAAAATAAAAGTTAACAGAAAAGCTGCTTATTTCGTTTTATATCGGGACGTGGTTCTAAGTTCCCTCACTGAAATAGAATAAATCTTCTGAATTATTCTTTTGTAAAAACTTTTCCTACTTATAGTTGTAAGGGAGCTTTTCGAATTATGGCTTTGTATGATGTTTTGTAACTTTTCATTTATTAGAAAAGAAGTATAAATAGATCCTTATTATATTTATTGTATTTAAAATGTAGATGTGTGGAAGTGGAAGGTAAAATCATGGTAATGAAACTGGTCTGTCTCACATGTCACTGGGCATCCAGGAACACGAAATTGATAAAGTTCGTAGGATCAGTCACTAAACAAGTAACGGATCTCTATATTTATTTCCTTCACTGGAGACGAAATATAATCCTTAAAAATAAAATAAACTTCCCCAATGAACATATATTAAAGAAGACATTACGAAGGAAACGTTGGAGATGAGAAAACCTCTGCACCAAAAACTCGAAGAAGCAAGGAAAGGGGTAATATAGCCTACCCGCGAGGAAAAAAGCTAGTAGTCAAAAAACCAAAGTATACTCCATAAGAGTGAAAAATAATGCATGCAATAATGGATGCAGGCTGAGAGAAAAAGCACAATCAAACAACACTTATTTTAAAACAAATATCGCAAATTAATTAGAAGTAGCCTTATCTAGCACTAGTCCCAGGCCCTTCTATCAACTAGATAATCGTTAACTTTGTAGTACGCCTTTTTACACAGCTTTTCTTTAATTATTAAAAGGCAGAGATAAAAAATCCTCTGGGATTTTATTAAAGCAGACTATTCCTTTTCCCAAAAAAGAATTACTTACTTTAGATAGTCTAGTTAGGGGAAATTGCAGCCTGCGTTTGTTCCGAGTATTAACATTTTGCGTATGTTCTGTTCTAGTAAACTTATCACTATTTTTGTATACATACATAATATTTTTATAAATATATTGCGAGGGAAAGGAAGAGTAGAAGATGCTGAGAAATAAATTCAAGGAAATTAATATTAATCAGGTATATTATCTCTCAGAGATGCCCCCAGTTAGTAAGCGAATTATTTTAATCGCGTAAGCTGCAGAACTAACTCTCTTCGCCAATCCGTTAATATGAGGGGACCACTGAAGTTTTTAATCCATGGTGATTCCAAGAAATAAAGTTGTGTCATCCAGATTCAATCCCCCATCATGTACAATTGGTCTAGTATCCATAACCCTTGCATTTTTTGCACAAAAATTAATGCATTTCGTTTTTTATGCATTAAGTAGAAGATTATTCATACTAAACCAATGAGCAAATGACTTTCGTTGTGGGCTTACTCAACAATAAAGCTGTGATAGGCCACTATTTACAATTGATTTAACGAGTTTAAGCGTGGACGTTGCAATCTCAATGTTGATCCACTTGAAGGACGTCCTTTAACAGCAACTACTGAAGATAACATCAGTGCTGTGCGACGCATGATAGAGGAAGATAAGAGAATCAACAGATACGGGCCTAGGTACAATACCTAGGCCCGTATCTGTTTAGGCGTTGTACCAGATGGATTCCCCATACTTTAACCGATGACCAGAAACACCTTCACATGGACTAATCACATGGACTAACTGGTATCGCCAAATTTTAGATAAGTTCAACGGCGGTGACTCAAATGCTGTATTTGACATTGTCACAGGTGATGAAAGCTGGATTTATTGCTACGAAGCCAAAACCAAAAGACAATCAGCTCAGTGGGTGTTTCCTTTCGAGGATCGGCTAACTAAAGTAAAGAAAAGGAAGAAGTCAAGGAAAACATATGATTGCCTCATTCTTTGGTCGGAAAGATCATTTCGCGCCAATTGTGCTAGAGGATGGAAGGACAGTTACTGCAGGCTGGTATGTCAATCGCTGTTTACCTGTCGTTTTGGAAAAAAAATGTGTGTATGTCGCCCTCGAAGCAGGATCGTCCTTCACCACGACAATGCTTCAGCGCACTCCGCAAAACGGACTGTTGAATATTTGACTATGGCAGGTGATCCGCAGTCATCCGCCAAACAGTCCTGACCTGACGCCCTGCGACTAAAGATAAATTCGAAGTATTCGCTTTACGAGCCCTGAAGATGTGGTGAAAGCGTACGAAAATGCCATAGAAGAGACCTCTAAAGAAGAATGGGCCCACTGCTTCGAATGCGACGATGTGTAAAGAGGAATGGAGATAACTTCGAAAAGCAATAAAAGTATTGGCAACTTTCTACATTAAGCCGTTTTTAATTTTCTAAACATTTTCAGTGTTAGCTAGGTATTATCAATATTTATTAGAGTTTTAAACACAATAAACTTTCGAACTTATTTATGTGTTTATTGCCTTTACAGATATAATATACCTAGGATAATAAAGGCAAAATCAAATTAATACGATTCAATTAATAATAATCAATATTAATTAATACTACAAATTAATTACAGCTTTGAATTATCTCTAGTAATTAGAAATGTATATGTATGCGTTACTATTAAGTCGATATATAAAGCGTATGATCCAAACTTAAAGGTGACCATTAAAAGTAAACGGCTTCTTAATCTTCAAAACGTTTCGTAGACATAGAACGGACGAAGAAGGCCTGTAAGAAACTTTTTTAACCACCATGTTTTTTTTTTTATATTTTACAAGGTACACCATAATACGTGACAAAATATTGTAGCGTTTAATAAAAAAGAAGTTCACTATGGATTATAAATTAAAATAGTTAGTTTTAACGTGTATGTTGCTTAATCGTAACGAATTAAGATAAAATCCTTAGATATATAATTACAATTAGTTAATTATTTCCTCTTAGATACTAAATTATTTTGAAGATCTATGAAAATAACAAATACTCTTTAATATTGTTACGAGCTAGGGGATCGGATAGAAAATGCCGTAGATTTCTCCAAAGGTTTATTTCTTGATGAGGAATTTATGGGCACAAATTAATTGCAGAGATGCACTAATAACACACAAAAACACAATCGCTTATTACTCCACTTATGCACACTTCACACAGTACTTTATCACTTGTATTCACTTTATTCACACTTTATCGCTTCAGTGTTTCTATCTTCTTATCGCATTCCAAACTAAACTAGAACCAAACTGACTAGTCGCGTTTCGGCTCACTTATAAATCCCTGGGAATAATTCTGAACAATATTCGAGAACTCTCTAGGCGGGCTTGCTACTGAGTAGCGATTGCGCAATTCTAGAACGTCTGCACTCTTTGTCTCTTTCGCACGTTGCTCCGTCCTTGTCGTACGGCGTTCTAGAGTGCTCAGTCAAGTTTCGAGAAAGTTCTGATCTTCTCTCTCTCTCACTCGTATCATTTCGTCCTTGTCTCACACCTAGAAAGTTCGGTCTAGAATATTCCTTCATCAAAGGGGTATTCCTAGGCCTGAAAACGGGTCTCCTGAAAACTGCACCAATCGACCACACATGTTCTGAAACCGACTGAAAAAAGGTTTCGGCTTCCTGAAAACTAGGGTAACATTATGGAAATTACAATTTTCTAATATGTGATTGACCCTCTCCTGAAACGGTCAGAAATCATATGAAATGAAAAAGCTGCTGAAAAGTTCTCTAACTAGTGGAAAAATCTAGAAACATGGCAGTCAACCCGTCTTCGTAACAATATCATACAACATTAAGTATGACAAATTTGTCTAAGTCGCTCAAGCGATGTAGATTCTACTTCCTATAAACAAACGTAAAATATTAACTCTTTCTATAACATATCTACAGACGGAGTCAACCGGGGATATTTCACGCTTAGTCATCGGAATGAAAAGGAAATAACACCGAGCCTTTAGTGATAGTAAGAATTACACATAGGTCAAAATGGATTTCGATGAATAAATTTGACATCATTTGTGTGCGATAGTGACTACATTTAGACATATATTTTTAGCCTTTGTGACTTATATTTTTATATTCTAGATGAAACTATAATTATTTTGAGTGGTATAAACCAGTAGATATTGGCTTAGAAATGTTTGAGTCTGATGCAGATCTGCTACTCTATTCTACACCCTATTTGAGCGCTACGAGAGTTTATGTGTCTTAGGTCCAACCATTCATTAAATATCCATACTAAAACACCGTACAGAAGAGAAGAAAGTACTAAACATTACCGATTGTCCCCAAGGCTCTAAGTTTTTAATAGCCAGTATATTGCTTTGTAGTGCCAAGATGTGTAAGCGAGTATTAATTGATCCGAACACTCGAGCGTATAGCATAATTTAGCGTTCAGTTTCTGTCGTTGATTGAGAATTGAGGTAATACTGAGAAATACATTCGCAAGAATGAATCTTAGTAAATTTTGATTAATTAATTTGATGAGAGCTCACCCACTAATTAACAAACGACATATCTAGTAACTATAAACCTCGAGAATGTGTTTGTAACCTCACATTCGTAAATTAATTATTTTTGAACATGTATTAGTGAATTTAAAAGTATAATAATCCTGTAATGTTATTATAAAAATCAGTGGCGCTACAACCATTTTAGGTCTAGGCCTCAGATTTCTATATCTGTTTCATGATTATTTGTTGATCTAATTAGTAGGTGATCCGCATCCTGTTCCTGTGCCTGACCCATGCCGGTGACTTTTGGGGTCTAAGGTATACCATGCCGGCTTCCTCACGTTGTTTACCTTCACTTATCGAGCAAAATTTTAAATGCGCACATAGAATGTATTCATTGGTGCACAGCCGGGGATGGAACCGACGACCTTAGGGATGAGAGTCGCTCACTGCCCATCTTAGGTATAGGTTTGTGGGCTCAGTTCTGCTGTTAGGCTCCCAATAGGTCCGTTGTGCATAAAGTCCTGGCTAACTAAGGCAGCCTAAGCCTCCTGGGCACTTCGCAGGCTTCACAGAGCGACCTCACTGTTCCGAGGACTTAAGCACGTCTCGAATTCCAGGACTACGTGGGTGACTGATTCCTCAGCGTTGAAGCAGCCTCTGCAAATGGAGCTGTCTGTCGCGCCTAGGACAAAAAGATGTTTATTAAGGGGACAATGGTCCGTAATTGTCCCTATCATTGTATTGAGATTTCTGTTTAAGTTTTTACGTTTCTTTGTCAGTTGCGGGTTAACTGCTGGCATAGCCATTTTGGACTGTCTGCAGTCTGCACTTCGCGACCATCGCTGATTTTGGAGTTCTGCAGATCTTTGGCGAATCCAGGTTCGAACCTGCGAGAAGGGTAAAGGAAGGAGCGTATACGGGCCAGCAGGCATCATTTCCGAGCCTCTCCTCGCAAGTTCATCGGCAGTTCCAATTAATCTAAAAATAATGAAAGTGACAGTTAAGGGCCATTGTCTCCTAAATAAACATCTCTTTGTTCTTGGCCCTCCAGACAGTCCCTTGTGCAGAGGCTATTCAACGTAGAGGAACCACTTAGCCACGTAATCCTGGAATGCGTGGCTGTGGCTTCCCAATAAGCAGAAATCCTCAGTAGTTATGTAGCTCCATAAAGCCCAGGAAACTTCTGAGCTTCTGGAAGGACCTGGGCTAGCTTACTTTGCCAAGACTTAACGTACAACGGACCAAATGTGCGTGTGTCGGAATTGAGTCCACCATACATCTACTATTAGCCATACACTACTTTTAACTCCATAAACAAGATATTCGAGACTATTGACATATAAAATACCAATATCTATCTGATTAAAACGTTTTAAAGTTTTTCTGAACCAATATTACTTAGGTCTAGGGTTAGGTGTTAATTTATCAAAGTATGTTTTGCCCACTAGTCATACTGCCACCAAAAATCAAAACTTTAGTTTAGTCACCTTATACCTAATAATCCTTGGACTAAATTTGATATAACTGAAGTTCTTGGGAGTAGAAAGTTTTGCATGTTCAGCTCGTCTACGAAACTTTACTTTCACGGATACTTTACTATTTCCTTAAAAAAGTTATACGAAACCCTTCCCGCCCAAGCTGACGGTTAAATAATAATAAAGGTTAAATAATTTATTGGACTGCACTCAACAAGTTTTATAAACCATAATCTTTGACTTCTTTTGTAGTTTTCATGTTTGTATATTATAGTGCATAAATCAACTTATCGATTGTGAGGTCAGGAGTCAATAAGTAATAAGAAGGCGGTTTTCTGTGCCTGACCCACGCTCGACTATTCGAGTCGAAGGTCGAAAGTGAAATGTGCACATAGACAGAAAGTTGCACAGCCGGGGTTCGAACTTGCGACGTCATAAGAGAGTCGCACGCTAAAGCCACTAGGCAAACACTGCTTTAAGTTAGAAAACGAGTAAAATCACGGTATAATTTTTTTATAAAATAATAAAAAAACAAATATAAACCCTTAGCAGTGTACCTATAACACAGTATTTCCTCGCTGTATACTTATTCGTTGAGCGAGGAAAGCACCGGCTCCGGGATCATCGGTACCAGGCACCGACTGATGATGTAGTTGAGCGCGGCGTGATTAGGAAAAGGACCTGCACTCTTTTGGCAGTGGAGGTCATGGTGTGTAAGGCTACTTACTTACTTCAAAGCCACAGGTTCAATAAGAATAGACACATAGTTGTCTTTTGGGCACTCCTAAGCGAACGATGAATACGAAGATATTTAGGGTCCAAAAGGGTGATAAGCATTAAGCCAACCCTAGTCTTACAGACACCAACTTTGCGCGGTCTGTTATGGAAGTGTGACCTAATAAGTATAAATAAGTTTTGCTCTATTAATGTTAAAGATAGAGGCTAAAATCATTGAATGCATAATTCGAAAGACACAGTCGATTTAACTAATTTTAAAATTTAACAGTGGTACATCACACAAAACATTAAATTACTATAGTAGCAAACGATTTGTAACAAAAAACAAAAATGACAAATTTAAAACTTTGTTAATATTTTTTTTTAAACTTATTTGAAAGCGTCGATCTACTACTTCAGTGATCTGGAAGTTTTCATTGAGCGTGTTGTTCTCATTATAATATTTCGCCCTGCAGGGTAAACGTTTTTTTATTTGTTAAAAAATATTTTAGTATTAAAAATTGTGATGTTAATTTGAAAATATCAGCAACTATGCGAACGCAGTTTAATACATTAACACCAACCTAGGCCTAACCAACGGCTCGATCCTTGCATAAACAAAACACATGTTATTATAATTAAAATCATTGTCGTAGCTGATTTTTAAAGCCGATTGGTTGTCTCAAAAATATCTTCTTTCACATCCACACTCCAATCCCGACCCAATCCTTATGACGACGCCCACGGGTCATATTTTACATTTTTCTCTCAGAAATAATGGATTATGTCTGTAAAGTATATTGCTTTTATCTTACGCGGTTTGGCCGTAAATAACTAGATTTTACGAGACCATCGAAGTACAATGAACTAAAAGGCTCTACTTAAATTAATTAGAAATCTTAAAAGCGTTATTTCAAATCTAACCTTGAAAACTTTTTTACCAGGACTAATTAATATAATACAACATTTAATGCGCCAAAATTATGCGGAACACAAAATAAGTATTCATCAATAGATCGAGCCTACAGCGGCGAAAACTTTTAATGGACAAAGTTTAATCTACCAAGAAATGGATACGTTACTCGTAAATCGGTGTTGCGGGCGAAAAATTTACGTGATATATTTGACTTTTACTGTATTCTATTATTGTTAAAGTGTTTTTGTTTTACTTCACTCAGGAATGTTCTCGTTTAGTTGTTTATTAAGCCAAGACGTGATTAGTCAGGTATAATAAATAACTTTTTTTTAAATCTATATATAAATAAATAAAAGACAGAATGTCCAAATTTCCAAAAACAATCGTCACGATCAGCTACACCAAAACCCCTGTCCTGTGTACGATTTTAAATAAATATTTCCAGACGCTGTAGTGTACGGTTTATAACTAATAGAACAGACACATCTTATTCACATACTCTAAAATCATTGTACAAGTCTCAGGCGACGCTCGATTAACTTGACCCAGATCCAAATCCCAGGTTACCACTTCAATTCCTTTGTTGAGCTAAATGTTCTACGTTTTTCATTTACTATTTACAAATTACCTACCTTTGTGACGTATTTTAGAACGTTCTTAAAATACGTAAAAAATTTAAGAATTGGAGATGTAGACTTCAAACTGTGACTTTCTTGACTTCAATCTCACACTTTTTTCGGTACCAAAACCTTAAGACGCGCAGAAACAAAAAAAAAAACAATTCCATCTCCAGTTCGGTGCTCCTCCGTCACCGGAGCTTGGTCGGCCGCAAGTCTCGTGATGCCTGTCCTGTGCCAATACAGCAACTTCTGCGCAGCCATTACCCTCATCCACAACAATTAGTATGAGATGGGAGCGGTCATGATCCAACACGTGGCCCAGGTACACAACTTTTATGAATAGGCTTTTCGACATTCCAACCCAAAAAGATAATAGAGCCAGTATGGAACACCCCGAGTAATTCAGGAGACAAAAGCATAAACTACGTAAATAAAACAAAATGCATTACAATAATTATATTAATCTTTCTAAGTACAAAATTAACACTAGTATATACACTTTAAGAGGCGAACACGGAAGTTATTAGTGTGACCTCAATCCGAGTCGATGTCTTCGGCCACCTGCTGCCACTTCGCGACCAAGGAGGAGACCGTCTTCTGCTTCATTCCTATCGAGCTCGAAATCTTCACCTGTGAAACGAATATTTTTGATGAGTGAGTCATCGCGTCCCACTCGACGACCTGCCGTCGGAGAACTGTCTCACCTTCGATTTCTTCTTGATCTTTTCCTCTTTCGGCGTTTTCGAACATCTGTCTCGCTCGCTCCTCTCGTATCTGCTCTCCTCTCTCTTGTCCTTTTTGACCGCGTCCTTTTCGCTCTTCTCTTTCAGTACGGGCGAGTTGGTGCCCGACGACGGATTGGACTTCTCCAGTTCGGCCAGATCGTTGTAGAAAGATAACAGTTCGTCGCCTATTTCTTTCTTAGACTCCTGAAAATTGTAATGAGTTTGGATCAATCGAGAATTGGTCGATACTTTGCCGTCACCCAACGAAGGAGATTGTAGGAAATGAAACATAATCGTAGCTAATAGTTATTGCGCAAAATGTGCGTTTATTTGTCTATTTCTTGAGAAAAACTAAGGTCTGAGTTAATTGATGGTCGTCGTAGATATATGCGAAACATGAGCTTATAAAATAAAATCTAACTAACATAAAATCGGGGGTAGTGGGGTTGCGACGCTAGACTAACAAAAAACTGACTGCTAACTGGAAGTATGTGTCGCAGTAAAATAGTTAAATCAGAGAGTTAATTGAATCTCTAGACAGTTAATTAAATGTCGATATTCAATCAATTCGCTAGCAATTTGATTTAAATAAAGCAGCGTCGAAAACGTTTAACTATCTGTCTGACCGAAAGCCAGCGAGTTGATTAACAATGCAAAACAAGAGTCCGCTATGATTGTTTCATTTGTTATTGTTATTTCGGTGTGATGATGAAGAACTGAGAGCTTGGACATTCCGTGTTTGGCTTTATTGTAAATGGTTAGGTTAGGTTAATCTTATTGCGTAGCAACGTTTACGAAACTCGTTAAACGTTTCATTCATTCACTTGTCTGATGGAAATTTAGCGACTTGATTGATTATCGATTTTTAATTAACTGTCTAGAGATTTAACTCTCTAATTTAACTACTTTACTGTGACTTATGGATTCTTAAAACCAAGTGACACATCTGTTACCAATTAAGAACATAAGTGTAGTCGACCTTTTGGACATTATGGCTTCACGTGAGCGATGATTGGTTGCATTTGGTTTGCGCTTCTAATTATTAACTAATATGCCGTGGAGGTCGTATAATAAGAAATACTACCAACGGTCCTTTGACATTACGTAAGATACTTCACTGCATTCGGTTTTATTTTTAAATTAAACAATAAATAGGCCAACTATATGTTCATCGATTTATCATCTTAATATATATAGTTTGTCCGCGATGGACTCCTAAACTACTTAACCGATTTTAAATAAAATTGGCACACCGTGAGCAGTCTGCTCCAACTTAAGAGATAGGATAGCTTAGATCTTTAATTATAGTCGCAATTTTATTTTATTGCAAATTATTTGTCTATAATTATTTGACAGTCACAATTATCTGTTAAGTCCAAAATATTCTAACAGATGTCGATACTTTTCGACTGTATTGAGTAATAATAATAAGCTACAACTCAATATCATGATTACCTCGTGTTATTGAGGCTAAAGTATAAATTAAATTGAAATTCAATTATTTCTACTTTTTAAATTTTTGATGTTAGCATAGCCAACCACGTGTTACTAAGACCGAAGTGTAATTGAAACTCAAATTATAGTGACGATAATACAGTGAAATTATTCTTTCGTGTCACGGTATTAAGGCTAACTAAACCACATTAAGGAGGAACGAAGTTCGCGGGGGCAGCTAGTTTATTATAAAAACAATTTTTGACGTGACAACGTCATATAATTCGATGGAGCCGGCTGCTCGCACAAAAAACATGACTCTTGCGGCGTTACTTCGCTCTGAGGCTTTCCATTTAAGGCTCGAAGTGCGAGCGATAGAGCGGAACGAGCGGACAAAGAGGCACAATCTATTAATCAAATCAAACAAATATAATTTAAATTTTCCTTTTGAAAAAGCAACCATTCAATGAGTATTTTCTTATGACGTTGTCACGTTCAACTATCGTCAGTAAACCGACTTTACAGACAACCGATTTTTTAAAGTATTAATAATAAATATCGTTTTGTATATGTATATGAACATCTATTCGCCCAGTTGACGCATCTTTTACTAAATAGAATTCAGATAAAATTTTGAATTGCCGCCAAATTAATATAAAAAGCCAAGAAAGTAATGTTATTCTCAAATTTCAGAAAGGAACGAGTTATGGAGGTTTTTTTTTAATGTTTCTAAATAGGCGTCGAAGCGGCCATTAACAGAGAATAAACTCCTACATGTATAATACATAATGTGTAATTAAAAGTGAGATGTGATTATTACTGAATGTGTATATTTTTTTACGAACATTTGTACATTTAAGTTATACTTTCTTTGTTCATAAGTGTGTCTAATCATATAACCATCACTGTATATATATGTAACTTAACTCATGTTAAGATTATATTGTTACGAAGACGGGTCGACTGCAGTGTTTCTAGATTTTTCCACTAGTTAGAGAACTTTTCAGCAGGCTGTAATATGATTTCTGACCGTTTCAGGAGAGGGTCAATCACACATTAGAAAATTGTAATTTCCATATTGTTACGCTAGTTTTCAGGAAGCTGAAACCTTTTTTCAGTCGGTTTCAGAACATGTGTAGTAGAGTGGTGCAGTTTTCAGGGGACCCGTTTTCAGGCGTTTTCAGGCCTAGGTATAACCCTTTGATGAAGGAATATTCTAGACCAAACTTTCTAGGTTTGAGACAAGGACGAAATGATACGAGAGAGAGAGAGAGAAGATCAGAACTTTCTCGAAACTAGACTGAGCACTCTAGAACGCCGTACGACAAGGATGGAGTAACGTGCGAAAGAGACAAAGAGTGCGGACGTTCTAGAATTGTGCAATCGCTACTCAGTAGCAAGCCCGCCTAGAAAGTTCTCGAATATTGTTTAGAATTATTCCCAGGGATATATAAGCGAGCCGAAACGCGACTAGTCACCTTTAGTTTTGAATGCGATAACAAGAGCGAAACACCGAAGCGATAAAGTGTGAATAAAGTGAATACAAGTGATAAAGTACAGTGTGAAGTGTGCATAAGTGAAGTAATTAGTGACTGTGTTTTTGTGTGTTATTAGTGCATTTCTGCAATTAATTTGTGCCCATAAATTCCTCATTGATTTACCAAGAAATAAACCCTTGAATAAATCCACGGCATTTTCTATCCGATCCCCTAGCTCGTAACCTTAATATTATTTTCTTGTATAATATAATTTTTCTTTCTAATGCAGTATTTCATCGATGTTGGTTGAACTTTCCACCGCTACATACAGCCTAACGTTAAACATATGTAAATAAATAGGAAACCTGGCTATTTCGTTGCAAAATCGAGATAGTTCTCTTAGCAGTCCTATATCATCTTGATTATCTTGGGATTTCGGCGGCGATACTTTTTTTATTCTTTTACGTTAACAACAACCACCTATTTGGATCAGAACCCATTGTTGTTAGCACGCTACTTGTCAGTAGATGGCGTCAATAATGTCAAGAAGTTTCACTTTACCATTTAATAAATTATACATAATAATGCCAAATTTGATGCAAAAAAAACTTTTAAATAATAAAAAATATAAATTTTCAATATGGACGCGGTACCGTAAAGCAGAAATCAAAATAAGGCCATTTCGAATATTGCAGCCGTCTATAGACTGTCAAGTTTTTCTAAATATCAATAATAATCGAGAGAATTACCGGCGGCGGCGGTAGAGGCAAGTGAGCGTCCGTCCCCGGCGGCGGCGGGTCGTGCCAACTCGGCGGCGGCGGTGGCGACACGCGCGACGGCGACGACGTACACGGCGGCGGCGGAGGCTCTTCCTGAAAATCATTTCATTATATTTTGAAACGATTAACGAAATCGCCCAACCTAGGCTCTTTCGCTCTGGCTCTAAAGGAATACTCAATTCTTACAAATTATAATTAAAACGCCGCGATACAAACACGATTTGCCCTTGCTTTGACGGTTGTGGCCGAGAACATAGCTCGGGAACACCTTAAGATAGGCTCGTACTGTCTGGCCTGACAGGAAAACAGTTTAATTCTTAATATGTACTCCTGGAATCCTTGTGGACCTTGAATTGAAATCCCAGTAATTTGGAACCTACGTTTTCCACGAATAACGAAAGTCATTAATAAATAAACAAAACTAAATAGATTATGAAACGGAGAACATAAATAAAAAAAAACGTATAACCCTACAGATAATCAGCAAAATATGTTTTAAATTCACTCTGGCATTGAGTGTCCATGGGTATCGCTTAACATCACATCAGATTTTGCCCGTGTGCTTCGTAATAATAAAAAAAATATCATCAAAAAAGTAATATCCAGAAATACGTGTACACCTGGAAAACTGATGAACAAGTTCTGTTAAAATAGAGACTGTTCCCAGACGATACTGTGAGCAATGAAGGCCAATGAAAACGATCTACGTACCACAGCCGTGTCGGGCGGTGGTGGCGTAGTGCAAATGTCCATGTCGGTGCTCGCGACAGCGGGGTACTCCCACTGCACGAAACCATCGGCCTCTCGCTTGTAGCTGTATCGCGCCTCCGACCTGCGGCAGACACATGCGTACAAACACCCGCCGTGGCTCGCTACGTTAGTGCCCGGTGAGTTAACTTCTCGGTTGACAGTTTAACTCAAAATAACCACGCTCACTAGCGGGCCACACCGTTCGCATGAACGATGGCAGATCGACAAAGCCAAAATTCATTTATTCATATAGGTAACGCAATGTACACTAAAAAGAAATATACATTAAATGCTTTTAATTTTACATTTACTGCCAGTTCTCAAATCAAGGGCGTAGAACGGAAGAGAAGAACTGGCAATAAACTCTCCGCCACTATTTTTACAACTTTAGCAAAGAGGGTAACGAGGTGGAAAAGGGGAAAAGAAAGAGCTTTAAAAAGTCGGTGGAGAAGATGCTCCAGATGAAAGCCTCCAAAGAGAGAGATGGGGCCAGTTGGGGAGATTTATACTATACGAGAGGTCTTTTGAAAAAAAAAAACTTAAACTGCCAAACCCAGATGTAAAATCATGGGGCCTTAAGCTATCAAACGTTAAATATAGAAACTTATATTGACAATATCGAAAAATATTCTCAATATACGTTACTGCAAATTCTCAACAAAATGTATACCAAACCCATAAATCAAGCTGTAATCGTTCCGATCGGACGATACGACCGTACAAACTTCAAACCTCTAAAATAACACCGCAACACAATCGTGACGTCGTCCAGATATTTCGAACGAAACGTTTAGACGGCGCACAATCGATTACGGTGTCATTAAGGTATTTGATCCTTAAGAGGCCATCGCCGGAGGTTTTCTGGAAAAGATCAAAGCGCATTATCCAAGAAATAAAATTAGAAATAACTGAAATCGATTCTTACCAGAGTTCGCGGCCGCCATCTCGGAATCGCCTCTCGCGCCGGTCGACGATTCTTCGCTCTTGTTTTGCTTCAACAATTTGTTGTTGCAACTTTTAATCCTTCACAATTAAGTCTGACAAGCCCGGCCGACATGAAGTGCCGTCAATACGGGCCTTAGAAATTTCGAGAAACTTTTATATCGAAGTGCCATTCGTCGGGTAGTTACAAAAAAACTCAATATTAATGTAAACACTTTATTACATTAAATCCAAATCGGGTAATTTATCACAGACGCACTCGAGTCGCGAAGTTCTTTGCTAATACATTAATGAAATGTCGGCAGATATTAGTGGGACACATTATAAACGTTCGCGCTAATCGAACTGTCTACACACAATATACAACAACTTTTTTATTTTAAATCTAATCAAATACGAACTTTGAATCCGTACACCGACTTAAACATAAACTCGACTGTTACTTAAACTGTCCAAAGAGAACATTTTCATTGCTCAATACAAAAAAATTAAGAACAGATTAACAACACAAAGTTCGCGGACGAAGGGAGAATCCGATAGACCATCCAATACGGCCGACATGTATTTGAGGCAACTCTTTCGCTTTACTCAAAATAAATAATACATAAATTATAATTTATTATATAAATCGCATATATTATATAACTGATCGGGTTCTCCCGACGCATCCTACGCGCACGTTGCTGCGTATGCGCGTGTGTCTGCAAGTGCGTAGATGAGTATAGAGAAGCGCGTACCTCTGGAAGATGCAGAGCCATCCCGCGGGCGCGGCTCGGAGCTCGTGCGAGGTGAGCGCCCGCGCGGCGCTCTCCACCCATCGGCGCCAGTACGTCGCGGTCAGAGCTCCGGACCGGAAGGCCGACACCAGGGTCTGAAGTAAACGCGCCTTTAGCTTAAACCTCTCGACGTATCGTGATCTCCCCGTACGTGGGAATATTGTGACCGAACTACGAGTACGCGGTGCACGTCGTAACGATACACTCCTTATTCCTAGTTTCATATCATTACGAGCAATAATGTACTCTATCCTACAGGAAACCTTTTCGCTAATTATATATATATAGGTGTTCGAAATACATAATTTCAATTTAATAATTTTTGATGAGGGTAGTCCCAAATATTTTTTCTCGGCCGATCGTCACATTTATTTGTTGAGTCATTGTTGAGATTTACTTGGGTTACGTTAGACAGATTTTTATTTTGATATATAGTTTTTGTTAATTATAATTGATATTAGTTACGTTCACTATGTATAATTTTATAGCGTTTTTGAGAAGTCTAACCTCTCTTTGTTCCCAAACAAATAGAATTTCTCCAAATCCTTACGGCTGATAATATTGTGTGCCTTTCTTCCTATATATTGTAACGAGGTATGTACTCAGGACTTATTATTCCAGTATAAGATTGTGTATCGACGGCCACCGAACCGTCCTTTGTGGTACAATAGGCAGTATAGAGGCTTCTTTGGAAACACGACATAAACCTATTTATAAGCAACCCTCTCATCTTTAACCGCTTCCTTTAAAACCAAATTATATAAAACAGTTTGATCACAAATGATGTGTTAAGTAGAAAGCATAATACTATGTGGGGACTGGTGCAACTGACTTTAGCTAAACGTCCCATCCCATATTCAAAGCCAGTAAAATGACATTTTTCTTTCAATACCGACACAAAACAATCAACAACAGCAATAGAACGTTGCCTACCTGCATTTGAACCGTCATCTCTTGGAGCGGGGTGAGCGAGCTCGGCTGCACCTGACTCAAATACTTCAACTTGGCCTCCACCAGCTCCGCTTGATCGTCTAAGACTTCGTCCTTTTCGTTCAGCACTTCTCCCCTCGTAAACGACAAGCCGTTTCCGTAATTGATCGCGTCTTTGGCGGTTCCACCTTCGGCGGCCTCGTCTTTGCCGAAGCCGAGGCCGGTTCTTTCGCTGGAGAAGCCTTCGATGAACTCACTGTATTTCGTCGTGTACTCGGGCACTTCTATTCTCTGCGTCTTCGGGAGGACCGAGTTGGATATTCTCAGCTTCTTTCTCGGTTCCGTTGCGTTTGATAGGTAAATGTTTGCCTTCTTCTCTTCGGCCTGGTCGCTCGAGGGTGGAGGTGGAATCGGGTCTTTCGTAATATTTATTGCGCTGGGAAACAATGCAGGTCCGTTCTCCTGGAGCTCCTCGGGCTGTCGAGGTTTTGGCGAATCGGAAGCGCCATTCTTATCGAGACTATCAATTTTTGCCATTTTCGGCAACTCTTTCTTTTCAATTTCCTGGAGGAGTTCATCGATGTCCAGATCTTTCGTCGATTTTGGTGAATCGGTTCTCGAATCTTCTTTTAGGATCTTTTGTAACTCGGACGGTATGTCTCCGCCGAGTTTCTCCAACAGTTTTGCTTTGTCTTTTAGCTGTTTTAATAGCTCGTCCTCTTCTTGGCCGTCTTCGTCGTCGGCTTTTGAGGTGGATATTGTTTGCTGTAAAATTCCAAATTATTTTATTGTTTCGTCGAAGGAAACCTATCTTAATTGAACTTTTGTCCAGGTTCAGATTGAAAACTTAGCCATCAACTTGCACGTAACTAAATCAACATCGATACGAGTCTTTTCAATGTCGACAAGATTGAGGACACATTATGTAATCCAAAACGTAATGTGCCGAAAATGTATGTCTACATTGTAAATAGAGTGTGATCACCATTAATGAAGCGTCGCACTCAATTTCAAGACTCGTCCCGACCTTGAAATGTTACGAAACGCACTTTTCAGTTAACATTTTTCATCATTTGAAAATTTCCCCTTTTTTTACTTTTCTTATCTGACACATACATAGCTTTTACCACACAAATGCCATCTTTTTTAGTATAAACAAAATATTTACACTATTTGTCATTATATATGTATAGATATCAACATAGTTAATTTTAACAATAAAAAATTTAACTAGACTACACTAAAAATACAGTCCTTTAGAGTCAGACTACACTGAAAATAACATAATCTGTAAAATACGTACCTGTTCCCTAACTTCTTCACTTAATACAATCTCTGGTGGCTTTGGCTTATCGACAACTAAACCCGGTGGTAATTCTGGTCCAATGGGTGCCGAATAACTCTGATTCTCCGGCAATGATGGTCCAAATTCGACTGCCTTGGTTTTCTGTCTTTTCACTACCGGTTTAGCTGTGACCTGTTTCAGTGCCGGTTTCGATTCCGGCAAAGGTTTCTTTGGACTTTCTTGTTCATCATTGGACTCAGAATCCGAATTATGGTAGGATGTTATCAGTTCTATTTTATATCTAAAAAAGTGCTATACATATTATGAAAACTATAATATAAGATAAATTTATAGTTTTAACTATGATGCAGCCCCTGTCCGGGAGAAAGCCTCCTCCAACTTTTTCCACCCTAATTTATTGTGCCATTGTCATCCAATTTCTACCAATATGAAAACTATATGTTGTAATTTTTTTTATGCTAAAAATGGCAAATGGGCCGGAGGCTCACCTGATGTTAAGTGAAAACGCCGCCCATGGGCACTCGCACTGCCAGAAGATTGGTTGGGAAATACTTCAGTGGGCATCTGGTTCCCCATTGTGGTGGTGTACAGAGGTTAAAAATAAATCAATACTCACTCATCATCACTATCATTTGACGGTCTCTTCTTAAAATTCTTTTTGTCTTTGAATTTTTCATTGGTCTTGCTAGGTTTTGTTATAATTTTTGGTATTTTATTTGAATTCTGCTTTTCAACTAGTGCTTGCTGGTATAGCTGCCATTCTTCTGCTGATACCTCTGTGTTTCCTGAAGTGAGATGTGCAGTTTAAAATTTAACCGTTATTTTAATAACATATGTTAATGTTGGCCTAGAGTCTGCAAGCAACTTTTAACCTTGGGATTGTGCGTTTGCATCATTCATTTATGAAATTTTATTTCTATGTATGTCTAATAATAAACACAGAGGGCCATACTTACTTATCTTTAAGAAATAAAAATGATCAAAAAAACTGATGTAATATGTGATCCAGACCCAAATTATTGTACCGATGTACCGCCATTAGATTGTTTAAGCTTAATGTAATCTACTAACCGGATGTTGTCAAGTGCTGTTGGGCTAATTTAAGCGCTAACAAGTACTCTGGTGGAGCTTCCCAAGTGACTGCATTTGTTTGTTGATTCCAATAGTATGTGAAGCCACTGTTTTCATCATAACAGGCAGACCAAGCTGAAAAAATTAAATGAAATATTAAACTAGTCCATATTTAAAGTTATATAAAAAATAGAGTCAAAACCATTAACAACGACAATGTACTGGTTATATCGACCAAAATCAAGAGTCCCAAACTGAAGACTGAATTCTATCATATTAGGTGCTTAATAACAATGTCATCAGTTATGACTATCCGTTTTCAGGACCAAATATGAGTAGTCCCTTTGATGTTGTTATAACAGATTTTGACTGTACATAGTTTACAGCTAATTTAGCTACTATCTTCCTTATAACTAATGCTTTTACTTAAATTTTTCACCATTAATAGATTTTTGATAAAAAATACAATAGATAGTGGAGAACAGTTTATTTAAAATTAAAGCAATTACAAAATATTACAGAATCTATTAATTGATTTACTATGAGCATAGTAGGCCTTGTGGCTTCATTGTGCGACTATAATCTGTGAGGTTGTTAATTTCAGTACCAGGCTGTGCATCAAAAAACTTTCTTAGTATTTACCATTCGCTCAAAAAGGAAACTGACATGTCTTAGCTCCAAAAAGTCCATGGTGTGTGCCAAGCACAGGAGGCTGATCACCTACTTGACTATTAGTTAGACAAATGCTTAAAAAAAGAAAAAGCTTACGACAATGTGAAATTGGTGGAGGATGAATGGCAGCAGACGCGTGGTGGTTCACATAGTTCGTGGGCAACGCAGCAGGCGCAGGTGCACAATGGTGTAGCTGTTTAACCGGCGAAGCATCCTCCAACTCTTCATCAGAATCACCGTAGCTTACGAGTAAGCCTAATGGATTAGTTTTATTCATATTTGTACAGTACTAGGTTGTTATAGTATGCCGAATGTAAAACCACACTTTACTAATTGGCAACCACTTTTCAATTCACCGAATACCAGACAATTACATTATCATATTGTTTAATGTTTTTTTAAATTGTTTTGACACTTTGATAATTAAGAGTTAGTTGCAAATGTTTTATTCATTAATTAAAAATTTACAAAAATAACAATTTGAAATTCCTCAAATCTAAACACAATCTAAATACTAAATACATCTGTCATCTCAATTATGCTGCACAGATTACAGTTTTATAGAATTTTATGGTCTGGTAACAAGACGTTTACTTATTTTTAATGTGAAATTTCACTTAGTTATTTAAAATATCATCCACGCCGTATTTTTAACGCATTTTTATAATACACTATAACACTTTTTGTTTTAAAGTAAATCACACAAGTGGCGGCGGAAGGGATCCCTAACTTCCATTATTTCGCTTTCCAATACTAGGCTACGAAAAGTGAACATTCGGCGTCCTATATCTTCTATAATATAAAAATGAATTGCAAAATGTGTTGTTAAGCGCATAACTCTATAACGCCTGGAACAATTGTACCAATTCTTTTTTTTTTAATGTTCGTTGAAGTCTAAGGATGGTTTTTACGGCAAGAAAAAATCGAATAATTTCCGGGAAAACCCTAAAACAGCCCTTTTCTTTTTCCCATACAAACGTTTAATAAATAAAATGTAGAGTCAATTTGAACTTTATTGCTATGCAATAAAGTTCATATTAAATTACAAGCACTCACTGTTGTCTAAGCAATGTCACGTTCCGAAACACAACAAGTAATAATAGCGCTAACCCGACCAAATTTAATAGTCAAAAAATGTGAGAGCTATAGATCATTAGTACTGATTTTTAATTTGGTTGGCTTCGCGATATTTTTTTTTTATGGCCCGCACGGTTTGTGCATTGTGGCCCAGGGTAAAAACAGGGAAACGGGTAAAAAAAAATTTAAGAATGGAAATTTAATCTAAAAAATAAAAGATCAATTCTTATAGAGCTACATAAAAAAGGAGTGTAAGACAAGATATTTACATAAATTTACTTTTATATTATCTACATTTTTATATCATTACTTAAAATAAAAGCTGCTAAAAGTTTATCTACATTTCTAATGTTGCAAGTAAACAGGATATGGATGAAGGGAAAGGAATTTGAAGGGAAATGAGACCTTCGAGAAGAGCCGACCGGTCGCGTCGAGAACAAACAAACATGATGTGGTTCAAATCAGCATGATTGCTGTTGCTTTCGGGCTTCAGCCAATCGGGCAGGCACGACCGGGGCAGTACCACTGTCTCACAGAAAACCGGCGTGAAGTGATGCAATAGGTTCATCTTATTGTACTCGCGTTTCGTGCGGTGAGTGAGACTCCCGGAGCCCATCAATTCCCCCCCCCCCAGAATATGAAGATGCAGTTTAAACAGAGATTACCCCAGGGGGGTACCACACGTTTCCGCTGTGGAGAATCCCCCTCTGAGCGTCCATCATCGGAACAATCAGTATTCGGTGGTGGATGCACAGGCTGCCCTTCGTATTCTGGGGTGGGCAAAAACTGCTCAAAAAACTATAAGTTTCGATCTCGGGGCAAACGGAAGAATTTACCGAAGGCATCCCCTTCCACGCTCTCAGTGGACCAATGTTAGGGGGCTCAACTCTAATCTTAACGCGGTTCACTTTCACCTCGAAACTGCGAAGCCGGCCTTATTCTTCCTTACTGAGACTCAGATATCCTTCCCGGCTGATACTTCCTACCTCTCCTACCCGGGGTACAAATTGGAACATTCATTTGTGCCGCGGGCGGGAGTTTGCGTGTACGTCAGAGAGGATATCTGTTCTCGTCGCCTCGGGTCGCTTGAAGGAAGGGACCTATCTAGCCTCTGGCTGCGCGTAGACTGCGATGACCATCCGCGATTCTACGCATGCCTGTATAGGTCCCATAGCGGAAATACCGAAACTGAGCGACTCATTGAGCACATCCAAATGGCTACAGATTCCCTGCTCGAAGGGGTTCCTACCGCTGAAATCGTGATACTTGGCGATTTTAACGCTCACCATGCCGATTGGCTCGGTTCGGAAACCACCGATCACGCGGGAAGATCCTTTCACGACTTTGCTTTAGCTTACGACCTGTCACAAATGGTCCCTGCGATTACGCGAATACCAGATGTGGATGGTCATAAACCCTCTTTGTTGGACCTTCTGCTGACCTCACATCCGGAGACCTATCAAGTCTCTGTTGACCCGCCATTGGGTTCATCGGATCATTGTGTGGTCCGGAGTACTGTGCCTACTACGCGCCCTCCTCGGCCCCGTTTTTCGGGTTGTCGTCGTATTTGGCACTATCGGTCAGCAGATTGGGATGGGATGCGGTCTTTCTTTGCGTCCTACCCTTGGGGGCCTATGTGCTTTTCGTCGGAAGCTCCAGATTCCGTCGCTGCCTCTGTCGCCGAAGTGGTTCTGCAGGGCATGGAACTTTTTATTCCATTCTCTGCGGTGCCGATCGGTGGCAGGTCACAGCCCTGGTTTAAGCGTTTAATGCATTAATGCTTTAATGCATGGGCGGAGGCGGCGATATCTCGTGATGCCAATACCAGCGAACATAAAAAAGCATATAACTCAGCCTCCAGGTCCTTCAAACGGGAAATCGCTAAGGCAAAGTCAGAGCACATCGCCAGATTTGGCGAGAGATTGGCCCAACTCCCTTCTGGGACCCGAGCCTTCTGGTCTCTCGCCAAAGCTGTACAAGGGAATTTTTGTCAGCCATCGATACCACCGCTGCACAGAGAGGATGACTCGCTCGCCCACACTGCGAAGGAGAAGGCCGACCTCTTGGGCTGTCTCTTTGCGTCCAACTCGACTTTGGATGACCGGGGGAGATCGCCACCGGCGATTTCGCGGTGTGATAACTCAATGCCGGAAATCACATTCCAGCAACGTGCGGTTTGCTGTTTGGGTTCCTGGTCACAGTGGAATATCTGGAAATGAGAAAGCCGATCGTATAGCCAATGAGGCGGTGGAGAGTGGAGATGTGGATATTTTTAGAAATTATGCGCATGACTTGATGGCTCTTTCCGGGATTTATCTCAGGAATTCGTGGACTGAATCCTGGGCCCAAGATAGTCTAAAAGGTCGCCATTATCGTGCTATTCAACCTTCTATACCCATTAAGCCCTGGTTTTGGAGTCTGAGATTCGGCAAAAGAGTTACAACAATATTGTCTCGTATGCGACTGGGACACGTCTGCACCCCAGCTCATCTTGCTAAGCTAAATATTATAGACAGCCCTACGTGCGAATGCGGATATTTTTTTTTTTTTTTTATAAAATAGGGGGCAAACGGGCAGGAGGCTCACCTGATGTTAAGTGATACCGCCGCCCATGGACACTCTCAATGCCAGAGGGCTCGCGAGTGCGTTGCCGGCCTTTTAAGAATTTGTACGCTCTTTTCTTGAAGGACCCTAAGTCGAATTGGTTCGGAAATACTTCAGTGGGCAGCTGGTTCCACATAGCGGTGGTGCGCGGCAAAAATTGCCTTGAGAAACGCTCAGTCGTGGAACGTCGGACGTCGAGGTGATACGGGTGGAATTTTGTATTTTGCCTCGACGTCCGATGCTGAAACTCAGCTGCAGGTATTAATCCGAACAACTCCTCTGAACACTCTCCATGGTAAATGCGGTAGAAGATGCAGAGTGACCCCACATCTCTACGCAACGCCAAAGGATCGAGCCGCTCGGAGAGGGATTGGTCATCGACGATTCGAACCGCTCTTCGTTGGATACGGTCAAGTGGAAGGAGCTGGTACTGGGGAGCCCCCGCCCAGAGGTGAGAACAGTATTCCATGTGGGGCAGTATTTGCGCTTTATAGAGTTGCAAGCGGTGGCCCGGAGTGAAGTACCGTCTCGCCTTGCTGAGCACACCAAGCTTTTTGGAGGCTAATTTAGCCTTTCCCTCCAAATGACCGCGAAACTGAACGTCGTTCGATATGTCAACGCCAAGTATTCCGATGCTGGCTGTGGCTTCAAGAAGAGTGTTTTCGAAAAGAGGAGTAGCGACAAAGGGTATTTTTTTCGCGGAAAACGCGCAAACTTGTGTCTTCTTGGGGTTAAATTGGACTAGGTTTAGTCTACCCCAGTCCGAGACTCCACGTAAAAGAGTTTCGACTTCAGACACAAGTTTGTTCCGGTACTCATCGACAACTGCCCGAGAAATACCTGCCCGGCCAGTGTAAAGAGTATCCCCAGTGCTGTCGTCCGCATAGCAATGAATGTTGCTAAGTTGCAACATGTCATTGATATGCAGAAGAAACAGGGTCGGGGACAGAACACAGCCTTGTGGGACCCCAGCATTCACGGGTTTAAGGTCGGAACATGCTCCGTCGACGACGACCTTGATGCTCCGATCGGCTAGAAAGCTGGAGATCCAGTCGCATAATTTCTCAGGAAGCCCGTAGGCTGGTAGCTTCGAGAGCAGTGCTTTGTGCCACACCCGATCGAAGGCTTTCGCTATGTCCAAACTAACCGCTAGTGCCTCCCCCTTGGACTCAATTGCCTCTGCCCATCTATGAGTAAGGTATACTAGAAGGTCACCAGCTGAACGACCACGACGAAAGCCGTACTGATAATCGCTAATCAGCTGGTGGCCCTCTAGATAACTCAAGAGCTGGCCATTAATAATGGATTCCATTATTTTGGAGAACAAGGAGGTTATTGCGATTGGGCGATAGTTGGATGGATCAGTGCGATCGCCTTTTTTAGGGATCGGATGTATCGAAGCGGTCTTCCAGCACTTCGGGACAGTGCCGAGCGAGTACAGGTACCGGAAAAGGCGCGTCAGGACCGGAGCCAACTCAGGAGCACATGTACGCAGCACAAATGGAGGGATACCATCCGGCCCGCTCGACTTATGAATGTAACAGCAAACCCAAACGATACGGAATAGTTTTCTTTTAAACATTTCAATAGCAGGTTTCTAATTTCAGAAATAACAGGGAATTGATAATGTGAGCCAAACGGGAACCGGGCTAGGTCATTTAAAGAACTCACTGAGTCGGTAAAAATTACAGTTTTTTGAAGTTTTAGTAGAAGGATGTATTCTATGGCCTTAACTAGGTCTATACATTCGCCAGTGAACACGGAGGTTTCAGGAGGGAGTTTAGTTTTTTGAACAATATTGTAATTAGAGTGCAGTACACCAACACCTACACAGCCTTCTTTGGAACGCTTAGATGCATCTGTAAATATTCGATGCCATCGTGGCCACTTGGTGTCAACAATATAGTTAAATGTTAACTTTTGGTTTTGCTCAATTTTCACAAGACCCGTGCTATTATGTATATCAGGCGAGATTACAAAGGAATCGTAACTATATTTGAACAACGGATTAGAAGTTGCTTGGTGAGTAGGAGCCTCAAGAGAAGTAAATCTTCTGTAACTTTCAACCAAACACGGTGGGCGTTTGTTTTTCCAATAACTAAAAGTGGGGATTATAGATGTTAGGTAAGTCAGTTTAGGTGTTAGAATATGGTTACTGAATTGGACACAACGAAATAGGAATTTATCAGACAGGAATTGCCGTCATAAGTTTAATGGAGGCTCTACACATTCGGCTCTCATACAGGTGATTGGGCTTGACTTCATAGCTCCTAGGACTATTCTCGTTGCTTTTGCCTGAATGCTATCTAATTTTTTAAAAGCAGAAGCATTGCCTGGTTCCAACAGGAAAGTACCGTAATCCATTACACTTCTGATTATGGCGTTGTAAATCAGTTTTAAGGAGTGTGAATGCGCTCCCCACCAGATGCCCGATAAGAATCTAAAAATATTCAAATTACGTTCATATCTCGCAGATACATATTCACAGTGGGATACACCGGTAAGCTTGGAATCTAGAACTACTCCCAAGAATTTGACGTCATTAGTCGAGGGAATCAAAACATTATTGAACTTTACCTGGACCGGGGGAGGCCTACGCATTCTGGAAAACAACACAACCTTACTCTTGGATACAGATAAGTCTAAACTATTCGAATTTAACCATAATTTTAAAAATGAGAGGGAAGATGTTAGAGCTTGGCAATTTTTTTCAATCGATTTGCCCGATTTGTATATAAGGAGATCGTCTGCATATTGTAGTACGTTAGCTGATTCCTGCAATGATGATTCTAAATCGTACGTATAGATGTTATAAAGCAAAGGACTGAGTACAGAACCCTGTGGTAATTCTTTCCATACAGTCCGAGATAGTTTGACATCTTCAATAAATAAATTAATGTATCTTTCACTGAGCATATTGATAATAAAGTTTGATAGAATCGGTGGCACATTTAAGCAAAGCATTTTTTCCCTAAGAACCGATATAAGAACATTGTAATAAGCTGAGCTTATGTCTAAGAAAGTAGCTATTACTGACTCCTTGTTTGAAAAAGCTAATCTTATGTCCGTAGTGAATATTGCTAAGCTATCCATTGTACTTCTACCTTTCCTAAAACCGAATTGGGACGTTGCTAATAGATTTTTACTCTCTAAAAACTATTCCAAACGAAATTTTACTAGGTGTTCTGCAGTTTTCATTAAAACAGAAGAAAGGACAATAGGTCTGTAAGAAGAAGGATCATCGGCTGGTTTATTCTCTTTTAAAATAGGGATAATAGATTGAGTGATCCAAGACTTGGGAATGCACCCAGAAACCATAATAGAATTTATAATATTTAAGTACAGCATCAGCACATGATCCGAAAGGTTTTTCAAAAAAGAATATGGAATCCCATCTTCTCCTGGAGTAGAATCTTTTACGTTATTAAGTACACCTTTAAGTTCGGTCAAAGAAAAAGGAGCGTTTAATCCAGTTAGGTCATCAGAAATATAAGCTAGAATAGATAATGGAGGAAATCCCCTTTCCGGTACAGAAGGGGGAGCAAGATGATCCATGAACTGATCAGCTAGGGTAAGCGGTAATTTAGAAGAGGGAGAATTATTGTAGACAGATCTAAATTTACGAATATTACGCCAGACCTCTGATGGGCTGACGTCTGGACTAATGGAGGCACAAAATGATTGCCAACCATCGTATTTCTTTTTCTTAAACATTTTTTTAGCACTACGAGCAGATTCTTAATATAACTCGGAATTTTCTTCTGACATGTCCTCACAGTAATTTTTTTCAGCCTGTTTTCTTGCTTTTATTGCAGCTGTACATTCATGATCCCACCAGGGAGGCGATGGAATTTGCGATCAGTGATGCAGTTTCAATCAAAACCTGAGAAAGAATTTCGGCGGAGATCTGGCTACCTTCTTCGGAATAAGTAGTAGTTTTCTGCTCTACTCTTTGGTTGAATAATTCCCAATTAGCGTTATTCAATCTGTATTTGAAACGAGGAGAACGAGTGGTTTTGATAGGTTTTTGTGAAGGAAAAGTAATTACAAGTGGAAAGTGGTCACTACCATACGAAGATGTAAGAGGGTGCCAGTCCAAAGTTGAAGCTAAATCAGGCGAACATAAAGAAAGATCAGGCGCACTTGCACCTTCACTTGGTCCAGTAACACGAGTTGGCAGCCCAGTGTTTAAAATGCAGATACAATGAGAATCTATAATATCTAATAATTGATCTCCATAATAGTTGGAAGAAGTGCTTCCCCAGGATTGATGTTGGCAATTAAAATCACCTAGGACTAAGGATGGTTTTGAAAGGATGGGGAATAGTTGATTGAGATAAGAAGCAATATTTACATTGGGACGAGAAAGATAAATAGACACTATACAAATTTTATTTACAATAGCAGCAATGACTGACAAGTCATCACCGAATGAGGGGAGTGGAAATAAGCTATAGGGGAGATTATTTTTGGTGACTAAGGCAACACCGCCATAGCCGTCAGGTCTGTCCTGTCGGAGAATAACATAGCCTGGAATCCGAAATTTCAGTTCCGGGCGAAGCCATGTTTCAGACAGAGTTGAAACAAATGGTTCAAATTTATTATGCAAATGGATTAAATCATTTTTATTGCAGATGGCGCTTCTGCAATTCCACTGGATTATTTGTTCGCGTTCGTGACGCATAAGAGGATTTTAATTGAGCTAAGGAAGCAATAGTTGGGCGGCGTTGTTCGGTTACATTGTGGTCAGAGTTAGAAATGGTTTTTATTTCAGTCAAAAGTTGGATTACATCAGAGATTGAGAACATAGTTTCATTATTGTTAAGGTTACTGTTTATTAAAGTTAGAAGAAGCTGGAGCATCGTAGTCCTTTATCAAATTGAAGTGTTCTGTTTTGTTATACCCCAATCGTTTTGGTTTGGAGGATGTTGGTTTAGCAAATATTGTTTTCTTATAAGATCTACTATACGACGGAATCGAGGGAGAGGAAGGCGATACAGGTGGGATAGGAGAATTAGGAGTATTCTGCATGTTTGAAAACCTAACTACATCAGCAAAAGATTTTGAAACAGGATCATGCACTTTATTTGCTTCTGCGTAAGATACACATCTTTGAGCAATATATAATTTAATTTTAGTCTGCCGTTCGTATTCTGGACACTTCCTGTTTGTTGCAAAGTGTAGACCAGAACACAGACAGCAAGACGCGGCATCATCTTGTATGTTACACGAGTCCCCTGTATGGCCTTGGCCACACTTGTAATAACGGGGCCGAGAGTTACAATTAGATTTAGTATGACCAAATCGGCAACAAGAATAGCACTGAATAGTAGGGTAAGAGTAAAGTTCCACGGGCAGAGCATTGTAGCAGACAAATACATGTTTAGGAAGGGTTTGACCATCAAAAGTTATGACAATAGTCTGTGATGGTTTCCACTCAGGAGGGCTGCTGTTACGCACTTTATAATTTAGACGTCTAATTTTTATAATTCCTCTGCTGCCTATAGGCAGGCTGCATATATTGTCTAATATTTCTTCAGGCGACCATTCCGCGGGAATACCTCGCACCAGGCCCATTCGGGTCACATTAAATGAGGGAATAAAAGCTTTGTAGTTATTTCTTGTCAGGCAAGGGTTATTAATGAATTCGTTTGCACATTTGTGGTCTGAGAATGATATGGAAATTCGGTTTCTGCCTATCCTTTTGATGCTACCATTAAGAATATTTTTAAAAGATTTTTTTTTGGAGAAAATAGCCTAATTGGACGGGGTGCAGGGAAGCGATGCTCGTATCTGAAGAAACTTTTTGCGCATGAACTACAAATGGCCCTATGTCATAGGTCTCATAAAACGTTCGGCCTGTAGGATTTTTTGGAGAATGAGAACCGTCTAATGGAGGTGTTGGGTGCTGTTGGGTATTAACAGTTATAGAATCTGCAGAGTCTACTTTGTTCTGAAAATTATCTAGAGCATGAGCGTTCTTAATCTCAGTATATATTGAGGGAATTTCAATTTCCGGTATTTGGCACGAACTATCGGAGTCATTTTGTTTGTTCCGACGCTTCGGATCGAATCTTCGTTTCCTTTTGTTGCAGTGTTTGCAAATTTTTCCTAGACGCATTCTTTTTCGGTCATTCCGTTGATCCACATCTGTATCTACACTGGACTCGTCCAGTTTAGAAAATATATTATCTACTATAATATTACACGCTACCTCGGGGGGCGAGCCCCCGATATCCGGGGGCTATTTGCATACATATATATATACAAACTGATCTTTTATACAAGTTAAATTAAATTTAAAATTTTCACTAGAAAAAACACTCCCGCCACGACCAACGTTTCCCGCGCTTTTTTTCCGATATTATTTCTTTTATTTTAGTTTCGGTATGCAACATAAAATGCATATGTTTCACGTCATTACATCTGTCATACACATCGCGTTAAAAAAAGGTTTTTATTTTTGAATTTTTAATTTAATATCCCTATCTGAGCAAAAATATTTGAATACATACTAATAGGAAAATATATCAATGAGGCACACAATTTTTAAATATTTGTCACTTTTAGGTTCCCACTATCCTTTTAGATTATTTTCCAATCAGGTTTGAACCCTAAGTTCGCCTCGTAGTTTGAAGCCCTCTAGCAGACATCCCAGTCGGGGTATTTAAGTGGGTCACAGAAGAGTGGCCAAAGTTCGTGGAAGCGAAGATACTTTTGTCACCCGAGCTGAACCTCACACATCAGCCTATTATCATGCGCCGACTATAAAATTGGTTGGAACAAAAAACTGCCACATTTCAAATCTTTTTGACAGAACGAAGTCTGTGGAGTCCGCTAGTATATTATAAATGTACTCTATGACATTTGGTTTTAACACTTGAAGAAAATATGGTGTATGCTGTATAAAATAAATAAAATAATTCGTTTGAAAATTAAGACTTTCCTGCTTTATTTATATAAGTCAATAATCAATTTTAAAGCTGCAAAAATTGCATATGCATCCGCTGCAAAAATGGACCACAGTTTATCTAGAAAGCTTTGAGCAACATTACCTACCTTTACTGACATCAGTGTAGATTTTGTTCTTCCTTTGGGAGCATTACCGATTACAAATTCCACAAGTATAAAAATTGTATAACAAGGTTGATAATGTAGCACCATACCAATATGTATGTTGATGCAGTTCTAGGCTTATACAAGATTGTTATGCCTAACATATAATATTCTGTTATTAAGGAAATCATTTACACAGTTGTCCAGGTATACCAGTATCGCTACTACACCTTGCACTGAATAAGATTTCAATGGATTCTCTTTTTTAACAATCATGCCATGAATAAAAAAACTAAAGAATTTACTATACTTTGTCCAATATGATTTATCATTAAATATTCTGTCAGCATAATTTTTGATTGTGTTACTTTTAATGCACAATGTTTGTGATGGTTGTATAATTATGACTACCCATAGCATCATGCATAAACCATTCACAGCGTAGGGCCATTTGGGGACTAGCAAAGTTTACATGTATTGCTGTGGGGTTGTGCATAGGATAAGTTTCCATTATTCAAAATACATAAATCACATTCATCAATTATATCATATGTTTGTCCTTGAGTTTTTGTAGACAAACATCCAAAAGGTTGTGGATTCAAATCACCACCTACTAAAAGAGGTTTTGGTTCATCTTTTATGTGCAATCCATTCATTATTATGTTCCCACTGGTCAGGGACAGTACACACAAAGAATAGACAATGTAGTATTTTCTGTATTTAAGGTATTTTATTTTCATTTTCTAGAATGTTCTTTTTATGAGACACTATTTAAATATAGCCAATGACGTCCACTGCATTTTACACAGAAACTCATTTGTTCTACTGCAGTCTTTATAAGAATGTGTGTTTCTGAATTTATATAGCAACGATGTTGGTAAAGTACATAATCAGTATCATGAAATACGGGCTATGTATTTCTAAACCCAACCCACGATGTTTGCCATTAAATATCTTTGCATAGTGATACAATTAAAAGCAATTGTAACATTGTGTTGAGAGGAAAAACGATTTCAAAAACCCTGTATGAAAATAAATCATATTGCATACTCTCTGGTAAAGAATTTGCCAGAAATGAGATGCGAACAGTTTGTGTTCTTACCTATTCATGACCAACATTTCATAAAGCAATAATTTCATTTCCAGAAGACAACATAGTGAATAGTCCTTTATTTGAGATATTTGCAGGCACAAATCTACTAATACCAACCAATAGTCAATACGCTTTATAGTACCTCACTTTTAATATTCTAAAATATATGGTTTAAATACATTGTACTTTTGTTTCCCGCCAAGGATTCTGTAAGTAACGAGACCTTATTTTTTTATAAAAGGGGGCAAACAGGCAGGCTCATCTGATGTTAAGTGATACCGCCGCCCATGGACACTCTCAATGCCAGAGGGCTCGCGAGTGCGTTGCCGGCCTTTTAAGAATTTGTATAATATACTATAACAAAAACAATAGACTGTGAAGTGTGTCCACAAACTATAAACAAAAATGTGATCATAAATTGAACTCAGCAGAAAATACAAGTACATATAGTTAAAACTATTGACATAATAATAAAAACATATACAAATAACAGCTACACTATATATTACTTGTACTTGCAAACAATTCATGAACGATGGTAAATTTGGCCTATTTTTTTGATTTTATTTATGTAAATAATGATCAGATAATAGATTTAATTGTAGTACCTAAACGTGCTTGTTATATGTATGTTGTAAAAAAGCTTCAGTATAATCTGTATAAACAAAACATACGTACAAGGTCGTAATCAAGATATAAAATATGTTTTAACAAAAGATTTCGCCTTATTTACGTTGTACGTAGTATGGTAGTAAAACAATTTTGGGCAAAGTTAAATACTACAAGGTTGTAAAAAAACATAAATAATACAGTCAAAATCTCTTATAACGACATCAAATGGACTACTCATATTTGCAGTATATACTAAATATGCAGTATGTACTTCATATCATACACATGAGGCACTTTTAAATATATAATTTTTTAAAGTATTTGCGAACCATATTCGTCAGTATTTTAAACTTTGCTTCATTATAACGGTTACAACTTACATTGTATATACGGAATACAATTTGTGAGGATAACATAAACGCAGTCTTTTTCTAAAACTATTTAATTTAAACTTATATTTTTACACAGGCACGTATACATATATACATAACCTAAAAGTATATATTTCTGGTGAGAACATTTTTACACGTGTTATTTTTCATTATACATATATCAAAATATTCAACGTCTTGTAACGGATGAGTAAGAAAAAAACATTAAATGCATATACTATTCTATGTCTACGTCACGAAGTTGTATTTTGAAAATAAATCAGTCGATATATTTTGTAGAAAAGTGAAAGTGGTGTTTGAGCATCATTTCGCTGTCCGAGTTATTGATAAATTAAGTCAAATTAATCACCACAATATAAAGTTATGGCAAGAAACTATCTTATTATTAAAATAATGTTACCGTTTAACGATACATGGCTCACAGGTTCCAGGATTTAAGTAGGCAGGATGGCATTGGGGACAGTCAGTATTCTCTCCGTAGCTCGATCTACCAGGCCTTGATACCTCAACTTGGAACGATGTTTGAGCGTCTTCATCACCGTATCCTGGATGTGGACCATCCAGAGGGAATACGTAGTCGGGTACGAAATATGAACTTATATTATATTCTGTATTGTAACTACTAGGTGTAGGATCGGCTGCTTCTGTTGTTGAACGAACAGAACTAAATGGGCGTTTTCCTGGCGACTTCTTTGTGGTACCAGTAAGAGTGAAATTCCCTACTTTTGGAGGCTCTAAATCAAAAGCCGGTACTGCCCACTTCCATTGGTAATAAATCGGAGGACCCATAGTCGTTGTCAGACTCTGAGCTGGAAATTCTAATTTTGGTGGTACCAAGTTTCTGTCAGGTTCTGGCACTGAATTATTTGTAACGCTTTTATCAGTATGCAATTTGGAGTTGATTGTATCAATTTTTGATTGTTCTACATCTCCTTTCTTTTTTTCTTCTCTAACCACGTTCAATTTATTGCCAAAGTTTTTATTTACTCGCGATGACCTATCTTCTTCGGAGCTAGCTTGTCCAGATGGCAATTGTTTGTTTATATCCAATATTTGAGACTTTGTCATTGGCGTTGCTAAGTTGGTGTCTGGAGAATTTGGGTCAAATCGATTAATGAAATTATATACTGGATCTTTGTCTGTCATTCTAATGTCTAATTGGTTAGCTCCATCATTTGATTTTGGCAAGAAAGGTAAACTCAAGTCTTGCGACGGTAGCGATATCGTCGTTTCTCTTACAGGCGTCTGAACTGTTGATTGAAATATTATATTTTTACCAAAACCATTATTGGTGAAATCTGTGTTCAAATCGGCATTGGAATTGAACTGCTTTTTGTTAATAGACCTAGGTGTCGTGGAACGTTGACCGATGCCTGTAGACCAGGAAGAAGGTGGTCGGTAGTTCTGTTTATCACTATCGAGACCGTTGTTGTTACTATTTGAAATAGAATCAGCTATTCCAACAATACTGTTTCCAGGGTGAATGGAGAACTGAAACAATTATTTTACTTTAATCGAGGAGCTGCCAAGTAAAATTTATCATCATTTATCATTATTCAATAATCTATAATATCATAATTGCTACAAACTCGTAAAAGTAGACGTTATTAATGTGTTATGGTAAAAACAATACAATAGATTGTTACTAAACCTTTGACTCAGATTCTCGTAATCCGTCGTAATAGTTGGTATTCGGTGGAACTGAGAGTATATCTGGTCGTGGTGTGCGCTGACGCATCTCTTCTTCAGACACAAACGGTTTATCACGTTGACCTGAAATAATAGACATAAATATTTTTGTGACCAATTTGCTGTTTACACTGTAAGCATGGCGAAACTAAATATTTCTATTAACCTATAGATAAATTAAATTATTCATTTATACCAACGTATATAATCATACAGTACACGTTAACACTATTAGCATATCAAGCTGCGACAGTAAAACGGACAATGGTAAGTACCTACTACGTTTCTAGTCTGACAATGTAGAATTGTAATCTAAGATTAACCAAAACCATATCGATAAAGTTTTAGTTCGAGTAACATTTAGTATTTGAGAAGGAAGTTAATTCCTACATTATCCAATTAGAGTTATACGGCAGACGGAAATATAAACCAAGGACATTGCTCTATGTAACGTCCGATTTGTATAACAATACTACGCTCATGGTAACTGACAAAGTAAACAAGCAAAAAGTTATATTCATAATTGCTATAATTCTTGTATTGGACGAATCAAAGGAATTTATTGAAATACAAAACATATATTAAATTTAAATGACAATGATTTAGATCTGCTGTCGTCCCACCCTCTTGGAACATAATCAAGGATTATTCGCATCAGCTAAGTTTTTATTTTTAACTATTAAATAATATTCGATAGCCGAATACTAAAATAAAATTTTGATATGGTCTTCAGATGACTCTGCAAAAAATCAACACTTCCTAAAAAGCCTACGAGTTAGAAGGCTAACGCTGTCATAGATAATAACAATTAAATATAAGCTTGCCAATTACTCCGCAATCTGTGCTATCCTTCATCTGAGGCCACACACAAACCTTGCTTCTTGATACTATTTATGCCACAATTGTTTAATTTGCTTCTCTTGTTAACAATCAAAAATGCATTAGACTCAGCACGCGCAGTCAATCAATTTGATTTACACCAAATATTAGCAAATGAATCATCATCTACTTACTAAGAGTTTGATAGAGTTTAGTTTGCTTTGATATTGCCATTTTTTTTAATTAACCCAATTTTTTAAACCATTATAGTAAATAAAAACGGCTAAGTAATTATCCCATAGCATGCTATATTAGAGGTGTAAAGTCATAATCCACCACGCTGGTGAAAAACCATTGTTTTTTCCCGCTTAACCACGTGTGGACTTAAATATAATACATACTGGACATGATAAAAAACAATCATACCAATGAGGAGGTTTGCATCGTAATCATTTTCTGAGTTGGTGCAATTCACCATGTACCAGTGGTCACATACGAGCATTCGTTGCTGGAACAGAGTAGTGTTTGGGCACGAGTAACTAAACTGCCTTCCCAGACCATCGCACATGTGGTAGATCTGAAAGTAAATACAACAAGTCAATAGAGATTTAGACTATCTAATTACATCGATATATTGAATATATTATATCGTGTTAGTTATTATAGTTAATAGAAGTGTTTTTCTAAATGTTTAAAAGGAATTTTAACAAAAGACAATACTACTTTTTGTATATAAATTAGTGACTAAATATGATACTAATTTATATGTATAAAAATATAAATGAATATATATATATATATATATATAATGTATCGCATATAACATACAAGTTAATTCATGTTAGAACAATTTTCTATAGATTGAAGACGTCTTAAAATGACATATAATTGTTTATGTACACAAAAATAAAGTTTAATTTATAATAACTAGATGACCCTGTGAACTTCGTGTTACTTACATATTTCTGTAAAATGTCGTCATACCATTGTTTTGATGCTAGAAATGTAATTTTAATTTTATTTTCTGATATAATTCGTATCGGATTACAACGTCCAACCATTCTCGAGTGGTAGCGAGATAAATAAACAGCAGTTCATTTATGTACTTATATAGATTGTAATGACATTGTTGACAAATTAAAATCCCAACCAAAGTAACCCAGACAATCTCCATCGTTGCAATGACAAAAACAACAAACAATTTATATTATAATAATTACAAAACCATCACTTATGTACGTAAGTAATTTAAGGACGTCTTCTAAGAAATAATTTTGCTTTTATTAAATTCTATAACAAGAATTAAAATTAATGGTACGCAGAATTGAATCTGAGGTATACTGTTTAAAGTAAGAAAAGCAAAGTTTACTACAATGGAAGATATTTGTGCTGTGTTAGTTCGTCGTGAAATGTAATAATCCTAGATTAAACACAATTACGTAAGGGTTTTGGATATGCAAGAGGTTTTTCTTCAGATGCGTACGCTACATTTTATATATGAAGCAATCTATGTACTTCAGTTTTGCCATCTAGCTCTATCGTGTCATAGATACAAATCATCGATTTTCTTTAGACGCGGAATACTGAGGAAAAACACATGTTTCTGCGTTAATAATTAAGTGGTTGCCACTACCCCTTTGCGTCCTGATATTTGAATGAGTTTCAGTGATCATTTATAGTCAAGTCAAGTAAGTGATGAACGATGCCTAACACAGTGCATCGATCTTTTAGTGTAACACATGTCAGTTTCCTTATAATAATTATCTTTCACCACATATAGTATTGATCTCGCACATAGAAATACACATTTTTATGTATAGCCTAACGGTTAAGAACTATATCTAGGCATTTTAAACTTAATGTACACTTATAAATGTCATAAAAAGCTGTTCATGTTAGCAGATAATGGTTCTAAATTAACATTTGCTGCCAGTGCTTAAATCAAGGACGTAGAACGGTCGAGAACTGGCAATAAAGTCTCCGTTACTCTTTTAAATTGCCAACGGGTTTTTCTCAAAATATTTGTAAGCCTGCAACTATCATGCTTCTTATTACACGTCAAAGCAGTTAATTGCTGTAATTAAATAATAAAAAAACAATAAATAAATAAGAAAACCAAACCTTTAGCAGCAAAGACACGGTGAAATAGGATCATGCACTAACATTACCGTGGGAACAACGCGAAAACGCAATATGAAGGTGAATCAAGGCAGATAATAATTAGTACATAGCCGTGTGTACACCGATCTATATGAAAATGTAATACAAGTGATAGTTATTGCAACTGTTATTAAAATTTATCAGCATCATATAAAATATCTTTATTAATAAACTAAATACAGTATTAAACTCAAATTTGAAATTTTTAAATAAACACTTTACCAGACATAATAATTACAATTTTCCTATAGACAGAATGTACATTATTTCATGACCTCAATAATTACTGTAATTACAAAACTAATTATTTGATTAATTCCGGCATTTTTAAGGAAGTCGCTTTCCGGAATGATTACATGATGTACCACTCATGATATCAAATCTACATATTATTTTTTGTATGTTATACACACATGCAACGCGTTGTTTTTCTGTCAGCGCATTTTGTTTTTATTTGTAAATATTTAATTAGTTTTATATTTTGCAATGTGAATGCTGTTCTTGAAATCTAAAAATAATGTTAAATAACCTTTTTTCCGGTAAAGGTTACGATTTCGTTCGTTCAACGAAAACTCGAACAACGAAAACGTATACTGTTATAACGTAAAAATAAAATTCGGCAAGGTAATATAAAATTTTAGCATTTTTTAACTGATTCGTTAAAACTCATTAAAATAAGCACACAATACGTTTAAAACTTTTTGCTATAATATAGATGTAATAATAATATTAAGAACATAAGTTCGCATTACTACAAAACATTTGAATAAAACTATTTTCATATACATTTTAAACAGAGATGTAAGATATAAATAAATAATTGACATAACAAACAATTTATATAGAAAAAATTAGTGATCTAAATTACAAGCAATAAAATAACATCCTTTTACGAATACAATAGAAATATCTGCAAAGAAATCTGATCTTTAAAAACAATTATACAAAGTTAAAATAATTGGTTTTGGTTTGAACTAGAACACGATTTTATTGTTGCAAGACCTTCAAACTTCCTCATTCTTTACAAAATGAAGACGCCATCAAAACATTGATTCGATAAAAAATAAATCAATAACGAACAATGATGCTATGAATAAATTAAAGTCTTAAGTTAAATAACAGTTTAAATCTGAAAGTAAATTGAACATCAAAGACTATTCATTCAATTCCATCAAAATCCACATATTCAACCCATCAAAATATCTCGGAAATAAACGAAAATGCACTCGTAATCATCAGTGTCGTAGTTTTTCTATGGTTGGAGGTGCTACTTATATATAACGAACTGCCCATTTGGCGCATGACCTAGACATGAACATCTTTTATTTATAATAAAGTGTAACTAGACTAATATGGTACGAATATGAATGTCCAGGAAGATAACCTACAAAAGAATGAAGTTTCAGATTTTAAATTATATATAATTAAGTCCTATGAAATATAAAAACATTATTTTAAAATTAAGTCGGTAAATACAAGTGAGAGTCAGTCACCTTGAACTTTAAGGTTACGCAACCAATGATAGTGAAATTAACGTTGCCGTGAAGACTCATCATGTGAATCAAAGTATATATACTCAAAGTACATATAACCATGTTTTACAAAAGTGACATAACATTACTGATAGCTTAATAAGGTTTTTAGCTGTTTTAGTATGGCTTTTCTTTAAAACTTCAATAGTGCAATTTTTCATTCCTTTTTTAATATAAATTTTATTACATAATTTTTTGATTTTCTCTAGACTACCGATTATATAAACTTACAAGCAAATACTACACTATCGGAATAATTTATTGTTCATCATGAATATAGGGAACTAGGAAACTAGGTCAGTTTCGTTTCAATGACTTGCATATCAAATTGTCAATGTAACTTTTTGTAATTCTACGCATTGAAAATTTATTTGAAATATTTAAATTCTTGGTTAACATAAAATACATTTTAGAGTACAACAAAAGACGGTAGATACATATATATATAATGAAAAAGAGTAATATATATTTAGTAAAAATTATGTGTTAATATATAAATATTTGATTTTAGAAGCCACATAAGTTAATGATTGTTGCACAATTTTTTAAACCAGCGCTAAATTCAGATCTGTGATGATCCGTAATGTATCATACATACAACAAACTCTATGAATGAAAATTATAGCCTTTTCTGTTATTTAACGAACTCGTTTTAATTGCAAGACGTTATAAATGCAAGTAGTAAAATTTGTACAAACTCAATTTTCTTTTGCATTGTATAGAATCTCTGTACACCTTGTATTATATAAACTTCTCAGCCGATTATTACTATTGTAACCGAGTCTTTGTAAGCTAAACTATTGTTGAAAAGAGTGTCCATGGAGTTTCTTGCCGGTTCTTCTCCATGAGACCCACTTTTTGGAACCGTACAACTAGACATTTCATAAGAGCCTGCAAAGGCCTATTTGAAATAAAAACTTTTGATTTTGATTGTTGTACTAAATTGTATTACATTTTTTAACCAACGACATAAACTAGAATAAATTCATTGATTTACGATATAAATATTTTTATTTCAAAGAAATTACACCGAATCTAGAAATTATTCACATATACATGAATATACAAATATATTTTGCAAGCCGTACCTGCGTAAACAATGCGACATAAAACAATAGTGCGTTGGTGTCGTGACACTAAAATGTACCACCAAACCCTTGACCTTATCTATCATAGCAGAGCGGCAAAGACATCTCCCATTTGGTAAATTTTAAATGCGTCTATTTTGATAGTATTTACAGGTACAATAATGGGCTTAATAATAATCATTAGGCCTTATTTATCCTTTGACCCTTTCATCCATCTTTACAATAGATATACACTTTTAAAAAAATACAGAAGTATATTTTTTTCCAAGGACCTCTTATAGCGTATAGGCCTCCTCCAACCAACCTCCTCTTCAATCAAAATCAAAATCAAAAGTTTTGATTTCAAATAGGCCTTTGCAGGCTCTTATGAAACGTCTAGTTGCAAGTTGCACGGTTCCAAAAAGTGGGTCTCATGGAGAAGAACCGGCAAGAAACTCCAGGGACACTCTTTTCAACAATGATTTAGCTTACAAAGACTCGGTTACAATAGTAATAATCGGCTGAGAAGTTTATATAATGCAAGGTATACAGAGATTCAATACAATGCAAAAGAAAATTGAGTTTTTACTATTAGTGTAAAATGAGATACACACACTTGCACAGCGCAAGTTGCCAGGGAAGCCGCACATGCAGAGATGAATTAGCGCCATACATCTTTATCGTCAACATAGTCTTGGATTTTATAATACGCTTTTTAATTAGGATTCCTTTGATGACGTTTTTGAACTTTTTAGTCGTAAGATCAGTTACACACTTCGGTAGCCTGTTGTAGAATCTGACACAATTCCCAAGAAACGATTTATTCGATTTTGTTTATCTGTATTTTGGGACTACTATTTTATTTTACTGCTTATTCCTGGTATTTATAGAATGAATAACACTTTTGACAGTGAATTGATGCAAATTTTTACGAACAAACATGACATTCTCTAGAATGTAAAGGGAAGGCAACGTGAGTATATTAATTTCTTTAAATAATTCTCTCAGAGACTCGCGGGGGCCAAGATTGTAAATTGCACGAATTGCCCTTTTCTGGAGAATGAATATGGCATCTACGTCAGCCGCTGCGCCCCACAGTAGAATACCATAGGACATTATGCTATGAAAGTAAGCAAAATATACAAGCCTAGCTGTAGCAACGTCTGTCTGCAGAACTTAAGATCGTAACCATGCAAGAGGGCGACCTCGCTTCCTTTTCACTGGTGACTCTTTCCACCTTATTACCCTGTTTGTACATCTGCCACTGTTCATGCGAGCAGGGTGGCCTGCCCATTTCCACTTAAGTTTTTTTGCAATGAGATGTACATCAATAACTTTTGTTTTCTTTCTAAATTCATGTAACAAGTACGTTTAAATAGATTTATATCAATAAATAACATAGATAAGCCGGAAAAACAAAAAACATGAATAAGAATACTCCAGATATATATTATTTACAACAAATAGGTAATAAAACACAATTTAAGCTCCTATTGTATTTCAAATTCAGATACTCCTGATTTAGGAAAGAATAAAATTGATGCGTTCAAAAATAATGTTCATACTCAAGCAGTTACTCTTATTAGCTCGTAAAACATGATTGTCGGCAATTTTGTAAGACTGTCGTAAAGCACAGTACAATTGCGGGTTCACACGGCGAGTCTTATTTATAACGTAACAGTGGCCGTGACCCGTGAATTTCTTCAATATTTTACTTAAAGTATTAATAAATTGTTTAAAGAAAACAAAACATTTTCACAAGTAATTTTTTGCTGTATTTATTTATTTAAAAAAAAATCTGCCGTGTCTATTTTAGGATTAAAGGAATACTTTGTAAGCATTTATAATATTACAGCGTAAGTTAAGATGTGAATATACTTCATAAACTGCTAAAATAACTATACTAATTTTTAAAAACATACCACCGAAGAAAAGATTTCAACGCGAATCCGATTATAAGTAAACATATTCATATTTACGTGAAGTTGTTATTTCATTTTAATGGTCTTCGGGTACACCGAGGTCCTTTCGAAAACAAAATACTTAGACTAAGGGTACACTAACATTATTTTGACAATGATTTAGCTCTCTAATCACATTATCTCAACGTACCTTCACTAGCCTGCGACGATTTAAAACAATAGATTTATTGCCTTGAAGTTTATCAGTAAGCTTCGTGTAAAATTATGACTCGTGATAAATAAGTGACAATTACTAAATCAAATTGATATACTCGTATTATAACTTTTAAAAACGAATTATTTTATTTTACGTTGTGTGAGTAAAATACTTCATTAAATGAAGAAAAAAACTGGTTTTATTTAAATATATGTAATTGCATATTAGTGTCTAAAGTCATTTTATTCGGCTATATTAATCGATATCGTTACCACGCCTTTAAAATATTATTTAATTTTAAGTATGTGTCTTCATCAAAGCAAATCTGATTTATACCTTAATATGTTTTAAAAATAACATATGTACTATGTATATATATAAGCTAAGTAAAAATAAGATCCGAGAATTGTGTGTGGTGTACATCTATGTTTTAATGTGTTAAACGTCAACAACAAAATAACCGGTATACTAAATCACCATACAATAAATCATTACAATAAAAATATAAAGACTTGTTTGCAATTCTTATAAAGCCTTTTAGGTAAATGTTATCTTGATTAGTCTTGGTCTGAGATAAAATTTTATGAAAAGTGGTTTATAGTTTAGGCTTTTTATAAATGATACCGATTGCCTGAATATGCTATTTTGCGTTAAGTGTAAATAACTTATGCTAATTAATCTATAATCATAAAAAATCCGGTGACGCTACAACCTTTTACGTCTGTCTCAGGTTTTTGTCTCTGTTTCGTGTCGTTTTGATTTTAACTATTTTTATGTATTTGTTGGGCATGTGATGAAGACCGGCTTTTTGGGTCTAAAACATACCAGTATCACGTTGTTCCTTCACCGTACGAGCGAGTGTTTAATTAGCACATATAAAGAATATAATACACATAATACATTTAATACCAAATTCCTTGCACTTAAGAATCGAATTACATGTAGATCAGCCGGCGTATATTTAAACATTTAATCAATTTTTCCATATTTTTTTCACCAACTCCTACTGAAGCTGAGACCGCTTAGAAACTGTACATTTTGAAATAAGACTGGACTTCTTACTTCGAAATGTCTTCGAGTAGATCATACATATAAAGATTCTGATAAAAACAACCTCCTTATTCTTTTCCTCCTTCCTCCTTAACTCAATCAAAGTACATGTCCCAATAGACCGCGGAAGTGATCACACGTGTAACGTGTTATCATGGAACAGTTTTCTATCGCCTGGTTCACCACATTCTATAATTTCATTTTAAAATACGATAAATGCAGCTTGACTTGTGATTCTCGATGATTATTAAATGCCATAGATTTTACCCATTCACCTTTATATTGTCCCGCTCGCACGTACCACGTGAGAGTGAGTGAGATCATAACCTAGTTCGCGTAGGCATCTGCCTCGAACGACCTTGACTCGGTGAAATGTTAACGATAAATTATATGCATGCCTTTAAATTAAGATTATTAGTTACGTATAAGCTTAATTATGTCGTGTTCACTATTAACAGGTTGCCACAGCATGGCACAGAATTTTTTTTGATAGAGTTTCTTCCGAAGTGTATTTACGTTATGAAAAATATGTTACTTTGAATCTATATTAAGGTCAAATTTTTTTTAATGAACTTTTAGTTTCTTTCATTAAACATTAAATTTAGTATTATCAAGAGGATCCAATTATTTATTATTTACTTTCGTTTAAAATAATATAACCAACACTTTCGACATCTTTATATTATACAAGCTGACCCGGCAAATGTCGTTTTGCCATGTATATTACCAGGAATATATGTTTTTAGTTCAAATAACCTATCTACTATAAATAAAATAGGGGATGATCGTAGAATAATTAAAGGTTATATGTGTTTTTGTATGTTGTATAATAAAAAAATAATAACAAAAAAAATGCATTAAAAAATTCATAAACACCGGTCGAGCCGTTTCGGAGTATGGGAACAAACATTGTGACACGAGAATTTTATTTACATAGAGATATTCGAAAAGTGAGTTCATAGTACCGATTGTGTATATTATATATATGTATATTATTATATTTTTATTTTAGATATCTTTGTACTGTAAGGATAATGTATACATTTTAGTAAATAAACAATAAATGATTATATAATAACACTTATTTTATACGATCCTCAAATTGTTTTAATGTAAGAGAATTTAAATATTAATCATGCGAAATACTTAAATCACGCTGAGGTCATATTTTATAAAAGGTATTCAGGCAAAGGTCAATTTTATGGCAAATGACAACAATTATGTTTCATTATTAATGTATTCTGAATTAAGTGTCTACATTACGTATACACTTACGTTGTTTTTTTTATTGGAGTCAATTTCCGTTGAACCAGTTTAATAAAATCGACGGATATTGCGTCTACCCAGCTCCATTGTTTCAAATCTAGTTTTCTTATACACTTTTTTATTGTTCTTTGAAGATACATTACAACTAAATTTAGTTAAGCATAAAGCAAACCGTTTGTAATTAACTTGATAGTACTATAATCATAAATCTTTTTTTTATTTTTATCTTATATTTCATATTAAATCAAGTACTTAAAAATAAAGACTGCATATGTTTTGGTTCCTAATACCCTAGGTCCTCTACGAATGCACGCAACATTTCGTATTTTGGAATTTCTTGTTGTAAGTAAAACAATTATTCATTAATATTCAGAATCAAATCCTCCATCTCGGGGTTGAAAATCACACATAAATAAGGGATTTCAAAAAAAAATTAAAAATCACAGGCCTTCTACGGTCCCTTATATCATGTTGCATAACTTCACATAAATCTTGTCATTGCGTAACAAACATCCCACAACAACAATCAATTTGTTATCAAGTATGTTAATCTAATTGAACATAATTTTCCGGATGCATATGTAACTGCTCATCTGCTGTTTACCTTCGAAATAATATTAATAGATTTTAATGTGGTATCTGGAAGACATATACAAGTATGTAAATGAAATCACTATGTGTAATGCAGCACTTGGTCTGATATATGACAAAACATATGCCATTTATTACCAACGAAACACAAATAGAAGTACATAAAATAATAATATTAATCAAAAAAGAAAATTAACAAAAAAATATGGAAAATAATGAATAACGTATATTTGAAGTGTGTAATGTGTGTTTTGTGGTTGTAACTGTTCCTGTATCAGCATTATGCTGTGGCCTGTGGAGCCGATGTGTTCCATAGCATAATGCCGAGAAAAAAATATATAAATATAACTATGCAGAAATATATTTAGTCAATACGTACTTTTGTTTTTGATATATTATCGATATAATATACTTGTGTACTTCAAGATAGTTATATATAACTATGCTAGTCTAGTTTCAGTGTATATTTATGATTAAAGCTGTGTTAAGCAGCGCATACTATGCGTATATAAATAGTGTCAATAGTGTGGTTGGTAGGTACCAAGTAGTGCCTCCTAATCGTACAAGGATAAATGGCAATTTGAAATAAGTAAACTCAATACTAAGCCGAGGGAAAAAAAGTGCCTTTCAGAAAAAATGATTTTAAAATAGAAAAAGCATTTGCTTTTTAGCTATTTAGCTACCATTGATAATTGTATTTTTCACAGTGTTTTTTCTGTTTGTCTGTGAATGTTAATATATATAACATTAATTTACACACATCTATAACATTAACAGTAGTCGCTTTGATAAGCTTATTTGAAGAATGGCTCACCTGACAATCAGTTTCGACGTCTGCGTAGTACCCCGAGGGCCGACCTTGGCATGTGAACCTTGTTGGTGGTATCTTTACCCGATTTCCAGTCTGTCGAAATAATATTAAAATGAGTAAATATCAAATATTTTTTTATTTCAATTCCAATAATACAACGTTTCAGTTATTGGTGGATAAATTGAGAACCTTTTTAATTAGAAATTATCTTCGAAAAATCTAATGCTCTATAATTACGAATGATATTATTATATGCACGAATATGTGGTCCAGAACGGGTACTCACCGCATCCAAGAGATAGAATGCAATGGGGAGATTAAGAACAGGCCACAAATACCACTATATAACATTTATTTGTAATTAAGCTGTGGTAGTATTAGTTTTAAATGTATCACCTTAAAGCTAGTTGGCTACATCACTCGAAAAGTATGGTATAATTACAAGATCTTTAGAAATAAATGTTATAATAGCGAATTCATATTTTTCCTGCTACTTTTCATAAGCGAAATTCAGTTGATTTACTCAAATGATAAGTAATAATACACAATTAACGTGCTTTGATGGTTTGCAAAAGATGATAGTTCTGTTGTTAGGAACCATATCCTGGATTCTTAAAACGCATCCACGGATGTACATTAATGAATCAAAGTCAACTGACGGAAACAGTATCCATGGATAACTTGAAAAACCATTATTAGCATAGCCGTATTACTTAAGCTACGTTCTGTGTGATTGTAAGCCGGAAGCCGAATGCTCCATTTTCCTGGCAGATTATCCAAGACTTCTGTTAGCTAACCTGGTGTTATGTAAACTAATTGTAGATTACTACTTGGCACGGGTGAAGGGGCGAGATGCTATGAACGAGGTTAAAGTTGTTTTAAACTTATATTAAGGAAAGCCGTACGAAAACTACACACTACTTCATAAAGCAACGATTCGTAAAGTAATATAAAAAATATGATTCTATTATTGAGGCTATTAAATAGAAAATCTTTGAAACTTGTTTTATGATATGAAAATATTAATTGGTTTAGATTTATATTATCTCCAAAAGCTTTTTGTCAAATTAAAATAGAAAAAATAATAATAAATGGTATATAGGCAATATGCCAAAGATATTATGTAAAACAATGTCGATGTAAAAATACCTTTATTTATATACTTAGATATAAAAATGTCATAGTGTCCATTATTTAACCCAACTAGACCAAAAAGTGAATGTTATAGGTTATTAGAGATAATTTATTGTCGTATTAAAAGTATAAAAAAGTAATGGCATCACATTATTACACCCACATACGTTATTTATTAGAAAGACAAACATTTTATCACATCACATAATTCTTAATTCAATAGGAACTAAATATTTCTACTTAATTATGTATAACTTGTACTGTACTACTCGTAATTGGGTCATATCGCTCGCCGCGAACCTGGTATCCTGGATAAGCTAGTTGGTGTCAAGGTGGAAAGCAAAAACCCGTGGGGATCGCCAACATGCCGGTGTAACCAAGTCACGATTCTCACGGATCTACCCATAACAAAGGGGAGAGATATAGCTAGCAGGGTAGCATGCACCTTACATGGTCTTCAGCAAGGAAGCGTACAACTGAGAAGATTCTGGATTTAAATTAAAGTTTTTTTAAATTGCATTCCTAACCAAAGTTTTGTCCAGCTTTACTATATATAATCTTAGTCATTTTAGTCCATTCAAGGCTACGCGTAGGCACAAGCTAAATCCTTTAAGCATTTAATCCTAGATTTGGCAACGCTGACTTAAGTTTCGTCAGATGACAGTTTATCTTAATACGCTTTTGTCCTGTTAAGCTAAGCTCTCGTTAAGTGTTTCTTAATGTGAACATGAATGACTGTTAGGTAATCAAGTGCCGCACTTTCGGGCCGATACAAATATGGACACAAAAATGTGTCTGTGACCTTAGTAGGTCACTTACCAGCGAAGCTTAAAAACGTCACGAGTTCTGGCACCGCGCAAAATATCTAAACGTTTTTGACAGTGTTTAATATTTATTTCAAGAAAATTATTTCTGTTAAGTTAAATTAGTATTTTTAGACGTATGGCCTACGACTGTGGGGCAGCTCATGTGATACCAACATACATTGACTCCAGCGACTACAGAATAAGATCCTAAAGAGCAATTGCAAAAGTACCTTGGTAATAATCAACAACGAACTTCGCGAATACCTCAGAGGAAATCCGGAGGTCAGCTAAATACAAAGAGCAGTTATCCTGCCACCCGAACGAACTTACTCGCCAACTCGTACTGAGTATGTAAGACAGTATGTGAGACGACTTAAACGTCACCGTATTCTAGGGCTGGAAGACAGGCAGTAAGTAGCAGTAGTAGGGCAGAAGATTAGTAGATGCTTCAGACAGACGGAACAAATTTGCTCATAGCCTTAGCGCTGATTGCAAATGTCTGCACAGAATAAAAGAAAAATAGAATTTTTAAATACTTAATTTTCCAGGTATATTTTTTTCTTATTTAAGTTTTACGAGTAGTTTTTAGTGACGTAGGTACAACTCCTATCATTTCGGTTTTATCTAAATACTTAATAAAATAACATGTAATACACATACAATACTGAAACCCAGCTTATAGGACTGATTCGTTCTGTAAATAAAAATGGAATCGTCTAACCATTTTTGGCGGCAAAATTAGTTATTCCAAGGCTGTACCTACTTAATATTAGGTTATCAATGAAATAAATCTTAAGTTGTCATAGAATAAGTGGCGGTTAGAACATAAATGGATTCTTGTAGGTTTGAACTACACCTACTTGTTATATGAATCACTTTTAAATAACCAAAGAGCCGAATTGACTCCGCAAAGGTATTCATAATATATTGAGACAGCTTAAAGAAATAAATAAAAAAATTGTAAATTAAGTCCAGAATTGTCTTACTTAGTCATGTTTTAGCGCCTTTTCAGTGATTTTAAGGCAAGTAACTATTATTATTACGTCGGAATCTAACAAAGGCGAAATGGCAGTGTATGGTCACGGTATTTAGAAGAGAAGTCAAATCCAGCGATGGAAGTAGAAAGGCTGGGGACAAGATACGACGGAAATCATACTCGGAAAGAAAATATTATTGCACTATAGCTTTAACGTTAGTTGAAGTTTTCTGAATATTTAAATTAAATTTGACCTTTGATCTTTATAATAGGGGTATTAGAGTGATTCATTATTCAGGTTATTTTTATATAACACAGCAACGTCTAGGAATCTTAAATAGTTATGATTTCGCAGTTTTGCAGATCAAAAGGAAAATCACACGAATTATGATATCAAAGTTCGGTATAATGACCATATGGCAATGAGATGACAAGTTATCTTTACAAAACATTAAACGCAGTACCTTAAAGCAAAGCTGGGCAAAAAAATTAATGCAAAACAAATAATAGAAACGCCTTATTTCACTTGTTTTTATGAATTCATTTGTTTAATAAAAGTAAGGTGCTACGCTTACATAATACACAATACTAGCCCACTCTCTGTGTCATGTTTGATGACAGTCGGACACCAAAAGTGGTCAGGCAACATTTAACATCAGATTCGACAAAGGTCAGAGGAAGTTAAAGATTGCCATCCAGTTAAAGAGAGTTTAAGACTATTTTTTTAAGCGGCTGATTTTGAATTACTACTTGAGTTTATGTAGCCCATGGGAACACATAATTCCTTTTCAAAAGAGCTTAGTACAAAGTAATAAATACTAACTTGATTTAAAAGAAGACCTTGCCTTGCTAGTTTCGTGTGTGTGATATACATTGATAGTTTTTAGATGTATAAAAAGGTTTTAATCTTAAACAAAACTTGGTAAAGTATAGCATCCAGTGCTCGGATAGTCAATTGACTGGGCGCCGATTGCAATATTTACAATTTATGTAACACTACAATCGATGACATGCCCGTTACAAGCTATTGTTCACTATCTTACTTTACCACTCTACATAGAGGATAGCTATAGGGTCAATGACCTCCTTTAACGAAGAGATAATATTGCAGTATTTAAATTACTTTTTTATTACTTAATCTGGTTTAATTTCTAGCAGGTCAATGACCAATACATACAGTCATCATTAGGTCGATTTATGAAATTACCAGTTCCATCAACACGCGATTTCAATATCGTAATTGATATAAAATTAATTAGTTTACGAAATTTGATAGGGTCGCACCTAATAGTAAATGAAACTCCCATAAATCTGAAGTCCATTCACAATATAAAAAATTCACAGAAGCAAATTTATATGTTCTAAATGTCAATCTACCTGTTATGTCTTAGCCAAGACTGCTATTAAAAATGTTCTAATAATTAAAATCCTATCTGATACTCTTTAACTAGAACTAAAAGTGGTTTTTACTTAATTTTGTTTACATTCTTTTATTTCATAAAAAAATTTAAAGAATTTTGCTATGGTTAAACTAGACGCCTACATTTATTTTGTGCTGACGTGTGCTTTATAATTGAAGTGTGATTTTTCTTATGTTTTACTTTAAAAGGAATTTGTAAGCGTAACTAAGTAATTATAACTAATAAGGAAGCGTGATTAAAACCCAATTAGTGTATTCAACACAGGAAAAGGAAATAAAGAAAACAAATAGACCACGTAGCAAAAGAATATAACCTTTTTAAGAATTTGCTTATTTTCATACATCGCGTCATCATACATTATCTAATGATCTTATGTACAAAAAAATATATGCAAAGTTAGTAATTGAATGATACATTTATTAAAGACGAGTAGGTTCCAGCCAATCAATAATTGTAAGAATAAGCCAATTCCAAACCTTCGAAAACAACTTTATCAAATGTAACAGTCGTAAAACTAGATTTACAAATAATTAATGTTCTTATATTATTTGCATTTGGATCATATTTCTTTCAAGAGGGGTCATAATAAAGCTTGATACGAAGTATGTTTTTAACGCAAATGCCTTTATTCAAAATCATAATGTAATTACTTTTTACGCGTATAATGTATAAAGACGAACTCATTGACCAAAACTAGTAATTCTATTTAATAGTGATCGATCTTAACTCACGTTTTTCTTGCTTGCATTCCTTTTAAGTTCTGTAACATTAAGTTTTTCCACCAAAACTTGGTTAAACACTCCAAGTGTCATTTATTTTGATTATGATGTTATTACAGTAATTTTCTACAAATATCCAGGTAGGTAATTGTATTAGTTAAGTGCTTAAGCATCTAATACAGGTTTGTTCGATTTATTTTTGAGTTTAAAGTAAACCGTAGTTCTACTGCATTAAACTAAGGTAACGTATGTTTTTATATATTAATGATTACACTATTTATTTATATCAGTATAATTAATTAAAGATAACTAATAATATTAATGTTTTATGTAGGATTTGTAACGCTTTAAATGTATATTGCCCTATAATGTAGAAGCCTCGCCAGGTAAGGTAATTTATATGCCAAGAGCGATCCCGCATTTCATTACTTTGTCGCAAAAGGGCAATCCCTGTGAGCTTTGCTATGCTCATTTTAGTATTATATTTAAATGTATCTAAGCCGTTTCCGCATGCGTTAAACTCAAATTCTTTATCCACATGACTGTGATCACACAGCAACAATAACAAAAAGAATTACTATCTTTCTGACTAGTTTATATATTTGATTTCAGTAGGAATAAATCTTTAATACAAATATTCCTCTCTATTAAACATAAAATTTAATGTTACACATACAAGTTAATGTTTTCTCTATAGAATCCTCGTCTTAACAATTTAATGAGTGCGACAAATTGTTTTTAAATATTTAACGATGACATAATGTTTATGAGTCATGTCAGTTCTTTTACAAATTTTATGTGATATTTTCTCGTTAAAAAATTTAAAAAAAAAACTCGTGCACTGTAAGCTATTCTGTAGAATATATATTGAATAGTTTCTTAATTTAAACAACTGTATTGGAGCTTTGAATCGAGTTGATATTTGCTTAAAAATAAGCCGTGTTTCGTAAATACTTTAAAACCTAAAATAGTTTTTGGTGCAACATTTTATAAGATCATATGAGCTTTGTAAATGTTGATTTTTTGCAATAATTGCTTTTTGAAAGCAGACACTATTACACTATCTAAATTGCAATCTTATGACATTTATCAGACAATCGACTGTTTTCGATTAGGTAACTCAAAAATCGATGCTCTCAAGAGATCATACTTGTACCGTGAAGATGACTTATTATCAGAACTGATGTTGAAATGTTCGTGTGATTTACCGATTAATATTTATGATTGAGATATTTGGATCAATCGTGACAAATAAAACCATCTGGAATTGAACTAAAAGGTTCCTAAAAGGCAGGCAACGCAATCCTCCTAGCTGTTTGATTCTCCATAGGCGGCGGTGTCATTTAACTTCAGTATAGTCTCCAGACAGTTTTTTTATATTAAAAAAGTCTCTAATTCAGTCGTTAACTTGATTTTAAACAATATTATTTTTAAAACTTATCAACTTACCTACTTTGTAATATATTTTAATAAAAAACGTTATATGTGTATATTACATAAATGAAGTTTTAACGTTAAAATACTGAGAGCCAGATGTGGGAATTTCATCACAAGATTGTTTAATTGTAATCCATGACCCATGAGTGTACTCCAAATAGAAGAAAAATCTTGTATTACGAAATAATATAAAATTAGAATTTGGTAGCGTTATTAATATGTTTTGTTATGAATAAGTCCAAATATGAGAATATCTTTTGACTTTATTTGTATCTGTATTGCAACAAATTTTATAATTTCATTACAAACTATTCACGGCTATAACAATCAACGGATTACCACACTTAATGCTACAAATTATAATAATTTGACAAACACGGCCATGTAATGCCCAATTTGGTATCACACGAGTCACGCATTTGATATTTATATGATCAATTTTATTATATATTGAGGCTCTCCATTTCCAGGTCAGTAGTTACTAGCCATGAGACTCTACGAAATTAAGGAATATCGTAGGGACTGTGCTACGCTGTAGTGGAAGGACTGTTCGTAGACTCAATTTTTGAAGGGATGATAACATGAATATTTTAAAGACTCTACCTATAATGTTGATATGTAGACGTTGAAACACTCAAAACCTTATTATATATTTATATAAAATCTAAACTACGCTATGGATTCTATTAGTTTCCACCATTACGTAGAAGCCAGTCGCGAGGTCAGAAGCTGGTGTATTGTTAATATGAGACATCTGTTTCATTACATGTTCTGTATTAATATCTAATTTATACTCATTAAACAAAGAATCAATCTTAAAGTACTTACTAGAATGTTTTAAATCGCCTTTTCTATTTAATTGTGGTATTTGTGATAGAAATAACTGTATTATAACTATAATTAATTCAAATGTGCATGTAATATGCAGTTTTAAAAAACCAATGACCTAATTTAAATCGTAATCTAGAAACCTGTTTCACATTGTAACAACACAATATTTTTATAATTTTTTACTTAAGGTTAAAGAAGTCGTTGTATACTTAATGTTTTAACACTTACGAATTTATTTTCTGATATTAAGAGACTACGGAAAATTATAGTTTAATAGAAAATAGATTTGTAATTTAAAAAGAATTAAATTCTATTCAGTTCTTGAAAGTTGTTTCTCTGTTGTGAGAGTGGCACAAATGTTATCATTAGCACTTACATACTAAAAACTACAAATTTAGAACATTCGGCTGTAGACTAACTAGTTGAAAACATCTAATTCATATAACAGAACAATTATAGTAATCTGTTTATAAAAGTATAGTATCCCATGATTAAAAGTAGATTAATACTTATCTGATGTGAGCCAAATCAGATCCGCATTTGCCAAATTAATTAATGATTGATTGAAGGAAATGTAACGAAATAAAGGACTCTTTTAAGCTTCGATTAGATCAATATTGTTCTCATTAAAATCTAAAGAGCTTAAGGAACCGTTGACAATAATGACGATCTTATTTTATATAGGTCATGTTTAAAGTTATAAACGGTCTTGTAAATATTTGATAGAACAATAACAACAATTTTAATCAGAACCACGATAACCTCTCTCCTTGACTCGCTACCAGCAAATCAACTTAGAATAATACAAAAATAACTAAAATATGTATGAGTATATGGCTTCATGATTATATGTGTATATAAACAAAAGAAAAACTCTTCTCACCTGACTCGTAACAGAATAGATCCACAGGAGCGTTGCACACAATGACAGAATGTCTTTATTCATTTTGACACTGTATAATATAGTCACTGTCCAATTAGCATCACTGAAGTTTACCTGGAAATTACGAAGTCTAGTACTATTAACATAAATTAAACAACTCTAAATATTTATAATGCATATTAATAGTTTTTCCACAAAATCTTGTTTGCAACTAAATTATTAATATGAGATCCACGCTATGTATTTATAGGCATTAAAAAAAATGAATGTCAAACAAATCATATATCACTAGAAATCAATGAATATGATAATTTTTAATTGACCTAATAAACTTCTGTTTGATTACATAATAACTAATCTACATACAATCATGCCTAATAAATTCCTTTAAAATTCAGAAATCGTCAACTTACTTATTCAAAAATATGTTTATTAAATTTCGCGCAGATATTCGATTCTATGATCATTCGATTCGATGAAATTCGTTAACGCGACTCGTGCGACGAACGCCGCGCTTCGATTGAGACTGACATTACGATGAGCACTCTAATCATACTCCTTCTTCGCTTGCGTCCTTGAACGTACACTTTGGCCACGGGGTATGGCGCATCCGTTCTTTTGAATCTAAATGGGTCGATTTGTGTAAAAAATTAGGTGTGTCAAAGGTCGCCATTGTCTATGTTGTCACGAAATACAACTAACAAGTTTATTTAAGTAATTTTATTTACTTCCTGTCACCTGTTGTTCTGTGATACGTTTAAAATATTTTATAATGATTATATTACAGTTTAGATTAATAATAATAATAAAGCCATGTTCGTATAAAAATTACAAGTCAGATACCCAGTTGTTGTTTCCATGACCTCGTGTTCTGTACCCAAAAGGGTAAAGGACTTCTCCTGAACTTTCCATTTGGATCAGTTCTTTGCTTCTTTCATCCGTTTCTCTCAAGAAACTTTTATGATTTCGCGGGTTTTGTGGCCCTCCCACGTTTCTTTTTTCTGGACGTCCTGTCCATTTTCTTTTCAGATATAATGGAGCTAAAATAGCATTACCTTGATTATTATAGATAAATAATGCTAGTAGATATTAATATTAACTAAAGACTTGTAGCAGCTAAGAACTCAGAAGGATTTCCTATATTCATAAGTCATCAACATCTTAAGAGAGCTTTTTCTTATGAGAAATATAATTGAATCAAACAGTATAAATAATATTTCCCATCGTTTGTTAATATGGTATGATTAGTAATCGTTACGCCAGGCGACATGACTTATAAGGATAGTTATTTGACCTATTATGGTTTACTATTATTACCATTCATTAAACAGACATAAGTGACACAAAGGGAGGTGAAACAGCTGGAACTACAAAATTATTCATCGGAAATGTTAGAGCTGCGTATAAATTAATAAGAGAGAAGCGTTTCACACCCCAGATGGCGCAAATTCTTACAGGGCACGGAGCCTTTGCATATTACCTGCATAGGTTTAAAATTAGGACAAGCCCAACATGTGCCTGCAGTAATGAAGAGCAGACAGTGGAACATGTGCTTTTACACTGCCCTATATTCGCATCGTCCAGGCACGACCTGGAGCAACAAATGCAGATGACTGTAGACCGTGGCGGCCTACAGGACATGTTAATAAAGCACAGACCGTGCCTGGAACGGTTCTGCGAAAAAATTCTTAAATATTTAAAGGAGGCAAACAAAACCGAAAGAGCGGGTCTCGCGAGGAATTGCGCCCCGGCTCGCCCATGAATATTGTAAATAAAAATATTACCGATGCAGCCGGGGCGTATTTCGCGACGCCTGCCATTCGCGAACTAGTAGAATTAATTAAATGTATATTGTTTTTATTTTTGGAAAAAATATGGTATAAAAAGACCCTGGACAATATGGCAGGGGAGTAGAGGGTTATAAATTAATTTAAAAAAAAACAGACATAAGTGATTACACCTCTCCTCTCTACACTAGCTACAGTCAACTAATTAAACATTACTTAAATTTTAAAAGAACTTTTGATGTTGAAAATATTTTTCTTAAACTCTCTTAACTTATTAATGTAAATTAGTCACAGAGGTAAACTGTAACAAGAATAGTGGACATTTGTGGTGCACCTTGAGACTTCCTAGAATAATATTTAGCTATTTTCTTATGAGTCAGAAAATCAAACCATAGTGGGATATTTTTTACATTCTCTTAAAGATGGCTTCTAATGACCACAGCAGATGTACAAGCAAAAAATACAAGTATCGTAAAATTACAACTATGTAGATAGAATGTAATGGTTATCCGGCCTCTCGCCTTTAGATAATGAATCACAAATGGTTGTGATTTACTAACAAAACTCTGTTTAACTTACTAGAAACTTTTAATTCAGACACACATTAGTAAGTGTGTATCCAACATTTAATTTGGTTTTCAGTGATTTACTAAAGATCTTAGCATCCATACAACGGCACACGACTATGTTTTATACAAGGTATACACTTTATTGTTACGTATAAAATATAGTAACTGTAATGTTGATTTAAGATTATGTTTAAGTCAATCAAAGTCTACCGCCCTAGGCAAGGGTCAAACACAAAAACTTAACGGTCGAGTAATTAGACGGAGCCGGGTGAAGGCTGTAGTGGTGATTGACAAACCGACAATTGATGCTTGATTAATGATATTCTGATTAACCCGATGCAGTAAAACATTATTTAATTATTTATTAAATCACTTGACACAGTTAAGATACTTTGCATTCTGTGTAAATGCCACTTGAGCATTATTCAACCAACTTCGGCTGAACGGGCTTTGATAGTACTAGTTTAGATAAAGTTTTATCACAGTTGGAAAACATTATAATTAATACAAGAAAACTCATGTTAAAGCGATATTATAGCAAAAGATTGCAGGCGAATATTTTTTACATGTTCCCATATTGGCATATTCTACTGTAGACCATGTCTCGGGTTCAAATCTTTCAGCATGGCCAGTCTCAATAGAGATTAAAGGCGAGGCTGATAGCCATCGCAAAAATGTATCACTTATTAGACAGCTTTTTAGATGTCAATCTTGCTTAAAAAGGAAATTACACAATTGAAAACTAATCATTTAATCAAAATCGAATAATTGATTGATCTAAATACTGAGATCGATTGTACGATTTAAAGGTATGCGATTTCATATGTATGGTATGTCATACCGTACCTATCTTTATTGTATTTGATCTAAACTGATAATTAAATTAGTACATGTTTTTAGTGTTACTATGTGTACTTTGTAACACAGAAACATGAAATTACTAAAGTATATAGAAAAATATCGACAAACCTATTTGAAATTCTAAATGCCGTTAGTGTTTAAACTAAACAAAGAATAATATTTATGAGCTAGTAATGAATTTATAGTTTTATTGAAATTTGAACATTTTAATGGTAATACCAAACTAAAAGATAAACAATATTTGTCCAAATAGCACAGGCGATGTGTATAATGGACAATATAGGAAATATTGTCCAACTCCAACTGGTTCGACAGAGGCGCAAAGACTAGGTAATTTATATTTCAGTGATCAAAAAATTCAACGAAACTTTAATAAAACAGCAGAATTATTTACAACAATACGACAACATTGGCACTTTAACTTTCGTAGTAGAACCTTGACCGAGAACAAACCACATTGTTAAAAATAACAATTAATGATTAAGAACGGAAGTTTTAACCCTAAAATGCAATGGTGTTACATAAAATAAAGGATTAAAGAAGCAAATTTAAGTATACAAGTACGCTCACGTGTTACTTTGGCAGGCACAGAACAATGAAAGGTTTGATCAACAGACGCATAAATATGTCCGCTCTTTACTGGAGGGTAGTGAACAACAGATTGTTTATTTACATGTGGATAAATACTATATAATATTACTTGCTAAAAATGTTAAAGGAATATATTACAATGTATATTATTATATTTGTTTTTATTTAAGGGCAGGCTCATCTGATGTTAAGTGTTGCCGCCGCCCATGGACCGGCCTTTTAAGAATTGGTACGCTTTATATATATATATATATATTGGTATCCGCAAGCTTTATGTATATAGATGTCTACTACATTACGCTTCAGCCCGTTGTTAATAAATATGGCAAATAGGGTTTAGGCTAACTGACCTGACACAAGACAATAGTAAAACCGTTACAGGGTTATAGATGTCCGGTGTAATATGTCAATGTCGAATTTTTCAGGTTAAGTAGGATTTAGTAGCGGATATAAGGATCAGACGTCGTACGCTTGACCTGCGCTTGACCAGGCGATACGTATCGCCTGTCGGGATTTATTGTATGGATCGGACGCTAACCATAAATTAGTGGACTTCTGAGACATATTCAAAGTCGCCAATTGAAAAGTAAATTATTAATTTAAAGTATCTTATAGTATGGTGTACACACTATGAGACAGGATTCTTTTTTTGTTTATCGATTAATAAATAGCTTAAGTGAGCGGTAAGTCTTAACAAACGACAAATACAAAATTCCTAAATACACATGTGGTTTACGCAAAGTATATATTAAAAAAACATTAATGTAAAATAAAACAAAAATGTTTTCCTGTCACGGTGGTTTAAAATTTTTCCAAAAATCATTGTCTCACTGATTGTATTGTCGTCGTTGTGCAAGTGTTTAATTGTTCTATTATAGCTTCGCCCGGATGTTGGTAAAGAGATTTTTCTTTTGTACCACAGATTTACAGTGAGTAGGTACATCACTTTCAAATTCGCAACATGTTATAAAGTAACTAAGCGATTTGCTTTCATAAGTGAAATATTAAGAAAACCAGTGGCACTACAACCTTTTTAGGTCCAGACCCCAGGGCCTCAGATCTCTGTATCTGTTTCATGATCATATGTCAATCTAATAGGCAAGTATGTGATTAGTCTCCTGTGCCAGAAACACGCCGTCGAATGAAGGTCTAATAAGAAGGCAAGTCGATTTCCTCACGATGTTTTCCTTCACCAGTCGAATGTTAAATTTGCAAATAGATCGAAAGTCCATTGGTGCTCAACCGGTTATCGAACCTAAGATCTTAGGGATGAGAGTCTCACGCAGAAACCACTAGGCTAGCAATTCTAATATTAATAATTCAAATATAAAAAAATAAGAGAAAAGTAGTGGATGCCAAATTGTATTTCTAAACTAAAACTAAAATGATTGATACGTATCGGTTACCAGTTTTACGACACATTGTTGGTAGTTCACACAATTGTAATTGTTTCTACACATAATATACTTATTTAGAAGGTTAAAAAGTGTTATAATACCCTGGGAAAGTGTTGAGTTCAGGAGTTGCTTGTAAGTTTGACAAAATAATCGGTTTAACGAGTGAAGAATTATGAAACAACATTTTAATTAGTTTATTTTCGGTCACAGTATTGTTCATATTTTCTTTAGATTGAGAGAGTGTGCAGGCCTGCAGTGCAGCTTCAAACACATCTGTGTTAACCTTTATTGGTAAAGTTGAGTTGCTAAGCTGTTTGTACTTTCTAACACAAAAATTGTCATACCCATAATTTCGCAAAGCTCTCGTCGATATTTATAGCAAGCATGTTATATTTGTTTATCGTTGTAATTACATTATTTCGTTAATTTATATAAGTATAACAGTAATAATAGTTATTAAGCACATTTAATGCAAGGTTCTATTTAAAGGTGTGCAAATATAACTGACTTAAAAAAGGAAGCATTAGGTTATCATTTCGACGTGTGATATTTTAATCAAATTTTCTAGATGAATGCTTTTAGTGTATGCCCTTTGAGGAAGGTTCAGTTCTGCTATGACTATGCGTATAGACTTATTAGTGTTAACATTCCTTATTTATCTTTTGTAACAAAATGTCTTGTGTTACTTGACTAAATGTAAAGTTTTGCATTGTGTTTAAGCGCATTTATGGAAGAGCAAATCCAAACAATTGGTTTTCAGACCCCATAATTAGGTACTAGTTCCTGATGATGTAATGGTTTTAGCACCTTTGTAAGTGTCGTGAGATCTGCACGTCTTTGTCTTGTGTCTGAATAAGGTGGGCGGGTCTGGGCAACGTAGACTTAGGTCTGTAACATTTCAAATGTTTAAACTAACGCAACTCTAAATTACATAAGAAGGAATATTTGTATACGTCAAATATATATATATATATGATTAAACATTAAAACATTATCACCATGGTGTAAGTACGTTTACAAAGTAATATTACAAAACTTTAAATAGTCGAAATGGCTAAGTTTAACTCCAGTATGTAAAAACGTAATGGATTTGTTGCGAGGAGAGACTTGCAGAGTTCTCTCCAAGTTAGAATCAAACCATAAATGTCATTTGTTGTTTGTCCTGATTTTGATAGAGATTGACCCGGAAGCTCGTTTATGAGATGATACGTAACAGATAAAACTAAATCTCTTAATACTTAACCGTGACGTCTTTGTCTTCGCCAGAGAAATCCTGCCTAGACTTATATTAATGTAATGACTTTGCATTGACGTGCAATTAGCACACTGTTATAATGTACAGAACAGGTTTTAAAAGGTAAACAACCGTAACCACGTAAATTAATCATGAACTAAAATAAACACGAAAAAATCGTACTAAATTACCCACTTGCAATTTTTTATTTTATCTAAAACCAGTTACTGTAAAATAATCCTTAATCATATCAGGCAAACGATTTAAACTGTTCAAAAATAAAATATTTATATTCTTTAATATTACGACACTGTAATATGTTTACTTAATGTTTCCATTTAAGCAAATTGAACATCATAATGGTACCTAATTTGCTATACAATGTCGATTTTATTCATGCGCTTAGAATTTTTGTTGAATATAAAGGTATAAATTAAGGTATAATAGGTGTATATGCCTTTTTAAAGCATAGAAATCAAACCAAGACTGATATAAAATAAAGTAATAAATGCGCTATTATAGTTCATGAGTATACAAAGAAATTATTAATCAACCCTGACAACATGCTTATAAATTCATTGCAAATGGGTAAAACTAAGCACTACTTTGGTTATCAACATGGTGAACGGCATTAATTACCTTAAATTTGCCCTTATTATTGTGTGAGATGAGAGAAGTCAACTGTTTAACATTAGTACGAGTCGTGACAGGCAAAAAAATGAGGGTAGCTTGTGGATGAATATTAATCTACCCACTTAACTGTTTAATAACCGAATACTAAGAAAAGATTAACAGCTTTATTGATGACAGGCCACTACATAGACTTTCTAATATCGATCGATAATTATAAAATGTACAATACCTTGAATAATTTCTCAATATATTTAAGACATCTTTATTGTGTAGGCGTGGCAGGTTGCCCACGGGCTCTTAGCTCTACTCAACTTGACACCTTTCCTAGTACAATACTACAAATTCGTAACGTCGTATTGACACTGACAAGATTTTAAAAAGCGTACGTCTGTTCATTGGTACGACGTTGTTGTTCACACTGTCTTTTAAGTGAGTGTTTAGCCTACTGCTAGAATAGGCTAAACGTTTATTATTATTTTTATTTTCCTGAATTGTCATATGCATGTGGAGCATGGTGTAATCTATGCAGCTCCTTACACTCTTGAGAATAAAAAAATTGGTTATCTGTAAAGTCGGTTTACGGACGATAGTTCAAAATGACGTCATTACAAAACATTGGTGAAATGATTGCATACTTTTATGAATAAAAATGAATCATTTTTATTAAATTTATATGAATCACCACATACTTTTAGTTAATTGTACACAACCTATTATTAGTGAACTCGCCGACGGATGCTTCTTTTTTTAATAATAAAAAATAAATAGGTACTTAAAATTGTACTAGTAATTACATTTTTGAAATGCAAAAATAATTGACCATTATTGCCGCAATTTTGTAATAAACAATAAAAACCACACAACGAAACAGTTTACATGTAGATGTAAGTTGTGTGCTGCCGCTGTTTTCCTCCTCGGACGCATAGACCAATGGAGTGGAAGAGAGATAGATGCGGCGCAAGCGTACAATGAGCGTAACGGGACAACGAGCATAACGGGACAATGAGTCGTGGTCTTTCGTGCGTACAGCCGCTGTTCATTGATTTATTATATGTTGTCACGGTAAAAGGTAAAATAATAAAATATAAACAGTGGTGGAAAGAGTCTTTCTAGTTTTTCCCGTTTGTTCTACTGCCTTCATTATGATATACTATAAGTAAAATAACTAACCAAGTTTATAATTGCAGGGAACACAGTATTGTGTCTAAGTGACACAGACAATGACAACTGACATATTTGATTTTGATATTTTATATGTCACGCGACGAAGCCCGTGGTCAACGACTAGTTGTTAAATAAAGTTCGGTTGATAACTAGTGCTTGGGAGTGAGTTGCATCAATTTGTATATGTCAAGAAATGTTAAATTTTTTTCCATCAAAACAACTCCAATGATGATGATGATGCAATCCAAGCACAGAGCAAAACAAAATTAACACGTATTTTTGTGATGTTAAATATAGTTTCTCCCTCTGCAGACTATACCATACTACTAGAACCATAGGTGTTTTATAACAACTAAGACCGAATTGTATGTCAACATATTTTTTAAGATATAACTTGGAATGATAAGCGCCATGTCAGTGATGCCAACTCCCTATAATGTTCCCCTTAAACCAACTTTAAATATCCCTAAATATCTATTAAAATCCCCTAAAGTTTTTGTTGTGCACTCGATTTGAGAAGTACATTCAAATAGGCATTAAAGAACCATTCAAGTAGTTTAAAATTGGAATAATATAGCTTTTGATAGCCACGGTTGGAGTTTATTTTAGGTTTAGTTTGTTGGTTGGGTTCGAGTCTTAATATAAATTGTATAGAATCGTGCGTTATTTAAGATTTTTTATGTTTGGTTCACTTGGCAGGTTCAGTTGGCATCAGTGACCATTGATATCCACTCTGTACCAAGGAAGGAAACAAAAACAGCTGTTTCCTCCTAAATGTATGCATACTATATTATGGTATTTGACACAAAATTTGTCCTCATATTTGTATACTTATCGGCAATTAATAAATTTAAATCCCAATTTACCAATGCCATAAGGCTAATGAAAATAGGAAAAATTATAATATACGATTTCTTTTTTGCAATAATTTATAATTTACCTTATAGACATGATAACCATTTCATTAAAGTCAGTATTCATGACACATGGTCATATTCAAAGTCATCATCAATGAAGAGTTTGATAAGTGACAAGGCGTCCGTCACTTCTGTCTTAGTAATCGCTGACACGGACACATATCTACGGATGAATTTATTTAGAATATTTACGTACTACATAAAGTATTAATAAGTGGCATATAATAAAGAAGGTCAATTACTTATTTTATTGTATTCATTAAGTCCATCTTCGTCGACTTCTGTGGAAATACATTTTCTTTAAAATGTTTATGTTTTCTAATGCCTCCTTTAACGTTAAACCTACTATTTGTTATATCATAAACTGACCGTAAAATATCGATTTATCTATACGAATCTCTGCAGCTCTATCCAGTACATATATGCTGGTATTCGGTTTGTTGTTTAAGAGTGCTTTTGTTACCGTTCCGCCACTGACCCTTGACTCCAAATCTATCACGATTTTTATGATTCAACCTTCGCATAACTGAATGATATATGAATCACGAGAAGAGCATTTATTTTACGTCAAACGAACTATCTCTGTTTGAAGAATCGTTATTCGTATATGTTTAATTAGGAAATAACAATGGTTTTCATTGGCTAAATTATATACAAAAAAGTAACTATTATATATGCTCTTTACAAAAGTCGGAGATCAACAAGTTATTTTAGGGCAATTCGTGAAACGAAACGTGATATGTCCATAATATTTATTCAACAATGTTATGATAATTGTGTTGTAATTCTTGTTAGGGCACGAAAATATACACACAGTATCCGTAATAAAGAAATATAATCACTGTTTAACTTGGAAGTGATATGTCTGCTTCCTACCACGATACAAATTGGAATGAATCAGAAATGACCTGGAGCAGAGCGAGGTAAAGACAATTTTGCGCCTCGACAAGATGGCGGCTCGATCGCTCATTCAAATGACAGGAAATAGTCAATACAATGATTAATTTTTGCAATCTTACTCAAATAAATCAACACAGGAAATAGTCAATACAATGATTAATTTTTGCAATCTTACTCAAATAAATCAACAAATTGAATAAAAGATCTCACTTTTACTGTAAACGTGAGTTTATTACATTATTAACATGACTAGGTGTTTGGAGCGCTCTATAGCAGTAGTGCTCAGCGGGAGTAAAGCCTTCCTGCCGTATATATATAAGTGGTTTTAGTAATAAGATGGTGATCATTATTAAGCTTGGTAATGTTAATTAGGAAGAAATACACCTTTCTATAGTACGTTTGAAATCGCCAACGGCGTTCGGTCGTAATATATAATGATGCATACAAATGAGACTTGATGAATTATTGAGAATATAAATTACACATTGTCGAATAAAATTAATGAACTTTATGTACTCGATGAATTAGATTTCAAATATACTGCTAAACTATATAGATAGGTACAAATATATATTATTTTAAATGTTTCATGTTACGGTACCTTTAATGTATATATAAAGATTTTACATGTTATTTTTATATTGTTAAACCGTGTTTCGTAATTTTTATTATATAGTTTTGTGTATTAAGACGTGATACTATTCCGTCGTTATCATTTGATATATCCAAGATGTCCGCTATCAGCAGTTATCACTTCTCCACCTGATAACAGATAAGTGCTGATAACAGGCGCCAGTGTGAATTCAGTTGTTGGAGTTAAAACAATGTTCCTCAATACTTAATAAAATGGTAAGTTTGTTTTTTTTTTAATTCAAGTCAATATTTATTTAAACAGACATCTATATTTCACGTTATTAGTAATAAAATATTATTATATTTGCATAAGAGTCAAAAGACGTTAGGAGTACATCTCCATGTTATGTTTTTCAAACAGTTAGCGGCGTCAAACGGCGTTAGCAAGTTGTCAAGTCCAAATTGGTACAAATCCAAGCAGCAGTAGGTTTAAATTTTCTTTTAATAGATAATAAATAATATAACAAGTCTACAAATGGAAAGTGGACTGATATCTTTGAATCTAGATTAGGTTGGATTTCGGAGCCTAACGAATGAATTTCCCCACCGATAATTTGAGATATGTAAATGACACCTCCACGGCTTAGTAGTTAACTTAAAGAGATTTACATTTAATCCCTGCTAAACATTGGAATTAAAGAATAGATAGAATCCATCATCCATCTTCTTTCTGAAATAAAATTCAACGTAGGAAGGAGCGCACCGTAGTTTCTTCATTAAGACAATAAATAGCTCTCAATCCAGCCATTGCAATTTTAATTATTTATTTATATATGTCCACGCCTGTTTACCAAATCGGTTGGCAAAGACCACGGACCCCCACTTGCTACGGTCCTGACATGCCTGTCTCGCTTTATCCTCTTTTGCTTCACCATGCATGCTCGTCGATTATGGGTACTTTTAACTTCCGTCCGTTCTCTAGAACCTTCTGGATTTGATCTCAGTATGTACAAGAAGGCTTACCCAACCCGATTTCACCATCCCCGGTTGCCTTGTATATCCTACATGTTACCAGCTTCGCATTCATCCGTTCTACGTATCCTTGTGATTTCGTCCTGTCTTAACCCACACTGCTTACTCAAAACTTGGCGATTAAAAAGAGTGGCGGAGAGTTTCTTGCCAGTTCTTCTTGTCCGCTCTACGCCTTTGACTTGCGAACTGTTAGTAAATGTACATTTAGAATCAATTTAACTTCTTTTCTGACGTCCGTAAGTGTCCGTAATGTTTATCTATATGATTCAAGTTATGTTTGAGGTTGAGTTTGTGTTTGCTCACTTATCTTTTTCTATAACAACACATAGTTCTTAAAGCTCTCATTTACACGGCATTTATCATTCATTCATTTTTCTCTGCCATACCCAACATTCCCGTATGTTAATGTCGGGTTTAAGCACTTCCCTATGTGCGGCCGTCGAGTAAGAGCTTTGAGCATCGTTTGAAATTTCTTGGCTACACATAAAGGGATGCAAAGCTCCACTTATCTTACCAGCTATTATTATTATATTTTCTTTTCCATTTCTAATAATATATGCAGCAGCTTCGTTTGTATGCTAATCGCTTACTTAGTATGCTATCATCATTCGCGGAATTTTCTTACAAATAAGTGTGAAATTATTTTTTAAACATTGCTTCAACAGCCTGATATCTTTGTTTATCAATATCCAATTCACGAGTAACACGTTATTAAAAACTAATTAAGGTAATCGAATTTTTTTCCAGTTTTCATAACATACATTCTTAATTAGATTCATATTATATGAGTTTGAACTTTTCTTTTACTATTTTTGGCTTTTTATTTTTTTACAATATTCAGAGATTCATTAATATGTTTTTTTTCATTCGAACAATACCTGCGTCATGTCATACATAAGAAAAACATGAATAAAAGTCATGAAAGTTATCAAGACGTATCTTGTAAGGAATTTATATTCTTAACAAAAGACAACGCCTGTTCTGTTTCTTAAAGCAAAAATATACACGTTGATCAATTGTGGGCTACAAAGTAGAATCTTTGAAGTATGTTTTTTTACGGTCAAAGTATCTGAATATAAATGATGTATATAATGTATATTTAACTTCATTATTGGTCTATTCATTGACATATTCGTCTTCAGATTTTGAGGTCTAGGGTTCGTCAAGTCATCGTCCAAATTTACGGTAAAAGTAGCAGAGTTTTAACACCCCCGTGCTTGTGAATAGGGCATTAAGCTTTTCGTCTTAATCTTTCCTAGATGATGATGAAGTCGTATCGAACATCCGTCTAATCGTAGCATGAGAGTAGCAGAATTTGAGTACTGACTTACACTTTTACTAAAATATCTCCTACTTCGCAAGACGGCTTATCTCTATTGAGATAAGATAATTTGGTCCATCTGTATACGTTGTAAGTTATGGAGTTTAGAGTAAATACCTATTACGATGTATTTTGCTACAGAAAATTTTATAGGAGTAACTTTAATTTTAATTAAAAAAATAAAATTTTACTAATAAATCTAAAGTATGGGATTTTCATAATTATAAGTGTTTATAATGACAGACAAAAGCTGCTAAAATTCTTTGAGTATATAAATACATATCTGTGATCATATCACTAAGATACTCTACATGTTTTTTTAAAGAAACACAATGTTTTCATTATATTAACACATAATAATTTTATTATTAATGTTCAGGACACCAATACGATAATAATCGTAAGTGTATTCGGAGGTGCGTGGATCGTTCTCCTGTTGGTGTGTATAGTACTGTGCACGCAGGTGGCCAGCCTCCGGCGCAAGATACAGGATTTGAATCACACAGGACGACTTAGAGTTCAGTAAGTTTCCATATATTTCACTGTATTGTTAAGACACTACATTAACATAGAATTAGTTCATAACCATAAGTACCTGGGGCTTACAATAGATGACCGAATGTTCTGGAAAATGCACATTAATTCTGTCTGTGATAGGCTAAGAGCAATACTTGCCAAATTCACTCTAATAAAAAATAAAATACCTCTTAAAACTTTGCTACTATTATACAAAGCACTAGCCAAATCCATTATAACATATGGACTTTCAAGCTATGGGAGAACATGCAAAACTTATCTAAATCAAATATTTGCAATACAAATACGTATTTTAAAAACAATTGCTCCCATAAAATTAAAATCACAATACAAAGCGGACTACAGAAAGCTATTTGCATTTTTCAAAATTATACCTATACACGAGAAAGTACAACTAGGATTATTAAATGAAAACTACTTTACAGAAAATTACCTCAAAACAATTAAAACTCACTATCACTATTCAACACGTAGAAAATTAAAAAACGTATTTCTATTACCCAAATACAATAATTTATATGGGAAAAAAACATTAGATTACATTATTCCAAATTTAATAAACTCGATACCAGCTACACTTCTTACTAATATAACAAGAGACAATATTAAATTTAAATTAAAAAAATACTACATAAGTCAAACAATTATAAATTATGCATAACAAAAATTATGCTATATACGTCATTAATACATATTCGAATATTACTTTATTATTATTACTCACCTGTATGTGAATGAGAATTCTCGAAAAGAACATGTTTCTTGCATCGGCTATCTATGGCGCGTCAGTGTTTAGATTTGTTTATGACGTTTTACGTGCAATTTTAAATCGTTTGAATGGTTTGATTGTTATAAATTTATAGTTTATATGTCACTGGCCTTAGTATATAATATATGTGTGTTAATGATTTAATTATGTTCGACGTCCTGGTGGATAGAAAAACTGTGCACAGTTTGTGTTTCCACCACATCAACTTCCTTTATATTAAGAACACTTATACAATAAATAAATAAAATAAATAAACAAAAATATTTTTAATTCTTTTAGGAAACTTAAAATGAGTCCTGAGGGAAACCACGCGTTCAACAACCCCAGCCTTGTGCCCGATGAGGAATTATCTCGCCGTGGCTACTCTATGTACCAGCCCTCGGAGGAGGACGTTGAGAGTGGTAGAGGTACTGAGCGGTATGATATATATATTCCTCATCCATGAGAACAATACTGAGCATAACTTCAGTGTAATAATTTAAATTTCGATTAAGATATCTATCAACCATACATCGGTTCGGTATCTTTCGGATTTTCCGATTTGTATCAAATATGCACCGACAAAATTGACACATAGAACAAAATTCAATTTCTTGTTGCCATTTTCAAGGAAGCTTCGTAATGCCTCTGTAATAGAAGTCTTGGTCCTAATTAGAGAAATGTCTAGTAATTGATTTTCACAGACTTATTGCAGCCAGGACCGGGGCCTATAATAATGAATTCATCAAAGTGACAAAACACCTCTTCTGTGGGTTTCTTTTTCTCCAACTAATTATATATCCCACAGCTGACATAAATAAACAATACATACAACTATGTATATAAAAATGGATGTATTCCAGGCAGACGGGTGGGGAGTTCGTAGAGGAGCTGACTCGTAAAATTGACGACAGACAGTACAGACAGAGTCAGACTAATGGCCAGGCTCCACCCTTCTTACTGCAGAGCATAGAAGATAACAAAAGGAAGAGCAGGCAACTGGCTAACCCGACTACAAATAATGGACGCCAGAGCGACACTAATCCAAACTTTATATTTTAATTTCTTTCAGCAATAAAATATATTCATAGTATTTGTAACATACATGTAACATTACGAAAAGAAAAGGTGATATTGTCAAGGATTCAAACATTGAGGACGCAAATTATGTTTATTTCCGCGACAATATTAAACCAAAATCAAAAATATTTAATACTTTGATACTGACATCATGGCTAGCTTGAGTAAAAATGCAGTAATTTTCGTTTCTTTTCAAATATTCGAAAAGGAATTTGAAAATTAATTTTATTAACTAATCTATAAATAAAATTAAGTAGCATAAAATGAGTTTTATTTCACACGGTCACAACATTGTTAAACTTAACATAATAATCTATCAAACATAACAATCTTAAATATTAAATGATAAATATTGCACAAGTGGGCAGTCTTAAAGCTTATTATGCCAATTCATTCTCGTTGCATTATTACTAATACTGAAAGCATGTAACTGGCAGACCTATTACAATAACATTGAATGTCACATAATTGAAATATTGCCAATTATGCAATTCTATAACGCTTGATTTTCCGGATGTAAGGTCGTGAACCGGATCTGTAGGAAGTAGAAAGTCTTTTCCTGCATCTACCCGAACGGCATCTTGAACGTAAATTGTTATTCTTCAAGAACCTGACTTTGCTCTTCATTGGCTTTGCGTTTGCAGCGTATCGAGGGAATTCCTCTTCATCCTTTGGCTCATATCTTGGATACTTCTCAATACTATCATTGAAATCTGACTCAGCCTTAAGTCCCTTATTAGCTTCGTGAGCCTCGAGGATATCTTGAATGCTTCTGTATGCTTCTTCTTCTTCGGTTTTCGCTTTATACGGTTTAAAATCACTTTCGGTTTCTGATAGATCGGCTTTGTATGATTGGTAATCATCAAGGTGTCTGAGGTAACTATACATTTCGGGGTCACTTGAGTGGCTAATTGGTTTGAAGTTTGATAAACCTACAAAACTCAACGGTTTCGTCTTTGTTTTGACTTTGTGTTCACTTTTAAGGTTCTTACCGAATAGCTTAGCGTATCGGTCCCCGAACGTAAAAGATTGCAATTGCTCATCAGAACCCGTATCGTCATTGTTAAGGGAGGCAAAGCGTTCATTCTTTTTTGATTCTTGTGCTTTAATTTTTTTATTTAAATCAAAATCGAAAGTTATTGTTGGTGGTAAAGTTGCTCCGTAAAGCTGTTTATCGGACGTCTTTCCATATATTTGGTCTAGCGCTTTAATATCATCCATCCAAAACTGGGCAAGACCTGAAAATTTCATAGAAAGGTTAATTACGACAAAGTACTATGTCATTCATGTTGAGTGTAAAAGTATTGTTTTATATCAATAACGTCTGTGGTCAAATTTATGCAATAACTCTCTAAACTAGTTACTGAGAAAGTGCACAGTTTGATTCTTCTCACAGCACTTTCGAATCTTGATACTATATCGGTATTTTTTAGACTCATTTATAAATTAAATTTAATATTTTAATATCCTATTTCAAGTATTTTAAAAAATAGTACCAGAAGGCTTAGTAACTCCACCGCCTTGCACCGCAGACACCGCTAACATAATCGACATCGCACACAGCGCATCCATGTTTTACTGAAATTATTAATATTTATTAAAATTATTCTATTCATAAAAAGTTCCAGGAGTAAGGAAGTTGCGATTATGTGTATTTGCTGTTCATTTTGTTATCCATTTGAAATGTAAACGAAAGCAAAAGAAAGTTACCGCGTTTATTGAAGCATTAAATTTATTGTATTATAAAATAAGCAAGTCTTTATGGGAAAGTATATACAGCGAATACCGCTGACAAGTAATATGTCTTATTAAAAAAAAATTCATTGGCCAAATTAAATGGCTTGTTGAGAAAGTTTTTTAAAGTAAATATTAATTAAAGTTTATCTGTGGTTAGTTACAAAAATAATCTCCTATGTACTCAAGTAAAAATTCAAACGAAAATAATTTAGGTATATTTAATGATAATGGAAAAATATAGTTAATTTCGTTAGTTCTTTTTGTAAGAACAATTGTAAAGAGTAGCGCCATAAAACATGCAGCCTTACTCCGAAACAAACAAATATGTAGCAGATCAAACAGCAGACTTGGGTGCACAGGGAGTGTACCTAAAGCTTTTATTCACCCCACCATTCTTCTGTACATAGTTCTTTTGCTAGTTACATAGTCAATATTTGACCAATATTTTCTATTTTCATTGAATAAGTTAGCCAAACAGTCCTGTATGGGCAGAAGAATCTACTTAAATTTCCTTTCATGGTGGCCAATGAATATACAGTCTATGTCCAATTATAATTACAACACGATCTTTATTTATTATAACAAAACAAAAATAAAGAACAAAACACAATGCCGCGTCTTTTCCGAAATAATGTTTACTTAACATTGGCCACATTTGTGCCAACTTTTAAGTTCTTAATTTTTCACACAAAATAATCAATGTTTATTTACAAAGGGATATTGATATACTATTGTAAATTAAATATAAGGGAGGAAAAAGAATACATGCATTTTCGTTGCTTCCAAACCCACAATATTCCTTCGACAATACTATTTATCCAGTCAACGAACAATATTCGTTGGTCTACTTCACTCCATCCAGGATTATCTATTTGATCCGCTAATCTTTTAAGAGAAGCTGTAAAAAGCACGGTATCAATTATTATTTCGGTCTTAAATAATACTATTTAAGAGAGAAAACAGTTATTGATTATTTGAGTTTACGGACATTGACGTTATGTCTATAAACTTATATAATTAAAGATATATATCGTTATAATTATATACTTCGTGATACGTCTATAAAAATATTGTAGATAAAAACTTTGTAGATAACATCAAGCATAATGATATTTAGATGCACTGACTACCGACCAGATACAAGTGAAATTACCAAAGGATTATAAAAGCAGAAAATAACTAATATTTAAATTCACGAAAGATAACAATTATTCAAATGTCACGTTGTTAATTAGTGATAAAAGAATTATTTGGCTTTACCTGCTTTGTGCTCGTGCGTATATTTTATAATTTAACGAGATAATTATTTTTAAAACGTTAATTTTGTGCCTTATGAAAATTATTATTGTTTATCTTAATTAATATATAATTTTTTAAAACCAAAAATATGCCTTTGTAGCTTATATATTGTTTTAAGTATTTATAATAAACGCCAATTACAATTTATTTGATTTAAATGGAGCAATAGGTTAATTGAGAAATGTTTTACCTTATGACCACAGCACATATCCCACTTTTCTCCACACAAATGCAACATAAATGAAAGTGCTAAACACCCGCGCCTTACTTTATAAGTTCGCTTCCACCTCTGCGCGTGCGACTCTTGTACGACGATTTCAAACTGCCCAGTCATTGAACGTAATACAATAATGAATGTCAAATTAATGCCTTCGTTACATAATTTTAAAAAGCTCCGTATCGTTGTACTGCTAACATTGACAATTTCTACGAAAGTAAACATAGTAACGCAAATTTTTGCTACTTTTTTTTATTGGCAATAAATACTTGCGACTGTCAAGGACATCTTATGAGGCCTAGTAGGTTTTTTGTTAATCTATGATTGTTAAGATATAAGTGAGATCTTAAATTATACTATCACTTAGGATTGGAAGCCTGAAGGGAATCGAAGTATTTACTCATAAAATTTTGTACCTCGTCTTCACGCTCAGCATCATTTCGCAAAAAAAAACATTGGAATAAAAGTTAATAAAACATTAACAAATAAAACTTCTTAGACCAACCAAATATTCGCCGTATATAGTCGTGAGTGGTTCAGGCCGGCAGAGGGAAAGTCAAGTTCAAAATCCTCTGAGCGTCCTGTTCTGACTTCCGACAATCTGATACCAACTCCGTTACGACTTACACTGGTTTTCCGCAAACACTCATTATTATTACAGCTTGCGGTACCGCATTCACAAATAACGGATATCGACCAGTTAAACTATTTACAAAATTAAATCCCGTTTTCCCAGTCGTTTAATTGATTCTTTATGTTAAGCATGGAACTTAGGGAAACGAATTGGGCTCGAGCTCACAGAAGTTATTTCACAAGAGCAATCAGTTAACCCTCTACCCACTGGGAGTGCCATAATGTTGCTTTCGGGCTTTACCCAAATGGGCAGGCACAACCGGGGCAGTACCACTGTCTCACAGAAAACCGGCGTGCAGTGATGTGTTATACTCGTATATATTTTAGTAAATAAGGAAGTAAATAAACAGAATAAAAGTTAATTAAGTTTGGTTTTTAACCACACTCATAACTTATAATTTAACATTCTCGTTTGAGGTACAAAACTAAATAACATAAGAGTCATTTAGATTTGGATTAGATTTACGAACTCTTCAATAACTCAAGTCGGTTTTTTGTTAATCCAGCGTGGCAACCCCACTACCTCTTATGTTATAAGGTCATGCTTTAAACAATTAAAGCCTCCGTCCTGCCCTTCAGGCGATTGACCACTCCAAGACAAAACTCGAGTCTCACAGGAGACGCCCTTGCGCAAGCCGCGGGATAAAATGCCATTTCAAACAGCCCGATCTGAGCTGTAAAAGCCCTTAAGGCCAACAGCGAGATTCCATAAAAAAAAAACATTAAAGCCAGTTGTTACCCAGCTTCAAACAAAGTGTTTCATATATCTGAATATATCCATATAACAACCGTCACCGACCTTAACTCGGGGCTTCACTATATTTGTCTTCACGCTAAGAACACAATAACGCACATAGAAAGAAGAATGCCCATCCGTGAATCGAACGCATGAGCACATGGTTAAGTGACGCACATGTCATTCATTAGACCAACACTACTCAAAGTAGATGTACAAATATTTGCAGTTTTGTAGCATATTAAAATGGTTACACCTCAATGTGTCGTATGTACATTATTTTATAACTAAACTTAAATGAAAAAACAATATCAAATAAGAATTAATAGTGATTCTGATATATATGAAAAGGACGGATATTTATCCGTTCACCCGTTTTCAAGATATTAACTGAAATGTATCTTATCTTAATATCAATAGTGAAAATGGGCGTGCCGCAGGGTTCCATATTGGGTCCCTTTTTGTTCCTTGTTTATATTAATGATCTCCCGCATATGATGTCTGAGATATCGGAAATTATCTTATTTGCTGATGACACTTCCCTCGTTTTTAAAATCAATAGGAAAGATTCCAGTCCAGTAAACGTCAATGATAGCTTAGTAACTCTATCGAAATGGTTTGCCGGGAATAATTTACTCCTCAATTCTGCTAAAACTAAATGTATCAAATTCTCACTGCCTAATGTCACCCCAGTAGGGCTTAACGTAACTCTCGATGGTGACAAACTTGAAGTCATCACTGAAACCGTTTTCCTGGGCATAACCATTGACAGTAAATTACAATGGGGAGCTCACATCGCAGCATTATCAGGTAGACTAAGTTCTGCAGCTTATGCAGTCAGAAAAATAAGACAGCTTACTGACGTTGCTACAGCTAGGCTTGTATATTTTGCTTACTTTCATAGCATAATGTCCTATGGTATTCTACTGTGGGGTGCAGCGGCTGACGTAGATGCCATATTCATTCTCCAGAAAAGGGCAATTCGTGCAATTTACAATCTTGGCCCCCGCGAGTCTCTGAGAGAATTATTTAAAGAAATTAATATACTCACGTTGCCTTCCCTATACATTCTAGAGAATATCATGTTTGTTCGTAAAAATTTGCATCAATTCACTGTCAAAAGTGTTATTCATTCTATAAATACCAGGAATAAGCATAAAATAGTAGTCCCAAAATACAGATTAACAAAATCGAATAAATCGTTTCTTGGAAATTGTGTCAGATTCTACAACAGGCTACCGAAGTGTGTAACTGATCTTACGACTAAAAAGTTCAAAAACGTCATCAAAGGAATCCTAATTAAAAAAGCGTATTATAAAATCCAAGACTATGTTGACGATAAAGATGTATGGCGCTAATTCATCTCTGCATGTGCGGCTTCCCTGGCAACTTGCGATGTGCAAGTGTGTATATCTCATTTTACACTAATAGTAAAAACTCAATTTTCTTTTGCATTGTATAGAATCTCTGTATACCTTGCATTATATAAACTTCTCAGCCGATTATTACTATTGTAACCGAGTCTTTGTAAGCTAAATCATGGTTGAAAAGAGTGTCCATGGAGTTTCTTGCCGGTTCTTCTCCATGAGACCCACTTTTTGGAACCGTGCAACTAGACGTTTCATAAGAGCCTGCAAAGGCCTATTTGAAATAAAAACTTTTGATTTTGATTTTAAGTAAGTAAGATAAATTGTAATAAAAGTAAATAGATTTTGGTATAAAACTAACATAGGAAAGCAGTTTATGAATATTACAACGATACTGTTTCAGCGATAAGTATTATTATATGGGTATAATAAAAACATTGACATATTTAGTAATCATACACTTGTTTTATTATTATATACTTCGGATGTTCGAAAAAAAGGGATAATGAATATGACCAACGTCTTTTATTAAATGTTATTTTAATTTTCAATTCAATTATGTGTATTTCCAAAAGAAAAGATTTGCATCAGCGACTTTTGCTTCATCATCTTTAAATATATGGCCCCTGAAATTTTATTTAATCATGAAAATAAGTAGAAATCACTAGGAGCCAGGTACGGTCCATAAGAAGTGTGTTCCATCAATTGTTTTGGAAATAAAAACAAAACAACTTTAGCGAGTTTGCTACGCCGTTGCTTCAGTATTTCCTCTTGCAACTTTGCTATTTGTCTTGCATTCCCCATAATTGTACCTCCAAAACTGAGGTATTCGATTATAACACCCGATGATATTTTTTGGGACAGCCAAGCCCAAAAAATATCATCATCTTATAAATATCCTCAAATAACTTCAGAGCTGGAGAAAACATTTACAAAATGTTTAATTACACGTTCCAAAAAAGACGCAAACCAAGAGGCCAGGACCTTGGGGGTTGTAGGGGCACCGGTTTTTATATCTCATTGCTGAAAATAAATTTTTGGGCGTTATTCTGCATTGAAATATTTAAAATCGAGACTCTTTAAGTTTTTACCTTACGTAGATACACAATCTTTCACCTTACTTCACCCCCTTCTTCTTAAATCCTAAATTATCTATTTGCTCTTTTAGCTAAAGCACTCTTCCATCCCATGACTGATATGTACATAAGGTAAGGTGTGTTTAACATTATATATTTAAAGGCTTTTGTATAATAAGCAATAGCAACTGACAATAGAACAGTGATAAAGTGAGTAAATCATTTTCGCCTAAAAACAGATAAATATCTTATCGCTCATGTATTGTTACTGATAATTATCTCGGAAATATATAATCTACATTCAATGTAAGGTGAGTTTAGTTTGATAGTGCCTCCTAGAGCTATGGCTGAAATGATAGAAAAACCTAAAGCAGAGAAGGAAGGTAACGAAAACGAGGTGTCTTTGGACAAGTTGCTGATAGAAGAAGTTGGCCAACTAGGAAGATACCAATGGCGCATACTAGCTCTCAGTATACTAACTGGAATATTTGCTGCGATGGCGGCAGTTGAATATATATTTACCACGGGAAGGATTCCTACAAGGTATGCCTGCGCTATATTTTTATTAATACATTTTGAAATATTATATATGACGGAGAGAGTAGTAACAACGATCGAGAAATGAGGGTAGGACCTAAATAATAGTGCAAGAAGATGGAGAAAGGATGGTAGCAAGTAAAGGGGAAGGTGAAGGAATATTGTCATCTAACGACAGGGCGGAGGAGAGTAAATACAGAGACAGGGACCGATTGTTGAGAAAGCAGCAAACGGTAACCAGAAACGATGACGATAGTTAGAATACTATCGTCATAAATTTGTTTATTGATGTTAGAGTCTACTTTTTAAAGGCTTCGAATTGGCTCGACAAATTAATCGAACCGAGGGCAGTACCAACCAGTTCCTGTTATAAAGAAACTAGAATTTGTAATAAACCAGTTTCGTGACATTTCATTTTTAGTTCCACAACCGAACCCGGATCGACTACAAAGTCAAACGCCAGTCATAGGAACGAGTGTCCAGATTAAATTACTTTTAATAATAATAACACGATTATGGAATCATTATTATTATCGCCTATTGAATAGTCGTCAATTTATAGATCTAGCAACTTAGACAAATTAAAAAAACCATTCGTATTAACGATTTTGAATAAATTTAACTATGTTGTTATTAAATTATAATGACAATGGCAGCTGACACTAGGGTTGCCTTTTTGCTCTGTTATTGGATTTTTTTCAACCTTTATAAAAATGCTGGAATTTAGTTTTTTACCCGGGACAAAAAAGAAAACAAAATTATATGCGAAAAGCAAGTCAGTTATAACAAATTTTATTTGTTTAAACATATATAAATCAATACAATTATAATAGTAATTGTTCGCGCTAAATCGGTGTCAATCAAAGAATGATGACAATTGTCGATTTGACTTTGACACACGAACCGCAGATGGGAGGTGGTGTCCCGGCGTAATGGCGCAAGGGAGTTAAATTTTAACCGCTGTCGCATGCGCACTAAATATATACCGCATACCGTATAGCATTTACTTTTTTTTTATTCATCATTGAAGGATCCAGTGTTTGGAGTGAGATACGCCACCGTTGATGGTAAGTGCTAGTTTTAGTCTTATGGATTATTGGATTCCTTTTTATTATACTGACACGGGACAGCCGAACCAGCGCATATTATTTCACTGAGGGCAAGGAGCATCCTGGATATAGATTCCGGATACCCAGGCCCACACATCTTTTTTGGTCCTTCTCGAGCCGTATATGTATCATATATCTTAGTTGGGCATATTTATTTTTCGTATCTTATTTAACGTATTTTAGGTTCGTTAAGTTAAATTGCCGGTGGGTATTTTCTTACCTGTATAACAACAAATTTATATTATTTATAAATCTATTATCCGTATTACATATTTACGTATTTAATAATAGATTGTGCCTGATTTGGTGAGAATGATCATGCGTAATTAATATCTCTATGGGGTTGGGTTTGGATCTATGCTTTTACGGTTTCCAGCACGACATGCTCGCTTTAGCATGGTAGCATAGGTGCAAACCCACCCTACCACATCCTTCTGATGGGTAGGGAGGCGTGGTCTTGGGGGTAGCGCAGGTCGCTGTGATCCCCAAGGCAAGTTTTGGTGGACTAACCTTCCCGAGGTTGCCAACCCTGTTTTTGGTCTAATACCCTATGTATTAGACGTAACTAAAACCACCAAGCGAACTTTTGCAGGGATGTAGAGGTCATTTCCTTGCGAGTTCATCATCCAAAATAAAAGGACGGTGGACAGTAAATGACCTCCCGCGTGTTTGTGCCGTGCGCGGGGACCCGTACGGGGGGATGAAGGAGTCCTGGAGGTTGAGTGGAGTAGTGCGCCGGTACAGTTGTGCGCTGCACACAACACACCTCTTTGGTCTGGATTTCCCCTCACACCGAGGAGGAGGCCGTGGATTAGCTGACCACGGTCAACCGGCTGTGGTATCCCGTAAGAGGGCTACCAAGCGAGAGTCGGGGTGTGGGTGGGGGGGGGCGTCGGCGTGGCACGGGACTCGGGGTGAGTTTGCGTCATCGTCTCGGGATGCGAACAGCTCCGTACTCTCTTGCGGCGTGCGGACGCGCCTGCCCCTCTACACGCTGACTCTATACCGAAGGAGTAGCTCTGACGTCGCTTGCTGAGCAAGGGACGTCCCCGACTTGAGGGCTCCGTGGCGGGTGGAGAGCTCCGACGGTGAATCTATTTCATACCACCACATGGATAGAGAGACAAAACACACAAACCAACAAAAGGCTGCATCCACAGATGCGCCTAAAACTAACATAAACAGGGTTGCGTCGCAGAACGTGTTGAGGTGCAAGTCACCAGTGACACGATACTCTGATGCCCCTATCTCGCAAACGGATGCACCCAATAGGGCAGCGTCCGAGGCACCAAAGGAGAGGGCAGCGGCTGAGGAAGCGCCAAACCGGGATGCACCCTTAACCGTGCCCACTCCAATGGTATCTCATACACCACCACACAAGGATGCGTCCACTGTTGCGGCCAGGCTGACTGCGTTGGTCGAGCAGAAGATAGCAACTCCGAAGGATGATACAGCAATGTCTGCGTCCATAGGGGGGGCATCCGAAGCAAGATCGATGCGGAAGACCGAGGCTGCGACGATGAGCACGTCCAGTGCACAAACCTCGACCATGGACATGTCGGCCCTGAAATCAGCGATTCAGGAATCGACTCCCAGGATGGTCCTAAGCTCCTCAAAAAGGCGACGGCTCAGGAAGGCCAAAAGAGCGACGGAACAGCAACAGCTGATTACCGGCTCTCAGAGGATACCTGAGAACCCTGGAACTGCCCCCGCGGTTACCACAACTGCAGGACGCGGGAAAAGGGCACCGAAGCCGACTGGGTCCTCTGCCGCGCCTATTGGCTCTAGGTGCGGTAAAGGACCTAGAGGGGGGTACCAAACCAAAAACCCAAACCAAACCAAACAACAAACAAAGGGCCAGAAACGCGATCGGCCAGAGGAAACCGTGACACCGACTGGGGAGAGTAAAAGGGTTAAACCTAACAAACTCCGGCTGGAGTCAGGGACCTCGGCCAGTTACGCGGAAGCGGCAGCATCCTACAAAGCCAACGAGCTTTGTGTTGCCGTGATGACTGAGCCCTTTATAGACATGACACAAGAACAGGCAGATAACATTCGCCTACAAATCGAGGGTAAAATCCAAGATGAGCTCATGGCGGATCTTGAAGCTACCCTAGCAACTGAACCCAACGACATCAGATTCCGGGGAAGAGCCCACTTCTCAGATGGTGTCCTCAAAACTTGGTGCGAGGATACCTACACGCTGGGATGGCTTACCGGAGCATGCGATGTCATCAATAATCCGATACCGGACACCAAACTGGTGGTACGGCCTCAGTCAGACATTCCGAAGAAGGTGCCGTGCTTACTGCATGTTCCAGAGTTCACTGGTAGCACGGAAACTTTACGGAAACTGATCACCAGGCAAAACCGCCACCTAAACATCAGATCTTGGACCCTGACTCACGAACGTAGAACACAGGACCCGACAGGCGTATCTTTGTTCCTTCGTGTTCCGGAATATGAGATCTCAAAGATCTAGGCACACGAACGTCGCATCTACTATCTGATGGGGAACATCTATATCCGAATTCTGGAAAAGGATGAACCCTCAGTGGTAGCTGCCGCCACAGTAACTACTGCCAGTACATCGGGGACGGGATCCTCGGGGCCAAAGCCGCCCTCGTCAACGACGGAGATAGCCGCGGTTGCCGAGGTAAACGTCCCCATGGAGACAGCTCAACAACCACCCTCACCGGTGCAACTAACATCGGATGACGAGTTCTTTTAGGAGACAGGGGGGAGTGAATTCAGCGACAGCTGTTTGCGCTCCTCCCCCTAACCGGACTGACCTTATCCAGACCAACCTCCAGCACAGCCAAACAGCGTCGGCTTCACTACGCAGACTGCTGGAGACCAACCCGAAGACCATTGCCGCGATCCAGGAGCCGTGGATCAGGAATGGCAAGGTATGCGGCCTGGGTAACACCGGTGGTAAACTTTTGCTGGATACCTCAGTAAGTAACCCAAGAACCTGCATTATCATACCTAAACATGTACCAGCATACCTAATTAACGAACTGTGTTCAAGGGACCTTACAACCATTAGGTTACCTAGGGACGCACATCCAGACATCGTCCTGGCGTCCGCCTACCTACCGGGTGACGAGGACGTGCCCACTCCAGAACTCGGCCTTCTGGCGGACTACTGTGAGAGGGAGAAACTGGAGCTTATAATCGCAGCAGACTCCAACGCGCACCACACGCTATGGGGTAATGCAAATACCAACGCTCGAGGTGAGAATATGCTTAACTTCATTCTTAGCAATAATCTTATCTTAGCAAACAGCGGCTCTGAACCAACCTTTATCAACGCACGCTCGCAAACCATAATCGATCTAACAATGGTGACCTCTGGTCTGTCAGATCACATACAGGATTGGCATGTCTCCAGAGAGCTATCATGCTCAGATCACAGGTGGATCCGCTTTACAATCAAAGGGGAGCTACCTAAACCACAACCACGACGCATACCTCGGAGAACTGATTCAGTAAAATTTTACAATATAATCGACTCAGAGGTAAGCAAACTAACAATACCAACCACCATTGATGTACAAGACATAGACAAACATGTAAATAACCTAACGTCCCTACTCCAGACCAGCTTTGAACGGTCGTGTCCCCTTACCATGCCTAGGTGGGGGAGTAGACATAACTGGTGGTGCCCCGAACTGGAGAGACACCGAAAGAAGGTCAGGAAGCTGTTCAATAGAGCAGGAAATACCCGTTTACCTGCCGACTGGGACAAGTACACAATCGCGAGAAGACGATTCAAAAAACTTTTACGCTCTAGGAAGCAAGAGTGCTGGAGACACTTCTGCACCAGCATTGAAAGCAACAACCAGGCAACCAGAGTGAAATCATGCCTCTCTAGTGAGCCTTATCACTCAATTGGTTGTCTTAAAAAACCTGATAAATCATTTACAAAAACCGATGCAGAAACATGTGAACTACTGATGGAAACACACTTTCCAGGCTGCATAATTGCCAACGACCAAGCATGGCAACCCTACTCAGAAAGTGCCACCACCGACTCAGACTGGAATGTAGCTCACAAAATAATCACAAATGAAAAAGTAACATGGGCAATCAACTCCTTCCTACCATTCAAAGCGGCTGGCCTGGATGGCATCTTCCCAGGCCTACTAAGATGGAGTAGAAACCTTTTGGTGGACTATCTTGTCTCAATCTTCCGAGCATGTATAGCCCACCGCTACATACCCTTGAAATGGAGGGAAGTGAAAATAATATTCATCCCAAAACCAGGCAGAGAGGACTATACCCAGGCAAAATCCTTCAGACCCATAAGCCTCACATCTTTCCTGTTAAAAACAATGGAGAGGCTTGGAGATCTGGAAATACGTAGCCAGGTATCGCTATCCAAATTCCTGCACCCAAATCAGCATGCCTACAGCCCAGGCAAGTCAACGGATTCATCACTCCACAACGTTGTGTCTCGCATTGGCGACTCCCTGAAGTTAAAACAGTCAACCCTTGGTGCATTTATTGACATCGAAGGCGCTTTTGACAAAACAAACTTCACGAGCATTACCAGAGCACTCGTTACATGTGGAGTATCATCAACCCTGATAGGGTGGATAAACAACATGCTAAAACAACGAGCTATACAGTTCACTGTTAATTCCACGACACGGGGCATTGTCAGCAGAGGCTGCCCGCAAGGTGGTGTCTTATCGCCGCTACTGTGGAACCTCGTAGTTAACGAGCTCATCACAGAACTCAACGCTGGCAACCTCTACACAGTGGGTTATGCGGACGACATAGCTATCTTGATATCGGGAAGCTTTGAAAGTACCCTATGCGATCTCATGGGAAGGGCTTTCAAAGTAATTGAGAGATGGTGCATCAAGCACGAGCTATCTGTCAACCCATCAAAAACAGAGCTAATACTCTTTACAAACCGGAGGGTTCTGGGACCACACAGGCTTCCAAAACTCTTCAACACACAACTCAAACTCAAAAATGAAATAAAGTACTTGGGTGTGATTCTGGACAGTAAACTGCTCTGGAACAAACACCTAGAACACAAACTGAGCAAAGCAACGATCGCCTTCTATCAATGCAAAAAGATGCTAGGCGTGAAATGGGGCTTATCGCCTAAAATAACATTATGGCTATACACTGCCATAATCAGGCCAATGCTGGCCTATGGAGCCCTGGTTTGGTGGCCAAGATCTGAACTTCAAATGGCGATCACGAAACTGGGACGCTTCCAAAGGCTTGCCTTGTCCGCTGCTAGCGGTTGTATGAGAACAACTCCGACCGCAGCAATGGAGATAGCCCTGCAAATCTTACCTCTAGACCTACACATACAGCAGGAGGCGGCACTTGCGGCCATCAGGCTTATGGTATTGGACCTATGGGGAAAAAACCACTATAGTTCACACACAGTGATTCTCAACAGGGCAATAGAGTACCAACCTCTTATAGCTGCGCCATGTGACAGAATCACTAATCAATTAATATTCAACAAGAAATATCTTATACAACTGAGAGAAGAGGAGCAAGATCAGTCGCCCCTGAATGAGCTACGTATATACACTGATGGCTCAAAAACAGGGTGTGGCTCAGGCGCTGGTATTTTCTCCTTTGATCTCAACATCAACATACACCTACCTCTGGGCACACAAAGCACAATCTTCCAATGTGAATGTGTCGCTCTAACCGAAGCAGCCAGAGCCGTACAGCGGATGGGAGTCAACGACTTTCACATTAAGCTCATATCGGACAGTGCATCCGTGCTGATGGCGCTCGGTAACGAAAACACAAACAGCAAACTAATACTGGAGTGTCACGAAGCACTGGAGGCAATAGCTCTAACAAATAGAGTTACCTTACAGTGGATTAAGGGACACAGTGGCTCTCTCGGCAACGATGCAGCCGACGAGCTTGCGAGAAGAGGCTCTGGTATGATACCTGCTGGCCCGCATCCGCTTCTCCCCTTGCCCTTCTCGCTAGTTCGAACCTGGATTCGCCAGAGATCCACTGTACTCCAGAATCAACGATGGTCGCGAAGTGTAGATTGCAAACAGTCCAAAATGGCTCTGCCGGCTGTGAACCCGCAACTTACTAAGCGACTTCTAAACCTGAACAGAACCAATCTCAAAACAATCATAGGGACAATCACGGGCCATTGTCTCCTTAACAAACATCTTTTCGTCCTAGGCGCAACAGACAGCCCCTTGTGCAGAGGCTGTTTCAGCGCAGAGGAATCAGTCACCCACGTAGTCCTGGAATGCGAGGCTGTGGCTAATCAACGTACAAAAATCCTCGGAACAGTGAGGTCGCTCCGCGAAGCCTGTGAAGTGCCCGGGAGACTTCTGTGCTTCTGGAAGGAGTTGGGCTGGCTAAATTAGCCAGGGCTTCTACGCACAACGGACCGACTACGTGTCTAAGTGCGGAAATTGAGTCCACCTACCTAAACCTAAACCTAATATCTCTACCTACATCACTTTTTTCTAAAAATTGTTTCGTGCACAACAATAGGGAAATTTCGGATTCCGAAAAGGTGTTCTATTGTGGGCAACTAACAGGGAAGGCCCTTACTGTGATCGCCGGCATAAAACCAACGGCAAATAATTATGATTTAATTTATTCTACCTTAATTGACAAATATCAAGACATACGATCACTTGGCTTTAATTAATTGGATAATATTTTTAAATTTTAAAACATTAACAACGTCTTCTACAGACAGCTTAAATAGTTTCTTAATAATTTTGTTACATCTGTTGTTTGAGAATTCCTTTAGAAAAGAAAAAATATCCTGTTACATGCAATTAATTACTTTTTTAAGGGAACAGTGTAAAGTTTTGGAACGAACAAATTCTACTATGATAAAACCACCTAATAATAAATATTCCAATTTTTGTTACTTCTAATTCTGTTCAAACTAATTCAAAATATCCTTTATGATCCCAATTTACGATCAGTTATACAGTTGTCCTGATTTTTTAAAATTAAACACAAAAGAACAATTCAATATCATTAAAAAACGGAATAATTGCGTAAAATGTTTAAGCGTAAAACATAAAACCACAAATTGTAATTCTGTTAAGTTGTAAAACGTGCAATACCAACCAATACCGTCCAATACGCACAATACATTGCTGCATTTTTCGTCAAATCCCAGTTTATTTGAAAAACAGGCGAAACTTTTCGAACCTGATATCGATGGACTGCGATCAAACGCTCGAGCCATTGGATCGCAGCGAGAGTCATTGCTAGTTGATAATTCTCCGCATGTCGCATCTGGCTCCTTAGACGAACCTAATTCAAGACAACGGCTATCAAAATCATTTTATAACAACTGAGTGGTGTACAAAGTTACTATTAAATTACAATACGTTTTCCGAATCTATGTATGTGAACGGTTTTGGTGGCAGTTCGAATGATATAATAGGGACAACTAATATAGTTATATCCTCTCGTTTTGACAAAAATATTAAATATTCCATTAATTCTTTAATTGTGAAACGTATTACTGATTATTTACCCACTTCTAAGGTTGATAGATCGAAGTTGGAATATTTGTTTAACGTACCGCTCGACGATAATATATTTCATGAACCCGGTCAGTAGGTCGAAACTACTCAAGCAGAATACGACATTCAGGTTGTTTCTTTAGCTCGACTTGACCACCTCATAACAAAATTAATCTTATTTAATTTGCGTCAGCAGTTAATCCGCGCTTTATGTGGACTTGATGATTCCAAACAAAGTATTCTTGATGCAACACATATATTTGATATGGATGGAATGTGTCAATATACTAAAAGTTTTTATAACTGAAAATATGATATTACTAATTGGACTCGATATGAAAAAAATGAAAAATGGATATTTTTAAACCTTATTATGCTTTGCAGATGCCTAATTCCAGAATGTGACGTTCCCGAGTCAATAGAGTTTCAACCTTCATGGATTTTAAACGCAGTGCCTGAGAGTGGCAACTCTTTTGACAATTGTCGCAGGTTCAGCTCTGTCAACGCAACACTCCACTCAGACACGTGTCCCGCAAGCCTCTTTAACAAAGACAATGCGGTCGACTGTGAAGAGTTTCTCTATGAGAATACCGATACTGTCGTATATGATGTGAGTGCTAGTATATAGTAATGCTTTACGTGTAAAATAATCATAAATCAATTTCAAATGACATTTTTTGTGTCTGAAAATTCATACTTTATTCGATTTTTTTTCCTTTTGATTAAATTTAGGCTTGTTGAATGTAACTTGTTTCACTTTACTCATAAGCCTTCTATGTTATCCGGCTAGGAATAGTATATATAAATAGTATAAAAGTAGTGTCGCTTCTACCACGTAATCGCCACTTTAAAAACAAAATATTATGTCATACTCATGTGCAAGTGGCACATGCGCGCACTCTTATTCCCAGCTGTTGTTAGGAAAGCCTTATACGAGACCGTAAAGACCAACGTATGAACCTACAGTTTAGATTTAAGCCTTATCAGGTCTGCAGTGTAAATTGTAGCCAGAAAACATCAATGACCACTGGAGTAACACGTGATTATGTCCGGCTTAACGGTCTTGGCCTGTTTTATCATCATCTACTGACAAGACAAAGCTTTAATCCGATCAACGAATGACCCTCTTCAAAAACCCTTTATTGTTCTTAGTATGATCTGGCTTGCGACGAATGGGGTCGGACTCTCATCGGATCTGTCCGGACTTTTGGAACCCTTACTGCCTTAGCAATCACTGGGTTCATATCAGATAGATGGGGCAGACGAACTGCCCTTTGCATTACTGCCCTAAACACTGCTTGGATTGGTACCTTGCGGTACCTTGCAAATACGTATGTTGGTTTCCTGATTTAGCAAGTGGCCGAAACTACTTTCGGCTCTGGATCTTTCTCTTGCGCTTATATTTTATGTAAGTATTTTCAAAGAATTCTATGCTTCTATTAGTTACTTCTGTTTACATTAATGGAAATAAATGAATTATTGTACAAATTAAATCGGCTGCAGTAATTTTTAAAATTAATATTATTTTGTTCGTAACATTATAATAAAATAGCTAAATAATATTTTAACGAAATCCCAGTATGGCCTGATTGCATGGCAGATACTTTAATACGGCTACTTTTTTGTTTATCTGAAGATGTAAAATTATTTACCTATAGTTTATGTTTTCCCAGTGATCTAGCCTTGGACTTATAAAAAATAACACTATATCTATTTTTCAAAATTTATCCTGGGCAGCATGTTAAGGAAGTTAGCCCCAAATTGTACGGTACCTCCAGCATCCTTCGACGTCTTAGTAATTTTCTCCCCTTTAGCTCTAAAACCTTACTGGCTCAATCTCTCTTTCTGCCATTACTAGACTACGCCGATTCTTGCTCTTTTTATATAAACGAGGAATTTCTTAATAAACTGCATCGTCTCCAAAATATATTTATGCGATTTATATTCGGTCTAAGAAAGTACGACCATATCTCTGGGTTGCGTAAACGGCTAAGCAGATCCATCTCTTATTCTCCATTCCGTTCAATCCTAAATTTCTTCTTAATCTCGGAAATGATTTAAAAATTTTGGAAGAAATTATAATTTACGCTCTTCCGAAAAGTATATCCATGAATTTCTATGTTATAACTCTTCCTTTATTGGTGAATCCTTTTAGGTCTCTGCACAGCTCTGCTGCGTGGCTATGGAATTCACTTACCGTCCCTATCAGCTAAGCTCCTTCCTTATCTAATTTAGACAACATTACCTGTCCACATTGCTTCCCTAACTTTCGTACTAACTGATCTGAAATTATCGTAATTTATCAGCAGTATCTTTTTCATGTGTATTTTTTATTATTGTCTATTTACATATGTTTTTTATTGATTAGCTTTGTTTCATTCGTTTTGTCTAAATAAGTATAGGTAGCTTTCACTTCTTTCGCTTACGTTATCTATTTTTTTCCTTCTCGCAGTGGTTGCCTGGAAGAGATCTATTGGAAGCGATAAGGCCGCCAGTTACACCCCTTTTAATGTAATTATATTTCAGTATACTAGCAGCGAAGTGTTAATAAATAAATACATTATACAAATAACATACGTCATGATAATTCATTAAATCATTTTAATTAAGTCACTTTTGTTATCCAGTAAAATCCAGTTTGGTATCCAGTACCTATATTTTCATTTATATGTGTAAACACACACATTAACTATAATTATATATTGCAGTGATGGAAGTAGTTGGTCCAAAGTATCGCGTGGCAGCAGGAACAACAATGAACTCTTGCTTCTCCATAGGTCAAATTACTGTTGGATTAATTGCCTGGGCTGTGCCCGATTGGAGGAAGCTTACACTCACTATCTTTATCCCTCAGTTTATAACAATAATATACTACTGGGTGATGTTCGAATCTATTAGATGGTACCTGAGCAAGGAACGGTATGACGATGCAGAAAAAACACTTAAAAGGGTAGCGAAAATTAACGGAAATCAACTATCTGAAAACTCTATCGAATTTCTTAAATTGACCGCCAAGAAAGGGAAAATCCAAGCGCTTTTAGACAAAGAGGCTAAGAAGGAAGACACTTGGCTGATCGTACTTTTATTCCGCTACAAACGTGTATTGTTGCGTGTTTGCGTTTCACCAATTTGGTGGATTACCACGATGTTTATTTATTACGGCATGTCCATCAATTCAACAAATTTGTCTGGAAATCGATACGTAAATTATATTGTGGTGGCCGCCGCTGAAATTCCCGGGTACCGGACTTCTTTTCTCCTTATGGGTATAGTGGGAAGACGACCAGTGTTGGCAGGAGCGTTTTGGGTCTGTGCTGTGTGTCAGATCGCGTATATTTTTATACCTTCGGGTTAGTAATATTAATACGTACCTACTTGTAAAAAAATATCTGGCTTGAAAACTTTACACACTGATACTTATATTTTTCTGCAGATGTGTACAGTGTATCGCTCGCCGTATACCTGGTAGGCAAGTTCAGTATTGCGATGGTTATGACCTATACTACTGAATTGTATCCCACAAAATACAGACATACACTATTCGCGTTTTCATCAATGATGGGCAGGATTGGATCTGTCGTAGCACCACTTACACCAGCTTTTGTATGTACTAAAACACTTTATTTTGTTTATCTATTGTGAATTTAGACTAAGATTACATCGTTGTTTTAACAAAACTTGTAATACGTGAATATATCGCTTAACGTGGCAGAATTATGTTCCAGCTATGTTTTGCTAATAATAAATTGTAAGGCGTTTTTAATTTTAAATAAGATTCTCTACAACAAAGCTTTTGTCCTTTTTTATTTAAACATAGAACAAATAGTTGTCAATATTCAAAAATGTTTTAATGATGAATTAAACTTTTTCTGTTTTCAGGGGGCAGCTGTGTGGGAAGAATTTCCCTTTGTTCTGTTTGCATGTTTTGCTTTATTGTCGGGAGCGTTAGTGCTAATCACTCCAGAGACTTTGGGTTCAAAGCTACCTGACTCTATGGAAGACGCTTTTAATATCGGTCTGAAAAAAGGTGATCCAAACCGTACATAGACATAGTATGCCTATTATTGTATTATAATATGTACCACCTGAATCACTTAGTAATTTATTTATAATATTTGTTACTCTAACGCGTTTAGCCCGGAAATTGGTTTCGTCAGCGAAAAATCAATGATTTGGTTTAGAAGGCTATAGGTATATTTACCTTAATATCCATATCATGTATTGTTATTTTTCTTCTGAAAAATATTAATAAATAAAAAAATACACAAAAATGTATCTATATTGTGATTTATACCTCGTAAGGTAATAATTTCAGATTTATTATGGAGTTGCAAATATTTTTATGAAGTATGTTTTAAGAAGTATAATCTACAAGAAACATTACCCAATTAAAAAATTACTTTATATTAGGTAAGTGTTATCTAAAGACGCCTAGTGCAAAGGTTAAAACATTTGTCCGTTTTCTATTATATACACGATTATCGCATCTCAACAAAAATATCACAATGTATTTATTCTAAGATTTACGTAAATACCTTCAATTATCACTGTTACCCAACCTTTTTTGTGGCATTTCATCTTAGAATTTCTATTTATTATAAAAAAAAACTTACTAGATAATTGTTAACGAAGTATAGTAAGTCAATCGTGGGCCCCACGTTGGGAAACACTGATTTATATCAAAACGGATTCAATAACATGCCATTTTCTAACAATAATGTTAACAAAATAACAAAACGTATATCATTAATAAACGTGACAACGTTGATGGAAAGATTTGGAAAATTAACAAAGACTAATAAATTACTAATACGTTATGATTACATTGTTAAAAACTATAAAATATATATAACTCTTGTTGTACAAAATGTCATATATTAATATTTAATAGAAACTGTCTCGGCTTATAAGGGATTGTTTGAAAAATATCTATTTAATTGTTTATTTTATTTGCGCTTAGTAATACATAGCATATTACCCACACGGCCAGTGAATTGAAGGCTAAGGATATTATGATAAGCTATTTCTCTGGGTATCAAACCAAGGACCCACTATTACATAAGGGGATTTAATTTGGCCAACCATTGACTAACTGAACTTATTATTTGTGAATATCAAGTGTATTAAATAATCAAACTTACTTAGTGTAAGAAATAAATATATTTTTACAAACTAATGACAAAACATGTGTCTAATTCATAACAATATATAGTATTAGGCTTAAATATAATGTATGGCTTTATATTTAAGCGATTGGAGCTTTAGAGTTTTCTCCGGACAATACAATTATTTTTTAATAATTTGAATCTACGTATTGACAAGAGAAACCTTAAAAATTCTACGCAAATTATAAATAAAAATGGACTATGCAAACCACTGAATTTAGCACTTTTTTGATATTGAAGATGCCGAAAGCGGAAGCTAAATAAAAAACACAAACAACACTCGTATCAACTTGATAAAATCTGAAGAAAGCTGTCGAATAAAGAGCTGTTGGTGTCTTCGTGCCTACTCGTTGGTAAGTTAATTCATTATTGAAATAAAATATAGATTCCAAAAAAATTGTTGCTAATAAACAAAATAATACAATCATCGCATTATCATAATGCTAAAAATCTGCGGTATATAAACATCGAACGAAGGGCTACGACTCATAATGAAATCAGTCTATGTATAAGCGACCTAAGCAGTACACAATCAGAAGTAGGTATATAGTATTTTCCGAACGAGAACATCGCATTTTATGTCAGTGCGGAGCGCGCGCTAACGCACAGACTTTTTCCAAATCCGGCCATGTATGAATAAATTAAACCCTTTTTTTTAATATATTTTATTTTCTGTGTTTTGTGAAAAAATAATGTGTATTTAACACATGTGATGTGTAATGATTGTTATATAATTCTTAGGTGAGTAAAATAAATTTAAGATATTAAAAATATTTAATATATTTGAAACAAAATGTTTACATATTTTGGAACTACTGAATTTGGTTAAAAATATTCTTCTTTTACTAAATCCAATATAAAGTATCAATATATACTAATAGAAAAATATATAAAATACATGTATTCATGAGATGGCTCATTATTAAATTTTTTAGTTTGTTGTATCTTAGAATAATCTAAGAATTGCTTTTTACTAGACATATTTTCTGTAACGTACATTGTTCCATTATAAAATGAATATTATTTTACGTAGAAGTGCAATCTTAAATGTAGTATGTAGTATAGTACTATATTATATCCATTAGAGAAAAGACCAGCTTTTTTCGACGATTACAAACAAGTTGTCGGCGCAGTGAGAGCGACTATTTTTAGCTACGAACGGGTAACAGCTTCGATAATGCTATCACTTTAAACACTTCCTTATCTTCACATAACTCTGTTATAAGTTAGTACTGGATGGTAGTATTATGATAAAATTGTTGTAATTCAATTCCACGTAGGGTACAGTAGATATTTTCAGTATGAAATATAATTTTAAAGTAAATAATAATACTAAAAAACGGGATAAAAGAGCATTTAAGAACAACGAAAATATTCTCATTATGAATCATTTATTTCTAATACCTATAACTTCTAAAGGTCGTAAGCCAATAATTATTATACAATCTCTTGATATATTCAAGTTCTCGACGTTATTTAGTGAATTTTTATGTAAAATCTTACCAAATCTAGAATTTTGAATTTACTTGTATCGATAGAATTTACTTCCAATAAACTTACTTTTGGTAAAAGTAATTTACATTTTAATCTAAGAATTTGGTAGACTAATACCTGAAATAATTGGTATTTTCGTTCGTTTAATTAACACGCCTTACATCAATTACAATTGTCTTGTTTTGGCAAAACAAATTCAACAGAAGCATTCGACACGTGCAAAAATTACACATCTAAATAAACAATGATGCTAATTTATTGTGAATATATTACGACAACAATAGTTTCGTTTAAAAAATTTATTCAATAGTGACTATCACTTTCAACGAAACTAAGTAACATGTGTCATGTCGAGGACTGGTCGATATATAAAAGCAAGTAAAACTTGCACGACTTCAATTGAAGATGGAATTTCTAATATAATATATTCAAGAAATGATATAATAATAAAGAAGTTGCATAAAAGCAATGAGCTTCATTTGCATTTGGTTCAATATATTTATAATATTATCCCTTTGTGATGAAGTCGCTTACTACTAAAGTAACATACGGAGACAAAAGCTTAAAACAAATTACTAAAACGTATTACTAAAATAAAAGTAATTTTTATTATAGTAATGGGTTGTGAAGACATTCCCTCGTAAGCGATAACGTACCTCAGTACTGTTTTCTAATTAATTTTTATTCTTTTCCAAACGTTTTATGATGAAATAAACACCGTAACCATTTGTCACTATGCACACACACACATATATAATATTTTTATTTGAAAATATTTCGTTATGTTAAAGTAGTATACATTTTTGATTAATACTACTAAGTAATTACATCAGGGTCAGTCTGTATATATGTATCCGTCGAGTCAAATCAACTCCTGGCGACTAACCATTTCTGAAGCTCTCTTTGATTCATTTGTGCGCGAATCATCTATGTATTAAAGAAAATATTTAAGTAGAACTGTTTGAATGGTAAGATAAACATAACGAATAATAATATAATGTCAATGTCAAAGCCTTTTAATCGGACTTAGGGTAAATATCCATGATTGATTGGTGTAACGGTAGATATATAAATAATATATTTGAACTATATACATTTAATCGCATACATACAATCACGTAGGTATCATCCACGAGACAATGTCAAGGGCGTTCACACACGCAAACATATTTTGGATGTCGTCCAACACGCTTTGTTTACAGACTGAATTTACTGACACACAAAAAAGGAAAACAAAGCAGACCCTTTCTCCGTAATTATTGCGATATAAAGATGTAATTTACCGGTTTTTAGTCAGTTTCAGTCGAAAATCTCAACTTGTGTATCAAAAATCATAAGTGTGAATATGATTAAAATTCTATTTTGACGTACAGTAATTTCTTTAAATCAAATTAATGCTTCTCCTCTTTGATCCAGTTTCAAGTAGGAAAGGGTTGTTAGGTTATATTAAAAGGAACAAGTGTTGAACGAACAATGCTGTTTATGAAAATCGACTCTCACCGACAAAACATTTGTACAATAACCGGATTTAGACGAAATATCAATGTATTAATTGTGTGTAAAATATACTCCGATATACTTTTGTTTCTTTAAATTGTAACTAAGACTACATTATACATTTATAGCTATTTAAATAGAAACCACGTCGTATCAATAAGCATATATATTATCGCTTCTAAACCTACAACATTAAAACTTCACCTCAGTATCTTGGTTTTATTATTTTATTGAATCTAAGTGGCGTTTGTGTTTTGGCTGAGCTCATAAGCTAAACAGTTTTGCTACACGGAAGGATAAAGACACAAATAAGAAGTGGCCATTTGATACCTTCTTCGTTGCTTGCATCGTTGTAGCTTGTTAGATTGATGAAAGTTCTTTATTTGTAATTGTTATAATACAGGTTTTTTAATTGTTATACAATGTACAGAGCAAGTGATGATATTAATTTAACAAATGTTTGACGTCCAATATAACCTGGAGTCTCAGTTCAAGAAAGAAAATAATAACAAAACTTATTAAAGGGTTTATATAACTTATTTTACTGTGATAGTGTTAACATTTATAATTTGTTTAAATTAAAAGATATTTATCACTACATACAGTGTCAATGCTAAGAAATACAAAACACATTGGAATGTAATAACTAAATCAAACTAAATAAACTAAGGTATAAAGTTAACAGCAATTTAGGAGTAGCTGAAGCGTGGCAAGTGTTAACAACAACTATCAATTTGTTTGTCGTAGCATAATAATGTATAAGAACTTATCTTTGGCATGCAACTTTATACATAACGAAAAAGATTTTCAGCAAAACAATGTAAATATGTTTGAGAACTGTTTAAATCAAGTATCTCTTTGTAAAAACATACCAAAAAGAAGCAAATTAAAGCAACCAATAATGTTATGGTAGCTAACAATGGTTAACGTAAGAGTTACGTGATCACTATTGCACGGGTCCTCCGACCACGTAACGAAACTCTACTCTTCATAAACCACTCTAAGCGTACTCTATATTTCAACAGGAAATATCAAATGTTCCGCGGATGTAACATTATGACCAATCGATACCTACTATATTTAATATATAGATAATGCCGTTACTGGGTAAAACTATGCACACTATTAATTCTTCTAACTAGCATTTTAAACATAGTATTGTCTTTTGTTAAAATAGCTTTTACACATAGAGAAAAACACTTTTTGAACGGATTAAAGCTATGTAATATTATTAAAAACTTATAATTATTTACATAATTCTAAATTTTAATTTTTTTGCGACGTATTGCGTACTTTTCAGCGTGCGTTATGTATGTATTTAATGTTAATAAGAACTTACTATTACTATAAAAAATCAGTAACGTGTTAGATTTGTAAAAAGTTTATTTAATAATTAACATTAATTGTTTTCAGTTATCATGCAACGGGTGTGCTAGGAAAGTTTGGAGTCAAGACAAGGTACATATGTTAAAGTAAGTTTTATATATTTTTTTTAATAACTTTAAACCCTATCGTAGATAATTGAATTGTATCTTTACTTGAAGAATCACAGCAATTATAAAACGAGAGAGCATAATGCGTATAATCAAACATTTCAGATGGTGGAACAAGGTGTAGATGGCTTCAATTTGGACGGAATTCTTAGTGAGCTCGGAAGCTTTGGAAAGTATCAGCTGCTGCTTCTTCTACTCCTGGGTTTCCGAGACTCCTTCCTTAACATGTGTAACTTTAACTATGTCTTCACAGCAGCTGAAGAACCATTCAGGTATAGAGTATAGAGTATAGAACCATTAGGTTAATTAGAACCCAGCAAAGATATAATAAAAATTGTAGATGACGTCACAAGACAACAACTGCAATCAACCAAATCCTTAACAAATATTGCCTGAAATGACGAAAACATAAATCTTACTCCCTAAATAATTACTTCACGTCACATCACAATTTATCTCTTACGAGGAATCCAACAAAGGACCTTCGTCATAATAAAAATGTTATATGGACACTGGAATTTTATTTAACAATAGTAAATTAATGTCTTTATATGATGTGAATAACTAAATCATAGGACTCAAATCAAATTCACTACCAATACAAAAATGAATGGCGCTAGGATCTATTTGGGTCTGGGTCATATTTCGGTATCTGTTTCATGATCATTTGTAAGGCAATAAGCAATAATAGGCGAGTAGGTGATCATCCTTATGTACCTGACGCACGCCCTTAGACTTTTTGGGTCTAATTGAAGCCGGTTTCCTCATGTTTTCCTTCACCCTTCGAGCGAATGTTAAATTCGCACATAGAAAGAGTCCATTGGTGCACAGCCGGGGATCGAACCAACGGCCTCAGTAATGAGAGTCGCACGCTGAAGCCACTATGTTGTGGTGGGTGTGGTATGTGCTGGTGGATTTAACTGTGTAATTAGTAGGTATTTTCGTTTTTTAGAAGGTTCCATTAGCGGAGTACCAAGAGCCAAGTTTAAGGAAACAATAAAATCGCTTAGTCACAACCATTGACAGTAGAGCAAAGGTCGCAGACACTTCGGGGCTATCTCTTGTTATTATCACGGCAGTTACACTTTATGATTTATTATTATTTTAGACTCGTGGATCGGTAAACGTGACGATGTGTTTTGAATTCTCGTTTAAGCGAGTAATGCGTGGAACGCGTGAAATGTGAACCAAAATATAAAATGACTAACGTAATTGTAAAACGCAATTCGAAAGGAGTATGCATATAAAAGTCCATTTGTTTATATAAATTGTCATTTAATAGGTTTGATGAAAAATAAAAGTGGCGTTTATTCGAAAATTCACTTCTAAAATAGTAACAACATAAATTCTAAAATTATTAATAAATTACTAGATTATCGCGATGAGTCTAATTCTTGATAATTATAATCTCCTGGTTATGTTAAAGTTGCATTCTTATTATTTATTACATAAAGCCCCGTTGCATGACGTAAATTTCTACTTTCTATGACGTATATTCTATGTAAGAACATTAATTAATATATTAATATGAAAAACGTTACAGATGCCTGAAGCCATCCTGCGATATCAATTCAACTGACTCCTGGATTTTATTTCCTTCTAATGACACAACCTGCTATAGATCCGACAACACATCCTTGAGCTGCTCTTTTAACACATCGGGACCTAAGGTCGTACCCTGTGTAGAAATCATATACGACAAATACAACAGTATAGTTTCTGAGGTAACTTGACCTATTATATTTCCTTAAAATAGATGCATACAGTAAATAGACTATAATACCCGTACGAAGCTTTCTTTAAAGCTCCCTTATTAAAAACATAAACAATGATGTACTATATTTAGTAAACATAAATATAATCATATATTAAAGTCACCCGTGCAATTTCCATGTTATAAATAATGTTTTTCCATGTTAAAAACAAACGGACTGTAACCAGACGGTAACAGAGTTCATTAACAAGGTTACTATTTGATGCTTCGCTTTATGTGATCATAAACAGCGCTTTGTACTAAACGAAATTCAGCTAAAAAATCCTAAGTTACGACCTTTTATGATATTTTATAAGCTCCAAGTGTCGGCAACGCATGCTAACGCACTAAGCTAACACTGCTCTGTACGTAAACTACGTGTATGAAACATTACAATTAAGATTTGTCACACCGCTTTCTATTGAATTGTATGTTTAATATAAAGCGATGACACCGCTAGAAGATTTAATTGTAATTCGACTTGTTCGCAAAATTATCACTCTCCTAACTAGACATCATTACAGTGACTAAGTACTGTAAAATAACACAAATTAGGAACTCGCATTGGACAGTAATGGCAGAGACGCAGTTTCTAGGGTTTAATGAGCGAATTTCATCGTACGTTCAAACGTTTTCTCATTATTATTTTTTTATATTAAATGAGGATGTACGTTACTAAACGTATGTTTTGAAAGAGACAAATAGTATTTTATTTAAAAGAGTAAACCTTACGAAAGTAAAGTTCGGTAGCGACAAATGTTTGAATATATCAAATGAAACACTGGGCTTGAAGCTGAGTGTCAACGGTCTAACGAAAACCTATCTTGACTTATATAAAGAATATAAGTGTAGTCGACTATTGGTCATTATGGGAAACGAGAATATTATATAGAATGTTGGAAAACTAAAGGCCTCAAATGCTCAACATTTGATTTGCACTTCTAATTATAAACTAATACATATACATACATATATGTTTAGGTAATGTTATGGTAACATAACTAAAACCACCTCAATATTTTGTTCATTACACTAATGTCAACACTCATATACTTTGCCACGTTGAATCTTTTGCATGTTTCAAAATGTATATTTATTTTTTTCTAAAACCGTTCGCTACTCGTACTTTGTTTTTGCACATAATTAATAATTTAAAGTCGTGATTCAATGATCACGATAGACGTTACATAATGTTACTAAATACAAAACAATAATAAAATTGTGACATAATATCACATTTACAATGATGTCGAAGATGTGCATTGAGATAGTCTAGCTAAATTATATTGAACAGTATATCAGAATATTTCGTAAATTTCAGTTCGACTTGGGATGTCAGCCTTGGAAAGCTACGCTAATCGGGACTGTGCACAACTTGGGGCTTGTCTTCTCATTCGTACTCTCCGGATTTATTTCAGACAGGTGAACTCAACAAACGTAATTGATAGTTATTACTGTGGCTCTATTGAGTCGTTCATATTTTGATAACAATATGGGACAGGGCGTGGGATAGACACATTTCAATAAAAATACTCTATTGTTACGAACACACGACCTATAGGTTAAGAAAGTTTTGCTTCGCTTTGCCAGTTTCGTTACAAATCAGAATTAACAAATATTTACTTAATTATTGTCAGGTATGGACGGAAAGTAATTATCGTTAGTACCCCCCTAATGGTTGGGATCGCCGGTCTACTCAAATCTTTTGCAATGGACTACTGGACTCTTCTTGGTTTAGAATTTCTGGAAACTGCCCTCGGTTATGGCAATGCATCTATGGTTTTGTGTAAGTTTTTTTTATATTTCAAATCATTATATTGTTTGGAAAGATCCTGTCTGTGATAATTAATATTAAAAACTCCTCTTTAATCAATGAATTTGGGTTATGAACCATAATTTATGTAATATAATAATTAACCTCGTTAGTCTATAAGTAATGACTCACCATGGCTTCGCACGCGTAATACCTTGATAAATTATAAGTACTTATATTCAAACCTTTCTGAGGAATTCCGCAATAAATTAAAATGCAGTAGCTTTTAAGTATATCGTAAACAGACAGACAAATATACGTGAGGGAGGACTTTAATAATATTCTCAATGTTGTTAGGCTTTAAGTTTTAAAAAGCGAGAAACATTCCATTTGACTCCTCTTCGTTGCAGCATTTCATCATCAGACTTTTTTGTGGGAATTTTCAAGCTTTTCTTGTATTCTTCTGGTTTATATAAAAACATACTAAAACCGTTTTAGTAGATATATAGAATATAGAGACAACCTACAACCTAACAAACTTTACCTCTCCATTAAAGAAGTTAAAACCGTTCTGGATTTACATTTAGTATTCGTTTAGAGAAGTTGTGAAATATTTTAAACCATCCAGTCGCCAGCTCTAATAGCTCTAACAGCTCTCAGTGTAGGTCTATTAGCTTCAGCATGCGTCTCCAAAGCAGTGGATTCTCGATAGTACGGTTAAGGAAAACATTGTGATGAAAATGGCAAGTAGGCCCGAATATTAACCGTGTGTGTCAGACACAGAAGGCTGGTCACCTTCTTCCCAATGAAGAATATAAGATGATGAAGAAACAAATAGAGGTATCTAAGGCCTAGCGTTGTAACACCATTGGGTTTGTCTAGCTCTAGAAGCGGTCAGCCACAAGAGCCGGGTGGTGTATTCCTGCATATCAGACATCTTAGCGTGCCTTGGGGGCGCGTTCTTTGGGCTGATTGCGTGGAAAGTGCCATATTGGAGACACCTTATGAGAGCCATCTACGCGCCACTACTTGTAGTAGTAAGTTAAATTTTAGATCGCGAAATACTTCTAACTCTCCTTTCATTTATGTATTATGCTTAAAGACTAATGCTATATACGTCATATTTTCAGGTGTTTTACATATTTCTGATGGACGAGGGAGTACGATGGCTGCTGGCCCATAACAAGAGGGATGAGGCTGTACAAGTATTGAATAAAGTAGCCAAAATTAACAACATTACCCTATCAAAAAATGCACAGGATATGCTATCCAGCATTAGTGAACCAAAAACCGACCTTAATAAGGTATATTCTTCAGATTTATTAATCTATTAAAAATATAATATATAAAACACTTCGACTTATAGTTATAACTTTGAATCTATGTAAATAATATTTTCAAAGTTAGTCAGTTGTATGGATGTATATCGAAGGGCTCATCAGCGATAAAACAAAACAAGCTATTTTGGACATTGTTAATTTCATTTTAGTGGAGATTTCTTAAGTCTATAAAGTTTCAGCCTACCAATCTTTCATCAAATTATATCAGCATAGTAGGTAGTAAATATAATTGGCACCAACCTCACAAAGGAAAACAAAAGTTGTAAACATGATTATGATTTCGATCATTTTTTAATTATAAAATGCTCAACCTATCAAAATTTTTATAGTGTAACTTATTTTTTAGAATCATCATCGATTTTTAGACGAGTGTATTTACTATTTAGTGTCTAGAATGGAATCTATATTAACAAACTTAAAAAATTGATTTAAGCTATGCAGAGTTATATACTAGTAATTCGGCTGCCTCGTAAAAAAATATAATAACATTTACAGGTGGAGAAAGCAGCAGAAGAAACTCCTCATATTTTCACTGTTCTCCGGTCAAAAACGATTCTCTTGCGAATGGCACTTATCGCCGCGTGTTTTATCTGCTGTTCGTTCGTATTTAGTGGTGCTATTATCAATTCCGTCAGCATTTCTGGTAGCAAATACTTGAACTTTTCGATCATGATGTTAGTTCAGGTTCCGACTAGAATAATCACAGCTCTGACCTTGACAAGGTTCGGAAGAAAGGCACCGATTTGCGTCGCTTATTGCTTCTGCGCCTTATTTTTTATGGCGTCGGCATTTGTGCCTAAATGTAAGTAAGGTTTTGGGTGTTTATATACGTAATGTTAAAGACTATCAAATTTAGTTACTATGAACTATTTTTAAATTTTCATTGAGTCGTTAACATAAGAGTAGATTTGGAATTGACATTATCACTAACATCTATAATAGCCTAGTGGCTAGACGTTACACCCTACTACAGGCGAGCATTCGCATTTTGGATGTACATGAATGGGTTTCTCTATTTATGAGCGCATACATGAAGGTAAACATCGTAAAGAAAAGAACATTATACAGCACCCACGTGATCACAGAAGGCTGCAGCACCCCTTTATAAAATAAAATAGAATAGATTTTAATACATCATATGTAATTCCAGCAATATGGTGGGCTTCGGTTTTGTTCTATATTGCTGGCAAGATGTGTAGCAGCTACGGAATCTTCTCCGTACAAGTGGTTGCCATGGAGATCTTTCCCACCACATCCCGTAACTGCCTCACCAACGTTGCTAACACTGTGGGCAGGTTGGGTTCAGTCTTAGCACCGCAGACACCGTTACTAGTACGTTTTTGTAATACTCTTTATTATGAACTCTGGTTTGACGATTATGAAAAAGGATTTGCAAGAAACTAATTTAAGAGTTTTTAATCAACGTTGCGTTTTAAACAAAGCTTATTAAAGTAATAAGTTAATAGTATAAGTATATATAGTTCAGATAGAAACTGTATTTACTGCCAATTTATCGCGACAAATAATCTTTTTGACAATGAAAGAACAGATGTCACTACTTAATACAAACTCGTTTAGTCTAAAACAAAGCATAAGACGTACTTTTCCTTTTAGATATAATTAATCATTTTATCGGAAAGATAAAACAAATTGTTCTCATAAATGTAAATAACAAGGCCACGCTCTAAATTCTTAAATAAGACGATGTGTATATTACAGGAAAAAGTAATGCCCGGTCTACCGAGCATTGTCTTCGCATTGGCAGCACTAGGTCCAGCATTTCTGGCACTTCTGCTGCCAGATACAAGTCATACAGTTTTACCAGACCAAGTGGCCGATGCTGAGAAACTAGACGCAACTAAGGCCGAAGAAGTGGCAACAGAAAGCTTTAAACAGCGGTTATGATCTTTGTAGAGCTTGTATCACATACCTTATACAGATTAATGATATTTACTATGTCCTATAACTCCTCTATCTATCCCTCTCTTTGTACAAGAAGTAATTTAGAAGAATAGTTTGACTTAGTAAATAAGAGAGAAAAAACTCAGGTAAAGATTACAATTTGTATAAACTTTCAACCTATCTACAATTAGGATTATTGTAAGTTGTGATACTATATTTTATATTTGTAAAAATGTATTATTGAAATGAATTTAATTAATATTAATAAAATACTATGCATTTTCACAATGATAGCGGTGTATATTACGAAAATAATACGTTTGAAGTATAGGTATTATATCATCTATTTTTTCACTTTGTCAACAGAATATGGATAGTAACATTTTTAAGTGTGTTTACATTTGTGTTGCAACGCATAATATAAAGGTTGGTATCTTGGGAATTGCATTAATTAAAACATAGTAATTCTACCTATAATTCGTTTATTATTAATTGTTGGAATGTAAATTAAGGGCACGCGTTATAAATATGAATTAATTGACTAAACAAAGAGATCTCATTCTATATTCATTTCGTTTTATTTTCTTAAGAATCTAATCAAACCTAAATCCACACCAGGAATGCAGGTAAGTACAAATAGCTGGTATTATATATTTATGTTTGATTAAATAATAAAGTCATGATAAGCGTTTATTATTTATTTACAACATGAAACTACTTATCTTACATTATTAATATTATTAAATTATAAAACCTAACCAAATTACACAGGTGAGCTGACTGTTTGACAATAAACTAAATAGCTTGCTTTCTTTAAATAATGTCGGTGTCTGGTGAAGAGGTGACAAATGAATAAGATTCGATAGCAGAATAGGCGTTCAAATAATCTCAAAATATATATAATTCGTATTTTTGATCTCACAGAAGATAGTATGATAGAGAGCTTATTTTTTGAGCCTTTCAACAGCTTCGGCTTCTGCGAGTATATCAGGTGCCCACGATTACAGGATGGGTGAGGATCAAGAGAGAGAGTATAGCTATATAGTATAGTGAAATGCTGAGGCAGTAACCACACTGACATATTACAAGATTTTAAGATATAACGTTATAGTTCGAATATTTCTACGATATATGTCTCTAACGACCTAGAACTGCCCTAGTCACTTGTAATATGTATATTTTACAATACTTCTGATATATTTATAATAAATGCCTTTATCATGAATTTATTTATTAGCAATAATTTGCATTACATAAGAATTTTAAATAAATAGATTAATTCGCATAGATTATAAATAATACTTAGGAGCAGCGGAGAAGACATCAAAGACAATGTCAGTAACGTGTGTCTATGTGGGTTAGAGCTTTGACGTACAGAAGTACATAAACATAAACACCAGTTGTTCGAAATACATAATTTCAATTTAATAATTTTTGATGAGGGTAATCCCAAATATTTTTTCTCGGCCGATCATCACATTTATTTGTTGAGTCATTGTTGAGATTTACTCGAGCTACGTTAGACACATTTTTATTTTGATAAATACTTTTTGTTAATTATAATTGATATTAGTTACGTTCACTTTATAGAATTTTATAGTGAGTGTTCAGTGCGTTTTTGAGAACTATCGTGAGGCAAGGTATTAGCATCAGTCTAACCTCTCTTTGTTCCCAAACTAATAGAATTAATCCTTATGGCTGATAATATTGTGTGCCTTTCTCCCTGGTATCAAGATATTGTAACGATGTATATACTCAGGACTTATTATTCTAGTATAAGATTGTGTATCGACCGAACTCTTCTTTGTGGTACACCAGTCAAACACCGAATTTACCACCGGACGAAGGCTGTGAGTTCTAGAATTTAAGCGAACATATGTTAAAAATGTCTACAATATATCAAACAGAAATCCTGAATCCCAAAGATATAGGAAAATTAAGAGGTTGTGTCACAAATTTATCATATTATACCTATCATAATGGCGTAAATTATGTTTTTATAAGTGAAATTTAAAAATGGGTCTTCAGACTGAGAAAAATTTCTTGAAAGTTTTAAATACTTATTATCTTTGTCGCTGTTTAGAACGTGTCTTTATCAACTTATATAATTCCACTATCATATCACTTCTTTTTTCATACGTACTATTGAAAAAATTTAATCTTTTGACATAATAATAGATACCAAGATTAAGTATCGAATTATTAAGGTCCAAAATCAACTTTATGTCGTCAGTTGTTACGTTTGTGGCGTCTTCCATTTTTAATGTTTCAACGCTTCCGCGCACGTTCTACAGTTTCCTATTACTAACTCAATAAATCAAATATTCGGTGTAGCAGCTGATTATCAGACAAAAGTTTGTCTTAATCTCACTTTACTATATTATCGATAGATTAGAGAATATAGTATAAAATGATAAATTATTTTGTTATCAGAGTGCAGTAATAACTAGATTCATATCTTACATGATATAATATTAAAAATTCAAAGTCATTAATTCATATAGGAAACACAATGTACACATATGAACGTCAAAAAAACAACATATATACTGCTAGTTCTCAAATCAAGGGCGTAGAACGGAAGAGAAGAACTGGCAAATAACTCGCCGCTACTATTTTTAATCGCCATGTTTTTTTTACACAACGTTTGCTGCAACCATTACACTATTTCCACATGACATCATAAGTAATTAATAATAATAAAATAAATTTAAACAAAGATTAGTCCTCTATCAGCAGGAGGCATGGTGAAATAGGAGCACGCACTTACATTCTCGTGGGAACAACACGCAAATTGAATTGACATTAAATTAAGACATAACGCAAAAGAACTAAGACCAAGAAGACGAGACTCGATAGTTTTGATATCAAACTTTTTTTGCAAGACCTGATAATCTTGCGCAAGAATTATTGTGAAAATATATTAATAAATATCAATTGGTAAAGTTACCATAAAGTTTTCCATATAAAATATGTATATAGTATATATTTACTTAATTTGAGCACAAATAAAATGAGAATTTATATAAAAATAATAAATATTTATTACTATTCATAAATTATTAAAAAAATTATAATGATTCGACATTTAACATTTCCTTCATGATTCCTGCATCATTTCTTGTCCCTCCCAATGGCCTCTGCATCCGCAAGGGTATCCGGCATTTTGGTGCCCAATGTTTCGGGCTGAGTGAGAATCAGTAGACCAGATAGTATAGCCATGCCTCCGAACAGCATTGAAGGAATGCCGTGCCAATAGTCCATCTGCGATGAAACAGTAAAATAATCTATATGATGTGTAACATTAAATAAAGCATGCGGCGTGGCACCTTTTAAAAAATTAATCATCTTATAAATAAAAAACTTCAATAAGAAACCTCAGTCCTATTCTGTTTAAACTGACAAAAAATCTTCACATATAATACTAGTGCAGACTGTATTCTTCAGATTTCTTACCGACGTCTTACAAAGGCTGTTACCAACGAAAAAAGATCAAAAAAGTCCACAAAATATTTTTGAATGTAATAATAAGTTGGAAGGAACGAACATATCTTAGATGAATATTTGGATATGCGAAAGCTCTGTTCAATGTGGGTACCGTGCAAGCTCACAATCGATCAGTAACAACAGCGAATAATTGATTCTGAGCAGTGTTTGAAGCTGTTCAATCGTACTAAACCCAAAATTTTTGGACAGATTTGGCCTTAGCGACTTTTTCTGTTTTTAGACCTTAAACGAATGCTCGCTGGTCAGACATTCTGCGCTGATGAACAGGTAATCGCCGAAACTGAAGCTTATTTTGAGGCTAAAGACAAATCGTACTTCAAAAATGGTATCATCATTAAAAAAAAATATGACGGCTTTAATCGCTCAAGGAATATGAAAAATCAAATCAAATTCTATAAAAAAATATTTTTTACCGAGTACCGAACAAGTTAGTTTATTGTCAATATTAAGCCCCTCACATTTGTCGTGGCATTTTTTTCTTGATTGGCACATTGTTAATAGTAAAAGATATAATAACAGATATTTGCTTGTTTATAACGCCAAGTTTTATCTATTGATAGTTTTAGCAGAATTAAAATTGTTTTGTAACCACTCGTTTTACGAGCGGAACTACTTTATTTTCGTTTGTGTAAATTTAGATACAATTCATGAGAAGAATCCGAACAGAAAGTTTGCATGTACAGAGTTCAGTATAGCCTTTAAAATACACATCCATTCAACAAACTTTCTAGCTTTACATATGCTCCGAGCGTTGACGTACAACAATTTAAGTCGAGATAAGTTTGTGGTTGAAGGGTTTCCATAATTATTTTGTATACTATCTGTATGAGTTAAGTGGGTTTTCAACGTAATTTCTGATATTCAGTTTTTGGCCTCAATTTTGTTAATCATGGGTTACCCATTTGTGTACTTCATTACAAGATTCGATTCACCTCCTTTATCACCTCCGTTCAAGTTTCTTTTTGAGATGTTTGAAATAATATCTTCGCCACTCTACATTTTTATGGCATCTGGCAGCATTTTCTTATTTTTAAGTAACTATTTAGCAAGTATTTGAGTTGGTTTACCAAGTCTGTAAGTTGAGATCCATAAACGGTCCTTCGAAACTGAAATTTATTTTCGAGACCAAATTTTGATCGTCTAATCAGCTACATGTTGATAAACTTGATCCAGGGAGCAATAATGTTTTTTTTCTTACTGGGCCGGATTAAGATTTCGCTTTTTACTATCTCATCGTCAAGTGGTTGACCACCACATATATTATTGTGAGGGTGAGATGCGTTTAAGGTGTTTAGGTCTATTTCCAAGGATTGTATTTTATTTTGCCCACTCGGGATTGAGGCATCCAATCTAGTAATCCATTGCTGGCATTTTTGGCTGTAATGCTTGTGGATGAAGTTTTCATATCATTTACTTCTGTTATGTCTTCATCTTAGTTCAAAGTAATCGTTTTGATCCATATCAACAAATTAGTATTTTAGGTCGAAATATTGTCCTAAATTTTTGCATATTCTGTTCATTCGACTCGACAAGTTTTTCAAAGAGTAGAGTGACACGTGCAATCGCTGATCGCCTCTATGATCTCGTTGACACATTTGCATTCGTATGTTAACATTGTGGGTATCTGTACTATTCAGTCATAGTTGCGCTCCGGTTGCACTGAAGATGGTGTTCTGAGTTGGGGATCGGTGAGGGCTCATTTTACGCATGTCTGAGCGATGTTATTTAATTTACGTATAAAATGTAGGTATTGACTTAACTTTACGACAGATCTTTGTCTACCGCTACTAATTTGGCAAATAACTGATTTGCGAATAATTGAGCAATGATAATAATGTAATAAATTGTTTAAAAAATCCTACAATATATAATGTTAGGCAAAAAAATACTTTAAATTTAAATAAAATTGTAAGATTAAATATTTGCTAAGGGTCCAGACGGGTGTGGATATGGGTTTTTATTAAAAGTTGTTGTTATAAATCACTGGAACTAGTCAAGTTTCCTACAATGTGGAAGAAAGCCTGATAGTTGTCGTTTGCCAAAAAAAATACTCACAAGTACAGGTGTGAGCGGTGCTGTGATTGACCCAATTCTGCCAATCATCGAGGAAAAGGCCAGTAACGTGTGTCTAAATTCTGTGGGGTACAGCTCTGATGTGTAGAGGTACAGAGAAGTAAACACCAGCGATATACCGAATTTACCCGCGAGATACACCACCAGACGGGCCACGCTGAGATCTAGAACAGATTTCATAGTGTCAAATGTAGAAGATTAGCAATTTTACTCTATACAATTTAGTCATAGGTAAGAAACGTAGTACTTATTGAAATCCCTTTTGAATTTGAGGTAAAACTGATTATTGACTAGAACTTATCTAATATTTATATAATTAGTAAATAACAGGTCTCAACTTCAATTAACACAATTTAAAGTCAATATTTTATAAAGCTTTAAAGATAAAAGTCTCAATCGTTAATTAATACGTGACTATTCATTTTTATCAACTTATCACTACTTTTAATCGCGTTTTGAAGAAAAAAAATTACAACAAACAATCATTGTGACCTTGGGCTGTTATTTGAATCATTTGGTTAAACACAGTATTCATATTCATGAAAAAATAAATTTCATTAATAAATATGCCCAATTAAGATTCTAATCGAAAATCAAAACACACAATTAATGAAAAATTGATTAAACTTATGATTATATTTACTTATAATTGCTGTACATATCTTACCTGAGGGAATAAAGACAAAAGCTATATTACAAGCGGCGCTGAAGAAGAACCCTGCGGACAGGGTGGGCTTCCGTCCAATCCTGTCCAAAATGAAAACCGCCGTATAAAATCCTGGAATCTCGATGGCAACGGTCAAGATGAAATTGAGATAGATTGTGTCAGAGAGACTAGTGGAGTTGATAGAGAGACCGTAGTAGACGAAAGTTGTGGTGATCCACCAAACGGGGGTGGTGCACACTCGGCGTAATAAGATTTTCGACTTAAATATTGTTTTCAGAAGGCCATCCTTGCTTTCCTGGAAATAAAAAGAGAATTTGTAAACGTGCTTATAGCAATCGGCTCTTTCGATATAAATGTAAATGTAAAAATATATATTCAGGAATTAATTTAGTAAATTATCTACGATTCAATTATGGGGGTAAAGCAATAACATTAACCGTCATACCTTTTTAAAGAAAAAAGACTAATACCTACATCTCACTATCAAAAACGTTGTTAGGACGTGATATTATAAATTTGATAATATTCTATATTACCTTGCAATTATCAATCAATTAGGTCATTGGCAGTATGTTATGAAAATCACATTTCGGTGATAAACTGTCAATAACCAGTCAATAAAAGTTAAGTAATAGTTAAATTTTATCAAAACTTTTATATAAATTACAATTGGTTTCAAGATTTATTCATATTGAAGAGTCTATTGAGAACTAGAACAGAGACTTTTTTAATGTATTTAATTAAGTTTTATATATTTTGAATAACTTTAATTTAAATTTAATTTAACTTAATATACCAATTGAAATCCGATATATTATGAATACACCACGTTATACAACATTTTTACGATTTCTCGAGTTGAGTATCTTAGAAGTCCTCTGAAATTTAACGCGTGAATAATTAGATATGATGAAGTACCTTCACTGATTCCGCAGTGACAGCGGGCGGCATCATCAATCCCTGCATGGACTTTTCACTGATCTGTGTCTTGTTCACTCTCGCAATATTTTCCAATACCGTTCTAGCTTCTTCAAACCTTTGCTTTGATAGAAGCCATCTGATGCTCTCAGACAATATCCAGTAGTAAGAGATAATGAGGAAGCAGGGAATATGGAGGGCCATAATCATGTAGCGCCATGGCTGAATAAGCCAAGCTACTCCACCTAAAATCACTTGTCCAAGTGCGAATGTAGACGTTGCTGTTGCACTCGCTAACACTCTCCATTTGGGCCCGACCAGCTCAGCGGCTGTAACAAGGGACGTTATATTTTATTATCAATGTATGGTTCCTGTCAAATAGTTAATATTACAACACGTAAGATTTATTGACTTAAAATGAATATGTATCAAACTTCTCACCAAAGATATACGCTGAACTGAAGGTGCCAGCTCCAAGTGTAGTTTGGAGAATTTGAAGGGCCAAGTACATATTGTAGTTTACCGAAAAAGCTCGTATAAGGCCGATTAAGGCCAAATTAAATACACTTATGATCAACGCTACTCTCCGCCCAAACCTATCGGACACATAGCCTGTTATCGGTAAAACAAGTAAAGTTCCTACACTATTAAGCGTCCCCGCTAAAACTCGCATGAACTCCTGACAACCGAGATCAAACTGGAAAAAAAAATATATATATATATATAGTTTTTTAATATTATTTTAATTATTAAAGAGAAAAACTACTTACCTCATAGACAACTGAGTTGTCCCTCGCATAGACATAACTATCACATTCAACGGTGACTGACGAGTCGAACAGATCTGCGGGACAGTAATCTAAAGAGCCGTTAACACTTATATCTCTTGGCCGGTAACGACTGCAGGTGGAGGTTGACGTCCTCTCGGGCATAGCATTCGTTAGCCAATCGGGGTCAAACCGGACTAATTTCGAATCTTCACCACATTCTGGGACACGACATCTTGAACACAAATTACGTATTAACAATAATTGAAGACCAAAAACTGTTTTGAAGTTCTAAGTTACCTGTGAGGGATTGCAGCAGCTGAGAAAATATATTCACTCATGAAGGCGGACATAATAAGCGGAATCGATACAAGGACCATGTAACGAAGCTGGAAGGGTCCAAATTGACCCAACTCATTCACTAACACATCATCTAAATCTACTCTCTTTATTTCAGCAGTTTTTATTTCGTCTCTTGCGTCCTCCATTTTTTTATTTCAAATCGACACCGGCCTATCTCTGACTCTTGCAGTCCTACACTGAGTATGGTGGTGCTGCCGTTGTATCAGCAAGCGGAAAACGATTGCGATTAATTGAAATTAATACTCAAGATACGATGGAAAATAGCGATTAAATCAAGATCTACAAATTATTATTTTTTAAATTGTCTTGCTGATTGTTTTGACCTTTATGTAAAAGTTTTAGAAAGATTAAAACGCCAGATTTCATAAATAAAATTCACTACTGTTTCAATACCATTAAAACTTTTTATTATATTATATCAAATAAAATTTAACTGCAATAACTTATAATTATGCCATGAGCTGGATTATTATACTTTAAATCGCTTCAGCCTCCTCCAGAGTATCAGGTAGTTTCTTTGAAAGTGTCTCTGGCTGCGTTAGGACTAGAAGACCAGATAATGCTCCAAATATAGCAAATATTGTATGCGGCAGACCGTGCCAATAGGCAGTCTGAAAAAAAAATATTATTAAAACTAATTATAACAGGTTCTATATGCATTTGTTGTTTGTTTTCATTCGCCTTTACGGTTTATGATTAACACTCACAAGTAGTGGAGTAAGCGGGGCACAAACAGATCCAATTCTGCCAACCATTGATGAAAAACCCAGCAAACTGTGTCTAAACTCCGTAGGGTAGAGCTCTGACGTGTACAGGTAAAGTGAAGCGAGTACTAGCGATATACTAAATTTTCCCGCTAAGTATATAACGAGTCGAAGAATAGAAAGATCTGAAACACACAAAAACCGGGAATTAAATCATCAATAATCATATAATATAGTTTAACTTATAAACTTACCTAATGGTATAAAAATAAACGCTAAATTGCACGCTGCACTGAAAAAGAAGGCAAAACACAGAGTTTTCCTTCTACCAAATCTATCCAAGGTTATCACTGAGCTATAGAATCCCGGTATTTCGACAGCTACGGCAAGGATATAATTTAGATATATTGTGCTGGACAGACTCGTCGAGTTAATCGATAATCCGTAGTATATGAATGTTGTGGTCATCCACCATATTGGAGTCGTGCACACCCTTTTTAGTAGAACACGGGACCGAAAGATACATTTTACGAGGCTTCGTTGTTGGCTCTGAAATATAAAGCAGCTAATGATTAAGAAATTTGTTGAGATTTTTAGCAAAGTTTGGCTAACTCTAGCTCTGGTGGCTATGAATAAATTATTCACATACATTTTTGGTAATTGTGGAAGGATTCAATAAAGCATCCAGGGACTTCGCACTTATTTCGGCGTTATTTGTCTTTGCTACATTTTCTAACACATTTCTAGCTTCATCAAACTTCTTCTTAGCTAATAACCACCGCACGCTTTCGAAAAGAATCCAGTTATATGACAAAAGGAGAAAAACGGGAATGTAAAGAGTGAGGATGAGGGTCCTCCATGGGCGTACAAGCCAGGCAATTGCTCCCAGCAGTACCTCACCAAGGGCAAACGCCGATGACGACGTAGCAGAGGTAACTACGCGGTACTTGGGACCCACTAGCTCGGCAGCTGTAAGTATATTAATATAATATAAAAAAAAATTGTGGCGAGACAACCTTTTAGGTCTGGGCCTCAGATTTCTGTAACTATTTCGTGATCATTTATATTTCTTAATAGTGCCCCTATTATGTGAAGCTGACAGCGAAAAAAGTTTTTCTTTTCCCTTTTAGATTAGAATTTTATTTAAATAACAAAATTTTGAACTCCAAAACCGAAACCATTCCAGGAGCTAAATGCAAAAAAAATTATTTCAAAAACCTTTCGATGTGAAAATTAAAATTAGGATATGAACGTCAGTAAGTACTAAACAGTGACTTTGATATTTATCTGTAAAAAGACATTATGAAATGAAATACATACCGAATATATATGCGGAACTCGCTAAACCAGCTCCTAGTGTAGTCTCCAGAAGTTGGAGGACTAGAAACATTGTATAATTTACCGAGAAGGCTTTGGAGATTCCAAAAAGAGCTGTGTTTAAGACGCTGAAAAGTAAAGCCATACGTCGGCCGAAATGATCAGAAATGAAACCAATCAATGGTAAAACCAGAAGTGTCCCAAGGCTGCTAAGCGTTCCTGAGAGCGATCTCAGCCATTCTTCACATCCCAAATCGAACTATAAATTTAATAAAACAGTTATATATCATCAAGTGCATCAAACATAAAAACATTAAATGAAAAATAAAAATGAAAGTGCCCCCGATAATCTTCGAGCTCCTTTATCAGGTCATACATGGACTCCCAAATGTAAGGTTTAAAAACAAAATAAATACACATTAGCGTGTATGATTTCTACGCCGACAAATAGAGCAGCAAGATAACAACCTCTTTTTGCGGCTCGAGTAAAAAAAACATGAAAAATACCAACATCGTACACAATAGAATTGTCTCCTTCATACACAAACCCATCACATTTTTGAGTACGTGAATGATCGAACATTTCTATAGGGCAATTTAGCACGGAACTGTTATATCCAGGATAGGCAGACACATATCTCTCGCAGCTTGCAAGCTTAGAGTCATCTTCTATAACTGGTACCGCGTTTGCTATCCATTCTGGGTGGAACACCACACTCTTGTTGCCCTCGCCACATTCAGGGATTCGACATCTGTTAAATGTATGCAAGTACTTTACAATACAACTTCATTGTTTATGCATATTCCAAATGAAAGTCAAAACAATTTAGTTTCATGATAATCAAAGCCCTTGTCAGCAAAAAAACATTGCAGCTAATCAGGTTGCATAAAAGTTCTTCAAAATTGAGATATGTAATTTATTATCAATAACAACAACATGACATTAATTGTATCATAAAATTATTAATTAATAAATGATTCTCTTGCGCACCCTACTGGAATATTTTATCTATAACTTATAAATTTTATAAACCCATAAATATAAAACACTGGAATAGGCCGAAATAACCTAATAACTTACTACGTAAGGATTCCAGGATAGCATGAGAGCGAAAAAATTATAACCTAACCTAACAATTATCTAAAGTAATTATTTTCTTCTCAAGAAACATAAAGAGGAGAAAAATACTAATGTACCTGTGTGGTAGTGCAGCTGCTGTGAAGACGTAGTCACTGAAGAAGGCAGCTGCCATCAGAGGCAATGCAATGAGGCAGATATATTTTAGCTGGAATCGCCCAAACTCACCCAGCTCGTTCACCAAAACATAGTCTAAATCTATCTTCTTTTCTTCAGTATCTGAACTTTCACTTATGTTAATTGCCATGTTTTAGGGACGTCTCGACCTTAATGTAAAAAAAGATACTGTACCAATTATATTACGCGATCTTAATTTTAATGAAATTATGTACGCTGTTAAGATATTTACTAGCGAGAGGCTTAACTGTATTTAGATTTATGATAGTGAATATATATGCGACGATGCCTTGGGTATCTCGTTACAAGGTGATATTTCAATAAGTAAGCAACGAACTTTTTCAATATCAAATTCATATGATATAATCAATATATATAATCAAAATTAATGTTAATTTCGTTGGGATTTGATCATATCTATAGGTACACCCGCTGTAAAATTTAAGACAAGGCAACCGATCTTTAGCTATGTATATAATTTTAAATTAGTGACAATGAACGAGTGCGTATTTTTGCGTATAACACTGGATACATTTTGTAATTAGTAAGCACATATTGGAAAATTACAGAACAAAGTAGACGGCTTCATTTCTGTGACTAACGGCATGGACCCATGCGACACTCGCTTTCGGGGTGACCTTGTCTCAAACAATTAACACACAATTTATACTTGGTCACGTCCATCATTCGCTCGTCAAGCCTTCGCTTTAAACGTTGGACAATCATATATCCTATGACGCTAATTGCAAATAATACACATAAATGTAGTATTTGGTTTCTTGCTATAATTATTGCTAAATAAGATGCGAGGTAATGGAATTTATGGATACCTGATAAACGACCATTCTTATGTATTAGATTTTCAAAAGTATCCCGAAACTCCAACCAACCAAATTATGACCCGAATTGCGCCTTTTTTCGCATTCCAATTTTTTGGAGAATTTTTCGAAAAAAGTTTTGGCCTTTGCTATATTCATAATTATATATTATATTAGGTATTATATAATTTTTAAATTTTGTAATTTGTCCCTTGGCGGACGTTGTTCCAGTGATTAAATCACGTAAACTTTGTTTATTCATTTCTTCTGTTTCATTCATTAAATATAACACTTACGAACAAACAACAACGAAACAATACAATTTAAGCTTTTCTTTTTTGGTAGTCAGTTAACTAAATATTGATTCTCTTTACTTAAATAGAAATGCAATTCCTGCGTAATTCAATTGAAATGGCTCATGTTCCTCGTTCTGGTGATACTTGCCGCTCAGTGAACCCGGCTGCGCATGCTCAACAGTTCGCTCCCGGCCGCTGCAGGAGCCGCGGGCGGCCAATGTGGTTTACATTAACGGGATAAGTATGTGCTTGCAAACGGCGCACACAGTGATAAATATTAGCCTGGAATATTCGGCAAATACGCTAAATATTATATGTATAAACAATACGAAACGCGAAAACCTAAAATACGAAACCAACGTTACTTCGTAAAATAATTTAACTTTATATCAATTGAGTCGCCTTTTATTGCTTAATATACTTCCATTGACCTATTTACGGAATAGTGAACATACAATTGAATTATTTATGTATTAATTTAGATAATATTGCGATAAATAGCTAAAAATTCATTCCTTTTTTCACTTTTTACATTGACGTGCATAAAACGCTGTAAAATTTGTCTAAAACACTTAATTTACATAGCGGATAGATGGTGTAAATTAAATGCCCAGATACTTAATAAATGCATTACAATGATCGTAGGTCAAGTGACATGAGTAGACGGATTTGTATGGAGAATCTTCAAGCGCCTGATGTGGGTGACGGCAATGTTCCCGCGATGGTGTTTTGGCGTTTAATATTTGCGCAGGCGTTAAGTCTAAACAAGAATGACAAAGTAAATTGCCATTGAGGTCCCCCCACACAATTAGCCCATTAGTAATTTACACCATATCTCCTCTAATACATTTTCAACATTATTATAGAAAACTCATGGAGGACAATATAGACCTACAATAATGACTTGCTCCAGTTCAATAGTTAGTTCTGCAGAGAGGCTGATAATATGGTTTCTTTCTTTGCATTTAAGTCTTTTATTAATTAGAATTAATGAGCGACCATAAATTGCATTTCCTCTGCAAAACACACTACCAACCCTGTAGTTACAAAAATTAAACAAAACTTCACATAGTTTTAGCCAGTGCTGTGTTATGCATAAAAATTATATTTTATACTATTCAAGAATAGTTCTAACTCTTTAATTTTATAGTATATAGTATATAGTTTTATGTAATACAAAATTTTTGATAATGACTTTTATCACTTATACTAACTTTACTATTGCAAGTGTTGCTATGTTGTCTTATTATCTCATTGAAATAAATATTATTTGGAATTTGTCCCAAAGTCTTATAATCAATTGCTTGCTTATTAGGTAGCGGTCTAGCCAAATTCTTCTCTGTCATCAGTATAAGATATGATTGACAGCTATCCGTATTTTTAAGAAAGCAGGTGGGTAATAATATCTACCATCATATCATTCAATCTATCTATAATATAAAAATGAATCGCAAAATGTGTTGGTAAGCGCGTAACTCTACAACGCCTGGATCAATAGTACTGTTGAGTCATCTCCTTATGGGCCAGGATTAAATTAAACGAGTAATTACGTCACTATTATTTATTGCCTAACACTCGTCTAAGCGCAACGGGGCCCGGAGACAACTGACTCGCGACTCGTAATTTTCACACGTCGACAGTTGTCCCCATAGTACCAATTTTTTTTTTAATGTTCGTTGATCTAAGTCTAAGGATGGTTTTTACGGCAAGAAAAAATCTAATAATTTCCGGGAAAACCCTAAAACAGCCCCTTTCTTTTTCCCATACAAACGTTTTATAAATAAAATGTAGAGTAAATTTGAAAAAGAGTAAAGTTCATTTGTAATTTAACAAGCCCTTACTGTTGTCTAAGTAATGTCTCGTTCCGAAACACAACAAGTAATAATAGCGCTAACCCCACCAAATTGAATAGTCAAAAAATGTGAGAGCTATAGATCATTAGTACTGATTTTTAATTTGGTTGGCTTCGCGATATTATTTCTTTTATTTTAGTTTCGGCATGCAACATAAAATGCATATGTTTTCACGTCATTACATTTGTCAAACAAGCCGCGTTAAAAAAAGAATTTAATTTTTGAATGATTAATTTAATATCTCTATCTGAGCAATATTATTTGAATACATACTAATAGGAAAATATATCAATGAGGCACGCAATTTTTAAATATTTGTCACTTTTAGGTTCCCACTATCCTTTTAGATTATTTTCCAATCAGGTTTGAACCCTAAGTTCGCCTCTTAGTTTGAAGCCCTCTAGCAGACTTCCCAGTCGGGGTTTTTTAGTGGGTCACAGAAGAGTGGAAAGTTCGTGGAAGCGAAGATACTTTGGTCACCCGAGCTGAACCTCACACATTGGTCTATCATCATCATATGGTTCTGCCATCACCCGTTTTTTGCGCCGACTATAAAATTGGTAGGAACAAAAACTGCCACATTTCAAATCTTTTTGACAGAACGAAGTCTGTGAGGTCCGCTAGTATTAAATAAATTAAGTTTAATAGAAAGAAAACCTTTCTGCTTGAACATGTATTTCAACTTCTACGCTTGATTTTATACATTTGTAATCGAGCTCTGAATTTTATTTTCCAATCATTTCGGCCTCCTCCAAGGTATCCGGCAATTTCTTTCCAAAAGTTTCGGGCTGCGTGAGGACCAAGAGGCCTGACATTAAGCCCAATATAGCGAACACTGTGTTTGGCAAACCAAGCCAATAATTAGTCTGAAAGCATGTCCGTTGTTTTATTGCACATATTAACATAATACATATTATGTATAAACAATGAAATAACTTACAAGAAGTGGTGTAAGAGGTGCGCATATAGACCCAATCCGACCGACCATAGATGAGAAGCCCAATAGACTGTGTCTAAACTCGGTGGGGTAGAGCTCTGATGTATAGAGGTACAGAGACGTGAACACCAGTGAAATACCGAATTTACCAGCGAGGTACACTACCAGCCGGAGCACTGTGAGCTCTACAACAAAGAAGCGAATTTAAATTACGCGAACTCAGCCTGAATGTAGCACTTTATCAAAATGAAACTAACCTGCCGGTATAATAACAAACGCTAAGTTACAGGCTGCACTAAAGAAGAAGCCACTACAAAGCGTCATCTTTCTCCCGAATCTATCCAATGTGAGCACGGCCGTGTAAAAGCCTGGTATTTCTATTGCAACTGTCAGGATATAATTTAAATACACGGTTTTCGACAGGCTTGTTGAGTTAATTGATAGGCCGTAGTAGACAAAGGTCGTTGTAATCCACCACACAGGAGTCGTACACACGCGTCTCAGAAGAATTTTGGATTTAAAGAACGATTCTATTAGATTCCGAGGATCAGTCTGCAAATTAAAGAATGTTAAATGTTGTTACTTTTAAAATATATTGAGATATTTGGTATTATTAGTTGCAGTGTCGAATAGAGTAATAATAAGCTAATGGTTAAGATACTCACTTGCTTGCCGATTAAGGGAGATGACATTGGGGTTAAGGGACCTTAGTAATGTTAGATTTATAGGCAATGTCCAATTATGTTATTTGATATGACTTGCTAAACTAATAATGCAAGGAGTTAAATATTTTAAATAAAAATACATACTTTTAAGTTCCTTGTTGGAGGATTCAATAAAGCATTCATAGATTTCGCACTAATGTTTGTTTTATTTGTTTTAGCGACATTCTCTAGTACTTGTCTCGCTTCAGCGTATTTCTTCTTTGCTAACAGCCACCGGACGCTTTCGGACAGTATCCAATGGTACGATAAAAGAAGAAAGACCGGGATGTACAGAGTCAGGAGTAGAGATCGCCACGGGCGGACAAGCCAAGCTACTACACCTAGAACCACCTCCCCGCAGGCAAACGTTGCCGAAGATGTAGCGGACGTAAGCACTCGATACTTCGGACCTACTAACTCGGTGGCTGTAATTTAACAAAACAATAATTGCATTTAAGAAAAATAAAATTGAATTCTAAATTTAAAATATGACTAAGTGAGCTGAAAAACTAGGATTAATTAACGATGCTTATAATGATAATTAAATTAAATAATTGTTTTGACTAATAAGTGCCAACAAAGTACTAACAAAAAATGTAAGCAGAACTTGCTAATCCTGCTCCTAAAGAAGTTTGCAGTAGTTGTAGAACAAGGAACATGGTGTAGTTTACTGAAAAAGCCTTGAAAACCCCAATGAGGGCCGTGTTGAAGACACTGAAGAGTAATGCCATGCGTCGCCCAAAGTGGTCAGAGATGTAGCCGACAAGTGGTAGAACCAACAACGTGCCAAGATTACTCAGCGTTCCAGCCAGGGTTCTAAGCCATTCTTTACATCCCAGGTCAAACTGCAAAAGAAAATTAATTTATCTTGCAATAATTTGTCGGTGCATTTTAAAAAAGGTTAGTTAAAGATACTAACATCGTATACAACAGAAGTGACACCATCGTATACAAATTCATCACATTTTTGTGTGATTAAGTGATCAAAGAGATCTATGGGACAGTGAAGCAAGGAGCCGTTGTCGCCAGACTGCGCAGGCGCATATCTCTCACAGCTTGCACCTGCATCTGTTCGTGGTATTGCATTGGTGATCCAGTCCGGACCGAAGACGTCACTCTTATTGCTCTCACCACACTCAGGAATACGACATCTGATGGAGACATGCCTCATTATTTTAGTATCTAAAAACTTTGTACTAAATATATATAAAATAATTATTCTTGATCAATAATGCAATATCCACTTTTTATATAAAACAGCCCATGGACACTCTCAATGCCACATAGCTAAGGAGTGCGTTGGTGGCATTTTATGAATTGGTAAAGTTCTTAGGAGGAAGTTCTTTCAGAGGCCCTTAAGACGAATTGGTTTGGAAATACGTCAGTGGGCAGTTGGTTCCACATGGCGGTGGTGATACGTGTGAAATTTAGTATTCTGCCTCGACATCTGATATAATGCAAACAACTCCTCTGAACACTCTCCATGGTAAATGCGGTAGAAGATGCAGAGAGACCGCTCGGAAAGAGATTGGTCGGCGACGATTCAAACCGCTCTTCGTTGAAGATCACTTCGCGGTAGATAAAACTAAAACAGCTTATAATCTCAAATACAATGTAACACAAACCTATGTGGGAGCGCGGTGGCCGTAAACACGTAATCGCCGAAGAACCCCGAACTCATCATTGGCAGTGCAATGAGACATATGTATTTGATTTGAAATCGTCCAAATTGGCCCAACTCATTCACCAACACAAAGTCCAAATCGACACTTCTTTCAACTGTTTCCTCTGCTTCCAAATCCTTGGCTTCGCACATTTTGCTAAGGTAACATACAAAATATCTTATAGTATTTAACTTAAAACTCGGCTGTATTTCAATTTGTACTTTATAGAGACAAATTTAATCTAAATCGTTACGTTGATCTTTGTATCTTGTAGTGAGGATGTAACTTTAATCTTATCATATTGACAGGGCATTGTTACCTACGGGATAGATATAGTCATCAATAAGCTGAAGCTACCAAGCAGTTAATAGAGTTATTGAGCACGATTAATTATTAATGAGTGAACGAATATATACAAATGTTATCCCAGCGAACTTCATAAAGTATTACATACATTATCGAAACAAATTTGTCAACTATTTACATAAGCACAAAGGCAAAACGTTTTCAATGTGTGATCCGTGTGATCCGTTCGTGCCGCAAACTCTACAATTCGAAACGTTTCACGCAATTTAAATGTGTAGTAGGTGTTTCCGAAAAGAACTTCTATATTCTAGCAAAAATATTATGTGGGATTGGCGAATCAATTCAGAAATTCAAACAAGTTATATTATATCATAAAGGTGAAAGTCCAGGAAAACATGGAGTAGGTATCCTGATCAAAAAGGAACTCAAAAACTCTATAGTGGAAATAATCGGCATATCAGAAAGGATCGCCATACTGAATGTTAGAATCCCTCCAGGCAGAGAAACATGGTCGATAGTGCAAATATAATCACCAACTGAGCAATAGTTCAGAGATTGACCTTTTCTACTCATCCCTTAACACCGCCTTAAGTGAACATTATAATGGGTGATTTTAACGCACGAGTTGGAACCCTAAGGAACGGGGAAGATGTCGATATGAATTCATCAGACGATATTATTATTGTAAAACATAGCACATTTTTTTTGTCGTTTCACGTGCGACCGACGATGGCAATTGACATTTCTACCAAAATAATACGTGAGAAAAAAAATATCGTTGTTTTGTTACGATTTTTGCGATTATTTGAACAGTTGTGCAGTGTGAGGTTTTTATATTTTAATAAGCGCAGTGCTATACAGTCACTCATTCTACAGCTTTGCCTAATTCTAAAATACTGGAAGAAGCAAGCTCTGTTACTAGCAGAAAATCATCTAGTACCTGCAGCGAGCCTCACGCTATTTTAAACTATTCCTATTCCAACTATCGCTGCTCCTAAAACGGGTCGCAAACAAAATGCCGAAATCAAAGGTTGACGTCTAGTCTCGTCAACCCTCAGTCAAACATCAAACTGAAATCAATTTTTTATTACTTTATTACTGTTTAGTGTGCGCGGAAAGCACATTGAACCACTAGCCGAAGATTGGATGTAATGTTATCGATGCAGAAGTTGGGTGCATAAAAACTGCACTTCTTATGTAGGCTTATCCGTTTTGCCCAACCCCTCCGGGCTATTGTTGAATAAATTAAGATTAGTCGCATTCATCACAGAAGCAGCTGCCAACTCCTACATAAGAAATACGGTCTTCATGCACCAAACTTCTGCATCGATTACATTGATACATTTTGTTAATGCTTAAATGAATGAATATAGAAGTATATTAAAGTAATTCAGTTTATGTGATTGTTTTGCTAAAATGATTTACCAAAGTACAAATTAAACGTACAAAGAGTTTTATTGATTATCAGATTGCGTTTTTTTACATTATCCCTTAACATATGCACCTTGCCCGGGCTTCCCCTACTTGTTATTTTGGACAATTCACACAATATTTTTATAAATTGTAGTCTATGTGTTACGCTGATGACCAAGCCAAATTATTGTAAATTTTAAGTTTTTGTAGTTTTTACGTGAAAGAGTAACGAACATTCACCCATACTTAAAAACTTTCGTGTTTATAATATTAATAGTATGTATACTTTTAAGTTTGACTTATTAGTATTAAAATCATGTTTAATACAACTATTCGGTTTAGCAGCTGACTATAAGACAAAAGTTTGTCTTAATCTCACTTTCCTATATTATCGACAGATTAGAAAAATATAGTATAAAATGATAAATAATTTAATTACACATTATAGTAATAGCCAGATTCGTGACTTGCATAATATAATATTAAATTGCTAATATCTAAGAAGACATAACGCAAAATAACTAAGACCAATAAGTCGAGACTCGATAGTTTTCTGAAGTTGAGACAAAACAGAAATGTTTTCTTTCGCAAAAAAATATTGTGAACATATATTAATAATTGTTAGAATTACTCCATATATATATAGCACCTACATATTTACTAAATTTAAGCACAAATAAAACTAGAAACTATAAATTAATAAATATTTATTACTATGAATAAAAATTAAAAAAAATTATAATGATTCGACTTTTACATTTCCTTCACGATTCCTGCATCCTGCATCATTTCGTGTTCCTCCCAATGGCCTCTGCATCAGCAAGAGTATCAGGCATTTTGGTGCCCCTTGTTTCGGGTTGAGTGAGAATCAGTAGACCAGATAGTATCGACATGCCTCCGAACAGCATGGACGGAATACCGTGCCAATAGTCCATCTGTGACGAAACAGTAAATTAATGAGTAACGTTAAATAAAGCATGCGTTATCTTCTTACTTATAAAAAACTAACTCAGTCTGTTTCCACAATTTTACCTGAAACATCAAACAATAAACATCAAAAAATCCACCAAATAATTTTGGATAACCAAAACGTTGAAAGGAAGGAACCTGTTGGACATATCGTAGATGAATATTTGATCAGAATCGATCAAAAACAACAACGTATTAATGATTCCGAGCAATGTTTGAAGCTGTTCAATCGTACTAAGCCCAACATTTTTGGAAAGGTTTGGCCCAGGCGACTTTTCTGTTTTCAAACCTCAAAAGAATGCTCGCTGGTACACCAGGTAATCGCCGAAACTGAAGCCTATTTTCGAGCTAAAGGCAAATCGTACAATAAAAATGGTATCGATGTTTTTATGACGGCTATAATCGCCCCAGACACCTAGGAAGAAATATGAAAAATCAAATCAAATTATATTAAAGAAAGATTTTTTACCAAGTACCGACCAAGTTACTTTATTGTCAATATTAAATAACGCCCTCACATTTTTCGGGGCTTTTTGATTGTCACATCGCTAATGGTTAAAGATATATTTGCTTGTTTATAACGCTTAATATAACGAAGCTAGTTTTAGCAGTTTCAAAGTGAAAATCACTCGTTATTGCGTCCGAGTAACTAACGGGAGGGGAACGAGGAACGGAACTACTTTACTTTCGTTGACTTGACTTTTTGCTATGCTATTGATAGATAAATATATAAATATTGGGCACATACAGCTCGATCTTTCAATGCGAGTAACCAAAGCAGCCAGAGCCGTGCAGCGGTTAGGAATTAATAACTTTTGTAATAAGTTCTTATCCGACAGTGCGTCTGTGATGATGGTGTTAGTAAGTAAAAAGACAAACAGTTAATTGATACTGGAGTGTCACAATGCACTGGAGGCAATAACCGTGACAAACAGAGTTACCCTGCAGTGGATTAAGGGACACAGTGGATCTCTCGGCAATGACGCTGCCGACGAACGTGCGAGGAGAGGTTCGGAAATGATGCCTGCTGGCCCGCATCCGCTCCTTCCCTTGGTCTTCTCGCAGGTGCGAACCTGGGTTCGCCAAAGATCTGCGGAACTCCAACATCAACGATGGTCGCGAAGTGCGGACTGCAGACAGTCCATAATGGCTCTGCCAGCAGTCAACTCGTAACTGACAAAGCAACTTCTAAACTTAAACAGAACCAATCTCAAAACAATTACGGACCATTGTCTCCTTAACAAACATCTTCTTGTCCTAGGCGCGACAGACAGCACCCTGTGCAGAGGCTGTTTTAGGGCAGAGGAATCAGTCACCCACGTAGTCCTGGAATGCGAGGCTGTGGCTGAACAACGTGCAAAAATCCTCGGAACAGTCTGGTCGCTCCGTGAAGCCTGCGAAGTACCCAGGAGGCTTCTGTGCTTTTGGAAGGGCTTTGGCTAGCTTTGTTAGCTAGGACTTTACGCACAAGGAACCTAATGAGAGTCTAATTGCGGAATCTTAGTCCACAAACCATAATCATGTACTATTCAGTCGTATTTGCGCTCCGGTTACACTGAAGACGGTATTCTGAGTTGGGGATCGGTGAGCATTCATTTTACGTATGTGCGAGCGATGTTATTTAATTGACATATGACATGTAGGTGTTGACTTAACTTTACGACACAATATTATTTGGCCAGATCTTTATCTTCCGCTAATCAAAGAACACCTCAATGATTGTGATTTATTTGCTGATCACTTTAGGTAAATGTTAAGTAGCGATGATAATAGTGTAATAAATTAATTTCAAAATCCCACAATACGTAATGTTAGATTTTTTTGCAATATAAGATTAACTAAAAAATATATTTTTTTAATTTAAATAACATTGAAAGAAATATTTAATATTTGTAAAGGGCATGCTCCCGTATTTATTTAAAAAAAAATTATATACCTTGAATTTAAAATTTATTTTCAATCAATAACTGGACTAGGCAAGTTTCCTACAATGTGGAAGAAAGCTGCATCGTTGTCGTTTGATATAAAAATACTTACAAGTACAGGTGTGAGCGGTGCTGTGATTGACCCAATTCTGCCAATCATCGAGGAGAAGGCCAGTAACGTGTGTCTAAATTCTGTGGGGTACAGCTCTGATGTGTAGAGGTACAGAGAAGAAAGTACCAGCGAGATACCGAATTTACCCGCAAGATACACCACCAGACGGGCCACGCTGACATCTAGAACAAATTTCATAGTGTCAAATGTCTTCTATATTTAGCAATTTTACTGTATACAATTTAGTCATAGGTAAGAAACGCAGTACTGATTGAAATCACCTTTGAAATTGAGGTAAAACTGATTATTGACTAAAACTTAATCTAATATTTATATATTTATTTTATTATTATTAAAGCTTGATAATTGATATGCATACAGCAACTGGTTAGTTTACATTTCTTAAAATTTGTATTAATTGTGTTAGTAAAAGATTAAAATTCAGATTTATTTTTTCTTTTAGTGGTTTAGTGGTAGTTTTTCATTTTTCTTTGTCTCGAGAAACATTCATCCAGTTTCCCCCCGCTAGTTTTATAATATCATCTATCCATCTTTTCTTTTGTCGTCCTATACGTCTCTTTCCAGTAGGTCCAGTCTTCTTGTGTTGTAGACTGTAGTATCCTTTCAGAATTTCCTTGTGGGCCCAGTACTTCTTCCAAGCTGCATTTATTTTTCTCTCTACTTTGTTTTCAATGCTGTTCTTTTCAAAACATACTTGTTTTCTTAAATATACATAGTCATTCATATATTCTATAGGTTTACTTTCTGCTCTGGTTGGCTAGCACAGACTATTGGATAAAATTCTTGTTATTGTAGTGTTCATGTTTAGGCCAACTTTTTGACTTTTCCTGTCTATTAAGAAAACCATTTTTAAACGAATTGAAGGTATGTACTATTATTATAAACTTATAATTATTTACATAATTTAAAATTTTCCGACGTTTCGCATGCTTTACAGCGTGCGTGGTCACGGTGACTGACCTGGCTAGTGTTTGAAGCATTTTTTCTAGTTTTGGGGCGGTCTCGGCTATGTCATCTGCAAATCTAAAGTGAGTTAGATATGTTTGTGTCGTATCCAGAGGCAGTTATTATTCTATTATATACCTTGGAGTATTCCAAAGATCCGATCATGAGACATGAGAAGATATACATCTTCGAGGACGGCTATAAATAATTTTGACTATGACCCAACATATCTACGCAACGCCAAAGGATCAAGCCGCTCGGAGAAGGATTGATCATCGACGATTGGAACCGCTCTTTGTGGAATACGGTCAAGTGGAAGGAGCTGGTACTGGGAAGCCCCGAGCAGTATTCCATGTGGGGTCGTATTTGCGGTTTATAGAGTTGCAAGCGGTGGCCCGGAGTGAAGTACCATCTCGCCTTGCTGAGCTCACCAAGCTTTTTGGAGGCTAATTTAGCCCTTCCCTCCAAGTGACCACGAAACTGAACGTCGTTCGATATATCAACGCCAAGTATACCGATACTGTGTCCGATCCAAAAGTATGAAACAATGAATGTTCCAATTTGTACCCTCTCCTACCCGGGGTAGGAAGTATCAGCCGGGGAGGATATTTGAGTCTCAGTAAGGAAGAATAAGGTCGGCTTCGCAGTTTCGAGGTGAAAGTGAACCGCGTTGAGATTAGAATTGAGCCCCCTAACATTGGTAAAGTCCACTGAAAGCTTGGAAGGGCTTGCCTTCGGTAAATTCTTCCGTTTGCCTCGAGATCGAAACCTCAAATTTAAGTTTTTTGTGCAGTTTTTGAGCCCCCCCCCCTGAAATAAGAAGAGCAGCCTGTGCATCCACCATCGAATACTGATTGTTCCGATGATGGATGCTCAGAGGAGAATTATCCACAGCGGAAACGTGTGGTACACCCTTGGGGTAAACTCACCGCACGAAAAGCGAATATAACAAGATGAACCTATTGTATCACTTCACGCCGGTTTTCTGTGAGACAGTGGGACTGCCCCGGTCATGCCTGCCCATTTGGCTGAAGCCCGAAAGCAACAGCATGGCACTCCCACTAGCAAGGGGATGACTAATGCTATGTAGGTGTGTTAAATTCCTGACATTTCTCGATGCTTTGTTCAATTGTGTGGGTGTGGTTGATAGTAGAATATCCTGGGTGGAAGGTTTCCGGTCCTTGCTCTACTGGTTGGTTGATGTCAATTTTTGTTGATATTGTGCTCAGTAAAATTGAAGAAAACAATTTAAATATAATACGGACAGCAAGCTGATCGGCCTGTATTTCTCCATGTCTAGTGGGTTGCCTTTTTTGTACAGCAACACTACATTTAATTGATCACTTCTTCTTGTTCTATCACCAAAAAGTATTGTCAGATAGCTGTGTGTCAGATAGATCTAACTAGGATGGGTGCTCCAATAATTATTTAATACAGGTATCAACTTTGATTTATACAATTTCTCATATAGAGAGAAAATAAAAGACTCAAACTCAATTAATTAATACGCGACTATTAATTTTTTATCAATAAATCACTAGTGATTAAAGCTAGCTTTAATCGCGTTTTGATGTAATAAATCAAATACACCCAATCATTGTGACCATCGAATGGTATTTCGGTAAAACCTATTATTCATAATGATGACAAAAACATATTTCATTAATAAATATGTCCGATTGAGATTCCGATCGAAAAATCAAAACATACACACAGCTGAATATTTAACATATTGATTAAACTTGTACGGTAAGTAAATACGGTATTTACTCATAATTTCAATACATATCTTACCTGAGGGAATAAAGACAAAAGCTATATTACAAGCGGCGCTGAAGAAGAACCCTGCGGACAGGGTAGGTTTCCTTCCAATCCTATCCAAAAGGAAAACACCCGTAAAGCATCCTGGAATCTCTATGGCAACCGTCAAGATGAAGTTCAGATAGATTGTATCAGAGAGACTGGTGGAGTTGATAGAGAGACCGTAGTAGACGAAAGTTGTGGTGATCCACCAAACGGGGGTGGTGCACACTCGGCGTAATAAGATTTTCGACTTAAATATTGTTTTCAGAAGGCCATCCTTGCTTTCCTGGAAATATAAAGAGAATAAGTAAACATTCAACAGATTCTGATATCAATTTAAATAATTGTATTAGGATTTGAAAGTTTTTTATCCAGTGGCTAACGAAAACACACACAAACACAATCAAAAATGTTGATAGGACGTGACATTATAAAATGTTACATTTTAAAACCGTGATTTTAAAATTGATAATATCCTATATTACAATCAATCAATTAGGTTATTGACAGTATGTTATGATTATCATATAAATAAAATAAAAATAGCCTTTATTCGAATACACATAGTTACACTAAGTACATGTCAGATTTTTCCTAGTACTCGACCTCCGACGGAGCGAAGGCCTCCTACCAATTCTTCCACTTGTCCCTATTCCTTGCGACAATTTTCAATTTTTTTCCCGCTAACCTCTTTATTTCGTCTTCCCAAGTTTTGGGTGGGCATCTTCTTTTTTTTCTTCTCACTGGACGATTCCAATTAAGGACTTTTTGACCCATCTGCCATCACAAATGCGGCCAATGTGAGCGGCCCATTTCCATTTTAACCTTTTTGTACAACGTCTTTTATTTTTGTACGGCTTCGTATCACATCGTTTTTTACCTTGTCTTTTAGTTTCAAGTGAAGAATCGAGCGCTACATAGCCCTTTGGCATACTCCAATCTTATTTATTAACGCCTTTAAAAAATCCACGTTTGCCATCCATATGACAGACATGGAATGTGCATGTGTCCACGACTGTTCTTTTTATAGATCAGATATAAGGTAAGGTCAGATTTCAGAACTTCTTTTAATGCCCAAAATTTGTTCCATGCTAGGTTTACTCGTCTGATCGTTTCATCCCCATGTCGATTTTGGCTAAACGATATTTGCTCACCTAGGTATATGTAGTTTTGCGCATATTCAACAGACGTGGCGTTGACAAACACTAGTCATTCTTTGCTGTTAGTCATAACTTTAGTTTTGGAGGTGTTCATTTCTAGACCAATGCATTTACTTGCGCAAACCAATTCGATAGTCTTGTAGCTGCGTAGCACTGTTTGAGAAAATAACTATATCGTCGACGAATCTCAAGTTGCTTAGATACTGACCGTTTATTTCTATCCCTTTTTTCTTCCACTGAAGGTTTTTCAGAATGCTCTGTAGAACCGTTACAAATATTCTAGGTGACAAAGGATCGCCTTGTCTTACGTCTCTGCATATTTTTAATTCTGGGCCTATTCTGTCTAACTTTACGCGGCTTACGCGTTGATGGTATATATTTTGTATGAGTTCTATTATTTCATAAAGAACATGAAATACCAAGAGCTTGCCACATGCTTTTGTGAGATATGGTGTCGGAAGCTTTGGCGTAATCAACGAAACCTAGGGGGCAGTTTTGGTCATAATATTTTTCTATAATCATTTCTATGGTATGATTATGGTATATAGTTGAGGAGCGTCTTCTAGAACTAGCTTGTTCTATTGGTTGATATTCATCAGTATACTTTGACAACCGTCGTTCTAAACAGGAAGCCAACAACTTGTACATATTTGGTTGCAAGCTTATCGGACGGATCACAACAAACATCTTCCAACTTTTATAGCTTGATTCGTTATGCCACCTGGTCCACAGCTTTTGTCTTTTGGCTTTTTTCTTAAATTTTTCCATAGCTTTGACAACTTCACAAGTTGAAAATCTTTCAGTCTGTAAGCTGTTGCGATGGATTTCGAAATTTTCTGTATTAATTATTGTATGCTTAGAACCATATAACTCTTTGTAGAATTTAGTAGCCACTTCAAATATTTTGAATCTAGAGTATGTTGTCGATGATCAACTGGTTTTTATTCGAGGTATCCATTGTTTGGTTCTTTTAAGTGCTCTCAAACCTTTTCAAACATTATCATATTCATTATCATATCAGCATTAAATTCTACCACTTCATAAGAGTAATAGTTAAATTTTATCATAACTTTTATATAAATTACAATTGGTTTCAAGATTTATACATATTGAAGAGTCTACTAAAAACTAGAACAGAGACTTTCACCGTAAACGTGTAAAATTAAAGTAATACGACGAGTGATAAATATATATATATAGTTATTTCCGGCCAAATATAATCTATTTGATGAAAGTTTTATATATTTTAAATAAATTTGATTTAAATTTAATATACCAGTTATATACGTGAATAATTAGATATAATGGAGTACCTTCGCTGATTCCGCAGTGACAGCGGGTGGCATCAACAATCCCTGCATGGACTTTTCACTTATATGTGTCTTATTCACTCTCGCAATATTTTCCAATGCCGTTCTAGCTTCTTCAAACCTTTGCTTTGATAGAAGCCATCTAATGCTCTCAGACAAAATCCAGTAATAGGAGATAATGAGGAAGGAGGGAATATGGATGGCCATAATCATGTAGCGCCAAGGCTGAATAACCCAAGCTACTGCACCTAAAATCACTTGTCCAGTTGAAAACATAGACATTGCTGTTGCACTCGCTAACACTCTCCATTTGGGCCCGACCAGCTCAGCGGCTGTAACAAGGAATGTTTATTTTATTGTCAATTTATGGTCTCTGTCAAATAGTTAATATTACCTGTAGTAATATGAATTAATTATTAACTTCAAATGAAAACATATCAAATTTCTCACCAAAGATATACGCTGCACTGAAGCTTCCAGCTCCAAGTGTAGTTTGGAGAATTTGTAGGGCCAAGTACATATTGTAGTTTACCGAAAAAGCTCGTATAAACCCGATTAAGGCCAAATTAAACACACTTATGATCAACGCTACTCTCCGCCCAAACCTATCGGACACATAGCCTGTTATCGGTAACACAAGTAAAGTTCCTACACTATTAAGCGTCCCCGCTAAAACTCGCATGAACTCCTGACAACCGAGATCAAACTGGAAAAAAATATATATGTATATATTTAGTTTTTTAATATTATTTTAATTATTAAAGAGAAAAACTACTTACCTCATAGACAACTGAGTTGTCCCTCGCATAGACATAACTATCACATTCAACGGTGACTGACGAGTCGAACAGATCTGCGGGACAGTAATCTAAAGAGCCGTTAACACTTATATCTCTTGGCCGGTAACGACTGCAGGTGGAGGCTGACGTCCTCTCGGGCATAGCATTCGTTAGCCAATCGGGGTCAAACCGGACTAATTTCGAATCTTCACCACATTCTGGGACACGGCATCTTGAACACAAATTTATTTATTAATAATAATTGAAGACCAAAAAGATTAGCTGTTTTGTAGTTCTGAGTTACCTGTGAGGGATTGCCGCAGCTGAGAAAATATATTCACCCATAGAGGCGGACAAAATTAGCGGAATCGATACAAGGACCATGTAACGAAGCTGGAAGGGTCCAAATTGACCCAACTCATTCACTAACACATCATCTAAATCTACTCTCTTTATTTCAGCAGTTTTTATTTCGTCTCTTGCGTCCTCCATTTTTTTATTTCAAATCGACACCGGCCTATCTCTGACTCTTGCAGTCCTACACTGAGTACGGTGGTGCTGCGGTTGTAACAGCGAGTGGAAAATGATTGCGATTAATTTCAATTAATACTTAATATACGATTGATAACTATTGATTAAATCAAAATCTAGAAATATTTTTTTAAAGAATAATGTCCTGATGATTGTTTCGACCTTCGTGTGATAGTTTTAGAATGATTAAAATGCCATAATTCATACATAAAATTTTCTACTATTACTTTTTTATTTTAGTATATTAAATAATATTTACCTGCAATCTATATTTATAAAAATGAATCCCTTTTCCCTGGGTCACGACATCACGCGTGAACGGCTGGACCGATTTCGCAAATTATTTTTTGTTGTGTTTGTTAAAATTAGAAAATTTAAGAATGCTTAACCACCATATTAGTAATCACTTTTTTTCAGTGCCTAGCGCTTTTACAATTCAAACTTTGGAAGAGGATGTAAGAAAAATGAATATCGCATGTCTCAAGGAGTCACAACTACATTTGTGTGAGAAAGGAATGAAAACAGCCAAAGTGTATCAAAATACAGTCTTGCATCATGTCGTGAAACCTCTCAGCAATATACTTTTTAAAAATATAACGTGAACTTTCCAGCAAGATTCTGCATCTGGTCTCAAGGCAGAATTTAAATTGGTAACAATGAACGAGTGTCTATTTTTGCGTATAACACTGGATACATTTTGTAATTAGTAAGCACATATTGGAAAATTACAGAACAAAGTAGACGGCTTCATTTCTGTGATAAAACGACTAAGGGTCGCTGTTAACCATGGTACTGGATTAGCGGCTTGTCATGGATATTTTGTTTCGTCTATACTTATATATGGAAAATAGTTTGGGTTCGAAGTAAATAGGCTCAAAAAAATGTAATAGAGCCGCAATTTTATCCCTTCCCTGTATATTTTTTGAATAGCCTTATTCGTTCAAAAAACATAATTATATGCTACTATGTTACTAAGTCAACGAGAATGTACCATTGTCGAAGTAGACATGGGGAGAAATTGGCTAGCCAAAACTTTTTCTGGAATTGTATAGGAACAACACCTTTTGTGTGGCAATCAAGGTTTATAATAACTTACCAAAACCTTCAAAGTGACTAGAGTTTGTAAAAATCGACTTAATGTACTACTTTTGGGAAAAAATATTATTCCATTAATGATTAGTTGCGTAAAACACCAGAATTGATATTAAATTGATAACGATATAATATATTTTAATAATGTGATGATCTAGCGATAATATAAGAATTGACTATAATGATATGACTCATAATGTAATTGTAACTTCTATTCTACCTTTTAAGACAAATTTGCAAGCCATTACGTGTGGCAGAATATGCGAACTTTAGATTGTACCACCATAACGTGTTTGAAACATTGTCTTGCAAATAAACTATTGTTATTAATATTAAATAAAGCTGCGTAAGGACCAAGAGTCCTTATAGTAAGCCCAATTTAGCGAACACTGCATTTGGCAAACCAAGCCAATAATTAGTCTAAAAGCATGCCCGTTGTTTTATTGTCATATATTATATATACACAATGAAATAACTTACAAGAAGTGGTGTAAGAGGTGCGCGATATAGAATCAATCCAATCGACCGTAGATGAGAAACCCAGACTGTGTCTAAACTCGGTGGGGTAGAGAACTGTCGTATAGAGGTACAGAAACGTGAACACCAATAAAATACTGCATTTACCAGCGAGGTACACTACCAGCCAGAGCACTGTGAGCTCTAAACAAAGAAGCAAATTTAAATTACGCACTGTACACTGTATCAAAATGAAACTAACCTGCTGGTATAAAAACGAATGCTAAGTTACAGGCTGCACTAAAGAAGAAGCCACTACAAAGCGTCATCTTTCTCCCGAATCTACCCAATGAGAGCCTAGTATTTCTATGGCAAGGATGTAGTTGAGGTGATAGATTCGAGGATTTTATAGACAGACAGTAGTAGACAAATGTTGTGCTTATCTATCAAATCCCAAAGACCAGAATAATTTTCGATTAAAAGATTGATTGTGTTTGATTCCGACGATCAGTCTGAAAATTCTATAATACTTAAAGAAAGTTAAATATTATTAGTTTTAAAGTATATTTATATTTCTGGTATTAAAAGTTGTTACTATCTCGGTGGCTGTAATTTAACAAACCAATAATTGCAATTAAGAAAAATAAATTGAATTCTTATAATTCTTTAATTATACGTTATCAAATTAATGTAAATTATAATGTTAAACGCAAATAATCATTTACTGAGTAATACCTTTTTTCCAAAAGTAGTATTTGCTCAATTATTGTAAACCTTGATTGGCCTACAAAATGTTTTCTTCCTATACAGTTCCAGATTAATTTCGACAGATGTTTTGTTTTGTAGTGATAATGTAACTTTATTTAGTAACGCATTACTACCTACGGGATAGATATAGTCATCAATATTAGTATCAGTATTACATACATTATTTAGACAGTATTGAAACAAATTTGACAAGTATTTACATACGCACAAAGGTAAAACGTTTTTTATATTTATATTGTAGGGGTTTATGTAAACCACACACTTTGTATAGCCTAGCCACAATCGGAAGCGTCGGTCGTTCTTCCCGCGCGCAATAACTATTAGCTACGATTATGTTTCATTTCCTACATCTCCTTCACTAGGTGGTTGTACACCTGCACATCTAAGCCGTTTACTTGAGACCAGATATATCTGATTTAAAAAATAAAACAATGATTTTCTATCTTAAATAAAATGGGTAGGCAACTTCTGTACCCATTGTCCTTTTAACTTTAATTTGCTAAATATATATGTACAAAAGATATTTGTGTTTAAAACTTCTAATTAGTACGTATATATATATACAAAATGTCTTATATTTTACGCACAATAAATACATTAAATAGGTAAACTTAAATTTGGTATGAAAACCTTGTACTTCCACTTTTAAAAGTTTAATCTTTTACGCCTTTATCTTTCCGATATCTTCAGCTTCCTCGAGAGTATCTGGTAGTTTTGTTCCAAGTGTCTCTGGTTGCGTTAGAACTAGAACACCAGATATCAATCCCAAAATAGCGAATATTGTGTTTGGCAAACCGAGCCAAAGGTTAGTCTGAAAATGATGAATGAATGAATACGTCGCTTAAAGATGTGTTCGTCTAAGTACATAATATCACAAATGTTTGTTTCAAACATAATTTTATCTTTACGTCTACATTTCGTTTTACAGGCAAGTGTCCGATTAGCTGTTTGTTACTTCCAGCACGAAACAATTTCTTTCAACGATAAGCCACCAATTCTTAAAAGGCCGGCAACGCGAATGAATCGCGAGCCCTCTGGCATTGAGAGTGTCCATGGGCGGCGGTAACACTCATCAAGTGAGCCTCCTGCCCGTTTGCCCCCTGTTCTATATAAAAAGAAAGCACTCCCTCGTCATGCAATAGACAAAGACATTGAAAGACTGATCATCACCGTAATATCTGACGGTGGAAAGCTATTGAAATAGACGTTGACGGTGATATATGTATGTAATATCATCTCACTAAGATTAAAAATAAAAACTTACAAGTAATGGTGTAAGCGGAGCACAAACAGACCCAATTCTACCGATCATTGAAGAAAACCCTAAAAGACTATGTCTAAACTCGGTGGGGTAGAGCTCTGACGTGTAGAGGTACAAAGATGTGAACACCAGTGAGATACCGAATTTACCCGCTAAGTACACCACCATGCGGAAGGCAGACAACTCTGAAATTGATATTAAATTATGAACCAGCGATAAGATCTGTTACAAATGAAAATTTGCATTTTTTAAAAAATTAAGTAATGTAATATTATTAAAATGTATACCTAAATATTTATTAGTCTCAGTAAAAAATAAAAAAATATATACATTCGAAATGGCCTATGGCTTTTTATTATATTATATTATATTCGGAGAAACCTATGGCTTTTATACAGGCCTTTAATCTGTTTGGCCACGAATCTATGGATTTACACAATGTTTCCAAGGGATCCCAGCTTGCTCCAGCGATTATTTAAGAGACTTAATGTCACCGTGTCGTTTTGAGCAGGCCATGTCCTCTAAAACTGACCATAATTTGAAGTCTAAAGAGTTGAGGTCTGGGCTAGATGAGGGCCAGGCTTAATACTCATAAAGTCCGGAACGTTGGTTTCAAGCCAGGCTTGGGTAGTTCATGCCTTGTGACCATGTGCAGAATTCTGCAGAAAAATCCACGGTATATTTTTAAAAAGTGTATTGCTGAAAGATTTCGCAACATAACCAAGACTGTATCTTGATACACATTAACTGTTTGCATTCCTTTTTCACAAAAATGAAGTTTTGTGACTTCTTGATAAGACACAAAACCATCACTAACCCAAGATGATGACCACGTTCTCTCTTTGCGACCACTTGAGGTGTTTCTTTAGAACTGTGAGCGTACACTTTTTTATTTTGCTTATTGTAGTGTTCTTCGATCGCGGAAATTTTTTCATGGGTAAAGAGGATATTTCTTTGCAGAAGGCGGACGGAAGGCGTTTCGATCCCGACAGAGTCCTAGCGGAAATATTCATATCTGGTTTGGGGTTTCGAAGAATTCTTTATCTAGGCTTTACCTAGACAACACTGAAAATATTTATAAAATGAATAACGGCTTAATGTCGAAAGTTGTCAATACTTTTTTTTAAGTACTCTCCGTTCCTCTATATAATATATCGTTGGATTCGATTGAACCAGTGCCATTCTTCCTTAGGGGTCTCTTCTATGGCATTTTCATACGCTTTCGCCGCATCTTCGGAGCTCGTAAAGCGAATACCTCGAATTTTATCTTTAGTTCTTGGGTATAAATGAAGGTCACAGGGCGCCAGGTTAGGACTGTATGGCGGATGACTTATTATCTCGACACCTGCCATAGTCGAATATTCACCAGTCCATGCGATGGTGTTTCTCGTCGTCGGTTAATGTATGGGGAATCAATCTGGTACTGGACTAGGCGGGAATGTTCGTGTAATATTTTTTGAACTTGACTCATACCACCGCCTAGGCTTGCCCGTATCTGCTGATAGGTCACTCTCTTATCTTTCTCTATCATGCGTCGCACACCACTGATGTTATCTTCAAGAGTTTTAGATTTGCCGCCAATTCACAAGAACAAATGACAAATGAATGCATACATTAGGTTACCAACGACTTCTAAAATTGAAATTCGAAAAATGTTTTCATTGGCAATGTTTCTAACTGGCCCGTTCTAAACATTTTCAGTGTTACCCACGTACGTGTTCCAAATTCAAAATAATTAAAAAGTCGAAATAAAAGTATTTTATGGAACAGTATTTATGGCTAGACTAGTTAATTATACGTATAATAAAATTCGGTATACTAACCTGCCGGTATAAAAACAAACGCTAAGTTACAGGCTGCACTAAAGAAGAAGCCGCTACAAAGCGTCATCTTTCTCCCGAATCTATCCAATGTGAGCACGGCCGTGTAAAAGCCTGGTATTTCTATTGCAACTGTCAGGATATAATTTAAATACACGGTTTTCGACAGGCTTGTTGAGTTAATTGATAGGCCGTAGTAGACAAAGGTCGTTGTAATCCACCACACAGGAGTCGTACAAACACGTCTGAGCAGAACAGGGGATCGTAATATTGATTTCGTCAGACTGGGATTCTCGTCCTGAAATATTAATAACTTAAAATACAAAAAAAGTCTTTGTAACACCGGATCTGCAGCAATGAATTTTCTATCTAAGCATGCCACTTTCTCTATACTCCCCCCAATGGTTTTGTGGCGCCACTGGAACATTACTTTGTCTTACAATTTGAAAACTGTCTTTTTTCTCCTAACATCCACTCAATTGATACTTACTTTTTCCGGTTTGGCGGGAGGATTCATCAATGCATTCATAGATTTCTCGCTAATTTCGGTTCTGTTAACAGTCGCAACATTTTCCAGCGCTATTCTAGCTTCAGCATACCTTTTTTTTGATAAAAGCCACCTGATACTTTCCGAGAATACCCAGTAATAAGATAAGAGAAGGAAGACCGGGATGTAGAGAGATAGTACCAAGGTCCGCCAAGGCTGGACAAGCCAGGCCGCGGCACCGAGGACTACCTGACCAGTGGCGAACATTGAGGAACATGTAGCGGAGGCGAAAACTCGGAACTTGGGGCCAACTAACTCTGCGGCTGAAAAATTATACATTTTCATTTTAATCTATTTTCAAATATATATTATTTTTGTTAATTAAGTTACAGAAGAGAACTAAATGATGACTGAATCGAAAAAAATACGGCCATTTAAAAAGGCCAACGCTCGGCAAAATCGCATTTGTGATAGAAACGTGTTTATGATTTCTTAGACTGAATGTATTGACATAACTTTCTTTTTATAAAGTCGTGATTCTAAAATTACCTACCAAAAATATAGGCAGCGCTAAACAATCCACCGCCTAACGTTGTTTCTAGTAGTTGCACGGTCAAAAACATTGTATAGTTTACGGAAAAAGCCTTCAATACTCCTACGACAGCCGTATTGAAGATGCTGACGAGCAGAGCCATGCGTCGTCCATAATGGTCAGAAATGTAACCGATGAAAGGTAGAACTAGTAACGTTCCAAGGCTACTTATGGTTCCTGCAAGAGTTCTGAGCCACTCCTCACATCCGAGATCAAACTAAAACGACAATACATTTTCAACTATCGAATATTTTAGAGTACAAAATATACAATTTAGGTACCGATATGCGATGATTGTGGAATTATATACATAGCTTTGCTGTTGTGATCGGCAAGAGGTCAATTTATATCCGCTTAAGAAATGTTATCTCAAACTATGACAAAGACCAAAGACCAGCATTATTTAACGTAAACACTTACGTCATATACGACAGAAGTGTCTCTCTCGTACACAAATGCATCGCATTTCTGGGTATCTGAATGATTGAACAGATCTATGGGACAGTGCAGCGAAGAGCCATTAGAGCCAGTGCCTGCAGGTGCATATCTTTCGCAACTGGAAAGCATAGAACCCCCAGAAGTGACCGGCACTGCGTTGGTGATCCACTCTGGGCGGAAAGCGGCACTCTTATTTATCTCGCCGCATTCAAAAATCCGACATCTGAAATTATACAATTCTGACTAAATCTTACACAATTTAAATACCAGATAAGGCACAAAGCAGTAATAAAAAATAGTAATAAAATACATTTTTATCTTTTTCGATGCAATGGCAGACAACTGTTAATTAATAAGTATGCTGATTAGTAAAAGGAAATCATAGTAATGTTTATCTTTGTATGATATTATAAATAAATTAGTTGCAATGATAGTAATGTGTATCTTTATAGATAATTTATAGTAAAATACGCAGTAGTAGTACTACAATAATAAAATAGGCATTGAAGTTCCAGGTGCATAACAATAATTTAACGCTGATTCGCATTGCCTTATAACAATTTTATTCTCAAAAACCGCAATTTACAGCGCCATTTCACTTAGACCTTTAAACGTCTGATATTTCCCGATGTAATATTACCATAGTGGCAACTATAAGAGGACTCCATAGAAGACCGCAGGTTATTTGGAATTCTATTGTACATATTGTATAGATAAAATATTAGTTTGACTTCTAACCTGTGCGGTACTGTTGCTGCTATGAAGACATAGTCACTGAAGAAAGCCGAGCTCATGATTGGCAGTGCAATGAGGCAGATGTATTTGAATTGAAAACGCCCAAACTGCCCCAACTCGTTAACCAGGACATGGTCCAAATCTATAAACTTCTCACTTTTTCTCTCACATTCCAAAGTTTCACTTTTGTCAATCATTTTATTAAAGAAATTTAATTCCTCGAAACAGCGAGCGCTGTTGTGGTTGTTGTTTTAACTGGTGTGGTTGTTGGTTTGCTCAGGTGGGTTTCATTACCCTCGTTATTATTACTTGAAGTATACTTAACTACTTAAAGTAATTAAGGGTTATTATTAATGTTGTCTTAGAAATGCTTGATGACCTATGTTGATAATACAATAACTTATTATTTTTAAATAATGTTAAATACAAGTTATAAGGATCACGTCCACTTCCTGAGCTAGCAATGCGACGACAGAGAATAAAACATAATATTTACATGGAATAGATCAAACACATACGCGCTCTTACAATTTATTATATCCTAGAGTTGTCTGATCTAAATACCAGATATGCATAATAATTGTACATATTAGCAATTTATTAGTAATAAATGCAATAGCATATTGTAGTATAGCGAAAAATCAAACTATTTATAAGAACGTGTACGTATATTGTACTGTAGAACAAATATATCTAGAAAAGCAAGCACATTCCAAACACTTTCAAATTGTAAACTTGCTTAATGGCGTAGAAAGGACCTCGTTGGAGGTCGGAGTCGTGAGTATCGTCTTTACACTTGATCCACTCGAACAAGATGTGTGTCAATATAACTTAAACAGATAATGAAAATAAAGATGATCTTATCTCATGAATAGGGGTTTATTATCACAAAGTACAGCAGTTACTGGCTTGTCAAAGATTACGGTGGCGAAGATAATAACAACAACAAAATGGGTAGGTATTTATGATTGTTAAACCGACGCGGTAGGTAAGCCGTATAACTGTTTTTCTATAGGTATTATATTTAATTGAAATATTTTTCGGTTTTAAATTTTAAATTGAAGATTCTACCGTTTTTCCTATGTTACATTATAACTACATATATTTAAAATATACAGGATTTTCTTCTACTTAACGTATGACAAAGTAATTTTATTATAACTAACCGAAGAGTTAACAAAAAAACATTTAACAACCACATTACAATTTTAAACACTGAAAAGACTAATAATCTGTCGCTAAAGATACATACAGAATCCATTAATACACTTATTAGAATTTTTTTTTAATTTTACACTACACAACCGACACCAACACGATTACACATACACGCTGTAGGTACCTATGTTAATTTAAGTTAGGTTTAGAGCCCACTAGCCACATTGCATCGCTTTCTGAGTTCGACCTTACCAGTAACGACGTCAGATCTCTCTCCAATATTAGTCGAACTAATGTATATTGAAATTTCGAAATAAACGAATTCTTTATTTCTAGGCCTTATAGTAAAAAGTAACTAAGAACTACCTTCTCTTTCGCTAAGTTTAAGAATAAACGAGACAGTGCATGTGTGTGCTATCAGTTGCTGCCAACCTGTTTTTATTGGAAAATCGAAAGTATTTACTATCTCTAAAAGCAAAAATGTACAATTTCTTATTGAGTTCGTGATTATTGTGTATGTAAGCCTTTATTCAGTTGTAACTATGTTGATCATCCATTTCCTGATTACATTATCAGACAAGTAAGACATCTCAGATACAATAGCCTCATTGTGTATACAACTCACATCCGCTAAGAAGCAAGTGGTGTGACCGGCAATGACGCGGATCTGCAGTTCGCATTTTATATACGACTACTTTTAAAATAACCTTCAACTTCGTAAAGAGTTGTCAGTGGTTACATGACAGATACAAATTACCATAAACCCGTAATCTGAAGCAATATTCAGCTCCAATTGGTGTGAAATCAAAGAAACTTCGAATCAATATTGCTAATGGACAAAGCGTTGAAGTTAATTTGTGGTAATATTCAAGACATTTAGGTGATGCCTATGGTAGACACGATAACATCTTTAACCATACTAACTTACATCAAAACAAAATCGATTTAGCGTAATTAATGCGTTATTTGACAATTATGTTGTATATAGTAGGTACTGTAAGGTAGCTATAACACAATTGTGTCTACAATTTACAAATAACATCAATTTAAACACTGAAACGATTCATGATGATGGTAGATTTTCTTGGCCATGATTACCTGTATAACATATCAATTTAACACAATATATCAATACCAAATAACAAATAAGGCGATTACAATGCACGCACTTTTGGTATTATTTGAACAGTGGATATTTGATTTCTGAACACAAATAAAGTTGTTAATTTTAAGTATGTAGATATTTGCGCCTAATATTACGTGCAAAACTTTGAAACAACATTTTGCACATTACTTTTGTAAGGTTTATCGTTACCATAGACCGCGAATAAGAGAATATTATATTCAAATTCAAAATAATTTATTCATATATGTAACATAATGTACACTTATGAACGTTAAAAACAGAAATATATAAAATACTTCTAATTTTATATTTACTGTTCTCAAATCAAGGGCTTAGAACGGAAGAGAAGAACGTTTTTGTTTTATACAACGATTGTAAGGAGCTGCAACCATTACACCACATGACAATTTAAGTAATTAATAATGATAAAATAAATTAAAAACAACGATGTATCGTCTATCAGCAGGAGGCATGGTGAAATAGGAGCACGCACTTACATTCTCGTGGGTACAACACGCAAATACGTTATCGAAATAACTAATCTCACCGCATACACAAATTCAAATTCGACCTGTCACCTCACCACAAGTAGCACTCGTTCACTAGTATGATGCATGCCATAATTTAGGGAGAGAGAGCGATATTGGAAATGTGAACTTGGCTACATAAGAAAATAATAATAATTATACTGAAATAATTCGATACCACATGGATCACGTTTGTTTGCACTTTATATTAAAACAGTCATGGATGTTGACGATCGCCCCCGAGTCTGGAAGTGCAGCTGAGAGGTTCAGTCGCGTTACTTATTTATACTGGAGCAATTCATATCTAAGCACTAGGATCGTTTTATGCAGCCTTGTGGTTGATGCGCTAATTTTTTCATTATCACGAGTAGTATAATTATGGGAGCTTCTATTCTTTTTAAAGATAGTTTTTCCGCATATACAAAATATTCTCATAAATGTATTGATTTGCCAAAGTAAAAATATGTAATTCTTTAAACTTCCTTCGGAGTGACTCCCGAGGGGATAATCCGCAGATCGGAGTATCTAAAGCAAGTCAACTATAATAAAATCATAAGGTGATCGTTAAAGGACCTATTTTTTTAAGACATGTTGCAACAAACAAACAAACCTACACACAGAATACAGATAATTTCGTTTACTTTCAATTCAACACTAGGTTTTATTTTGCTTATACTACTATAAAATGAATTGGTATAATACAAATAGGTCAACATATTTCTGCATTAATTTTAATAAAAATAAATGTATCTCATTCATTAATTTTTCTTAAATCTTTTTAATTTATTTTATTTTATTCCTTTTTTTGACGTATACAATACAGTGTGGAATGGAAATTCTGAACGAGTCGAAATTAACTCTCCGTTTGACCGCAAATGACGACAATATTACAAACGAATACAAACCTGTAAACTTTTAACAAGTCTACACGAGAGATAGAACAGTTTTAAAGGTTTTATTTATATTTTAGACATACAATACTTTTCTATGAGAAATTTTTAAATCACCTCTATTTTTTATAACAAGTATGTTACCACCGCAACTTCTTGTATGCCAGTATATACATACTTAACTAAACCACTAACGATAAGTTAAACTACCCTCATTTAAAATCACCTCGGATTCAACATACCTACCTAGAAAAATAGCAAATAATTTTAAATGAAAAAATATTTAATTATTCTCTTGTATTTGTATATAAAAAGTTATGTTAGGCGTTCTGACCTTTATTTCTATAAATAAACTTATTTTTAACAAAATATTTTTGCCTGTATATTTTTTGCAGGCGCTGGGGGGATACGTAATAACATTGTTCGATATCTTAATTCCATGATAGGTACAGCATCGAGGTTTGAACCTAGGAAGAAGCAAATATGAACTATGAAATAATCGGTAATTCATTATAGTGAGTACAATAGGATAGGAGACCAGCCGTTCTCCCAAAATACTAAGGAAGCAAATGTATTATAGTATGAATTAAATAGAAGCAATTGGGGAAGTAATTTTTAAACTACATTTCAACGTCTTACACGACTAGTGACCGGCCACTCGACGCTCACAAATAATAGACATGCATATTAGCCGTACATATTTTATTTGTCATTACTTTACAGAATACTTAGGCGGTCTCCAAATGCCAAACCTATAAGTTTCACACATAGTTCTTGGCGTAAATTATATTATTGAGCTCCCAAATAAACTAGACTAGATCTATCCATTATCTTAATCGTTTAAATAATATTGGGCAAAGTGAAAATCTTAAAAATTGTAGTTTTTTTTAAATTTTAGCCCCCCTACGAAATAAAATTAACCCATTATATATTAATTTCTTGATATCTTCGACTCTTGTAGTGTGGGATATAGGCCAGTTGCCTCGCCTCCGCTCCGCTCTTGTTGCATGGAGTGACGCATTTAACAATCTTACTGCAGAAAGATCACTAAGTTGCGATCTGAAGCTTAACATTAAATGCTCGGTACCTTTATATCGATTTGTTGCTCCAGATCACACCTGGAGCCACCAAATACAAGACATGCTATAATAAGATGCATCACTGTCCAATGCAAACCATTATTTAAAAAATTACATTATTGATAAACCTCAAATAGCTATAGAACTTCTGTTTTTATCATTGTAACAATAAATAAATGTGACAAAACATCTACTAAGATCTTACCAAATTCAAGCGATAATAATCGTTTCTTAAATACAATAGATATATAAAGAACATCTATATCCCTAATATTTCGCAATTTAAATAAAATAATATGATTGAGGTAATGTCGGGTGCGTTACCAGGATGTTTAGATGCCATCTTACTTAGCATGAAGTTAAATTTGATTAAATACAAAAAGCTTAAGTATTGTACTGGTACACAAAATGATATTTCACCTACATTTTATGTAATAATTATTTGTTATTAACGTTCATCAGCCGTCTAAGATTTCTCACAGGCGCTGATTTATATATCATTGTTAATTTCCGTACCACCAGCGAAACCTTAACCTTTACCGGCTCACCCTCATTCATGACAATTCAATCAGCTTTTTCACAAAAACACTCGTTGATTATCATCACAGCTCCCATACCATTTGTCAAAAAGAGGGCGACTATTTTAGAGAGTCTTAGTAGAAGCCATTTAAAACTATACTTTAACTAAAAGCTATATCTGCAAAAAATATAAACAATTTTTTTATTGGATGAGATTATGAAGCGCAAATTATGAGCGCGTATTGCAGACACGTGATAGTACAAAGAAAACTCAAAAGTAACCAACGAACTGAATCGTGAGGCCTAAACCTAATCCACTATGATGTCTGTGGTCTTTCTGGTCCTCGGAGCGATAGCTATCCCTTCAGCCTGCTTAATAGTATCAGGCAGCTGGATGTGGAGAGTTTCTGGCGTGAGGAGCATCAGAAATCCTGCAATCGCTGCCATCAATCCGAATAAAAGGTACGGTAGTGATGGCATGTACTCCATCTACAAAAAAATATATATATTAAAAAATAATATGATTATGTCTTCGCATTCTTTACAAGAAATACAGTTCAATTAAAATAATAATAAAATAAGGAACTCAACGCTGTCAAGCGACCAGAGAGTAAGGTAAAGTAGTAAATAAAGGTAAATAAGGTGAGCGCAAGAAGTGCTAAACTACATAAGACATACAATCACTTGGACAACTAGAATTGAAGGAAATAAAGCAATTATAAATCATGTGTAAGTGGATAGGGACAGAAAGCCAATTGCATGTCTCACTGCGGAGACCCAAAAGAAAGAACGAAGGTTCCCATTATTTAATGAGATTTTAAGAATATAGTTTTTGGTAAGGCGTAGGCTATAGTTATGAGCTCCCAAGAATATAAAATCGTTTTTGAGGTAAGAAGGTGTTTTAGGATTGAAGAGGATGGGATATAAGAGATGTAGAACCAGGGTTACCAGCCTAGACCCTTACGGAATGCAGATATGAGGATATACTTTCTTAGACCGAATATGAAACGGATACAAAAATGTTGCAGATGATCCAGTTTATTAAGCAATTCCAAGCAAGCAAAAAGATCAGAAGAGCAAGAATCTATAATGGCAGAGATTGTGCTAATGAGGTTTTAGGGCTAATAGTAAAATTACTAAGTCGTCATAAGATACTGGATGCTCAGTAAAATTTGCAACTAAGCTTTTTACTGTTCGGCAAATATTTAAAGTCACACCATCGATATATACAAGTTATCTTGGCCTAATCAATTTTCAATGTTACATAAGGGCTGCCAATGATAATAACTTTACTCTTGTTGGAATCAATTTGGAGACCAAAATCTTTACTCCAGTCAACTATCTTTGCCAGCCTATCGCTTGTAGATTGTATGGCTTGCGGATGTTTTTTGAGACTTCATTGAAGATCACCGGCGTATTAATGAAAATTAGATGAAAAACGGAAAGTTAATGAGCTATAATAAATAGAAAAGAGAAGAGGAGAAAGTATGCCACCCCAGGTTTGATCAATGTCGATTAATGCCACAAAGTTCAGTATATTAAGAAATATTAATAGAACTAAGCAAACCCAACCCAAAAGCGTTGCTGAATATTAGCAGTTTGCAGTAATTGTTAGTTGTTTGATATTCAACACGCGAATGTGGCAACCCTAAAAATCTGAAAAATTTAAGATATGAGTGATTACAGGATGTATAATTGGATCCATGGGTTAGATGATAGCACGACCCATCCACTCACAGCGAAATACCATTCTCAACGTTATGGCTAGAGAATGCAGTAAAAGAAAAAGAAGGTAAACTGGGACGAGGTAGAGATGACAAATCCTCAAGTGAAAAGTCCAGGTTGATATTGTTTGAAGTAGTACGAGAAGGCGTAAAATAGGCCTTTACGCCGCCTTTACGATTGTTTACTTGCTTGCTTTGCTTACCAACACCCAGAGAAATTTCCATATTTTTGAGGAATCACCATTAGAAAGTCAATCATGAATGTGGCGTCTCTGCGTGTTACAACGGTAGCGAAAGATTTTGTAAAATTCTCTTTCCGCGTCTGTTCCGGCTGTTACCATCTTGGCTTTGTTGACACAAGTTTGAGCGTTCACTGGTAAAAAGAATCCCTTAGTCGTATCACCATTATTAGGATGCACTCCCCTTAAAGCCTGAGCCGGAATTCTCGGCGTGGACATATCGAGCGACGTTCAGTTCAGAGGGTAAAGTTAAGTTAGCCTCGAAAAAGCTGGGAGTGCTCAGTAAGGCGAAACGGTACTTTACTCTTTTGCAATTGTATGAAACGAAAGTTAACATGGAGTACTGTTTTCACCTCTTGGCGGGTGATCCCCAGTACCGGCTTGAAACGTCGACGACCCTGCTCTCAAATTGGCATGTTCCTTTGGCTCTGCGTAGAGATTTTGGTTCCCTCAACATCCTGTATCTATGAGATAGCATAATCTGTATGTATTTATGAGATAGCACAGCTCTTTTTGAGGCACTTTCTACTGCGGACCACCTCTTTGTGGAACCAGCTGCCAGTGGAGGTATTTCCAAAGCGATACGACATAGGGATCTACAAGAAAAGAGCGTACCATTTCCTGATAGATCACCATCATCACAATAGATCAAAACAAGGTCGTGATGAGAAAAGCAACAGCAAGAAGTAGGGAATGATTTAACATGGTTGAACTAGGTGACAATATAAAAGGCCTTGGCTTTGTGCGTAGCGCTAAATGGCAGATTATGAAGATTATAAGAGACGGTGATGCAAACTTTTTCGACAGTCCTCCTTTATTAAGGAAGTATTGAAATCATCCATAACTATTATGGTTTTATACAGAGGAGCAAATCTTTCAAAACCTACGAAATCGTCGACTAAAAGAGAAGGAGAGGAACACTCCAAGAAGAATTTTTAGTTTTAGTGATAATAATAAATAGAATTTACATGTATTTTAGATCTAAAACCCTAATTGGAAAGACGAATATACGTTTGTTGGACGAGCTTTTAAAAAAATTAAGAATATAATGATTTTGTTACATTACACATTTTCTTTGATTAATCATAAAAATGCCACGACACATGCGATCATAAAACAATGTAGGTAAACAAGTTATCTGTTGGAATTTCAACGATAAGACATTTGCTAATTACTGTTCATGCCCTTCAAAGACAAATAATTATTTTCTTCGTGCAAATATTTATTCAATATACTTGATATTTACTAAGTTCTATAAAACCTTGGAATATTGACGCGCTACATCCTTGATCCTACACTTAGACAGTACATACCTATTATAGAAAATATTATATGATATTTTAAAATTGCATCATAAAGACAATTTGAAACGCGAATAAACCATACTGATCTATAAAAATTTCACAGCTGTATTAACTAATTAACCGACCAGCTACACCCGTATACTAATCTAAATACGAGATCTAACCAGCAGAGGCGTGAGTGGTGCGGCGGTGGATCCTATTCGTCCAATCGCGGAGCAGGAACTTATCATGGATTGACGCACCCGAGTTGGAAACAATTCTATTGTGTATATGTAGATAGACGCAAACACCATGCTGATCATAAACTTGCCCACCATCGTTAGAGCTGTTCTCTCTGCAACATCAGTTACTGAATGAGGTAGCTACCTCTGAGCAAAAGGGGCACCGTTTACTTACATAGTTTTCTGGTTTAAGCATCTACTTTAAGCATCATTTTCAACATACATCCCTATTCATTTCTTAAAGAAATACGTAAAGTTTAGATGAAGCATGTCAACTGCTACTACAGATGAAAATACATTATTCTATTTTGCTTTCGAAGAGTTATATGATCGAATTCCGCAGATTTGTGCCTAAAATCTATTAAATACTTACTAAAAGGGGGGTCTGTGGGGCGATCAGCTGCCCTATCCTGCCTCCCATAGAGCACAGCGCTACCATCGAGTGACGGACTGATGTGGGGTACAGTTCTGATGTGTATATGTATATACTACTGAACACCATACTGATGGCCAGCTTTCCCAACAAGTTGAGGCACGTTTGAGCCCACTGTACATCTGAAATAACCTATCACTACACTACCATACTTTAATGATGAAAAACTTTTATTAAAAAAAACTAGGTAGTCTATTTCAATTTACCGATATGAGGGTACCATTTAAAGCAAATGTAGAAATACGATGATTTAAAAAAATTACACTAACGTTCTGGAATGAATGGCAATCCGAGCAGTGATAATCCGCAAACGAAGAATGCAGTCATGATAGACGCCTTCCTCCCGAAGCGGTCCAAGGTCAACACACTGAGACAGTATCCCGGAATCTCCACCAGCGCAGTGAGTAGGTAGTTTACGTAACTATTGCCCCCGAGGGATACAGAGTTTATGGATAGGCCGTAGTAAATAAACGTCACTGTGATCCACCAAAACGAGCAAATAAATAATCTCGACATCAAAACTCTTGAGCGAAGGACTTGCATCGCCAAAGATTCCTTCTTATCATCGTTCGTAGGAACAGAATCTTCCAATTGAACATTCTCATCGGTCAATAATTTTATAGTCTCCGGGGATAATTTCTTTTTGTTTATCTCGGCCGCTTTAAATATTATTCTTGCTGCCTCCTTTATTTTTCCTTTGCTTAGCAGCCATCGTACACTCTCTTCTATAAAAAAACAGTACAGGATAAATATGAACGATGGAGCGTAAAGGACCCTCGTCAATGTCCTCCATTCTGGAATTCCCCAGGCGATGAGTGACACCAACGCTTGGCCGATGGCAAATGCACAGGATATCACATTGCCACCGAGGACTCTCCGGTTGATTCCCACCATCTCTAGAGCTGCAAAAGAATCATTAATTTAGAGGAAAATAGTGTTACTTTAACATTCATACAGATGAGATCTGACGAGCTTCAATTGCTGGCTCTTTACTGAATTTATCTATTAAGACCACTTTCCACTATCATAACTCTACGTAATTGATGATTTAATTTTCCAATGAACTCACCTAGAATGAAACCCGAGGTATATACGCCGGAGCCGACAATAGCTTCGATTAGCTCGAGGCTAACGTAGATGATGTAGTTGGTGGAGAAGGACCGGATCACGCCCACCGCCGCAGGGGCCACCGCCGTCAAGATAAACGCTACCCGTCGACCGAATCTAGAGATTATATTCTTTTGTTATGGATTTCTCACACTTTCAAGTTCCTCTGAATACATATTAAGCCAGAGTTATATGATGACCATACTTTATAAAAGTTAAAGATTGCTCAATAACGTTTATGTACCAACCAAGGATTAAGAAATGCTGCAAATTTTCGGAAAAGCTCTTTATTATTAACATTAGACTGGAATGAATAACTTACGTGTCAGATATGTAGGCGGTAAGCGGGAGCGCGATGAATATGCCTGCACTATGTATGGTTCCAACCAGCGTTCGCTTCCACTCTTCGCATGCCAGATCAAACTGGTCATGGAAAATTAACAAGAGTAAATGAAGAGAACGGTTTGCTCACACTCAAGTGCCGTGCATATAGCCGTGTCAACTACTTTTAATCAAAATGATACTTACGGTGGCAACAATAGTATTGTTGTGTTTATAAACCCAGCTATCGCAACGTTCCGTCTGGGAGCTGTTGAAGGCATCCGCCGAACAGGTAACTCCCGTAGACACATATCGCTCGCACCGGCCGCCCGAGTCCGGCAGCGCCCACGGCCCCCAACCGTTCGTCTCGAAACGAGGTGGCGTTGCCTCACATTGGGGCACGCGACATCTGACATACGTTAAACATATTATATGGAAGGCACGGAAAGCACATGCTAACCAGTAAGGTATTTCTCAGGGAGAGTGCTCATGTACGTACGACCGTTTGACAGGGAACAGAATCTAAGCTGCTTAAAATAAAGCCCAATGACGTCATCTACTAGAAATATTTTTTTTATTACAAGTTACAAAGATCTTAAGCCGTTATTATAACGTTATTGATAAGCTAATTTCTATCGTGTAGAACTGATAAAAATATTTTTTAATCAAGGTTTAAGGACGTTTGCTATCTCAGAATGGACTATTCATTATTATTTAGTCTCTACCTAATTTATTTATGGCAGTTGTAATCACGAATGTTAATCTAAGACATCCTGCAAATCATATCAAGTACCGGAAATGTCCTTCGCTAAGTATTATGCTGTATTGTTGCATAATGTATGTCCTGGAGCTGCCCCTTTTATACGTAAAACGATATGATCGAATATTATAAACATTAAAAGATGTTGTCGTAGTATGGTTTTAAAATTCAATTAAAAAAAACTCAATTACGGTTGCGTTGACGCTTTAATTTGGTCATGAGTAACTTTATGCGGAACAACACCTACATGATTCAACGAACAATATGTTTCTCTAGAGTATGTGAATTTAATACAGAAAATAATCCGCTCGCATTAATCAACTAATCCATACAAAACGACGATAAGGGTTAATATCCAGACATCGCGTCCAAAATCCATAAAGAATGTGTCATTACAACTATAAATATCCCGACCCTATCAAATGGCAGGAGTAATTAATAACAATGATTACTTTTAGTAATACACCACCATATTTCTATCGGGGCATGATAATGTCATAATTAACTACTTTCGGACAAGCCGTTAGCGATAAACCTAAGCCACGCTTAGTGAGTTATAAAAAACCGACTTCCAAAAAGCTTAATACTAATGTAATAAATGAGATAGCTATATATATATTTATATATATATATATATATATATATATATATATATATATATATATTTATTTAAAAAAATATAGACAAGTAGCACAGCAGCGACCTCAAATACCACGATTCCCTTCCGCGACGACTTTATAAACAAAATCTCTCACAATGATATTATTTGTTCAACACAATTATTGCGTATAATCATTATCTTATGCAGGTGTAATGTTATGTATTACAGATTATGTATTACAGAAGAGAAAAAAACAGGTTCTCAAGTAAATAAACATTGTTTTCTTTTAAAATCGTATTATAATATTTAAACATATTACCTACTAGGTGTAGTCGCCAACACCAGTTACACTACAGTTTATTTTCAAACAATTTCACCTGATTGTTTAAACTCATCACATGAAATGTTTAGGCAGTAATTAGTTAGGAACGAAGATAAATTTATCACAAATTTAAATAACTCGTAATCACCTGTAATTTATGCTGGCAGCTGCAAAGATATACTGACTATTGTAAATCGCACTAAAGAGTATGGGTACCAAAATTAAGAGGTAGTTCTTAATCTGATATCTTCCGAACTGTCCCAACTCCTCAAGGACTATGTCCAAGTTTAACTTCTTTTCGGACATCGTGCTACGGTCAGCCACTGCGTGTACACACCACGCTCGCGGCGCGATCGGCCAACGTGTGGCTAATCTGATTGACTTTTTGCGATACAAATCAGTGAGAAAATCGTCACGTGTCGATAGGCCGTTTCAATGAAATTGACTCAGATAATACCCTCATCTGTCACTTACTACCTACTTTTTATAAAATTTTGTGCATCTGCTGCATCGGTGAGAGTGTGGATGCAAGTAAAGGGCATGAACAGACCTGTAATCGATTTTAGCGGCGTTAAAGATGTATTGGCTCTTGAACATGGCGTTGAAGATGATGACGGGCACCACCCAGCGGTACACGTGGCACTGGTACCTCCCGAACTGACCGATCTCCCGGAGTATCTTGTCTAGCTCCACATCGCGCGGCTTGCACATCTTAGCATTTTCATATAACACACTAACATTCTAATTTGTAGAGCTATTTAAACCTGAACATAGCTATCATGCGATAGTGATACTAGTAGTAGTCAAAAATTTGTTGCTTTAAGAAAAAATATCCTACGCTTGTCAAACAATGGCATTTCATTATATTATTTGGTGGTTTAATATGGCTCATCACTATGGTCACTTTGAAAAAAGTTTTAACGTCGTTGTCAAGGTAGACTAAGAGGTAAGGAAAACTAGAATCTCACGTAGAGAACTGGCCAAGAGCATAACCTCCAGCTAGCATGTACTGTTTATCTGCAATAATTTACATTTCCTTAACTTGACACTCATTAAGGCTGGTTGTGTAAAAGTAACGCTGTAAATACAGTTGAAGTTTTCCCTTAATCTTTCAACATTTCTATACAAGAATAACCTTTAACTTCTAATTTAGTAAATTCATAATGTCACTGAAACTTTTCATGGACCAGCAGTGTCACACCAGAAGGTTCTCTGAATACAGATGACTTCAATATATCAAGGTATAAGCAAAGCAGAGCGTGATAAACAGCTGTATATTGATATAAACACTTGACTGCTATTAGATTATTTAACGAATCTCGTCGTATAAACGATTCACGACATTTTCAAGATAATGTAAGTGTATCGTTTGTTAACAAATGCTATCTTGTATCACTTCGCTGCCTTTTCAAGTTTTTATCTTTAAGTTCACTACTATTTGGCTAATCAGTGTCACAATTTAATGCGCCAATTTTGACAGAAACACAATTGCTAGAAGTGATATTTGTCACGTTATCAGCACGAGATGTACAGAATTACCGACAATTAAGTTATTATTATGATTGCAGACACGTGGAATTTGACCACGTGTAATGGAAATACTTTCAGCAATTACTATTGTCTCGTACTAAACAGTGTAGTTAGATTACCATCGTTGACTTGTGGTCCATACTTTTATTTTCCCTGAACGATGAATAAATAACAAGTAGTAGTTTTACTAGGTGTCATAGTAACTTGTAAAACAAAAAAACTAGTCGGTTTAAAACCAGGGATTGAGACTTTATTGCCAGTTCTTCATTCCCTTGATTTGAGAAGTGGCAGTCACTGAAAGTTAAAAGCATTCATCTTTCTGATGTTCATAAGCATATATTAAGTTACCTATAGAAATAAATAATGTTGTACCACATAGGACGGTTCGGTGGCCGTCGATACACAATCTTATCCTAGAATAATAAGTCCTGAGTACATACCTCGTTACAATATCTTCTTACCAGGAAGAAAGGCACACAATATTATCAGCCGTAAGGATTTGGAGAAATTCTATTAGTTTGGGAACAAAGACAGGTTAGACTGATGCTAACACCTTGCCTCACGATAGTTCTCAAAAACGCACTGAACACTCACTATAAAATTCTATAAAGTGGACGTAACTATTATCAATTATAATTAACAAAAGGTATATATCAAAATAAAAATGTGTCTAACGCAACCCGAGCAAATCTCAACAATGACTCAACTAATAAATGTGACGATCGGTCGAGAAAAAATATTTGGGATCACCCTCATCAAAAATTATTAAATTGAAATTATGTATTTCGAACAAACGTTATTATTTTAATTAGGTTTTATCAGACTTTTAATAATAAATTAGTCAACTAAATGTGTAAGTTGACAATTAAAAGGAACTGCTTTAATTAGCGCCTGTTAATAATTAGTGCACGGAGATTCGCACTTTCTCACTTCTGTCTAGTTCAAAATACAAAGGATAAATTAAAAAATAAAACCAGATGTTATGTAACGCAATAATTACAATTTTCCCAAACTTTAATATATACATCAACACCGAATGCGAACAACTACATAAACGTGTAAGAACAGTATATAAACATATTTATATATCATATATATTTACAATTTAGGATTACAAAGTTACAACAGAGGCAGCTATGCGTACCTTTATCATTTTCAACTTTCTTGGTCTAAATTCTACGTCCGTGTGTGCAACTTACCGCAAATAAACCCAAAGTAAATTATAAAATAAAGCACCACCACAAAAACAGAACAGAGGGCAAATAGTTTACACAATCATTGTTGTAATCCATTCCAGTCACATTACGCCATTCCCAGAGTCACTTAAAATGTTACCAAGACAACAATTATTTTGACAAAATATTGAGATGGGAAATTTAAGAGATGTAACAGTTACTAACATTACTAAATAATTAATTAAGTTAGTTCAAATAATACATCTACTACGACTATCTTGTCTTAATGTCAAAAATCAATCAGCAAGAAGCTTTGGCAATTATCTAAAAATGTAAACATGTGACGAAATCTAAACATCCGAAACGATACTATGTCATCGTAGCAAGCTAACATTCGTAAAATACATAAGTTCTAGTAAGAGTGCGTTTAGAGAGTGACTTTTGTAAGGGAAATAATGTTCAAGTTAAAATTAGCTTAGAACAGTGAAGAAATGCAAAGCAAGAAACACATCACACACTCGAATATTATCATTTTCATTTACTTGTGAACGGATACAAGTCTTAGAAACAGCACAATAGAACTATCACTTAGACTTACCGAAACGGTAGAGTTAATAAAATATTTATAAATTCCAAAATGTGATAAATATTTACAAAAGATAAGACACACGAATATTCAGGTTAAAATTCATCACGTTATCGTTATCCGATTAGCGTATTTTTGGTAATTGTGGACAATAATAGCAAAGTGAAATGACGTATACGTTAAAATTGCGAGATGACTTTCGTTAATGTTTGTATGCGCTAAGGTGAGATCAATTCCTAGGCATCGAAATCATTACCATTCACGCTCAGAACAATCTCCCACCAGAGATGTAGTCACAATCTACCTTCGAGTCGAATGCTCGTCACTATTTCAAAATCGTATGACAAGTTTTGAAATTGTAACTTTCCAATATCTTACATTCTCCGATTCCTTTAAATAGGTTTTTAAAATCTACAACATACACGAAAATGGCTGTAAAAGAGCCGTATTTTTTTTTTTCGCTTTTTTTTCAACGATGTACTAATACACCGAACGAATTTAGGAAGACCGAATGGAGTTTTTATTAAACTACTAACGAGTAAAGCTCTGTTAGAAATCGCAAAAATGTCGCACGCATTTGTGCTTCATGATATTACAGGAATCTATTAATTTAATAAAAACGATCTGTGATCGTCCTGTCGTTTATGCGGGACATATGTCGCTATTGTTTACGGTGTCTCTGAACTGCTGGACAACGGCATCTGTGATGTTTTTTTTATTATTTTAGGACCCTTATTGGCGTCCATCGACAACTGATCGAACACAAGTCATATTAAAATGGTGTAATAATCTGCAAAGTTATTGTTTGAACATAATAAAGTTACGGCATGACTTAGATTGCGGAGTTAAAAGAAAATGGCGGACCGTAATTACTTTTGCCTTAACCCTAGTGTCGTTGTGGATACAACGCGAGTTTCACCCGACTTTCCCTTAACAGAACAGTTCACGTCACTCCGCGATTTCGGCAGATCCCGTTCTTCACGCGACGAGTCCTGAAAATTGTCACCACGATTAACACTCCCCGGCCGCATCTACCGCGACGCGGCAAGATCGAGAATACGGCCGTCGGCGCTCACCGTGTCAGAGGTCGGGACAGAGCGGCGTGAGCGGGTGAAGCGCCAGGGCGGCGGCGGCGGCGTCGGCGGCCGCGGCCGGCTCGCCGAGGGCGCCCAGCACTAGCGCCAGTCTGCGCCACGTGTCCGCCCGCCCGGGCTCCAGCGCGCCCGCCTCGCGCAGCGTCCGCTCGGCCAGGCGCAGCCAACCCAGGGAGTAGTAGGCCCCGCCTTGACGGGGCGAGAGCAGGTTAACGACAGGGTCAGTGGAACGGACCGAGAGAGCGACGAGTCAAAGGTGAGCCTCACCGAGCTGCAGCATGGTGTCCACGTGCGTGGGATGAATGGCGAGCGCGTTCTGGTAGCACTGGCGCGCTTCCTCCCACTCCCCGCACGCGCTGTGCACGCGCCCACGCTGCCGGTCACGACTTATTTAATTCTTTCGTTCTTTTTTGTCGCCGGATCGTCGCTGCACAATAATGCGCAACAGCGCATTCGGCATACGTAAAAGGCGATCGAACAACCCCTAACTCTACTGTGTCACTCACCGTGTACAACACGAGATGGCTGAAGGGCGTCAGGGCGGCGGCCTCCGACACGCATCCCGCCGCCGCACTCGTCCGACCCAACCTGGAATCCGCAGATCATCAACACGACGAACGACGACAGTCTCCCTTCCGGTCCCGTCGACCTCGCTCACCTCAGACAGAGATCGGCCAGCAGCAGCCAGGCGTGGGCGCGATGGTCCGCGAGGGGCGAACGCGCTCGTTGCGACAGCGTGGACGCGTTCTCGGACAGCGCCCGCTCCACGCGGTACGCGCCCGCCGACTCCGCTCGCACCGACGCTGTCGAGGTCAGGGAGAGACGAACGCATCGAGTCAGATCTCTACTCGCTCGTTCGGGTCGGGAAGCCTTCCGGGGCGAACGAGCAAATAGAGATCGAATCGCCGCGTGGACTGTAATTTGGACTGGAGCAGAGAACTGAACCAGACATTGTCTGAGGCGGGCGGGGCCCGCGTTGACGAGGTGGGAATACTTTACCGGCGTCCCTCACGCTGTGCCGGTCGTCCCGGATCGAGTCCGAGAGCGCGTCCAGTTCCGCGTACTGCTGCTCCCCGTCGGCCTCTTCGGCACTGTTGAGCAGCCGCAGCAGCTCTTTGCCCGTGGCCAACGCCGCCTGAACGCGACGATCACGATTACCTCGCGCTACGCGACAACTACTCCCAGATTGTGGAGCACTAATTAACAATTCGGTCTTTCTTCTTCAGTCTTTATTAAGGTCTTCAATTTAGAGAAATGGAATGTCACGCGATGAGACCGCGTACGAGTGTTTGTTTTTCTTCCTTGATCACAATATTACGAGACGAACGCCGATGCGAGCACTCACCTCGCCTCCCTCCCAGAGCAGCTGCAGAGCGGCCAGGGTCCAGAGGGGCCACTCGGCCGTGGGGTAGTGGTGCCTGGCCAGGCGAGCGGCGTGCAGGGCCCTGGAACCCCTGGGGCCGGCCGCCGCGCAGGACCACAGCGACGCCGCCAGGCGCAGGCCGCCGCCGCACTCGGCGCGGCACGAGAGACAGGCGCGGGTGGCGTCCTACAACGGAAGTTTCGTTGACGAGGCGGAGAGGCGGGGGCGAAGCGTCGCCGGTCGGCGGTCTCACCATGGCCTCGTTGAGCATGCCCTGGTGCACGTACTGCAGGGCGAGGTGGTAGAAGGCGAGGTGGTCGTTGTCGTCGAGCCGCACGCTCTGGACCAGGTACTTCAGGCACACCTCGTTCTCCGCGTCTTTTTCGATGCGACTGTTCGTTTTCTGCAAACGCCGTTTACGCTTTAGCTTCGTGACGCGGTCGAGGAACGCTTCGAATCGAAGGCGCGGAGGGCGCGATCACCTGCGCCTTCATCTGGTGCCCGATGGCGCAGTGCAGGTAGCAGCGCGCCAGCCGCGGGGCCGGGGTGTCGGGGCGGGCCCGCGCCGCGCTCAGCGCCTGCTCGGCCAGCTCGATGCCCTCCTCTATCTGCAAACGAGCATCGGTCACCGGCGTTCGCTCTCGACGAGCGGACGCCGACGCGAGGGGGCCACTCACCCATCCCGCCCCGAAGGCGGTGACGGCGGCCACCAGCCTCAGAGGCGCGTCGTGAGGCACCAGAGGCGCCGCGCGACGGGCGACGCTCACGGCCCGCACGTGCGCGTTCCACGACGGACTACCTGTGGACAGACCGTCCCTGTAGGCCCCGACCTCTAACGCGACGCCCGATCGACGCGAACCTCACCTTGCTTCGGCGGCGGACGAGCCGGCAGCGCCGGGCCGGGCTCGCGCCCGGACGCGGCGGCCGTGGCGAGCGCTCGCTGCCGCCAGATGTGGCCGCACCCGAACGAGAACTTCATCGCGCGCTCCAACGACTGCAATTGTGATAAATGAGAGGATGCCGGACGTCGTTTTCGAGCCGTCGGATGCGATCGGTCACCTCCAGCAGCAGCGGCAGCTGTCCCCAACGCGTGACGGCGACTGCCAGGAGGTCGACGAGCGCCACGGCGTTGTGCAGGGAGTGGGCTCGGGCGGCCTCGAACTCCGCGCTCTGCGAGAGGACGGCGTCCCTCACGGCCATGGCCTCCCCCACCACCAGCGACAGCACCACCTCCTCGTGCACGTTGCGGGGCACGAACTGCTCGCGAACATCGCTTTAGACAGAGATCTCCAATCGAACGAACCGAATGCGGGAGAACTGCGAATACCTGGTTGATGGCGGCATACTTCTTGGGTTTCCAAGGTCCGTCCGAGACTTGTTCCTCTCTGCGCCGGCCCAGAGTTCCGCCGATCGGCGGCGACACGCCTCGCGGCGCTTTGTAGACCTGCGGAGACGGTATTCGTACATTTGGTGCGCCCGCCCGACGCCGACTGTCATCGGATAACGAACCGACCTGTCCCGTGACGCCTCTCATGAGCACCTCGGCCAGCTGTCGGGCCAACGTCAAACGTAAGGCCTGCGTGGCCACGGACTCCACCGCCGTCAGCATTTCCCGATACCTTCGAATCATAAGCAAAGAGGGACGTAGAGAGCGAAAGAGAGGTCTGAAAGAACTGTCCCAGAACCGTAAAACACGAGCTCATAATTACGTTTAATAAATATAATAATAATAATTGTTAATTTTCAATAAATATGTTCTTTATCACTTTCGTAGAAACCTGACGTAAACCTTTTAAGTCATAAAAGTCATACGAAGTTCTGTCATAAATGGAAATAATGATAAAAAACAAAAGTACTTATCAGTTTTTAATGAGTGAGATATCAATTTATAGTACATTAGTTAAGGAATAGAAATAGCATGAAATATTCGCTTCTATTTTTAATACAGGCCCTGAAGCGCCACTGCCAGTCTTCTATCGCAGCGCGCACAACATTCATGTCAATTTCAGTGACTGCTTTCTTTAAAGATGAATTCGGACTCTTTGTTCCCCAAAATAATGGAATCCATCTATTATTAATAGCCAGCTCTTGAGGTATTAGCGATTATCAGTATGGCTTTCGTCGTGGTCGTTCGGCTGGTGACCTTCTAGTATACCTTACACATAGATGTGCAGAGGCAATTGGGGGAGGCGCTAGCGGTAAGATTGGACAAAGCGAAGGCCTTCGCTCGGGTGTGGCACAGAGAACTGCTCTCGAAGATTTCAGCCTATGGGCTTCCCGAGAAATTATGCGATCTCCAGCTTTCTGGCCGATCGGAGCATCAAGGTCGTCGTCGACGGAGCATGTTCCGACCTTAAACCCGTGAATGCTGGGGTCCCACAAGGCTGTGTTCTATCCCCGACCCTGTTTCATCTGCATATCAATGACATGTTGCAACTTAGCAACATTCATTGCTATGCGGACGACAGCACTGGGGATACTCTTTACACTGGCCGGGCAGGTATTTCTCGGGCAGTTGTCGATGAGTACCGGAACAAAGTTGTGCCTGAAGTCGAAACTCTACTACGTGGAGTCTCGGACTGGGGTAGACTAAACCTAGTCCAATTCAACCCCAAGAAAACACAAGTTTGCGCGTTTTTCGCGAAAATAAACACCCTTTGTCGCTACTCCTCTTTTCGAAAACACTCTTCTTGAAGCCACAGCCAGCATCGGAATACTTGGCGTTGACGTATCGAACGATGTTCAGTTTCGCGGTCATTTGGAGGGAAAGGCTAAATTAGCCTCCAAAAAGGTCTTGTTGAGCCTTGTGCTTCACTCCGGTGCACGGCTCCACATGGAATACTGCTCGGGGGCTCCCCAATACCAGCTCCTTCCACTTGACCATATTCAACAAAGAGCGGTTCCAATCGTCGATGACCAATCCTTCTCCGAGCGGCTCGATCCTTTGGCGTTGCGGAGATGTGTTACCATAGAGAGTGCTCAGAGGAGTTGTTCGGATTAATACTTGAGGCTGAATTTCATCACCGGACATCGAAATTCCTATATATATATATATGTATAACCTTCTCGTCCGTCGTTCAAAAAGAGCGGAACAAGTCTTAAAAGGCCGACAGCGCTCTGGCATTGAGAGTGTCCATGGGCGGTGGTATCTCTTAACATCTGGTGAGCCTCCTGCACGTATGACCCGTCTCTATAATAAAAAATAAAAATAAAAAAAAGATTCTTCAAATTTTTACGGGGAAAATTATCACAGACCTTCCTCTGTAAGATGGGCCAAATTTTACAGTCCTAAGGATTAAGATCCGGGACTGGAGGAAGGCCAATCCTCATTTCTAATTAAGTCGATGTTTTGACGCTCAAACCAGGCTTGAGTGGTCTCGGCTTTGTGTGCAGGCGCAGTCCTGCTCCCAAACAGACCATTACTGATAATTTACGATGTCGATGTTGCACCCTCGGAACTTTATTTCCAGCTTCTTAAGAACTCCTAGCTTACACACTATCATTCTGTTTATTGTACTTCTGTTCAATATCGAAACATTTTTCGTCCGTAAAGAGGATATCACGGTAAGCCTTATTGCTTTTAGACATTGTTGGACATAGCATTAGGTAAGTGCCCACTGTTTTTTTTGCAAAAAAAGTCTTAATTTAAAACCTTTTTTTACTGTTTTTCCACTGACACCCATCTGCAAAGCCATAGACTTCTGTTTTCGGACAGGATTCCGACAGGATTGTGTTTCTGCGGAGCGTGGCCCGCCAGTTCTGTTCTTGTCCTCAACACTGGAGACATCATTGTACCTATCATTGGTACGGTACACAAACCTATAGATCTCGGCGAATGGCCACAGCGGTGCAGTTGTGTTTTGTTTTAAAACAATAGTCAAACATTCAAAAATAGAATGCAATATTTTTTTTTATAAAATCATGTTCGAAATTTAAAAATAACGCGCCAGCGACAGAACTTTGGGACCAACTACGCAGTTTGATTGAGTAAAGTTGAATAAAAGGTCATGGAAAACACACACTTGATACATTTGGAAATCTCGTATTTCGTTACCACCACAAATACAGAATAACCTTTACAGGAAATTGTTACGCCTGGCTAACAAACTATTTAATCACCTTCTCAGAGGTTATAGATCACTGCCGTGTGATGCTTTCACGGGGAATGTGATTAAATTTATGCCGGGTCATAATCGTACAAGTCGAGTCTTCTTGAAGATGTTCTCAACATCTTCAAGAAAGACCATTCACCTAGAACGAGGCAAAGTACGCTAATCTTCAATAGAGAGGCGAGTCCGAGTGTGCAAAATACAAGGCCTCGGCTCGTACACAAACTCTGACAACATTATAAATAACACAACTAATTATTATGACATTGTGAAAATTAATATGAATATAATATTGTAAATGTACCGTTTCATTGCATTATTTATTTATTTATTTGTACATCACCATTTACAGTTACACTTTCACAGTGCACACAGCTCTCTCACGTTACCTGTCGACGGCGGCGGTGAGTCTTCCGGCCCGAATGTGCAAGAGGGGCGCCCTCTGGAGGGCAGTCTCGAGAGTGGCTCCCGCGCGAGCGGCCGACGCCCTCTGCAGGTACAGCAGCGTCAACTCGGACGCGAGTTCGAAGCTACGAATCTGAAATTTGCCACAATCCGGACGTTAATGAGCATAATGTTTTACAGCTTTACTCTCCTGCAACTTTATCAAATAAAGACAAACAAATTTTAAATGTAATAAAACCTTTTTTTTTTTAAATCCAATCGTCCTCCAACATTGAGATGTCACATGATTGTATCAAAATTTCATGCAGATTAAATATCTATAGAAATGGTGGCGGCAAAACCGTTCACTATTTGTGCTATACGTAGTTAGAAATGAGAAATTAATTAATGTTAATTTTAAGTTTTTTGTTTACCATCTCTGCCTCCCATTCGGCTTGTTTAAACTTGCTGGTAGACGACGGTAACACGCTCTGCTCCAAGCATAGCCCTTTAATAGCATAAGACTCAGCTACGATGCGAAGACTTCGACTGAAATAGTTTGATTACTAATTAGGTAATGATCACTAAAGAGAAACATTTTCATCTTAAGAATCTAAGTAGGATGTGATATTGTTATTCTTATATTTGTTCCTACGCTATCGATAATTACCACATTACATCATGCACCACTTCCTTCATGACCGTGACTCATAATCAAATGTTATCTTAGTAAAAGTTACAAATTCCATGGACAAAATGTACTATGATTATAGTTAGTAGTCTTTACTCTTTTGTGTGTGCTTACATAATCGTGGTCAAAAATTATTTGAAATTGGCTTTTTTTAGCAAAAATTTTATAGAAAATCAGATCAATATATGCCAGAAAATGAGCATTTCGGAAAGAAATATTATGACATTATCAAATATAACAATTTTTAAATAAACATAGTACATACATATGACAAAAAAAATTCAAACCATTACAATTAACTTAAAAGCAAAGGCAGATACATTATTATACAAATTGTACTTTTTGTTTCATTTCTAGATACATCTTCTAAATGGCTTGATAAATAACATAAACAATATTCTAATAAAGTTTGTTAAACTTACACAGGCAATTCTTTCTCAGTCAAAGTGTTTAATTCTGCAAACTTATAGTGTTTTAATGCATCATCATATGATCCACATGCAAAGTGAAGCTTGCCAAGCAACAAATGAGCATCTAATGCAACTCCTGCTTTCTTTCCAGCTTCGTCTGTAGCCAGTGTCAAGTATCCTTTAGGCTCAGACAACTCTCTTTGAGCACGTTCTGTATTGTCCTTGATAGGAGGCCATTCTTCTAGATAGACTTCTAACTTTCCTTCCCCAATCAAGAAGTGTGCAAGGCTCTCTGGAACACCACAATTATCAAATAGTTTACTTATTGTTTGCAGAGAAATTGGACAAGACAACTCTTTCATATAAACTCTTAATAAAACTTTATCAGAAACCTGTCATAAATTCAACATTACATTTAATAATATTGTTATGAGCAAAAAATAATTGCTTATACAATGAAAACTAATTAGGCATATACAATCAGAAACACATAAATAAGATAGAAAATAGTTAATTTGATGTAACTAATTCCACAAGATGATGTGGGATCATGCATTGCGATACAATCTTTTATGCCTCAATTTATGTTATGCATCTTTAATCAAATTTAAGAGCCAATTTTAAAAGATAGTGTTTACTAGACTGGTTGGATAGTAATGATATACGACGATTAGTAAACTCCAGTGAATATTTTACCGTGCTGTGGTGACCTGGCCTTGAGTTGTTGAGCTAGCTCCACAGCCTTCTTCCAATTAGACTCCTCGCGACTCTTTTCAATATCGGTCTCGTAGGTTCTCACCGAATTTTTACTTCTCGATGTCATGATAATACCAGTTCATATAATAGATGTCACAGCATATATTGACAAATTATCATTTTATTATAACATTACAAAATCTTAGCAAATAAATCTAAAGAATGCTAAGTCGACAGTCCTAACTCCACTCCACAATCCCCTCTCCTATCCGATGACAGAACATGGGTATGGCATAACAATGTCATCAATCGACGTTCACTAATCAGTAATCACTGTTCTGCGGTTCAGCCTTGAGACCTAATAACAGAATATATACACTAAAAGTCATCTGACATCTGTATAATGGTACTCTGTGCGATGTCTGTCAAGAACATAGCTGGCTGTATGAAACTAAAGTCCTTTGCCTGTTCCATTAGGGATAAATTAATAAAAAAATAACAACATAGATAAAATACTCTACAGACACAGATGTTCATTCATTGGGGTGCACTATACAATTTATCACATTATAGCTTCCTAAATAGGTTGCCATCTTATTATAAATCTGGTATAGTTTGATGATTATAACTTATTTCATTAAACTAAGCCGAGTTCGTATAAAATGTAACACTAAAATTGTTTTGATTTTTTGCTCCTCATATCATGAAATACTAGATGGCGTTAGGTGTTCAAACAAGATTATCAATGATTAAATAAAGTTTATTTTACGATGAACCATCAATGTTTAATAAGAATTTTTTTATTTTATTTTATATAATATAACTTTAAACGAGTTTTGTAATAATATTTTACATACCATACATATAGATGTACCTTAATGTTGATCTAGAATAATTACTAGAACTCTTATCATTCTGAGATGTTGTAAAATTCATTTCATTTTGTACGTTCAGGTATTAATCCTAAATTTACGTCGGCGCCCTTGGCGCTGAGAGGACGAAAGGAATATCACGATGCTTTGATCTTTAATTTCAAAATTCATTAAAAATTTAGCTGCATTGTTTCGTTTCTCTTTTATTATATCAACCCAAATATTATCTGATGAAAAATATACGCAGTGGACTTTTTCTCATTGAAATAAAACGGAGTTTACTTTATCCTAATTTCGTATTCAAAGTCGAAGGAACTCATTATTCTAAAAATAGCTTTAATACTTATCAACTGTGTTTTCCGGCGATGTCGCGGGGAGGCACTAGGCCGTGACTGACACTGTCCCTCGATATGCCGACGCGGGACAGATTATTTCCAAGAAAACGTTTGATTTACTGTAACGAAATATTAAAGATACTATTACATAAGTATTACTCTGACAATAATAGTGTGTATTATTTAAAAAGTCAGATTTCAAAACTATCCCTGTGTCAACTACCACACGGAGGGCTTTAATTTAATTTGCTTGTCAGTTCCAAATGGTTCATACTCTATAATAATAACAGGCAATGTCTAGAATAATTGCAAACGAGTAGCGTGATGTTCGCCCGTAATCCGATTACATTAAGAATACGCAGCGCGTCGCACTACGACAACTTGCCACTCCTATTCTAATTGTTACGCAGTTCTGATGCAACTAGCAGTACTTCGAGCCAAGAAGATTGAAGTCCGCACCATGATGTAGGAAAATAACCAGGAATCGTCCCTATCTTGAATTTTGGCTCTTTTCAACCGTTATTTTTTTATTATATTGTTACGAAGATGGGTCGACTGCAATGTTTCTAGATTTTTCCACTAGTTAGAAAACTTTTCAGCAGGCTGTAATATGATTTCTGACCGTGTCAGGAGAGGGTCAATCACATATTAGAAAATTGTAATTTCCATAATGTTACCCTAGTTTTCAGGAAGCTGAAACCTTTTTTCAGTCGGTTTCAGAACATGTGTAGTAGAGTGGTTTAGTTTTCAGGAGACCCGTTTTCAGGCGTTTTCAGGCCTAGTTATACCCCTTTGATGAAGGAATATTCTAGACCGAACTTTCTAGGTGTGAGACAAGGACGAAATGATACGAGAGAGAGAGAGAGAGAAGATCAGAACTTTCTCGAAACTAGACGAGCACTCTAGAACGCTGTACGACAAGGACGGAGCAACGTGCGAAAGAGACAAAGAGTGCGGACGTTCTAGAATTGTGCAATCGCTCAGTAGCAAGCCCGCCTAGAAAGTTCTCGAATATTGTTTAGAATTATTCCCAGGGATATATAAGCGAGCCGAAACGCGACTAGTCGCCTTTAGTTTTGAATGCGATAACAGGAGAGAAACACCGAAGCGATAAAGTGAATACAAGTGATAAAGTACTGTGTGAAGTGTGCATAAGTGAAGTAATTAGTGACTGTGTTTTTGTGTGTTATTAATGCATCTCTGCAATTAATTTGTGCCCAAAAATTCCTCATTGATTTATCAAGAAATAAACCTTTGACGAAATCTACGGCATTTTCTATCCGATCCCCTAGCTCGTAACAATATCAAAACAAATACCAAGAAATCATCACCAACATTGTGATTTGGATGTTTTCTGTTTCAATTTGTCTCGTATATTAAGATTTTCTATTTTAAACTTAAAAAACGCAAGTTGAAATTAAGTCTCGCTATATTTCGTTTCCAACGAGAGCAAAAAACTAATGATACTCTATAGGGTAGTTAATCTAACGAACTGCGCTTCTGAATATTGAAGTGGCTCAATAATATTAAACGGTTTCCGAGTGCAGGGAAAACGAAAAAATGTTTATTTTCATTGGCCCATATCCGCTGCTCCGAGACTCGTTACTTTGTAATTTCCGCTCTACCCTTACATCAAGTTATTTCATTTCACAACATCGCAGTAGATATTTGTTGACTCAATTATTTCATATTTTGTCTGTTACTTTACATTTACTTGTTAATCATGATTTGTATATTATTAAGAATAATTTATAGATCTTGTCTCTATATATCAAGTAACTAGAAACAAAAATATTAATATTAATAATTTATTGTTTTTATAGGTAAAATGTGATATAATAAATCCGGGACTGGAAAATGATTCAGCATTCAAATACATAAAAGTAAAGCCAAACTCAATAACGAATGTGTGAAGCCTCCCAAAGCGCATCTATCGCTAGGTATGGGCGCGGCAGAGGGCTTGAAGGGGCGGCGTGGGGGTAGGGGAGCACAACGTTCACTGTAAAACGAGCCTGAACTGCCTACATGGATAATATTACGTTAGAACACCAGTCTATGTGTGCCTATCGTTACGCAGGGCTTGCAATCTTCCATATTCCGATCGAAAAGTCATTCACGAAGTACTTGTTATTGATGCCATACCTAGTATATACATACTTACTTATATTTTAGTATTTCAAAACTCGCCTACAGTCATATGTTTAGCACAATGCAATGAATAAGTTTGACTTCGTTCCCTTTTTTGACTAAGTGTAGCAACCCTATTTAAGCAGGGTGGCAACTGGTAAGGGGATGAATGACGTAGGTCAATGTCGGGCCGGCAGCCGCCTCGCACCGGCAAATTGGTTTACGACTCTTCAAATTGCAACATTAATTAATTATAGCGTTCAAGATCAATTTTATTAGCGGTTAAAGAAGAATATGCATGTCTGTCTCTCTTTCGACATTGTTTCTCCTTATAACACACACATTTATAATGATTTCCGTCGACATTATACAAAAATAATGACACACCCTGTTTCGTGTATATCTTCTTAGCAGTTCAATAACTTGATTAACCTCTTCTATCGTACTTCGTATTATTTAATCTCCACATACATACAGATTGGTCACATTGTGTATCGATCATTATAAATTATTATATTTATACAAAAAAGTTATTTTCCATTTGTAACCTAAGAACAGTTGAACTGTATGATACATAATTTGTTGATGTCTCCGCCCCGAATTAGCAAATTATTATAAAATAAATGTTCCATTACATCTCTCTTTTATCCTACACCTAACATAAATTATATATAACAAAAAACAATTATACTAAAGATATAGCCAAAAATACTACAATACATATAGGAATACTTAATATATACAAAAAGGTTAAAAACAAGTACAAACGAACGTCAATAAAAATTATTCAATACATTAAACAAAGCAATACCTTTTTCTGGTGTATTGTGTGATAGTGTGAATGGGAGGGTATGTACATGGGCTGTGCTCATGATGCAATTGATTTAGCGCTATGGATATTCTTAATACACCTTTTAGGTATATTCCTCGATAGCTTAAACAAGTCAAGAAAACGTTGGGTTTGTTGTTTTTTGTTGGCTACTATACCATATGGCCGATACGATCAACGTAGGTGGAACAGAGGAATGCTGGTGTATTCATTAATATTATGTCTATAACTGTTTCGCCACAGAAATGTTAGTGATCATGGCGGATCGACAAAGCAGACTATCTCCATGGCTACAAAACTATTATTACATTCCAAGTCGAGAACGAACATTATCAGAAAATGGTTGGATAAAGTAATGTTAATATTTTTTGTGCATTAAAAACATGTTATTCACTGAGACTAGTATAATACATATTATATACCATTATGGAACGTACTTTCATATGAGATGATGTATTTCATTCGGCGCTGTCTTAAAAAGATCATACTGTCTAGCCTTCCAACCTCTCTTTCAACTCACTCGTATAAATCTAATGTTTATTAGATCGCCGAAATTATCGTGAAGCTAACATTTCAAATATTTGATGAGATTCGTGTTTAATTCCACTCACAATGCTTTTTTGGGTTTAAAAAATTATTAAATGGGATAGCAGGACACGACCCGGACATAATTGGAAGTTGTCATCCGTATCCCAGTAAGACAATGCTACGCAGCTACGAATTCGTAGACTCGTAGGAATGTAGCGTAAAATCAACCGAAGTGTTTATTTTCATCTCTCAGGAATATTGCTTATATTTATTATTAACACATGATTGAACTAAATTTAATATACCAAGTAATAAAAGAGTGTAAAGTGAATAAAGTAATTTATGAATCTTTGTCGTGATAGTAGAAGGTGAGCGAGATGAACGTAGCTGTGTCGTATAAGCACAGACCACGAAGCCTTCAGAGTTTAACAATTATTTAAACTCATAGTGTTGCCAAGATGAGTTCATTTAATATATACGATAATTATTAATTAACCGTAACACCCGCATACTAAAATAAGTATTTTAGCTCGGATACTCTAACTATTACTAGGGATAAACACACGGAACATTATATATGGTACACCCATATTAACAATGAATAATAATGAACGTGGCATCAACGCCGTTGTAAAGAGAGAGTGTCCGTCGTCTCTGGGCGCAGCGGGCGCTGGTCTGTGCGGTATCGAGCGAGAGCGCGTCCTTGGCCCGTTGCAGCGCAACCGAATTATTCAGGTTTCGGCAACGTCGCACTTTCATATTCCTTTGTTCCAGCGCCGCCAGCGCCACCTCCGACACTGCGTCACTTTCGTCAACAATTATTACTATGCTACGAACTGCACGTATACTACTTCAACTTGCCCTGCTTAGAAGATATGTAGGATGTAACGTGAATGTGTCAAAATATTAATAGCGAGGAAGAAACTGCGCTTCTAAACAAAAAATATCACCTCCATCGATTCATATAGCACGAAACGATTCACACCTGCCGTAAAGAGGTTTCATCACTACCACATGAAGCAGAAATTGTACAGGTAGTATCAGTATCAGGCAGAAATTCCCATTCCCCCGCCCTCTGCCCCTCCCCGCGGGCGCTCCCCGCTGGCCTGGAGGAATCTCCCTCGACGCGCGTTTCATAAACTTTCAGGTATGATTGTACATTAATAGGAAAGCTGCGTTCTTGTCGATGAAATCCGAGACGCAGGTGGAAGTTTTTGATCGTTGTTTGGTTTCGATCTATACTTAACAGCTATAATGGTACACTCTCCATAGACAGTGTATAAGTGCCCATAGCCACTGTGTATAACTTATGATTTTTTCAACATTATGCGTAAACTATATCAACAATGTGCCTTTAGGCAGGCCCATAGTTAAGGAAAATAAATTAATAGAGTATTTAGGTTTCAAAATCAATGCAATAACCATATCGATGTCGATAATCAGGCGCAAGAGGCACTTACAAGAATACATCTTGCATACTATAGCTTCTCTTTTTCATTTAAAACTTTGTAATAGCTAACTTAGATAAACGTTTTTCTGGAGATAGAAGAAAATGAATGTAACAAATCATCACTTAGAGATAAATTAGTCTTCTAATTTCATCACCTGTCATCCTTTCATCTGTCATCGCTTGCGTTCATTTGTTGATTGTCAAAAACTGTGACAAATACTAAAATTATTATTTAAGGTGTATAGTGTTAATCGGATTAAAAAGTTTGGTGGTGTTAGCAGTTGGCTTTTAATGTCCATGACAACGTAATAAATTCATAAACGCTACGGCCTTTGTGTTGAATGTGACTATATTTTCTGTTCGATGAGGACAAAATACACAAAAAAAAAAGAAATAACGCCTCTCTTTAAATCAATACATTCTGTTAAATAAGCTTAAATAAAAAAGACTAGTTTTATTTTCTGCCATTTGACTTGACTTAATGTCTATGCTCATGACCCCTGGACGGGGCAGAAGCAGTTATCTGCAAGCCACCATCTCGTTATGTCTTGAGCTTCGCATTTTACCTCGCTCTCTTTGACTCATCTGCAACTTATCGTCAGGTTTGCTTCCGCTTTTCCTGTGGGTTCTAAAAAGAGATTGCTTGGGGAAACGATTGGAATCCCTTCAGAGTGTATGGCCTATCATATGGTAGGATGGGAAGTCAGGCTTGATCAAGATCATTCATTAGACTAAGCTAAGTATCTGCTGTGATATGTAGTGAAACGCAACTGAAAGGAGACCTCGGCCAGTCTGCGTTATCCTCCTCCTAGCCGAATATTCTGCGCCTCACACCGCTTGGGAAGAAATCCATATAAAGCCGAGCTTGTCTGGAAGCTCTGAAGTGACACTGCCGGACTAGGGCACAGTGGATAGCTTTTAGCCAAAACAAATAAAAAATATAAAGCATATGACAGTACTCTTATATTAACTACAAGTCATGAAAATTCTCAGTAAAAGTGTTAATATGGTCTCCACACCGTAATTTCTAATTAGTCGTGTTTTGGGTGTGGCAAACGCGACATCATCGGCTTAATTTAATTATCTTTCGCTAATTTATGACTTTGGTCATTAGTCGTGTACATAGTGCTCAATATTAAGCAAATATCTCGATACTCCAGTATGAGGATGTAAAAAGTTGCTCTGCTCCGTAGAAGCTTTTAATATTGTAGAAAGTAATTATAAAGCTGCATAATATATTCAGGGAAACAGAGTAAAGTTTGAGTTGTGTCGTTAGTGCGCTCATTAGTGACGCCGAGCCTCTCAAACTAGCCTAATTATGCGCCAACCCCACCCCGCTTCGATATTCATGAAATATTTTTAGTTTTGTTTGACATTGTTCTTTGAGCCGAGTTTTTAACAAATAACCAGAGTTTTGGGCTTGTGTTACTTTGAAATCTAGGTCACGGTGCCAGAGCTATCTCGAATCATACTCTTACAAAAGACTGAACGTTGAAGCCGGCTTTGCTGCGCCAAAATCTAACTAAATATGTGACTACAAAATGCGGCGTGTAAGCTAAACTACACAAATAACCACTAACCTAGATTCGTACATTATTTCGTCATGTGTAAACTCTTAGTACTTCTTGGGTATCTCTCTATAAAACTAAAATCTCTTTATAATCCCGTCAATTGGCATTTAGTCTTTTCTGTTTGTATAATGGGGTTTAGAGTTGGAACAAAGACGCTAAGCCCGAGGCGTGTACCGAGGCAGGTCGTGTAGGTCGACCTAATTTCTGACTTGGCCAGTCCCCGTGACGTCAGCATTTAAGGACGCCTACAAACGATGCTTAGTTTTATTGAATTTAAAGTGTTCAAAAATAGAGCTTCAATGCCACTGACCTATCCAGTTTTTAAACTCAAATATTATATTCCAATATCAACAACTTACTGAGTTGTTGATATCGGAATATAATGCGTAAGAAGAACTTTTGAAATGGCATCTTTCATGATTACAGTTTTGTGATTCTAATAAAGCAGGTTTTTGTAATGTTAAAACTTCTAGAGACAGGATATATGCTATATGTTAATGTTGTTGTTTTTTTCGTCTCGAACAATATAAAATAATAATCGTTGCATAGTCTAGCAGTAAACATTTCTTATCTGTGACTCGAAGTTTACATAAGTTATGCGGAATATTTATGAGACATTAGAGTTGAACCTGGGTTTAAGCGTACCTTTGGAGACTGGCAACTAGCAAGCATTTAGCATAACAATAAGTGAAGCAGAAACAATAGCGAGAAGTTTATGCAAATAGCAACACAAAGCGTCTAAAGTGGCTGCTTGTAGCGACGACCTTGCCTCCGACAACCCTCCACAGTACTTAACGCTTGCAGTTGGACACCACTGTGCGACTATTGCCATCATAAAAAGAACAACGAACTGAAGATGAGTTAAACATAAATATAAAACAGTCAATTTGTAGTAACGTTTTCATAATTCATTTCAGATTTAATTTAATTTCATGAAACTGAAAAATCTCTTAGTACATCCACTATCACTATAAAAAGTGCAGTAATCCATGCAGCAATTTCTCTCAAACGTCTCTAGCTTTAAACTGCATTTAGACTGCATATTTTTATATTATTTCTGAACCGTCGCTGAATACATAAGTAGATATGTATTTACGTTTTCAAGTCACGATAGAATATTTGCAGTTATTTCGTAGAAGCTGTATAATATGAGGGAGCTGGTTTAATGTATTAAATTAAATTATTAGCTTAATATACTAAATTGAATGTTACACTCACATGCAAATGTCTAATAATGCCGAGACATTTTGATGCTACAAATTATTATCTCTATTGGTAAGGAGAAAATATTAGATATGAGGAGCTACGTTCTCGAGGGCGTGACCTGTCGACCTCTATAGAAATGTACAAGAAAAGTATAAGAATTTCTATTGAAAGATAATGTGATACGTTACTCACATACTTCATATAAATTCCGATCCTAACGCGAGCATTTATTGGATCGAGATTGCAATCTGGGATAGGCGAGATTGGCCGATAAGCTGCGGATTAGTTACGAGCTGACGGCTTCCAGATGGAAATATATGGGATCACTGTTCCTACATTATGTCAACAAATGAATAATCGTTTGACTTGCTTTCACTAAGCGTAGATAATTTTTCGAGTTAATTATTATGCTTTAGCAGGAATATGTCTGTTTCAAGTCCAAACGTAAATCCTTAAGTCATGCATAATTCTGCTTTTGATTCATTTTAATTAAATTTGCCTCCATACTGACAATATTCGCCAGTAATCGAAAAATAAGGGTTTTTAGTATAGGTGGGAAGCAATACATTTTCAACGAAATGTTTTAATGTACTGATATACTTAAGAAAATATAACGATGTCAAAGTAAAGCTGCATCTAAGAAGTGAGCAGAGCTATCGAGAGTGGAGTGGCGTGTGGAGAGGGCGGGAGGTCAACGAGCCTCACTTTACTCCTTCATATAACATACTACAGCTAGAACTGTCACTATTCTCTCAGACGAACCTCGTTTTTTATAACTTTACATGTAATTTTTTTTTTGGTAGAACGACTACTGGTTTGCCATCTAATGAAACAGATAGTACATATAACGAACTTAAACACTTTTCGATACTCACCGACGCTGAGGTGAGGAAAATGTTTGCCCAACTTAAATTATTATGTCATTCGACGATTACGTATATTTTAGTATTATTTTATTGGAAACTTTTTACAAATTATTTTTAAATTACAATTTTCTTAACAATAAATTGAAAATTAAAACAAATTGTTTACTTTAACCTTTAAATTTTGTGTGTCTAAGCTCTTAACGAGCTTTAAGCTTCTATTTGGTTTAAGTTTTAATATATTTTTATTAGTAATCATATATATATACATGGTGGCCAAAAAGTCGAGGATCAAACGCAATTAGGGGAGAGATGAACTAATCAGCAGCGATTGTTCTACGGAAGGTCCCTAAACTCAACCCCTGCAGAGTTATAATTTATTTTGCATTTTTATAAGAAAATTTACTTTTTTTTACAAATTCTTATTAAAATTCGAAAAAAATCCACATTCTGTATCTTTTTCATAATATCCACTAGATTGGTACTGATGTGTCCTTGCGTTAGACATGCTATCATCAATACGAAGCAAAACCATAATTATCAGAAATAAAAATCCATGGCTCTACAACCCTTTTAGGCCTGGACCTCAGATTTCTCTATCTGTTTCATAATAGTTTGTCTTTGTCAATCCAAAAGGCTAGTAGGTGATCAGCTTCCTGTGTCTGACACACGCCGTCGAGTTTTTGGGTCTAAAGAAATCCTGTTTCCTCACGATGTTTCCTTCACTGTTCCAAGAAAGTCCATTGTAGTGCAGCCGGAGATTGATCCTACGACTGCAGGGATGAGAGTCGCATAAAGCACGATGAGGCCAACACTGCTCCATAGTAACAGGTTCCATTTAAAGTGATTTTCATTTGGGGAAAATACGCAACCAGTCGTCGTAGCGTTAAAGAAGTGATAACATAAAAATGCGGCGAAACGAGCGACAATTGAAGTTAAATCGAGTTTGTTCCATGAAGTCCGGCCCCGCAATGTCTCTTTATGGGCTTCCACATTAACTCTACAGTGATATTTTCTCATCTACCCTTTCATGTTTATGTTTAAGAATTCTCAAGAGTAAGGAGTTTCTTTTTTAACTAAATTTGAATCAGGGAAACTGTCTTTGTGAAGCTTAAACGTGAGGTTAAATCGGTTGATCCTTGAAAAATGTAATGTAACATTATCGAGTCAACGTACGTGTAATCACGGATTAGAAAAGTCCGCGACATGAATAAGTATTAAAGAAGTTTAGGAGAGCCAGCACGAACAGGTCATTTTAAATGTGGCCATTTTATAGTTGGGCTATAAAGTGCACTTACTGCGGCGAACTGTCCATAAAGCGGGGAGGGCCGTAAACTGCGGATAGTTTTATGACGGAGCCTCAATATGGAAATGACTTTTTCATTTATTACTTTACTCGTAACCCCTTTCAAGTTTGATCACGTAAGCTTGTTCAGTCTTTGGAACGAACACGTACTTACATCGTTTGGCTTTAGTCGCTTAATACACTCGATCAACATATGAGAAGAAAATAAAAACAAAGGAATTTCTATCCTTTTATCCTAAATCTCGGCACGTAGGTGACAAATGAACGCGCGTTATTTGTTTGGGGCGATGGCCCCGTGAAACCCTTAAAACCCGCTCTTTACATCCTTTGTTTAGCTCAACCAAGAAAGTAACATAATTAATTTCTTCTAAGACACGACAAGAATGTTATTTAATGTTTCTGTCATATTGCAATACAAGATTATTGAGAGGATTGATGTCGCAAGGAAAACGCAATGCGGCAAACTTAATTAGGCCTTTCGACTCACTTTTATCTGATATGTTTACTCCATTTAGACCTGTTAAGGCTACCGACAGAAGAATATGAGCATTGAATGAATAATGACTTTATTAAAACGCTCAAAACCAATGTTAATAGCACAATAATTCCTAATTTAGCCTGCTTTTCACAGGACAAATTCCCAAAAGCCTGTTTTTCACCCCAAATTTTATATTTATTGAACGATTACCGACTTTTGACAGCCATGCGTACAATAAAGGCATGTGAAGTTAATGTATAAATTACGCTGTTAAGAAGATGACTTAATTAGCAATAAGGCAAAAAGGTCACAAGTACAGTGCGGTGTTGTGACGTCGTTGCGAGCGAAACAGGGTCAGTAAACCAGTTAAGCATGAAGCTAATACGCTTATAAGAATATTGGATTTGTCGGCTGCCGCACTCCGCGGATCTTTACTACCATTTGGCTTCCCATTACTATGCGTACAATGTAAGCTTCGCTCCCGTCTGTGCCTGTACCATAATTATTTGAGTGTGATAGGAGTGACCGAGTATTCCTTTTTCATTCTCAAATATTTGCACACAACTTTGTTTGCCCAGAACAAACGAAATAGTACAAACAAACATATGTTTTATTTGTCTATCTTTATCAAAATCATGTTTACAATGTACTCAAATTACATTCACGATTAATGGGGTACATATTTGTACATTATTAAATTAAATTTTCAATTGATATCGAAATAGGAATGTTTTACGGTTCTATTAATAATTATTTATACATCTCGTAGCACAAGGCCTCGAGCGAACTGCTTCGCTACGGATTTGCTACGCATGTGTTTGTTCACGTGCTGTGTACCACGCAACACGAACCTACGACAACTTACAGATCCACTGTGACTGGAAAATATATACTATTATTAATACTTTTATAACAGAAACATTTTCATTCTTTCCGAACTTAATAAGTCGGCAACGCACACACAAAAAACGAGTATCCCTGGGTTGCGATAACCGCCCTTTATGGGCGTCCTGTAGACTTATTGTATATGAAAAAATTATAACCATCGTTTATAAATTCAATCGTAGTGATTGTACTATTTAAAGAGAAGGCGATTACTACTGTATAATAATGCCCGTCCTACAAAACTGTTTGTAATTACAACTTCATTAGACCCCTATTTCTTAATACATTATCAATATATTCATAATCGCTGGCAGTTTGCGAAATAATCGAATTCACTGGTATAATACGATATTGTGAAAAATATAACTTATTTGTTATGTAAAAAGTGTTCCATTTTGTCACGAAACACTAAAAGCAAACGTATCGCTGACACATAAATCCCAGCTCGTTTGTTTATCTGTCTGCTATGAGTAATGGCTTGCATCAGCCGCGCGCCAGCCCAGCAAAGTGCTTGGATTTCTATAACACGCCACTTAAAGGATAAACATGTCCTTTGCAACAAGATGTTATTCGTTGTGATTTCTTAAAACAATAATAAATAAATATTTAAGTTAAATGTTAACTTAAAATTGTTAAAAAATACAGCTTGTATACTTTTTTACTTCAAATTCAATGACATTTTAATAATGCTTTTTCATTTTCGAGTAATTCGTTGAATAATTAAATCGTTGATCATTCTTTGCAACTTGCTTATCAACATTTATCAACTTTTGTTATTACTGTGGTTAGAGACTGATAAACTAATCTAATTTCTAAATAAGGCACGTTAAAGGGTATTTATGAGTAAACACAACCTTTGTAAACAAATTTTAACGAAATCAAATAAAACCTTTCATCGCAAATTTATTGGCATCAATAAAGTTCGTTTATGGAAAGAAAAATTAGAGGTGGCATTTGACTACAAGATTGAAGGAAGGATGTACGTTGATAGCTTGATGGCTATTGCGTCGTAAAGGACCTTGGTTTTGCATTTCGTTCTATTTTATTTTACGAGTCTCCCAAATGGAATAAAGCAATTAATGCGTTTGATAACGTGACATTGCCCAGCTCGCTATACATTGCTGCTTAAAAACCAGAATTGTAAAAACCAGATGAATAAATAAAGAAATGTACTGCATTACATTTCGTACAAGTTTTAGTAAGTAGAGCTCACGGGCGCCTCACGTGGCCAAGCCCAGATCGATAGTACGAGCACGACAACTGTTGCGCCATTCACCGCCTCCTTCTTACAAACACCGCATTTGCGTGCCAGACAGAGACGGAAGCCAGGATTCATACGTAGATTCATAGCGCAACATTCTAGCACACAGCTGGTTCGCTTCATCTTGCGTAAAAAGAGGTGGTGGAACAAGGACACGAGATGCGGCAAGCGTTCCCGAAACGCCACAAAAGAGGTCGCTTGATGAATAACAATGCGGACTGCGGGTAAGATGTCCTTATCGAGCTCTAACTTTCATAGTGAATTTATTATTTTACCGTGAACATTGAACGCATACTTCATTCTGAATTACCATAGAAAACTTAAACAATTTCAATCAAGCAGTATAAAAATTTAACATCAGTTATCATTTCGCTAGAGTAGCTTCTCGGCTCCTGGTGTTCGAAGGCTGCGTGATTGATCAAAGACGTCATTGATCTATATAACCCAAAACTCGAACGACAATAAGTTAGTGTAGCAGGAATTGTCGTTACATTGGATTGAAACTTAGAATTATTCATATTTGAAGCGAGTGGATATTTATGAATAAATTATGAGACAGGGGAGCCACTCGAAGGTTACACTCGAATTGTTGCGACGTTCAGGACAACGCTCTGTAATTTCAATTCGGAATTGGAAATATTTTTAATAATTGACGGAGAATACTCGAATATGTCCAAATTGTTTGAACGATTTGTATCGTTGACCTAATTACTGCTGAGTTTTTATAGTTCAATAACTAACGATAAAACTTTGATTGATTTTAATTTCCTTGACAAATATAAACACCCCACTAAACTTTTTGATGTAATTGAAAGCTAACACCATCAGACGCCTCGTGAACTTTTATATTGAGTAGAAAGGAAATAAAGAGACTGGACCAGATGGCCTCGTCCAAGGAAAAAACCATCGACGAAGTTAAAGTAATGACTTCTGGATCCACTCGGCTGTCACAGATGTGTATCAAACTGAACTGTACCAAACAACATTCATTTCGTTATGCGCCAGAAGCGACGGTCCCTAATTTAATCACGACTAACTTCAAGAATTGTTCATAAAACAAAAGATTGTAGTTTTTGTATTACTATTCCTTATTCACAAATGGTTCTTAATCAATATTACACATTTTCAAGCTTTGTACAAAATATCTATTATAAGTAAATAGGTTGTCTAAAACCTTTTTTAAACTGTTGAACGTTCGTTCTATTCGTAAGACAGGTTAATTAGGTAATACATTTTCCTATGTACTCGACTCCTTCCGTGTATACAAGACAGTAGGTATATAGTTGTTGAGCCTTTCTATTATTACCTCCACCATTAATGCAACATATTATAAACGCTCCTATGTTCGCTCATTAGGTGTACAATTATTAAGATTATGGTTTGTATGAGTATGTTTTTAGCACGTAAGAAATCAGTATATGTAATGTAATATATATATAACAATATTTACAAGTAAGTAATCACTACTCAGCAGCACACAGCAGAAAGTCCGCTGGAGTTTTGTCACTGTTACAACATAATCATTGTAATATTGCTGCAGTCGGGCATAATGCAGACATTTTTATTGGCTATCCAAAATAAAATTATATTTCGAAAGGCGAATTGCTAGAGGTTGGTTAAGGCGGAATAGCTACACTGGTTAAAGTATCTCCGTTAGAAAAGGTCGGGAAGAAGTGGAATACCCTCATGAAAAAGATACTAAAGATAAGTAAGAAATGTATTCGGTAGTTTAATCTCCCACCACGCAATAGAACTTCACAAATAAATATCCATTAGCTGCTTTCACGTCGGCTTCCACGATCCGTGGTGGTTTCGGGGCTGTTTTATCTCCCTCGTGTTTTATATACACTATAATATTAATTTAAGCCTGCAAAGGGTCGTAACAAGATTTTTCGTTAAATCTCATCACGGTTTACATTATGTTGTGTAACCTAATTGAAACAAGATCTGTATCGAGCGAAGAGATCGTTTAAAAAACACAGAACTAAAGTTTTTTTTTTTAGTTTTTTACTTTTATATAGTTTTGTATTTATACATTTTGTAGTTGTTTTAAGAACGGCTATCCAACATCTCGTCTAAGTTTAATAGGACTACTGTTACACGGTTCAGTTTCTCAATCAAATTTAATATTTTGTGAAGCCAAGTGTTTTTTAATTAGTAATGGGCTAACTGGTTTGACAAAGCAGATTCCGGATTTCATGACTAAAAAATATATACAAGAGTTTATTTAACTTAATGTTTGTTTGTTTAGGTCAAACGGACATGGCTCGTTGTTCTATGAAAAAGCTATTCGTTGCGAAATATTGAAACTCTCTGCCATATTTACTTATTTATTTACGGTTTCCGGCTTGAAAAGGCCGTCTCAGCGATATATGGAAGTTAGAATGTCGCCATGTAGGCTGACTTAGGAGAGATGTTTGCCAAATACTCGTAATTGCAACCCTTTGTCTCGCCTAGATTTACTTGCCAGAAACTATTCCGCATCGCACCAACTTTATTGCTGCCGTCTCAGAGGCTTGCCCTTATAATATGCTTAATATTTTTTCAAGACTTTGCGGCTAGCGTTTCTACTTACATTACGATTAATAATTGCTTGGAAAATAAAAAAATGTGCAGTCTGACTTGCACTACGTGGCCTAATATGGTTAACGGTTTTCCTAAACAAGATCAATCAATTATGGATTTATAGCACTTTTTTTTAAAAGGCAAAGTGGAAATTACCTCCTTGGTTACAAGTCATAACGCATAACATACTGCAACCTGCAGTACTTAGGATTAAAGGATACAGCTCCTGGTGATGTATCACTGAAAGTAATTAAATATATAATGCGCCTCCAGACTTTCCATAGTTTTTACTTTCAATATTATGTTCTATATTAGATTAGATACGCACATAACTAAAAACGTTGACAGTACAAACAGTAGAATATCTTTTCTTCATTATTTTACGTAATACTACCTTTCCTATTATTCAAATACACAAACTAAAAAGTTCACAAATTACATATCTTAATAGGTTGTGTGTGTTCGCGACCCATGATATGCGTTACGAGGAGTAATGAAATTTGAAATGTTTGTTTGAATATGAAATTTTCTGAAATTAACTCGAATGTAATAAAAAAAACGCCGAATTACACATTCGAATGCAGCCGTCTTCTAACTATATAGCGTGTGTAGCCACAATAGAGCGTTACAGCACCTGCATTGGCGACTCTTACCTACTTTAATTACCGCAAGACTATTAATATTCAAACGCTGGCACACGACAATTACACACCAATTTGCATAATTGTACGTTCGTGGTTTTCTGGAAAACTTGTTTCCTTAATTATTATTTATTTTTTCACATTTTGAATTCAATTTTCTAATTACAGCCCAGTTTATGGTTTACTTTCAATTACCTGAATGTTTTAAATTAATAGCTTAAGTGACGAATGATAGTTATTTCACATTAAAACAATTACAGCGAATTTTCTTTGTACGATGTGAACCGATATCTTTTTGCACTTCACAACCTAATCTATAAATCCTAAGCATAACACTGAAACAATAAATGTGTTGCAAAGGATCGATCAAAGGAACCTTTATGTAAATTAACCCTGCTCCGTTTTAAAACAAAGTATAATATAGAAGAGCACGCGAAGCCTGCACAATATCGATCGGAGGGAAACTTTCCCCACAGGTAGCTTGTAGCTGTTTGTTGCTTACTTACTTGCAGTCACGTCACGAATTTATAACTAGGGATATTACTAATTATATTAATGTTTTTCTGCTATCATTCTCCCAATGCCGATGCCAATCACATCTTCCATGCAGACGTATTTAAAAAAATGATAAAAACCAAGTAACTCATTATATATATGCAGTCAGCATTCATTTAATGGGGATAATTTGTGAAGATGATTTCGTAACTTTTATCCAGTGGTCTACAGTCTTATTGTGGTTATAAAATTGTACATTTCCAAGATCTATATTAGCTTGAAGCTATAAATCTTGCAGGTGGACCACTCTCGGCTGATTACGTAGATATTTGTACAATGCAAATGTGTTGTTCGAGAACGAAGTACATTCATGGTAGCATATTGCAAATTAATGTTCAGGATTATGATTATTGTAGTACTTATATCGTTTCGATCTACCTTTTGCAACAACCTTTTTGGATGTGTATTCTGTTTTCGGTACCAATAAAATAAATAATACATTATACAGTTAAAATGTATATGTATGTTGGTTGTCGAAATAAAATAAAACTTATAATTTAATTACAAAGATTGGCAGTTCGATGCTGCACACGTTTGCTTTCTTACATGTCTGCATTATTTCTGAATTTAAAGTAATTTATGCTAAAGTGTCCACGGTCTACATTACGTCGAATGTGAACACTTTCACAACGTGGAACCACTGATACCGATAGTATTACTATAAGCGTTTAAACATAAAATATAGTGTATAAATCATCGTCAAGTTAGTCTATTTAAAACATTTACAATTTCATTTGTGCCCTGACCCAGTTATAAACAGACTAATATTTTCGTCATTTGTTATCCACTTAAATGTTGACCTAATTCATTATTCTGCCTTTCATTATAATAATTTAATTAAACTTAAGTGCTCTAATGTAACACAATAAATTATAACACAGTTAAAAATTATGACTTACTTTATTTTTTTTAAGTATTTTTATAATAACTAGCAGACTCAGGGAAAATTCTATTGGAACAAGTTTTTGAATTCGGTCCAGTTTGACAAATTAAAATTGAAAAGCCACTACTGACTTAACTCACAATTTATTGAAAGTACTGTTAAATAATATAAATCAGTGGCACTACAATCATTTTAGGTCTGGGATTTCTGTATTTGTTTCATGATAATTTGTCAATCTAATAGGGAAGGTGATCAGCCTTCTGTGCCTGACACACGCCGTCGACTTTTTGGGTCTAAGGCAAGCCGGTTTCCTCAAGATGTTTTCCTTCACCATTCGAGCGAATATTAAATGTGCACATACAAAGAAAGTCCATTGATCACAACCGAGGATCGACCTCAGGGATGAGAGTTGCATGCTTAATCCACTAGGCTAGGACAACACTCGCTCGAAAGTACTATACAGATTTATAAAAGTAAGTACGTTTATGATAACTAAATGTACATTAAGTAGGGGAAGTTAACGACGTCGAAAGATGGCCCGACTCATTATCTTGCTTATCATGCTGCTAAAGTCTATGATACAAAGTATCTATGATATTAAACATCTTAAATACAACAATCCTACCATGAAATAGATGTTATTCAAATACAATTCAACCAACGACGTACGCAAAATGTAGAAGCATAACTCGCTTGACGACACACACGGTGTTTGTCTATTACTGTGAAAAGCCCTAGATTTGCTTCAGATTATACCGGTCTATGACGAGCTTTTAATTAGAAAATAGTTAATATTATATCAAGTCCTAGTCTTCTAGTTCTTTCAGTCATAGTCGACTGTAGCGTGAAGTGTAACCAGCTTGTTGATTGAAACACGATGTATTCAGCTGAGTCATGGTAATAATTTCATCTAAAGTACATTATTTCTGGGATGACTATTTCATTATTTTTAAACTTTTCCGTTAACGTTATTAAAGCCCCGTCGACGTAGTAAGCTCTCGTGGATTAAAATGTATTACGTCTTTTGTATTTCATTAGCTATGCTATGAAAAATATTAATATTCTAGAGGGTACCCACATATATAATATAAGAAATAATTTTAAAACAAAAAACCTATTATCTTTCTTAAACTTGTCAACTAACGAAACCTGTATTATTTTGTAAAAGTACAAATATTAAGGTTACAAAGGTTTATTTTAAAATCTGTTTCATGATAATTTGTCAATCTAATGGGCAAGTAGGTGATCAATATTAATTTACAAACAGCAACAAAGGTCCGCTCGCGTGCAACCACGGCTTAATAGTCGAGGTTAGTACACGCGAGTATCATCATACCTGATACCTTCACCTAATGGTATCAGAACTATTTAATCTTCTATATATTTCAAAGTATATCGTCTAATATACTATACAGTGAAAGCAGCAGCAGTAAAGCAGCAGGAATAGTAAAAAAGTACTTAAAAAAAATAAGATAGAAATAAAAATATGTTAAAGTGTAAAAGTATCTTCGAAAACTAAACGTAGAATAAATCTCTACTTGCAACCATTCATTTAATATTATGGATCTATGTCATGAAATGGACATTCCAGACTAAACAGCAAAGCGACGCATCACGCATCTAGCAGCAATATTTGACCTTACAAACATAATCTTTCCCTTTTAAAGTATTATTGTCATTAAACCGACACACATATGGGTGAATAATACTAACACAGTTTGGTTTTATACCAATAAATTTTGAGAAATTTTATATGCCTGAACAAGTTATATGAGCAAAATTATTGTCGTTTCCTTTTGCTAATTACGGTAAGTCAGCAAGCAGATTGCATAGGTACACTGAAGTTACGTAATATTTTACGTACGTTTACGTTACGTAACAATTATTATCTAGACATTTAATTGCGGTAGATTACACAATAAGGCTCGTGTCGTGTCGTGGTTTTTTCTGATAATAATATTATGACTAAAGAATTTTACAGTTTTTCTGAAAAGACTCGTTAATTGTACATTACTCATTCCTGATTTTTAAGAACCGACAGTGATGAAGTGACCGACAATAGTGAATACTTATTATGACATTCTTGTTTAAGAATCTAAAGTAAATCTTAGAAAGCGTTTAAAAATTTAAGAGAGCACATTGAAGATGGCTCTATACGTCATATGACATACCTATGTGCTTATTTGCTTAATGGTCGTAAACTCATACGTCAAATTCGGATGCTTATTGCTTTTACTACATACCAATTCCATTTAAGTGTGCCATTTGCCAAAATAAAGGTTTTATTTGGTGATATCACATCCTTATAATGTATTCTCATGAAAGCTAATAACAAAATTTTGTTTTTATTTTTTTTAAAAGTGTCTAAGATATTTTTGAATTCAACATTTTTTGTGTAAATTGTGGCAAGATATATTGTTATAAGATGCAGAAAATTACATGAAGGTCGAAACAAAAAAAAATACAATTCTATTTTAACGGTAGTATAATAACTCTCAGGTTGCTTTAGCAGTAGTTTAAGTATTTGGCTTAAGCTACTAATTAATTTCGAAAATAAAAACTATAAGCGGATTTTAACTTAAGCTTTGTAAAATTAACAGCATTGTAAAACACTTAGACAAAAAGATGAAATAATATTTAAGTTATGCAATAAAAGAAATTATCTTAATACGTATGTTGTTTTATCCTAAACTATATTAGTCCGATTAAGACATATTCTTCTTCAGTCAGAAGAGCACCTCTTCATTTCTGAAGAACGTGTTAGTGACGCAGAACACCTTCCACCACTCTTCCCTGTCTTCGGCAAGGTCCTGCGCCTGGGTATAAGACCCGTAAGGGCCTTTACTTGATCAGTCCATCGAACAGAGAATCGGCGTCGACGTCTGGTCCAAAAAAACTCAGAATGCGTTTTGTAAACGATCTTGTACATATTTAAAAATTTGTGATTAATGTTTGATATCATATATTGAATACGATACAAAATGTCGAAAACGGAAAATACTAGTCAGAGGAAAACTACTGCCAACCTACGTAAAATAAAACATGTGAAATATAACTTTTTCTCATTTTTACAAATACATTAGGAAATAAAGGATCAATTATATTCCTTCGATTGCTATTTTTGCATAGTTTTTATGCTTTAGTTCTTGTTCTTTGGTTCAAAGTGATCTAAACTTCATACTAAATTAGTTAGAATCGGTTCGATATTTTGTTTTTCTGCAGCGATTGACTCAAACAAACACGAGAATCAGCAGCTAAATAGATAATGGCTAGCCATCCTCATTTAAATAAATGGAGCGAGATATGAATTCAAATATTTTCTCTTTCTTGTGTCACCTCTTATATTATGATTATCAGAATTATCAGATATAGGGTTCAAGGAAACATGATAAGGGAAAGTTACTATTAAGTATTCTTTCTTAATCAACAACCTTATCTTTGGTCAAATGCATTGATTTGTAATGGTGTGTCTAAGAATGCAAAAATGTACAAGGTGAAAAATCGGACGGCTGAAAGCCTGCGCAGTCCGGACAGCTGTTATCTCGTTAGTCGGGCGGCATTGCGGGTGGAGCGGGTGAGGCGAACCCGAACTGGGACAGCGCGCCTGGTTCGCGGTGCGGCCTGGCGCAGCGGCCGCGGCTGGCAGCCGGCAGCCTATTCGCGCGCGCGCCGCAGTGACGCATTGCAGGTATAGGACACCCAATCGGCGCGCGCCGCAACTCAGACACTCTATGCCACGGTAGCCGCCCGATATAAAACCGACTATCCTTTGCGGATCGGCTCTAATCCCTTGCTGTGCGTCCCGAGACATGGACTTGTATGTTCAAAGAGAGTGACACGAAAAGTTATCTTGAACGAATAAGAGTTTGAACCGGTCATGATAGTGCGGGGATTCGATTGAACGATTACGAACGATTCGCACGGCGCACGGTCGCGAGTATACCGGCGCGGCCGTCCGCGCGATAGAGGGCGGCAGTATTCGTTTACCCGTCGGTCTGTGTGGTCGCCTTACGGCATAGTCTGTGATTTTTTTTAGTGTAGCTCCTGTTAATCCAAGTTAATCGACTATGGTGAGTGTCCTTTCTTCAAAAAAAATGCCGGAAGTGTTTTTATAAAAAATATACTACGAGTTTTAGGGTGTATTTCGGAGCTTTGGTGAATCGGTGTTTATAGTGATGACGGCCTCCATTATTATTGTGATGGCCGTTTTTATGCCGCATTGCGGAATGTCTACGTAGCTTCGAGATATGAAACGGATATCAACAAAAGCGTTTGGGTATCATCTACCACAAGAAAGTGAAAATGGAATGAAAAAATTGACAATCGTTACCATAGCCCGAGATCCGTCGCCATAGTTAGGTGTAACCGACATCGTGACGTTTAACTGGATTGGACTGAATTCAGAGAATGTAGAACGGTTTCTAGGTAGCAAATATTTGAGCAAGAAGTGTTTTACATGTTTTGCACGAGTGTCGCGCCCCAGCGTCGATGATCGATCGCCGGGCGCTCCTGTCAATCGCCCGTTGACTCATCCCTTGCACAAGTTCGAATACGCAATTTCTGTGACTAGTTCCGTTACCTTTCTTGTCTTGTACTTATGGTGAAACCTTATCAAGTTAGTTTGGATTCCAATCATACTAGATACGTCTGATTTTACCCAATGTTGGTGGAACATTTTTAAGATAAATTGATTCTTTTATTTATTGTGTGATAGCATACTAAGTAAACATTCTTTTACAATTTTAACATATTACAAAAGTCAACCTTATTTTCTAATCTAAACTTTTGATCAGAGATGCTTTCTAAAGTACTTTATAAAATTGGTACTATATATATGTATTTTCCGAAATTTCTTTCTTTTCACAAGACATCAGTTCTTTATCAAATATACAGAATTGATATTTGTGGCTCTTCTTTTTTTATTAATCTCCTGCCAAGGAAGTTCCTTAGTTTTTTCCAACTACTCAATGAAGACTTATGGTGAAACCATAGAAATGCTAATATTATTGGGTCCAATTATTGAACTAAGTATGTAATACTTATTTTTTCCTATAAAAGGTGTAGTTTTATACCACACTATAATGGGATCAATCTCTAAAATGATAGGCACAATTTGTTTATGATTAAAATTAGTATAATACATGTACAGAAAAGGGGCCAAAGGGCAAACTTAACAAAATTTTCTTAGTAAAGTCATAAGTTCTATGTGATTTCAATTTTGTGGTTTCAAGTCTGATGTCATTTGTATTCAGGATTCCTATGAATATTCTATACCTATTTTGAATGGCCAACTATTGCTGTATCTCAAGAGACATTATGTAGTTTATTTTTTTATTTGAAACTAAGACTGATTTTAAAATCATTTCTTACATATGCTATTTGTTTGTATTTATGATGAGTATGTCAGGTATATTAACAGTATCCAATGTATCATATGCGTAACGTGGTATATTGTATTATTCCTAACAATCTCAAATTGAATTAATTTATGGAATAAAGGGTCATTTCAAAAGGACCTTTTTTTTTGTTGAATTTATAAATGTATCTAAAGTATATTTATATTTAGAGCATGCACTTACTGAATAGATTTTGTTGTCATGTGGTTTGTTGAAAGGCTACAACTGTTCTAATACTATTTATAAATATTTTAGAATAGTGTCAGTAAACTTTTTATGTTAAATTATAGCATTGATATAGTTGACTGTATCCATTGAAATAATATTTGTGTTAATCAATAACACTAATTCTATTCAGTAAAAAGTATAACCAGTTCTAATCTGTATGTGAGCACTTGAGACTTATAAATTATCTAGTACTGTACAGCCATGATAATATTTATTGTAATGCAGTAAATGATATCACAAGTTATTGTCTGCATTGTGACGTGGACCTAATCAAATAGAAAATTATCTTATCTTTAAAGACTAAATAACTCATTAGCTTTCAGTGTTTTGCGAGGTATAATACAATACACAATGGTTGTTACAGTGGTTTGTACCTATAATAGCAAATAAAAATATATATTTTATTTAGTATAATAATAAAACTCTATTCAACTAAGTAATAATATTTGACTTGGCATGTTACAGGCGGATCAACTAACAGAGGAACAAATCGCTGAATTCAAAGAAGCATTCTCACTATTCGACAAAGATGGTGATGGCACCATCACCACAAAAGAGTTGGGCACTGTGATGCGATCACTAGGACAGAACCCCACAGAAGCAGAACTACAAGATATGATAAATGAAGTTGATGCTGATGGTGAGTATCTTCTTGCCCTCCATTTACCAATATTTTAAATAGCTATACTGACCAGATTCATTCTGAATTATCAAAGTTATTTTCGGATTTAATATATATATATGTTGTTATATTTATATTTTGACTTCTAGCTTCTAATAAAGTCCAGCTCAGATAGAATCCATTCCGATATCAATAATAAAATTGATATCAGCCAACTTATCGATTACATTGCGGTATTACCGCTAGCTTTATCGTTATTATTCTAATCGTAAAAATGTAAGTGATTACGATCACAACTGTTTACCCTTGCTTTATGAAATTATTAATAGACATTATAATAGTTATAATTGAATAGCCGAAACTAAGCCGGGCCGGGCCGTCTTCTCCGTGGCCAGAGATGCGCTTGCAAATAGCTTCTAATTGTACTTTAGTGTAAACGCTCGCGTAGAACTGCGTGTGCCAACAAAGTCTGAATTAGTGGCAATTTCTCACATGCTAGTAAAAATTATCGTTCTCAACTAAATTTAGTCCTCAATAAATGCGTTGACAAAATGAAATAGTATATTATTGTGTGATTATGAATGTGTTGAACGATCGCGAAGCGTGATGAATGGAGTAGAAATATGACAGGATCGAACAGCTGGCAGCTGGCACCCACCCTCCAAAGGCGTTTACAATTACGCGATATCTATTACTAAAAACCAATGTTAAACATTTCTCCAAATGTTTTTTAATTCTTATAAAGCAATTTCAATTATAATTATGGCAAACGTAATTTTTACACGACAAAAGAAACATTTGAAATCTCAGTTAGATTAAACAGTTAAATATTTACCCGGCGATAATTAAATATTACTTTAGTACTTGATATCACATATTTAGATACCAGTAGTACGATACTTCGACTTGTTCCGCGTTCTTTTACGAGATAAATATTAAAGATCCTTACTACTACGAATATTATTCGGCTGTTACAATGTTCTCGTCATCTCGTTACAATATTAATATGCGATTTAGGTATTATTAGCTTTTGTACACACTCACCTGTCGAAAATCTTGGCGCATCTTTTAATAAATTAATATTGGCTAATGTGGATGTCTGGTTCGCCAAAGGAAATGCGGGCGGGTACGCCCCTTGTATGACGAGTGAGGCAGGGCTTTTGTTTGCGCACCAGAGGCTCTTTGAATTTCAACATTTGTAAATATCAAACATTGTTGCGACTCAACTGACTTTACTGACCAATTGGCTCAGCCGGTTTGTTCCCACATTTTGTTGTAAATATTTCCGTTGAAATAACCTTGGGCTGCACTTGTGAAAATGGGGCAAACAAACGTGAGAACCGGCAGCTGTGCGTATCGATCCTTTTATTTGTTATCGGAGACCGGTGCTGCCGTGAGACCCGTTTCCTAATAATTAGCATGACAATTGCAGTTCTATTAAGCTGCTGTAACATAATATCTTTATTGAAACACGTAATTCCCGTACTGTTGATACGTGTCAGTCATAATAATTATATGAGCTGGACAATAATAGCAATAATGTAAAGTATAATGTTAAAACTCAACCGTATTCGGAATGATATCTGCTGTTATAGCTGCTGCCAAGCAGATTAGTGTGGCTGTCAACAGGAAGGCGTTTCTGATAAACCTTATCCCTTTTCCTGTTTTGACTTAATCGTTCATTGGTAACAAATCCAGAATTTAGTACTGACGATGTGGTTTTCCACACATCAAAAATATTATCTAACGTGGTGTTCGGACATTTTATATACTAAAGAAACAATTCTATAATTTTGTAATTGGCCATAGCATATTTGTAACATCTTCAACAATGAAGTGACCGGGTCCATGTTGAAATGCAATTGTTTCGAGAAGAGAACCAAAAAAAAACACGCAATAAATCGTTTGCCCGAGAGGTTGCAAAATTTAAAGTCGATGTACGATACTAGGAAGTGCATTGGTCCAGTTAACAGCACTTACATTCCTTTACGATTGCCTTTTTATCAAGTATTACATTTAGCTTGAAGCTTTTAGCGCATTCTCTGTATTTGATCAGTCAGTCAAACAAAACTCTACAATTTATTATGTCGCCGCTTGGTTACCGATGGCAAGATCTATTATTTTACAGTTAGGTCCCTCTGTCCTAAAAAATATAAAATGGGTAATTATAATGATGATGTCATTACGATAAGGAGTCGTTCACATGTCCGAGTGAGACAGTCGAGCGCTTTGCACTCCTCCGATTCTATTTGTGGAACAATACCGGAAAATTAAACGGAAAATCAGCTTCAATGTCTAACACCACGCAGAAATTCACGTTCAATTTGCAGTATCACTTTATAGTCTTTCGTAAAGTCGCCTGAATACGCCGAATTGTGAAATACGCACTCAATATTTAAATAAATTTTAAATTGTCTCTCTTGGAAGTAAATACCAACTAGAGCCATAACGGAGAAGATGAGCGCGCAGAGCTGTCAATTAATAATTACGTTAAGATCGATTTGTATCTCGCGTCTCGCTCGACCCATTCACCCTCGCCACAATAGCTCTTTATTGATCTGCTTAGTGACCCGTGGGTGTTGTATCCGTAGTGAGATTGTGAGGGAAATCATGGCCCCGTTCTAGTCGTCATGTATTGTAGTTTTAATAACGAATTACGAACCGCACATCATTACAATAAGGTGTGAATCGGATTAGCGGGTCAAAGAAGCCGCCCGGTATTGATCCAGCCGGCCTCTATTATCGATGGCAGTCGCGTAGTATAGTTGCCTCGTCTACTTTAATATAGGAATGACCTAAAATTATCTATATGTACTAACGTGAGTGCACGGGGCAAAATGATTTGTGTTTGTCGTCTCGGTAACGATATAAATCGATAGCAAAAGTAATAGATGTTTTGTTGGCTCGTCGCCAGTCGTATCGAGCCGCTGAAGTCTCGCCAGGAGCGCAGCGTCTAAATAGCTGACCCATTGTTGTCCTAATTGCTCGCTCGTCGTATGCACTTGCTTTTCTTTGTGAGACGTATTTTTTAGTTGAAATGTGGGGTCTAGGGCAATCTGGGCCAGCCAACTAACTGGGCGTAGTCGTCCTGTTATCTCATTGTGTCGTGATGAAACTAAACTGAAAGTGGTGAAATTTGCAAATGAATTTGCATTACGTGTTGGCGGTGGGCCAGCGGCGGTCACGACAGGCCGTCCGCTAGGAGCAACGCCCCATCAGCTACATGACTGCAAATATCCACTAAGCGGCCGGTGAGTACGCGCTGGCGCCCAATACAGCTATTTACATTTTTTGCATTGTTTACTGAACTTGGCGCAAACACAGATCTTAGGGTATATATGCATAGTTATTGCCCTGCCTTTTTTGTGGTGTCATATGATCTTAGGTGCTTCATCCTAGCCTAATGCTATATCGAACGTGGCCAGACCATTAGCTAGCATACGGCGTTTTCTCGGTTATTACGCACTCTGTAAAGAATGCGTATTTATCGCAAAGCCTCCGCCTCTGACGCCATTTTGAATCACGCGTCCTTGTCAGGCTTCTTCGATTCGCCGCGTTGTTATCGAACATTCACTGATTGCTCACCAAGGCCTCTCGCACTGATTACTTATAATCACTTTAATGAAATCCTCTTCGTCATTATAATATCCGTAAAGCGTTTCTTATTCAAAGATAGCAACGCCACTGTTGTAATCCGCTTAGGTACAAATTACAAAACTTAATTATATATACTTACTTTAGTACAAATACTTAACACAAGGTCCTTTATGGTATGGACTAGATGTTAGTCATGATGCTTCGCTGACGTAATTCTCCTTGAACAGTTACAACAGCACATACTCGGTTCACTATATTTTTTATCGACGTGTGTCGGTCAATCTTAAATGCTCTCAAGTGTTCGAGTCAATTTAGTCCTACATGTGATATTGTTAGTATTATGATACGATCACAGGCCGTCCAATCGATGCAGGAAGTATTCGATTTCTCAATCGAACCTTCATAAAAACAAATATATGACGCTCAAAGCAGTCGCTTTAATATAAGATTTTAGTCAAAGAAATCGTTTAAATAATGTTGTTCGTCGCGGGTCGAGTTCAAGGCAATCAAATGCTGCCTTTTGTTCGGTGAACAATACGCTATCGGAAAATGGCTCATAAAAATACTATAAAATTGTAGTCGCCTCTATAAATAGAGAGAGAGAGAGAGATCTACATAGTCAATTTGTGTAATTATACTTAAGAAATTAGTTTGATCGTAGGCTGTAGAATTGATGGTTTACGACAGTTTGTCGTTCGTAGTTTACGGAAGCGGCGTCAGATGCGCCTTACTGACAGACAGCTAGGAATGTTTTCTGCATTCTCGAATGCTCTGGTCACGTGCCTGTTATAAATAGGATCTCGCGCCCCGTAAAGGTTACCACACAATTATCACCTCCGAACTTAACTCGTACTGGTTTTTTTTAAGTCTAAAAATATCTTTTCTTTGGCTAATAAACAAATGGACATATTGTCAAGAGGTGCATCGAGAGAGACCCGATTCTTGGCGGTTTGGAGGAGCGGGATAATTATGTCTACAACCGTAGACTTGCCATTGGTATATTTATCAAAAACTAAGTTCTCTTCATTTCGACCTTCAGCTTCGTAACGAGGCCTTGTTAAGTTGTAACGTTATAATTCAAAATTACATTACCGCTAATAGGCAAGTTATATCGACTATACATTTTCCTAAAATAAATTATTTGTTTTAAATATTGACGTTCAAAAGTATGGATTCATAGTTAGTTAACTATATGAATAAATTAATTAATATTTTATGAATACCCTAAATAGTTGTGTCCGCCTCAAGATACACGATGTGCACCCGTGGCGTTCGTTCTCCATGTGTAATACATTCGATTCTCGTGACTTAGCCATACATGTAAACAGATATTGTTTTCATGTGTGTATTTTCAGTTACTGGCGTCATCTCGATTACCTGGACGTCTCTAGCTGGGACCGAACCCCACCGACACAACGAATTGAAGAATTAACGTTTCAGTTAATTAATTATAACAATGGTATCAGGAATTCACACCGTGCCTAAAGTCCAATAAGAACTTATTTAATTATAATGTGACAAATGTATGAAAATATTTGCGAATTTTATTTTATTATCATATTAAAAAGTTCTTAATCGTATCTTGTCAGATTGTCTCTGAGAACCTCGAATCTGAGATCGTGTAATTTTCTTTTTACACTATGGCCTCACACGTCGCGCTCAGATGTAAAATTAATCGCAATTCTCGCATTCCAGGCAATGGAACGATAGACTTTCCCGAATTCTTGACGATGATGGCGCGGAAGATGAAGGACACGGACAGCGAGGAGGAGATCCGCGAAGCTTTCCGCGTCTTCGACAAGGACGGAAACGGGTTCATCTCGGCGGCCGAGCTGCGCCACGTCATGACCAACCTCGGCGAGAAGCTCACCGACGAGGAGGTGGACGAGATGATCCGCGAGGCCGACATCGACGGCGACGGACAGGTCAATTACGAAGGTGCGCGTTCGACTCTCTCGCCCCTCTCTCTCTCTCTCTCTCTCTCTCTCTCTCTCTCTCTCTCTCTCTCTCTCTCGATCCGAACGGCGACCGACAGAGACTTGTCTGTTTGCAGACTTCCGTGCGCTCGCGCAAACGATATTCGCGCGCGGCGAAGGCGGCCGCTAGAGCCTCTTGTCGTTTCGGCCCGTTAGGGCTCCCGTGATCTCTTTTAGCACGAGGCCTACTCCGTCGCGCCGACCGATGGTTTGCCGCTCGCTTTACCCGTCCCTACGTTCTAGTGTCGCCTCTCGCCTCCCGCCTCTTCGACTTCTCCCGTTCAGACTTCGGAATGCATCGTATCTATCTCGCCCCTCTCGATGTGCCCCTTCCGCCCCTTCCGCCCTTTCCGCCCCTTCCGCCCTCCGCCGGACGAACCGTACTAACGTGTGTTCTCTCGTTTTCAGAATTCGTCACCATGATGACGTCGAAGTGAGCCGGCGGCTAGTGTGTGTGTAAAAGAATAAAAATACACTTTTGTTTCATGACACACAATATTAACATCGTATTGGACCTGCATTTCTCTAGTGTTTGCGATAAATTCAATATTGTCATCGTTTCAGTTTAATGGTATAATTGTATAGCGGCGAGGACTAGACTTAAAGTATTCCGTTAATTTAACTATGGTAAGGAGACGGTCGGTGCGGCGCGTGCGCCCCTTCGATGTATTTTTTTAGTGAGCGACGTCCGCCACTCCGCGAGGTGGACCGAAGTCCCCGAGTCCTCGCCTTCCTTCTGTCTCGCGCCGAGAGGTTTTTGTATTTATTGATAAATTGTGTTGTAGTCCAAATTAATTAATTAAGTCATTATAAATGAATAGCGTTAAAGGATATATTCTGCGTCGCCTCGTCGGCGCTTCCCGTATAAATGTAATTAATCATAATTATCTTATAATTGTAAATTGACTAGTTTCACTGTTCATCTCTCGCATCTGTGTAAAGTCGTCGTATTTACGGTATTCATTAAGAGGTCAAAGTTTACTCGGAGCTCGATAATCGTTAACCTAAACTAAATAGCGGAACCGGAAGTCGTTTCCGGCCCGGTCGCTTCGGAAGCCGCGAGCGTCTCGATAGATGTAATATTTCTATTATCGAACTAAATAATTATCTGAATTTGACGAGATCGCTCTGTTGTTGAATTACATTTGATTCATTCTGTTGTTCAATTTTACAAAAGACATACTGAAATAAATGTTTCTTCATTTTTAGGTCAATAAGCATTCGTGTTTTATTCGTCTCCCGTCTTGGCTTTATACATTTATTTATTTAACCGCATTTCCCACCGGAGCCCGGCCGGGCTCCTCCTCGGCCCGCCGAGTTCGTCAGGAACGCGGCCAGAGTGCGAGTGGGCCGACCTGAACAGATGACACGATTTTAGTACGCTCTCGCTCTGTTGATATTGATAAATCATTAATAAACGTGTCACCTGTCATCCGCGACGGGTCCAGGTAGGGAGGCGCGCGCGCATGAGCCAACTTGCCGACGCCCGTGATGTCCAGGTGCATCCAATCGGTGCAGATGAAATTCTAAACAAAATTATTTGTATTAAACCGGTGCTAAAACTCGCCCCGCCTATTGGTTTCGGTTTGAGAGAAGAGTCTACCTTGAGGAAAGCTGCGCCGACGCACGGCGAAGCCTCGCCCGAGCCGCGGTTTCTGAGGTCCACTGCGGGATCCGCTGGAGTAATAATCGATGTGTACATTATACATATAATGACATATTACAAGGCATACTGACAATATTTCTATTAAAAACGTAGCACAACAGACTAAAAGTGCACTATGTCTGAGCTCGATATTGTTGGAAAATTCCTTCAAAATAAAATAAAAAATATGTTAATATTGAACAAAAGATACGAATATCACTTATTCCACATCATTACATTTGAATAGGTAGACATCCCTACTCATCGGCAAAGAAGACAGAGGATGTAGGCCGAGAGAAAAAGCTGGAGTAAAAAACTCGGTAGTCTTATAAAAAGACACTTATTTTAAAACAAATTATGCAAGTTAATTATAAGTAGCCTTATCTAGCACTAGTCCCAGGCCCTTCTATCAACTAGATAATCGTTAACTTTGTAGTACACAGCTTTTCTTTAATACATTTCTTAAATTTAATAAGGCCTCTGGTATTTAATTAAAGAAGAGTATCCCTTTTCCCAAAAAAGAGTTACTAACTTTAGATAGTCTAGTTAGGGGAAATTGCAGCCTGCGTTTGTTCCGAGTATTAACATTTTGCGTATGTTCTGTTCTAGTAAACTTATCACTATTTTTGTATACATACATAATATTTTTATAAATATATTGCGAGGGAAAGGTAAGTATATTAATTTTCATGAATTTATCTCAGAGATGCTCTACATTTTAAATTAAAGATTGTACGAATAGCCCTCTTCTGCAGGATGAGAATAGTTTCGACATCGGCAGCATGACCCCATAATAATAAGCCATAGGTCATTAACCTGTGAAAGTAACTAAAACAAACAAGTGTAGCTGTATCGATATCAGTTAGTGAGCGACTTTTGAAGCTGCAGAACTAAGTCTTCGCCAATCCGTTAATATGAGGGGACCACTGAAGTTTTTAATCCATGGTGATTCCAAGAAATAAAGTTGTGTCATCCAGATTCAATCCCCCATCATTTATAATTGGTCTAGTATCCATAACCCTTACATTTTTTGCACAAATTTTTATGCATTAAGTAGAAGGTTATTCAAACTAAACCAATAGACAATAGAACATTGTTCACATCAATAGATAAGGATCAATCAATCAAGGATGTATCATCAGCAAACAAAACTATCTCATGTTTTTATTCTCTACCATAGAGAGATATAAGAGCACATACATAAATAATGCGAATCAATTAAATGACGGTCTTTTGGTGTTATATGACATCGGGAACCAGAATACTTATATAGTAAGGTTAAATAGGCGAGCAACACAAGTGAAGCGTATACAAGATATATAAACTGTGTCTGCGGTTTCGATATTATTAACCCTTTATTGCCAACACTCAGTATAATATATCACAGCCCCAGATCAACACTGCACTAAGTCAAAAAGGAACTTATTTGAGTATCAACTAAAAACTTGTCTCGTGTTAGATGAAAAGTTATTACTAAGGATTTTAGATATTGCGTGATGAATCAAATGCTTATCAGTATAATAAATAAATAAAGAAAGCCTATTTATTTCTTGCAACCAACAAAGTAAACTTAATACTATATATTACATATATTTTTTTTAAAGCAAAGTAAATAATACTAATTATTTTGCAAGAACCCTTCCACAGGTGAAGGCCATCTTCCTCTGATCGTTTGCCAATAGGTCCACCCCACCTTATGGTCCATCGATCGTCAGAGAGTCTTGGTACATGCCCTGCCCATCTCCATTTAAGCTTGAGAGTGTAGTTTAGCGCATCAGTAGCGTTAGTAACGCTTCTTATTTGTGAGTGTCTTATTTTATAAATTTTTCTAATGCTAAGCATACTCCGTTCTAGGCCCCTTTGACAGGTCTCGATTTTTCTTTTGATCATCTCTGTATATTTCCAAGTCTGGCAAGAGACAGCTAGACATGGCTTGCGTTTTAATAGTTAGTGGCATATTGCTTTTAAAAATTTCCTTTAGACTCCAAGTATGTTGAATTCGTCTTATTACATAATCATTTGTGTATCTTGTATATACATAGATAGATTTAGAAAATACTCTTTCATACTATGACATGAAGAAGATGAGAAAATATGTATAAAATTACTTGATCAGTTTAATAACAAATTAATTGAGTATCAGAAACGAGGGCCAACCGCACAATTATGGGTTCAATACTTTCGGATGGTGTCCATTGCAAAGGAGTTCATAAGAGTAGAAGGTATAGTAGATTGGCAAGCGCATTTGAACTACCAAATGCTACCCTATTTCCATGCATCTCTGCATTTACCTTATCCTAAGTCTCCATTTTCTTCTCATAGTCTGCATTTACCTTTTAGTGTTCGACGTTCTGATAAACTTTGTTATGGAACGTCAACAGATATGATTATTGAACAATTGGAAATTTCTCGAGGAAGAAGTACGAAAGAAAGTGTGATAAGTAAATGGGTTTACGGAATGCATGCAATGAATACTGTGTGTGAGGGGACGGAAATCTTTGCTAATGTTCAAATGGATACAACAGATCAGGATGTAGATGCAAGTGATTCGCGGCGTAAAAAAGATGATAAAGATATTACTAAACTTCTTGACTGGTTGATCCTTTTCCTAAACTTAACAAAACCGTATCTATTGTATCTGGAGTTGTTCGTAACCATAAGATTATATGCTTCTATGTCTAGAAATTAAAACGCTCTGAAATATTACTCCCTCTTTTAGCTGCGAGTAGCACCGTGAAAGTTCACGAAGGAAGTAGCTTTAGTAGAATATAATACAGGGTGTATTATTATTTCAACGCATGAGTATCTCCAAAGGTTTTGAGGATGGGATTTGTTGAGAATTGTTTGAGTAGAATTAGCACCTTACTTCTTATCACTATTCGATGCAGCTGGAATGCGTAAAACTGCCTTTGTTAGCAATTTACGATTGCTTTAAATTTTTTGCAATTGTGAACAAGGTCAGTCTTGCTCAAATGTCTAGTTGAGTACAATAGAGGAAGATTCCTGTGGTTTTAATGAAGAGACTAATGACTCCGCCACATTTAAACAATTTACGAACACCCTGCTAGAAGAGGAAGAAGACATGACTGTTGAAGTAGACTTTAAAGAGTATGAATCTGATTAAAATATGTAAAGAAATCAAAACAATAGTTAACCCAATAATCAATATGAATAATAAGGTAACATCTAGAACTTGACGGGTATTGTTTCCTTAAATTATGCAAAAATTGACATGACAGAGGAATAGTCCTACAGGGGAAACCACGGGCCGCACAAAAAAACGCGCCGAGTACACTATCTGACAGGTGGTGTGAAGATAGATGTGTGCATATCATGTATAATGTGACTCTTAGAATCGCGATATCTCAGGAATGGGGGAAATGTCTTAGGCAAACAATGACATTAAAATGACTAGAATAGACATTTTTGTAGAGAATTTTAGGATCTATAACTATAGCTTGAAACGTGTTTCGATAAGACTTACCGTTTTCGAGACAAATTCAAAAAACCTCAAATTTTGACCTTTGACCCCGAACTTTTGTAGCACACAGGAGGATTTTTAAAACTTTATTTATAATGATAAACCCCAGCTCTCCACCAATTTTTGGCTTTCCGGGATTTTTTGTTATTTGACCACTATTATTATGTCTAAATTGAAAACAAACAAAGAATGTTGTTTATCATAAATCATTAGAATAATAAACTCTTTGTTTCTGAAATCTTTTTTTAGTTAATTATACCAATTTGAAATCAATATTCATAGTTAAGACAGGACAACGTCTGTCCGGTCCGCTAGTTGCGAAATAATTCACTGTTACATACTGCTCTCCAAACGAACAAGTCGCAACTGGAATTATATTCATATTCGCGGTACGAGTCGGCAGTTATTAATTCACTAAAATAAATTTAGCGCGGCATCTTTTAGCTGTTTTTGGAAACAAAGATATGCGTACCTTTGTGGTATTCGCGGGAAAAAAACTAAAAATAAAAACTCTTCCAGCTCCTTCAATTCAATTCTATTTTTAGCTCTTCTTGTCCAAGTTGTGCCTCCTCTTTTCCTTTTTTCTATCTTGTGGTTGCTATTCTGTAATAACTTTTGTCCATTTCAACCTGCTATCTTTCGTCATGTGCACGGTCTAGTGCCACTGTAGTCTTATCTTCTCTGCTCTTTTGCGGTGTCTTGCCATTCCTCTTTGGCATATTCTCAACTTCAAAATATGTTTCTGAGATAATGCCCAAGTCTCTCGACCGTATGTGAAACAAATATATACATATATAAGTTAAACACCTTTTTCTTTCTTTAAGGGACCAAAACCAGGCGCAAGACAGTCTTTTTTCTACCTGAAGATCTCTCTAGATATAGGTATTGATGGAATCTGCTTTTATATATGCGGCGGAAGGCCTTTATTTGTGTTTTGTTTTTTGTGTGTTTTCGATACAATGCAACAAATTTTAACTTTAGAATTAATACAACATCTTTTCTGTTGAAGTGTACTTGGTTAACTATTTGAATAAAGTTGTTTTAAATTTGAGATTGAAAGACTGGAAATGGATCCGGAGATATACTCGAAATTCTGTTTGTAATAATTATATGTCGAAATCGAAACACATGATTAAAATATCACTAATATACTTAGTTTTCACGTATTGTTCGCGTCAAGGGACTGAAAGACTAAAATCTTCTTTAGTCTCAATACAGCTTCTTAAACTGAAAATGGCAGCACGTGTCAGCAATGGCAGCAGGCTACAATAGCCTTACTATGGTTTACGTATACCTTGGATGTCGCGCCCGTAGTAGGACCAGAGCGGCAGCCTCCAAGGGCGATCTCCTGTCTCTGCGCCGGCGCCTCTGAGGCCGGTCCAAGCCGAGTCGTTGTTGCTGAAGCACCCGAAGGCACCGCCCCCCGTGGCTAGGGCTACGTCCTCTGAAAAGAATTATGCTCGTTACCGGCTAGTTCAGGTATGAATACGTGACTTCCACTTCGACGAGATGTGTAGCACTGACGTGTGAGAGCGGCCACGTCCAAGACCAGGGCAGGCTTAATTAGGGTCTGTCCGTACACCAACGCGTCTGCCAGCAAAAGGCGACCCTCCATGTCCGTGTCCTCGATCTGAAACCAGAGGCTTTTCAGTTTCCAGAGATTTAGCTCACGATTACTAAATGTGTCATTCGTATAGTTACGAAGCCCACCTGTATGCGAGTTCCGTTGAGGGCCGTGACAACGTCGCCCACTTTCAGGCATTGCCCGCTCACCATATTCTCGCACAAAGGAATTATTGCGGTCACGTTTATCGCCACCTGCGCCCACGAGCATGGCCGATGACGATGGCCCGGGAAAACAAGTTCATATAAATGTTGAATAAGATTAATTTATACTGTACTGTAATCATGAAACCTTTTAACTAAATTAATACAGAAAACAAAACAGCTCAGTACATATTTAGATTTTATATAAAAAACGTTACCTTAGCTATAGCTAACGCCCGAAGAGCGGCTAGCACGACGGCTGCTCCCGACATGCACCCGCGACTCTCGGACATCTGCGTCCGAGACTTCAGGCACAAGCCGCCGCTACGAACGGTTGAATTTGGTTGGTGGTCGTGAAAAGTAACGAGAAAAAATCGAATTGGGGCTATACCTGTCGAAGGTGACGCCGGTAGCGGCGAGCAGCACGGGCGGGCCGTGAGCGTCTGGCTCGGGCCGGTAATGGCACTCCAGTAGCAAAGGCGGCTCGCAGGAGCCGCGGGCCACGCTCAGGAACGTCTCCATGCGCTGAGCTTCCGCCCACTTGCGCTCACGCACCGATACCTGCACGCCCAGCGGACAAAGCACGTCCAGCGCCTCCTACGCACAAATATACTTATTCCCGGTTTCCGCAAGGGAACGGTTCCCACGCCCGGGCGCTCTGCGAGACGAATCGATACCTGCGCCAGGCCGGCGGGCGTCATCACGTTTGCGGGCATGTCGCAGAGATATCGCGCCCAGTTCTGCGACTCGCCCAGCACCACGCCCGACGACCACTCTCCACGCTCGCCGCCCAATGCAGACAGTCGGACCTCGCTTTTCCGGCCCACCGTAGACTTGAACTCTTGGAAACTGAAAGTTAAAAACGGAAAAAAGAAACGGAAAGGTAAAGTCGTCGCTAGAGTCGGCTAACGTCATAGTTTGCTGTTAGTGGCTACTAACGTCCAAGCGGCGAGATGAGCAGCCTCCGCGGCGGCGCGCGGGAATCCAGCCACATCGACGGCGATGTCGACCACTCCACGGGAACGCAGACAAGACACTCCCGCGCCTACGCCCACACGTACGTTCTCCTGCGTGTGCACACCACCTTATAGTTGTACGACTCCGACTTCGAATACACCCTTGTCGGGTTCGAAATTGAAATCATAGGGTTACCTTGGCCTCGTCCAGGCCTTCCTGTGGGTCGTGAGGAGGATCGCGCGGTCCGAGAGAGGCGAGCGCCACGGAACCTCCGTCCGCCACCACGTCTGTCACCACGAATGATTTGCCCAGCCTCAGCTCGCACGATAACCTCAAATATTGTATAACCATGACTACAACTACAACTACAATTACGTTTTATGCTACTCGGAAATCGCGCTGCGCACTCTACACTTATGTGAAGGTGGTGAAAGGTTTTCTTTAATATTTTACAGGCTCTTGTAGATGTTTTTTTTGTTGATAGTAAAATATGGTTAGTCATTTAATTTTAGCGTGAACCCAATAGATATGGCATTTTAAGTCAAGAATCATTCTAACTCATTTAAGTATTTGCAAAGCTTTCCCCCACTCTTCTGATTGATTTCCTCAGCGGCAGGTGTTAAAGATAATTTTTCACCTTCTTCATATACCCCAAGCACCACACCCTTCTGGAAAGTTACCAGAAAAATATTTTTTAGTCGAGTGATCTTCCAATAAAAAATCATATCTTTTCAATAAACCAATATACATATTTCAAAACAAATAACCTACCCTTGATGCTGGTCCAGAAGCAGAGGTCTTATCTGTTTTTAACTTATCTTCATTTTTATTACAAGCTGATGCTTCTAATGTTCCACTATAACTTCTCAAAACCGTTTTACCAAAATTTGCCTCAATACTCAATAATCTTACACTCAAAAATAATTTTGTAAATGCCATTATAAAACAACAATTCTTAATATATAAAAGGCCAACTAGATTGTTGGTTGGCCAACAATTTGAAAGTAGAAATAACACAAAAGGTTTAAATTCGGATATATATTTTTTTTTACCATTTAATTTTTGAATAACTTGTATTACTTCTAGTATTAAGGTTACAAAAAAATTTAACAACTTTAGTATAGTAATATATATAAATAATATCTTAAACAATGCTATTGTTTCCCAATATTAATCTTAAATGTAGTTGTTTTTGGAACATGTCTTATTGTCAATGATATCCTAGTTTCACGCAGAATTTTTTTTTCTTTGGAATATTTACTTGAACACATATCTAAATTTAATATTGAGTCAGTAATTATATCTTCATTAATATCTTCTATGCCATGCAAATAATGGCTAAACAATTTATCTTGTAGAATCAATAAACTTCTAGGCTCTAAAAGAAATGAAAATTTTGGTTTTAAAATATTTGTATGTTTAGAAATAGGTTCATAAAAATTCAAAATAGCATGTGAGGCTAGAGATATAGTAGTGATTGTAGGGTAAAATAAAAATCCATCAAGGTGAGGCAAGATGCCTTGTCCCGGAGTATATTCATTTACCAATATATGATTAGGCTTATTCCCATTCATTACATTTAATTTGTCAATCTTTAGTAGGTAATTGTTAAGCCACATTGGAATAGTTTCAGCTATCATGCCTTTGTTATGGGGGATTCCTCCCCAATTTTGTAGTCTTCTATTAGACAGTTGTGTCCATTTCGGCTTCGGAACACCATACACATTACTTAAAATATTTTTCTCTTCTGCCTCTGTTATGAATTCTGATACATAGTATGCAGTTGCATCAACCTAAAATAAAAAAATATCTATGAGTTTTTTAAAGCATTCAAATATAAATGTATTAAGTTATTAAATTAATACGTACTTCCCGTATTCGGTAGCCTAACAAAAAATTGTCATCGTGCATCTCGATTTTAGGTCTTTTTATCGATTATAAAAATGGGTATATACTGTATACACTCCTTATGGTATAATAATGAGTAATATATAAATACAGGTAACTTGTAACAATTGTTTTTAATTATAAAAAAAATAGTTACGAAAGAATTAACTATCAATTAATAAACGTGTTTTTGTTTTAATTTTAATAAACGTATGAAAGTATAAACACATCTATTGATTATGCATATTTCTTTATTCTGATGTTTATATTTTTTTAGCCTGAAAGTTGTAACGAAACTTCAAAACAAGCTACCATGTTAATTATGAGAGATTTGACGTTGATCTGTGAACGAAACTAAAATTGTTCGTTAATTTTTCGCTTTATGGTTTTGATGATGTTTGTGATTAATTTATCCCTAATGGGAAAGGCAAAGGACTTTAGTCCATACAGCCAGGTCTTGTTTTTCGCTTTTTGGGAGTGGTGAGACATTTGACCAATATAAGTTATACTCTATGTTTATAGCTTTTGACACATTGGGTTTGTCATGAAACTTGAAAGGAATATTCAACATTGAATATGATGATCGGGATTCGGGCCGATAAAGTGTTTTAATATGCTAAAATGTGTTTGTAAATGTTATTGAAACTGTTCAAAAGAGAATGTGATAACAATGGGTGGATGTATTGGAATAACTAGAACCAGAAGTGGGGCGATAGAAGAATCTTCAGGAACGGTATCTCGACCTAACTCTGGTCCGTGATAAAAGTTGTCACCGTGGAATCGATGTTGTTGTTTAATTTCGAATCTCATTTGATAAAATCATTATTTTAGGTGGTTTAAGAAAGAATCAATCGTTGTGCCATGAGACAATCAGGTGGAAATCGGATGTGCCATTGACAGAAGGTCAATTAAGGAGCAAACGCGATGAATTCTGGGACACTGCCCCGGCCTTTGAAGGTCGGAAAGAGATTTGGGATGCATTACGTGCAGCTGCCGTCGCTGCAGAGGCAATGGACTTTCAACTTGCTCAGGCAATCTTAGATGGTGCCAGTGTTTCAGTCCCAAATGGATATCTTACAGAGTGCTATGACGAGTGGGGAACTAGATATCAGGTATAATTTCTATCTGTTGTATAAGTAAGTATGTATAATAAATAATATATTTTTCTTTAATATAATGAAGTATTAATTTGGACCTATTAAGATTTCCCAACCTTGTCAAGTCCTAATTAATTTTCTGTGTCTCACTGACACTAGTCGAAAATACGATTTAAACTTATTATCAATACTTTCAGGTACCAATATACTGTCTGTCAGCCCCAATTAATATGGTAAAAGAAGCAAGCGGTCGAGATTCCCCTGCCGATTGCTCTGAACCTGTGGAAGCAGGATCTGAAATGGCTCTAAGGTTACGGCTATCGACTACCTGTAAAGACTTGATCTTGTCAGTGGGCTCCAAGCACACCATCGCACACTGCAAGGCTAAATTACATGTATGACTCTTATTAATTCCTAAAATTAGCTTAATTACCACATTTCATTACAAAATTACTAACTCACATATATCTGCAATTTACAGGCTCAAGAATCAGTAGAGGTATGGCGACAGCGTTGGTTCTATGGTGGCAAGTTGCTCGGTGACCGTCTGCTGGTGGAGGAAGCGAAAATCACAGCCGGTTATGTTGTACAGGTTATTGTCAGCACTGACCCACATCCGCCTAGCTAGTTGGCTACAGGTACATATTGCTGTTTTTTGTCAGCATTATTAATTACTATTATCCGATTAACCTAGTCCTTTTATAGGTCTCGTTGAGATGATACAGTACAACAAGTTGGCAAACATTGATCTATTGGTCACTTTGTTGGATAAACATAGATAAGAGAGCGGGAGGTAAGGGGAGTTCCGTAACCTCACTGTGGAGGCCCTAATTGATTCATAATATACTTGATGCTGAGCGTGTAGATGAATAGGTAATCGGCCAAGATGAGCGGGGATTGCAGAGATTCAGTCGTACTTGTTTAGAGCAAATATGAAAGAGATACAGTAATTTTGCAGATGGTTCAGTTAATCGAGCAATACTTCTGGGTGTAGTTCGTAATGGCAAAAGGATGGGTCGGGCCAATGAGGTTTCAGTGCTCATGGGCAGCAAACTCCTGAGACAAAGAATCAGACACCATACGACTTGTGTCTAATCTCTTTAAAACGCTGCTCCTGTGATACATTCTAAATATCAAGTATGTGTCCGGATGCACAACGTTGCAGACCAATCACCGTTATATCATTAAAATGAAAGACATCGGTGCGATCTTTATGATATTATAAAAGTGTTGTCAATATTCGTTCTTTACATCTGTATTATCTGTATTACTGCAGTCTGTAGTGAAAATCGCACCTTTTCATCGATGACTTTATTTTCAGAAACATAACGGATTTCAAGATCACGCAAGTACCGCAAACCTTCTCAGAGATACCTTCTCACACCTATAGCTACGCATATAACTGTATCATAACGAGTATATTAATCTAGTGAATTCGGCATTCCGATCATTAGATGGCCGTGCACGGCGTCGCGAGAGGACACGTCTCGATAAATTATTATTTTTGTATTCATCTAATGATTAGAATCGTGTGTACATATAAATAAATGTTATATAAATTACATAAGACGAAAAAGGATTTCGATACTTTTTTACGCGACCCGTGCTAGCGCGACGTGCACTACGATGGATGGCACGACATTGTCACCGTCGTCGCCTCGTTTTTGAGTCGGTTAAACCTCGGAACGCCCGCACACTCTGTACATATAGATAAAATATCGTCATTCATCCGATAGGAGACGCTTCTTCTAAAATATCGAATCGTACGAGTCTCGTGTACGAGCACTAATTGTTTGGACGCTAATAATGCCGCCTTTTGCAACAAATCGATAAAAAGTGCCCCAAAATATTAACAACTATCGTAACCTTCACTGCCGGAGTCGGTACAGCTTTTACGCTCGTGTAATAGTCAAAATGTCACGAGTTGTCAAATAAAAAAAAAGCTGTCGTGAGCGCGCTATCGGTTCGCTATTTTTTATTTGTCCCGTTCCTGTCTTATGTCGATATTATTGTCACTGCCGTATTATCCGTCGTTCGCGTTTATATGAAGGAAATTTCTCATTTTCGAATCTAATGACGAGCCGAATGTTGCCGCTCAATAGGCGTAAACAATTTTCTAAATGTTTTTAGCCACCGCCGGTCGTTCTCTCGACGACCGACGCGTGCCGATTTTAATTTGGGCATTTACGAGGGAGTGCGGTGGTCATTCCTAGATCTCAACGTTGACTATATTATTGTATTGTTCTTGTCGTCTCTCCAATATTTGTGGGACGGTGCTATTGTGTAGCGCGTAATAAATAAACACGATTTTAACCCATTTTAGCTTTTGTAACGTTTGATAACGATCTCCAAGACGAAGACTCCAGTGTTGTGTGAACGAAATTCACTTCATTTCACTCACGCGGTGTGATCGACGAAAGTTAATAGTTTTTAAATAGTTGCTCACGTACTGATAAATAAATTTGAACGAGAACGTGTACGATGAGACGACAGAGAGACCAATCCATAACACGTAGACCGTAATCTTTAGATGCGTCCGATGCAATATTGAAGCTCTATTGCGCCTATTTATCTCATTTACGATGAAAGGTTTTTTACTTTGAATGTTATCGAAATATTATTTATTAAACGTAGTATTATTTATCCTTCACGTATCGCGCAAAGCGAACCAGAGCTGAACCATTTCTTTAAATATTGAGTCCAGAGAGCCATCGTCCTCCGTCACTGATGACATACGGGTATCGAAAGCTTAGGCGATTCTCGTTTTATTGTTTTCTGAAGGGGAGTATTATGAAACTACTCCCATACGGAAAGGAGTCCATAACAAATGAGAAGAGAACTGAGAATTCCACGAGTTTCCCATCGAGTGCCATGACGACTTGCGAAGTCAGGTCGACGGCCAATCTGAACGGTGTCCGCGGCGGGTCACCACCGGTCACCTCGACTGCGGTCGAAGCGCACATCTCAATCATCTAGTTTTGTACATTTTCTATTTTATCATTCGCTTTTGGGTTCATCGGCTGCGGATGCTGTTCGTACGGGATCACGTCGCTATTTCATCCAAATGTCATCGTAGAAATCTAGTTTGTAACAAATTAACATACATATATATTATTAAAATCTAACGATCTGAACGTTCGTATTATTTCTCGCAAACGCAATTCTAATGAAAAATAGAGCTCGGTTTTGGTAAGAGTTTAATTAGAAAATCGGCTTCCTCCGGTATCGTCTCGCGATAGACGTTCTCGGCGGAGATCTACTTGGGGATGTACTTGAGCAGCTTGATCTCGTGCGTGAGCCACACGGCCAGCGACAGCAGCAGCAGCGAGCCCGACTGGTGCGAGGCGGCCAACGGCGTCGGCACGTAGTGCAGCAGCGTCAGGACGCCCAGCGTGGCCTGCAGCCAGGCGGCGGCGGCGACCGCGACGGCCAGCCTCGACGCCGCCGGAGACAGCGGAGCCCGACGCGCCAGCAGGCCCAGCGCCGTGGCCGCCAGCAGCGTGCTCGCGCCGAGCACGCGGTGGTCGAGCTGCACGGTGCTGGGGTTCTCGGTGAAGTTGCGCAGGCGCGGAGTCAGCTGCCACGCGTCGTCGGGCACCCAGCGGTCGCCCATCTTCGGGAACGAGTTGTACACGAGCCCGGCGTCCAGCCCCGCCACGAAGGCGCCCGAGAGGGCCGTCGCGAAGGCCATCGCTCCGACGAAGTTCGCGGCGGCGGTCACCCGCGCGAGCTCGGCCGCTCGGCGGGCGACGGCGAGCGCGGGCGCGGGGCGAAGCACGCGCAGGGCTCCGCTCAACAGCCCCGCGTACAGCGTGAAGGCCAGCCCCAGGTGCGACGCCAACCGGTACTGAGAAACGCGCGGCACGTCCGAGGGGCCCCGGAACCGGTCCTCCAGGCCGGATTTCACCATGTACCACCCCATCAGACCCTGAGGTTTGAAATGAAGGGTGATGGATGTTTTACAAAATTACTCTCTCTCTCGAGTGAATCCGCGAACACACCTGAGCCCCGACGAGCGCGCAGTAAGCCGCCACCCTGATCTTCATGGGCCCGTCGAGACAACCCCGCAGCCAGAAGAAGGCGGCCGGAAGGAACACGGCGGCTCCGATGGCGCGGCCCCAAGTGCGGTGCGCGAACTCCATCCACCAGATCCATTTGAACTCTGACAGGTTCATGTTCATGTTCTTACTGGAATAAATGTGTTTGTAATTTTGTCTATGATTGTATGTCAAGTTGTTTCATTTCAATGTGACATGATAATGTTACTAGGAATTACACTAACTATTTGTATTCTGGAAATTGTTGATAGGTTTCAAACTCATGCTGCCATTCTTCTTCAGTTCTGGGCAACTTCTCCCCTAAGAGTTTCCAAGTTACCATCGATAGACCCGACTCTGTCAATCTAGTAACCCCACCTAAAAGTAGAAATAAAACCAAAACCAAATTTTTATTTATATTTATTCACTCTCAATCCCTATTAGCAATAACATATAAAACTATTTGATTTAAATCTACCACTGTAAGAGCTGCTTAATTTGCAAATTTAATTCATATTCACTGAAAAATTATATATTTCATTATGTTACAGAATGTGTCTTCTAATGTGAACAATATGATTTTCATCTACAATTGTTGTTTCACTTAGTGCCATTAGTAGTAGTTACAATAACATTTACAACATAATAGACACAATAGAGGAGAACTAAATATCCACTGGCCATACCTAACACTACCGCTGTAAACACCATCCCACTGCAGCCCAGTAACCAATAGCCCACTGCTTTAGGGGTATTCTGCTTTGGTGATGTATTGCTAAACCTGGCCAAAACACCATTGTTTTTAATTATATCACTAATCTGTAAATAAATTGAAAGATTTTCAAACTACATAAAGAAATTCATGTATAAATGTTAAATTACACCTGTTGGTTTACCTTATTTTACGTTTCTTCAGAATAGGTCATAATAAGCATATAAGCTAGCAATAAGTTTTTTAACTAACTGAAAATTTTGATATAAAAATTTAAATTTCAGGCATACATGTACAAAACAAATAGTGCTACAACTCTTGATCTTAGTTTAAAATATCTGGGTCAAAATAAGGTCAAAGGTGTGTTTTTTTTAAAGAAGTGACTAACTGTGACTTTACCCCATGACTCCCCCTTAGGCAAGGCGATCAACCTTATGTGTCTGAAACACGTCGTCGTTTTGTGGTCCTAAGTTCAGCAATTTGAAACTTATACAAAAAATGTGTTGGTAACATTCTCTGGGAGAAAATAAAGGTGATTTTTTAAATAAGGGTTATGTAATACCTTAAAGCCTTTATTGACATTGTACCGTGTCTGTGTTATTAATTGTCTGGAGGTGGTTATTCCATGTTTTTTGGTGGTAGACAACAAAGTACTTGGTACTCTTAGATACTGTGTAAACCGGCATGATTGCGCCAGTTTAATCATTCTTCTGTAATAGGTAAAAATCTTAGTTTATATAGCAAATCTAAAGTTCAAATTAAAATAACATTTTCTTATTTATTCACAGCTTGAAGTTGCAACATTGAACACATGATTACATGTATTTTTAATTATTATAACTTACACTTAAAAATTGTAATTAGAGAAATTGTTTTTTAATAAATTACTTTTCTTACTCTCTCTAGTATCAATTCAATTTATTATAGTAAGAAATAAGAATATTCATATAGTTACAATATTTGTCTTTATTAATAATTGTTATCCAAGTCTAACTTGTATTGTTAACTGTCAAGATTAAAGGAACAGATGACTACTCACTACAGTCTTCAGTGATTAGTCATCTGTCCAGCATAGATATCTAATAAAATTTAATATACTACTTTAATAACTTACCGACTATAATAATAAAATAGTGAGTGAAGCAGATAGATTTAAATCAAAATTGAGGAGAAACTTGAAATGCTCTCTAAATTCAGCCCCGAACTACTAAGGTTGCTTGGAAAAGATCGGAGCTACGCTGTCGACTTTGCGGCAGTGTAGTAATGTGTCTCTTGGCTGCGATCGAAGCATTTTCGACAATACAATAACGCTAAAGCGGTAGTTTATGTCGAATACTAATATGTCTAGACCCCGTGATTGTTTGTGTACTGTTTTAATAAATTATTAAAATGAAAATTTAACTAAGGACACTATTTATCAGCACCAAACTGCTGACAACTTGTGTGAATTTCATATACCAGAAGAATTTTATCAATTTTAATTAAAACTATTAAAAGATAACACGAAGTCATTATTTACCTTTAATTGAAAAGTTCGAATTCCTATATTATTTGCAAAACCACTACACTACGCACTACAAAATGTATTACAAAAATAAAAACAAAAGTGCCTTATAGTAGAATAGCTGTAGAAGTTTATAGTAATGGTAAATAAGATTAAAATAATAGATAAAATACTATAGTGTATATTTTTCTTTGTTTATAACTTTCATGTTTCCATTTCCCTGTAATCATTAGACAAAGCTTTGATATTATAAAGAGCATTTGTAAACTCCCCTTCTTCTAATCCTTCTCCAACGTAATGATGTACAAATGCCCGTTTGGCGTACATCAAAGAGAATTTTCTGCATAAATGTTCCCAAGCTATTCGGATGGCGGATGAGTTTGATACCATGGTCACGGCTCTTTGAAATACCGCTAAATCACCGCCGGGGACGGTTACTGGTGGTCGACTATTTACACCAATCTGTAATGAATATTAAGGCCAATAAAATAAATTAATAAAAATAATGTTGGACATTCCTTAATAATCTTAACACATTATTTAAACATTATAGGATATTAAAACCAATATAAACTAATCGTATGAATTTTAAACAAATAAATAGTAGAGACAGTTAAATATGCCTATATGATATACATTAGGGCTGTCATTTGCGTCCAATTGTATACGTAGTCGGTCCCAAAGTTCTGTCATAAATGGAAATAATGATAAAACAAAAGTTCTTATCAGTTTTTAATGAGTGATATATCAATTTATAGTACATAATTAGGGAATAGAAATAGGAAATTATTCGAAATGACCTCCCTTATTTTTATCACACGCCTTTAAGTGCCGCTGCCAGTCTTCTATCATTTCAGTGACTGTTTTTTAAAGATGAATTCAGACTCTTCAAATTTTTATGGGGCTTATCACAGACTTTCCTCTCTAAGAAGTGCCAAATTTTATAGTCCTAATGATTAAGGTCTGGGACTGGAGGAAGGCCAATCCTCATTTCTAATTAAGTCGATGTTTTGACGCTCAAACCAGGCTTGAGTGGTCTCGGCTTTGTGTGCAGGCGCAGTACTGCTCCCAAACAGACCATTACTGATAATTTACGATGTCGATGTTGCACCCTCGGCACTTTATTTCCAGCTTCTTAAGAACTCTGTGTGTAAGCTAGTTACACACTATCATTCTGCTTATTGTACTTCTCTTCAATATCGAAACATTTTTCGTCCGTAAAGAGGATATTACGGTAAGCCTTATTGCTTTTAGACATTGTTAGACATAGCATTAGGAAAGTGCCCACTGTTTTTTTGCAAAAAAAGTTTTAATTTAAAACCTTTTTTTACTGTTTTCCTACTGACACCCATCTGCAAAGCCATAAACTACTGTTTCCGGACAGGATTTCTCGCGGATAGCAAGAAAGCCTTGATAGCTTTGATTACTGCTGGTGTTCCTGCGGATCGTCGCTGGCCAGTTTTTTTCTTGTCCTCAACACTGGAGACTTCATTGTACCAATAGTACGGTACACAATCCTAAGCCTTATATTTTATAGCGTTTATATTCTTTGACCAAGTTGAAAATAGTACTCGGCGAGTGCCCACAGCGGTGCAACGCAATAACAGCTTTTCGGTTTTGTTTGAATGTCTAATCCAACGTGAACAATTACCGAAAGTGATTGTTTTTATAAGATCATTTTCGAAATTTAAAAATAATGTGCCAGTGACAGAACTTTGGGACCAAGTACGTAGTTAAAGTAACGTGTTACCTATCGTTTTCGTACAACGAACTACATCAGCTCAATTACCTTAAATCCTGTCGGTGACCAAGAGACAAATTTAATGGATCTCGTGTTTTTAATTTGGTTAATAGCAAAATTTATGTCATTCGGATTAACATCTCCCCGGAATAACAGACAACATGCCATGTAGCTGCCCTTCGTGGGGTCGCACTTTACCATTTGGTTGGCCGGCTCAAAGCAAGACATCATCAACTGTTGCGTACTCATAGTTTCATGTTGACCTCTCGTCGGTGGTACAAATGGAGCGAAGGTCACCAAAGGAAAATGGATTCTCGGATAAGGAATCAGGTTTGTTCGAAACTCCACGAGTTCCACGTTTAATGAGCCTTCGAACCTTAGAGACGCAGTCATACACGATATCACCTATGAAATAATAAAAACATATTTTTAAACGGTTTCTTTACAATAGTATTGTTAGTAGTGAAGTCGCTTATAGTCGGTTTATACCTGAGCAATTAATCTATTTAAATTCGTATATGTCGGTCGAGGTACTTCTAATGATCTAGCTAGAATGTCATATAAGGCTTCATTGTCGAAGATAAAGCAGACATCTTCTGTGTTCATACAAGCATGTGACGTCAATATTGCGTTGTACGGTTCTACAATTACTGGTGAAATTCTTGGGGCAGGATAAATAGCAAATTCTATTTTAGATAGCTTTCCGTATTCTCTAGCAATGTTTTCCAAAAGCAGTGCTGTGAATCCAGATCCAGTACCTCCTCCAAAAGAGCGGAACACTATAAATCCTTGAAGATGACTGCAATCTTCAGCGGCTAGTCGTATTCGATCGAGAGCAACGTTAATCATCTCGCGTCCCACTCCGAAGTACCCGCGAGCGAAATTACTAGCCGCGTCTTCTTTGCCCGTAAGCAGAGATTTAGGATTAAATAGATGTCTGTAGGTTCCATTTCGTATTTCGTCTGCAAATATGTATAAGAGATATTTTTTGTATTATTCTGTAAATTATATTTACATTTCATACATAATATGATCTTATTTATAATTACTGTTTTAAATGTACCCACCAATTGGAGTTGGTTCTAAATCAATCAATACTACACGCGGCACCACTTTTCCTCCAGCCGTGTTACTAAAAAAGGAAGCGCAGCTATGTTCATTTTCTCCAAATAACATGATGCCATCGGGTCTAATGCCATGTTCCAAACAATACAGTTCCCAACAGGCGTTTGCCACTTGTACTCCCGATTGTCCTATATGGATGTGTATAACTTCTTTCTAAAGGGCAGAATGTAGATATTTTTAAAACAACCTTAGGATTATTATGCTTTTTTGGGGTTCTATTTACTTACTATTGTCATTTTAAGGTAACATAACTGAAATTTTGTATTTAAGTTTTTGCGAAAACGACTAAAATTTACCTTACATTATTTTGTAAACAAAATATCTCTTAGTAATTTAATATGATATGTATCCTTCAAACATTGACAAACGTAAAGCCACATAGATATAAAAAAAATAAAATGGAAAAGGTTAGGATAGTGATTACGAAGAACTTTCTTCCGAAACAAATATTCTTTTTCTATCAGCCTTACTATTCTTACTAGTCTTATTAGTTTATTACCTAAAACTTAACGATTTCGGAATTAATCTTGGTACTAAATATCTAAACTCTTTTGAATAAAACGGGCACCTGAGGATTTTTTTTTGTAATGTCGATTAAGGTAATTCAATTAATTGTATTTGACATTATATGGAGCTGGATCTTACTTGTCTCTTTAAGACATCCCACATATGCCCAATTGAATTGAGTTGAAGACTTCGAGCTGGCCAATCTTATTAACGGATCCCGACTCCTTGCATGTACACTTCCTTGAAAACACTTTCCATTAAACGCAAAATCAGCCCCACATGGAGTACTGTTCTCATCTCTAGGAGGGAGCTCCCCAATGCCAGCTCTTTCCGCTTGAGCGTATTCAACGAAGAGTGGTTCGAATCGTCGACGATTAGTCACTTTAAGAGCGGCTTGATCCCTTGACGTTACGTAGAGATGTGGGGTCTATCTGCATCTTCTACTGAAATTACTGTTGAGAGTGTTCAGAGGAGTTGTTCGGATTAATACCTGCAGCTGAGTTTCATCATCTGATGTCAAGGCCTCAACATCCATCGTTCCACAAATGAGAGTTTTTTAAGCCAATTTTTGACGCGCACCACCACTATTTAGAACCAGCTGCCGACCTAAATATGTCCGAACCAATTCGACATAGGTTCCTTCAAAAAAGAGCTTACCATATGTTAATCTTACATCTTAGTTTCCTGTATGATCTAGAAAAAAGTCGCCTGAGCGGTGCAGGTGAGCATTATCGTCCATAAAAATGGAATCTTCCTCCAGAGCAGTCAATGAGGATTGTGCATGTGGTAGTGTTGACAGTGTAATCTGAAATATAGACAATAAACAGCGATGGTCTAGACTTAAGAGCTGAAATTTAACTAGTGAATCATCGTCCATAATTCACCTTGATTTAAATTAAGGTAAATATGGTGTAATGGTTGCAGCTCCTTACAAACATTGTGTAAAACAAAAAACTTTTAAAGAGTGGTGGAGATTTATTGCCAGTTCTTCTCTTCCGTTCTACACCCTTGATTTGAGAACTAGCAGTAATTGCAAAATTAGAAGCATTTGATATGTATTTCTTTTTTTTACGTTTATAAGAGTACATTGTGTTACCTATATGAATAAATATATTATGATGTATGAGGAAGAGAGTCGCATAAAGAACAGATCCTTGAGGTACACTAGCATGAACAACCACTAGATCAGAAGAGGAGCCATCGACTTTATGCAAGCGCTTCTTCAAGAAATCTGCTATTTATAATCGAAGGCCTTAGATGTGTTAAGTGCTTCACCATGGCACTCCAAGGCCTCCCCCATAAAGTGAGATGCAATCTTTAGGTCACCTGTAGATCGATTACGACGAAAATCATTTGGCGATTGCTCAACAGGTCATATTGTTCCAAATATGCAAGAAGGAGACTATAAAATAAATGTTCCATAAACTTGTAAGAACAGAGGTCATCTCGGAGGTTTTTTTTACATATGAGAATGAAAATATAGGACCAACATATCCTTTCGTTAGCTATTTGAGTAAAATGCATTAAAATAATTATATGACTTTGACATTAACAATTGACATTACACTAGTTTATTAGATGTCTGAGAACACATACATAAATTTGTTTTGGATACTATTATTATATGTACATATCATTATCTTTATATGGTTATACATTATTTAATTTAGTAGATAAGTTTAGTTCTTTGACGACAGTATTTAAAGGTGTTATAACGTGCTAGTAAGAATTTTGCTGATAACTCTTTTACAATGAATTTTTCCGGTAAAGTAGTAGTTGTTACCGGCGCAAGCTCAGGAATTGGAGCTGCTACTGCTGTTTTCCTTTCAAAGCTTGGTGCTCAACTATCACTGATTGGAAGAAACGTGAATAATTTGCAAAAGGTCAATGATGACTGTGCAAAGTCAACTTCTACCATAAGTATACCTGCGGACTTAACTATAGAGGGAGATATCGAAAAAATCATTAAGTCTACCGTCGATCATTATGGAAAATTAGACGTTCTCATCAACAACGCAGGTATTATCGAAACTGGCTCAATCGAAAACACGTCTTTGGCGCAATATGATCGTTTGATGAATACAAACGTGCGCTCGATTTATTATTTGACTATGCTAGCTGTTCCTCACTTATTAAAAACTAAAGGTAATATTGTGAATGTATCAAGTGTAAACGGAATTCGTTCATTCCCTGGAGTTCTTGCCTACAATGTATCTAAGGCATCGGTCGATCAGTTTACTAGATGTGTTGCTTTAGAATTAGCCCCTAAAGGTGTCCGAGTTAATTGTGTGAACCCTGGAGTTATTCTGACAGAGCTGCAGCGTCGTGGTGGGTTAAATGATGACCAATATGCTGCTTTCTTAGAGAGAAGTAAAGAGACGCATGCATTAGGTCGTCCTGGAAAACCAGATGAAGTTGCAGCAGCAATAGCCTTTTTAGCTAGTGATTTGGCAAGTAACATTACTGGTGCTAGTTTGCCAGTTGATGGTGGTCGCCATGCTATGTGTCCTCGTTAAATGTGCCCGAATGCCATATGATTTTATTAATCAATTAATTTTAAGCCATTTTCTAGTAATCTTTTTTATACTTCGAAAACATTTATCTATTATTTATTAAATTTTTAAGAAAAAATAAAATTGTTATATGTTTCTTTGGTTTTTTATTTCTTTTAAACATTACAAGCTTAATAGAATTTTTGTTTTTGTAGAATTCGATGATAAAGAAATGACATCTCATTTAATTATAACAGAGTAAATGATAAGTTGTAAAGAATACAAACAAAATATCTCATAGTTCAAGACCATTTAGCTGAGTTATCTCAAACATTGCTTCTGTTTACTTATCAATAAGAAACAGTGTGGGTGTCAGTAATTACACAAAAATGTGTTATCTTTGATTCACACATTAACACTAAAATCAAGTACTTCTATGTTTAATAATAATTACTTGTATATTTGGTTTGTAACTATAACAATGCTTACAATTTTATCTCAGAAGTGTAAATATAGTTTATAATTTATAATCATGGCATTAAATCTTAATTAAACTATAGATTTTTATATGAAAACACTGCAACATACCAGGACTTTTTAGATTTTGTTACGGGCAAGAATAGAGATAGTATATAATATGTTAAAGAATCAATAACCTCTTAAAAATTCTTAAGACTATTGAGACATGTGTGAATCGACACAACATTATTAATGGACATTAATATGATAAATTAACTACCAACTTATTAAGATTGTATAATAAATAATGTTTACATCTAGGCGTAGATAAATGAACGCGATTTTAATAAATAAAAGATTAAGGACTTATTAAGTAGGTATAAAAATAACGGCTACGAAAAGGATATACAATTGCAAATACACACTGGCTTGGTGGTGGCTGGCCCCGAAGAGAGGAATATGCGCACCGAGAGGAAGTTACAATATTGACACGGAAATGTGCAACCGGCGACCTTACGGCAACGAGCCTGGAGCGTCTACCGGTTTGTTGTAAAACGTGAATACTCAATACTGCCACTATTAATGTTAAAAACGAGAACAGTCAACGTCAACATTATATTACATTAGTGCAGTTTTATATTATAAAAAATTATGATCCGAGAACGACATTTTTTCAACCCTTTCCTTATATTTACGCATATTTTCTTTATCACTAAAAGGTTAAATTACCAAACTGCTATTATTTTAGAGGAAGTTAAAACTAGGTACGAATAAAATAGAACTTCTTAAAGACTATAAAAGGCAAACTGGGCGGGATTCATTATTATACTTATGCAATTAGGAATCGTCCCTTCCGGACGGAAAAGCGATTTTCTTTAGGTAATCCTGATATTTGTTTGTACCGCTTACATCAAGGCAGCAGTAACCGGTCAGCAGGGACGGCAGCGAACAGTTTCTTGGCCTCGTTGACGCACGCACTGATAATGGTCTGGAAGGCCACAGGAGCGATGTCACGGATTACAGGCTCCCAGTTGTCATTGATCACTCTATTTATTGTAGATGCTAAAATGTAAATAAATACTGCAATTATTTCTTTAATTATATTAAACATTATTTTATTGGAGTTACGCAAAAGTTCGCCCGGCGAGACATCATTGAACTTTCAATTTAAATTACATTGACCTTCAGAGGGATGTTGTGAAATGAGTTTTTGACATACTTTGTATTCGTAAATGGCATATTTTTTATTTAGATTATAGACAGTCCTCAGACAAAAGGTTTCAGTAAATTGTTTCTATAGTACTTAAAGTTAAATCGATTATTGTTAATCGAAATAATCATAAAGTCTAGTACAAGTCAGGAATTTAAAAAATGTATTTATTGAAAGAACCAAAGTAAGCAAACGTCAGCTGAAATTGTGTTTGGAAAAATGTATCTGGTTTCAACACACATCATTAGATATAATCATGCTTGAGTTTGATTGAAAATAGATGAAATTAGGTAGCTCTATTCATGTTATCGTTGGTGCCCGTAAACTACATTTAAGCGTATTATTAAGTGTAGTAATTTATAATCACCATGACTTAATTTCGAAGATATTTAATTATTTTAGTTGCTATTTTCAATCTATAATGAGACATATGTAGCTGAAGTGGAACCCAGATCTTTTGATTCTGATTTACCATTGTCTAAGGTTAAACTAAGTTGTAAATCGATACTTTACGCACCCAGCTCCTTGTTGCCGTTGAAAAGATTGGTGAATTTGAACTGCGCACGGTCCATATTGTAGCTATCTTCGTAACCTGTAACCGTCCAGTAACCGTCGACAGTCTTGTAGTCATATTTGATCACGATGTTAAGGTTGGCTGAAAAATTATTAATTCCACTTATTAATCCTGCATTATCCTGTGTCACAGTGATAGTATATAACTTACTGATTTTTATTTTGGCTTGTCCGTTTCCTCTAATTGGCAAGATGAGCACCTGCCCATCCATGTCATAATTTGCCTTCAGTGTTACGTTAGCCGTAAAGTCCAGTGTAGCTTTTCCTTTCTCCGTGTCAATCCTTAATGATCAAATATATTGTAAATAGCATCCAAAGACCAATAAGCGAATTTCTAGGCACAGCGTGTAACTTACTTAAAAGAATTGACGATAAAGTCACCGAGACCGGTAACGACGGTGTCGTCGAAGGTGAGCTTCAGAGCGGGGTTGTCGACAACCACCCTACCCAGATGCACCGGATCAAGGGACGCGATTCCCAGCTCCGGGATGCCCTTTGCGAATTTCCCTCCCCCGACCGCTATCACCTTCTCCACGCACCGACTTAGATTTGGGTCTGACGCCGAACAAGCACTCAAGAAGGACGCTAAGTTATTAAGCAAATTAAATTATTTTTAAAAAGAAAGTAGTCTTAAGTCAAGGTAAACTTCTCTTGAAATGCCTAATCAACGGTTTACGCAATTTGAAATTCATACACTTTTTTGCGCATATCTTTGTAGTGGATATAGACTCCGGCTATTTGGCAATACCATCGACAACAATTAAGACGATTACTACACAAAAGTGTCCACAAACAATGGCGGATAATTAATCAAATAATCACACGTTTTTTTCTACATTATTACTCTACTCTATAACCTTTTTTTTCTTGAAATCTGTAACAATATTATTAGCTTACTCGATTTCTCATTCAGTATTCATACTGAATAGGTTCTTTGGTTGTTCAGTTCAGGTACATAGTTTGGGATTTTGGAAATATTACAACTACGTGTCATATATGTCACAGGATAGAGGACGACATTGAGTTGTCACGCAATAAGGCATTTCTTCATCGGATCGGAATTTATCTCTTACAAAACCACTAACATGAAAGTAACGACCTTAAATATTTATCTTTACAATAAAAACATAAATAATTTGAAGTATCATTACAAAATCATAGAATTTAAATATTTATTTTATCTGCTATGAACGTTTTTGTTGTATACAGTGACATTCAGAAAAACCCTGCCCCTATTTATTTATGTACGAAAAATCTTGTGGGATATAGAGAAACATGGGGCCCGGATGCGCCCTTATATAAGCGTCGAAAGGCGCTACCTCTACGGTAAGCGCGTTTAACTCTTTTACACGCATATACGTACACTTTAAACCAGAGCGTTCAGAGTTGTATATAATACCTCCAGATGAATTCCATCATCGAACGTCAAGAAAGTGGCAAGTTTCTTAAAATTGTTCATTAAATTATTACATAAAAAATAATGCTTTTAATTACAATGGGCAGTTATTTTTCTGGATGGTTAGTTGTACAAATTTTTAACTTTTCATTCAAATATTTTTTTTAAAAGGTAAATAGGTTCAAATAGAGTACAGTACGTATGCTATAACACTCACGCAAAGTCCCGGCGCGCGCTTCCAGGGTGCAGCAGAGAGCCACCGCGAGGCACAGAAGTCGAGACATGTCGTGTGAATGTATGCAGCGGACTGCGCACCGCTACTTGAACCCAACGTTATATATCTTTCGCAATTGCATACACGCTCAACCTTTACGTTTAATTCAATCAATTCCTATCTTTATTGACACATGTAGTGAAATAAAAATACCGAGTGGGTCTGATATATTGCTTTATTAAAGCAACAGAATGTACAATTTATAAGTTGTGGAATTTTATGCAGTACACAGGATGGGACAACGTTCACAAACCATAATAGATCTAATAATGGTAACAGCCTGTCAGATCACATATAGGACTGGCACGTGTCAAGCAAATTATGACGCTCGGATGATTCGCTTTGCAGTCAAAGGGGAACTACCTAAACTACAACCAAGAAGAATACTTCGGAGAAATGGTTCAGCAAAATTTTACAGTCTGGTCAGCTCAGGGATAGACAAATCAACCTAATTGATGCACAGGACATAGACAAACATGCAAATAACCTAACGTCCCTACTCCTGACAAACTATGAGCAGTCGTGTCCCCTCACTGTACCAAGATGGCGGGGCAAACAGAACTTGTGGTGCTCCAATTGGAGAGACACCGTCGGAAGGTCAGGAAACTGTTCAATGAAGCTGGGAACACAAGCTTACCCACCGATTGGGACAAGTACATAGTCGCTAGAAGACGATTCAAAAATTCGTATAAGGAAGCAAGAGTGCTGGACGCACTTCTGCACTAACGAGCAGTCATGGAATAATAAAATAATCACGAAAGAAAAGGTAACATCAACTCATTCCTACCATTTACGGCCACGACTAAGATGGAGTGGCAACCTAATAGTATACTTCCTTGTCTCAGTCTTCCGACCCTGCATATCTCATCGCTAAATACCTCTGAGATGGAGGGAAGTAAAAATCATATTCTAGCAGTTGCAAACAAAGACAACTGCAGCAATTAGCAATAGCCCTAGAAGTTGTACCCCTGGACCTACACATACAGCGGGGCAACAGCTACCATCAGGCTAATGGTATTGGATCTATGGGGAAAAATCACTACAGCACACAAACAGCGATCATCAACAGGCGATAGAGTACCAGCCTCTACTAGCCACGCCATCTAATAGGATCGTTAATCAACACACTCTCAATAGGAAATACCATGTGCAAGTGAGAGAAGAGTCAATTGACCGGTTTTTATTAACTGTATTCTCTTTTGATCTCTTGATCAACTTACAGCTTGATTTTTCAATGCGAGTGTGTCGCTCTAACCGAAGCAGCGACAGTGCGTCTATGCCGCTTAAAGTATATTATATATTAGTCAAAAAGATAAACGGTAAATTAATACTAGAGTGTCACAATGCACTGGAGGCAATAACCATGACAAACAGAGTGACAAACAGTTTACAGTCGGCAGCAGAGCCGACGAAATTGGGAGGAGAGGCTGGGAAATGATGCCTGCTGGCCCGGATCCGCTCCTTCCCTTGTCTTTCTCGCAGGTTCGAAACTAGATGCGCTAAAGATCTGCAGAACCCCAAAATCAACGATGGTCACGAAATGCGAACAGTCCAAAATGACTATGCCAGCAGTTAACTGACAAAGCAACTTATACATTTAAACAGCTTAACTAATCTCAAAACAATGATAGGGACAATTACGGGCCATTGTCTCCTTAATAAACATATTTTTGTCCAGGCGCGACAGAGAGCCCCATGTGCAGAGGCTGTTTTAGCGCAGAGGAGGAGAGATCAGTCCCACGTAGTCTTGGAATGCGAGGCTGTGGCTAAACAACGTGCAGAAATCCTCGGAACAGTGAGGTCGCTCTGTGAAGCGTGCCAAGTGCCCAGAAGGCTTCTGTGCTTCTGGAAGGAGTTAAGCTGGTTTAGTTAGCCAAGACTTTACGCACAACGGACCTGTTGAGAGTCTAAGTGCGGAACTGAATCCACAAACCTACCTATGGAACAATAAAAACGGTGCTATGGTAGTTTTTATCATGATGTTATGTTGTATTTGCTACTGAGTTCCAAATCGTCTCATAAAGCATAGCAATCGTTACACAGTAGGATTTGTTTAATGCAATATCCATACAAGACGCATTGAGACAAATCAAATCCCTCCAAAACACAGTCAATGTTTCGGCAACGTTTATTGCTCAAATAAATGCCTAGGCACTGATTTCAATTGGATTTATTTATGTCCATTTGTGAAGATTAATAATCGTACCGCTGTATCGTGATCTAAGGAACTTGATAATATATTTCCTGATCTGCTGTAGGTATCGAACGAAAAGGTTAGACTCTCTACGTGATCGAAATCACCTATACAATAGACCTTTAGATAATAACAAGTTACTTAATGTAATTTGGTAACCAAATGAGATTCTTGATGGTCAAACTATATATCAAAGCCCTTGATTGCAAGCTCTCGGTAAATATTTGATTAATTATGTAAATAAACTTTTCGAATTGAATATCGAAGTATTTTTTTTACAAACTTATCACTTCAATTTTTGTCTTTGCCTGTGTATGTAAAACATATATTTTGTAGTAAAAGCTTACGAAAATTCCTCTATCAAATTTTCTTTCGTAATTCTAATCCTTACCTTATGTATCTACCAAATATTGCCCTTTTATTATAGGGTAAAACCTCCTCCGCTAGATTAAAACATAAACTGGCTAACGCTTTTTAATTGCATTTACGCACGTTACCTTATACCGTAACCCGTCATTTTCAATTTTGCTCTTACTAACTAAGAAAAGATAACTTTAGGGAATTAAAAAAATCTTGTTTTTTTTAAGCATTAGCTTTATTTCATTTATCTGTGCGGACAAACGTCTAAATTATTTGGAGTTAGAAAATCGAAGATCAGACGACAAGCAAAACTGTTATTTATTAACTGTATTTTATCCAAATTAATGAATTGTACCTCACCTCAGTTTGAAGCTCGTTCCTCCCCACTACTGGATTATTCTGTCTATATGCACAATTATCCCTTCATAATTAACACACTTTAAACTTAAAAAATACAACGTTTTTTGGATAAGAACGCTTACGATTTAAAATGATGTATGAAAGAGACGAAAGAATGTGTTTTCCCCGTGCCGCATGCAGGAGGATACTACCTATTTTCATTTTCGTTAATTAGTATAGTATAGTAAATTGTTGTAGCCTTTATTTAACTGATAAAGCTCGCTGGCTACTTCTTGCAGACAATTATTCTACCTTCGCTTGCGGAATGCAATGTCACCGAGTTGCTGACGTCTGGGCAAGCACGTACACTGTCACGGCCAGGGTCAAGCGGGCCCTCACGTACTAAGTGCATAAAATTAGATTTACCAAAGCAAGAGTGCAAAATGTATTTACGTTTTGGTCCCGTGTGCATCAGTTCGATAACGATGCTGACGACTGAAGATTGTCGACCTGAGCGCGGAAGAGTAAAGATCAATGTCATCGACCTTTGTGAGTTTTGTTTAACTCTTCAATGATTCATTGAGTGTGTGTTTTGTGTCCTTGTGTGTTCCAGCGCACCTCACTGACGGAGCTCTTAGTCATGGGTCGAGTTCCATTTAACCTTACAACTTATATATGTTATAAATGAACTGTTCGTCAACTGAATTCCAAGAATTTATATTTTACGTAGCAATAAATATTAGATAATACATTGGGACATATTCATATTGGAATATTTGTTTATATATAGGCAATATTTATTTCCGAAGTTCCATCTTCGTATGATCCAGAAATGAAGGTACAGGAAGGTTCTGGAGCGATTTTAGGTCGAAAGAAAATTTATATACATTTGGCATTAATTTTACTTGAACTCATAGAATGCAGAGTAAAGGGTACCAGACCTCGAGTGCGATCGTCTTCTCACGGACCCGATCAAGGGACTAACCCTTACAGTTGGTGGTAAACCAGCCAGGCTCTGAGGCTTGGCAAAGACGGGGTGGAGTGGAGGTAATAGATATACATTTTAATTATAAGGTATGCAAAATTATCTATTATTCAGTATAAAATAACAAACTTTCTTTCATATCAATTTTATTAGCTACGGTATGCTCAAAAATAATCATCCCAAACATTTCAAAATAGATAAGGAAACAGACAAAATGAGTCAAAATGAATGTACACTAGTAGTGTGTATAAAAACCACGACATTGCGTCTGCCCGTTTGTTATATTTGAGCATTTTTCACTAATGATGTTCAAAAGTAATGGAATAATTTCACAAGAAACGTTTAACTATTAATGCGTGACTAATTAGTGGTTTATATAATATATAATGGTTGCTGATAAAGATCGTCGCCCTTGTGCGCTGAAGGTGGAGACGTCAAAATGAAGGCACTTCTATTATTTTTAACCTTTGTCCTTGTGCTCGTAGGGACAGTTCACTGCAGCTTAGGTAAGTCTCTTATTGTGTTTTCTTTTTCTTAGTGTTCATGATCAGTTAATCTCGAATTATAGCGATTGAAAAGCAATCGAATACGGAATTTTAAGTGAAGGTGGAACGTAAAATATCTACTAAATAACTGCCGAGAACGAATAATTTAATCAAAAAACTGGTTTTATTTTTAACACATTTACTTTGTTATTCCAAGTAAGGAGCGACTTCATTGTAATTGATTAACGTGAAAACTCGTGGAAACTATAAAACATAGCAATTATTTAATATAAGAACATTAAAATGGTGCGTGAGTGTAGTGAGGATAAAAGCCTCGAGTTGAGGATAATCGTGTGTTACATCCTTGACACGTTTATTCAGCGTTAACCGATATTCATTAAGACAAATGTTAGATGAATCTAGGATCGCTATGTCGGTATGTTTTGTTTTGCGATACTGAACACGTATTTACATAAACCTAATGTCAATCAAATTATGAATAACCCACCGAATGATCTAGTAGAGCATCTTTTATACAGCTCCCTTCATTAGGCCATGCTACGCAGAAGATAGGGCATGTTTGAAGTCGTCTGCTCAAGCAGCCGTTGCAGTGGTGGCGGCAGGTCTGCCGGCATTGGGAGTAGAGCGAATGGACCCGATGTATCTCGAACACGTGTCGGCCAGCCAAGCCGGGCTGATTATGGAATTCAATAATACCCAAGTACGAGGATTGAGACACTGTCGCGTGCTCGATTTACAGTAAGTACGTTTTACAAACAACATTTAGCTACTGTATGTTTGGAAATGCCTTATTTTGATGCTCTCGAAGTGAATAAAAATTATAAACATGAGATTAAAAGTTAACTTGGAAAAGTTACACATGTTAAATGTTTTACAGTCACCTTTTAGAAAACACACGTTCTGCGCACTAAAGTTTTCGTTCGTCTGAGGAATCAGTCCTAGTGAGTATTTTGCGTCTTACGTAGTTGACGGAGTCTGTCGCTAGAAGAGTGATCTAGTGGAAATAATTACAACGAAGTCTCATCAGCGCATTACAAAAAATAAATTGAGGATATTATAATATATAATTGAATTAAATTATCTGTGAAGGGCCCCGCGAAGCGTCACAGCTAGTACTCTGTAAATCTCCTTAACAATCAATTCCACCACTCACCGCCACTAACGATGCGATCTACTTATTAGCGTAGCCATTAACTGTCATTAACTTATTTCATGTGACAATGGCATTCGGTTTTTATGAGAAAACTTTTGAGTTTTTTGTCGATTATTTCCTACAAAGTAACGTGTGTTTATGTTGAAGGCCTGCTTGCACGTATCCGCTAATATTGTTAAACAAATTGCTAGTTACGACGTAGGGGCAAATGGGAATTCATGATGCGTGACTTGTATCAGTTGTTTAGTGTATAGAAGGACGGAATAGGGATTTTCGACGTAAATTTAGACAGTGTGCGATGACATAGATCAGTCTCACTTGTCAGTCTATTGAGACTTCTATGATTTTGTCACTCACAGCCCCAGTCTCTACTTTATTTTAGCATTATGTATCCTACGAGCTTAAAAAATATAGAGCGATGACATAGTTCTTCTTTAGCTTTAACTGGTGGTATCCCACCATACCCAAGACAAACAGTACATAAGTGGTATGCGTAACATATAACCTCATGTAAATAATAGCTATTTAGTAAATATATTTGAATTCACTTCACTATTTAAGTGTACTTCTTTTGTTGTAAATCTGAAATCATGGTGTTACCTTGCAAATGGCTGCTAACAGGTGCGCTTTACAATGTCACTCAAATAAACCCTAAATTCGTAGAAGCTGTTTTATAAATGTATATAACGGGTTTTGCTTTTCTTTGAATTGGCTGTTACTCCATGAAATAGTTATAGAGAATCGGTGCCCATGCTCGGATAAGAGAAACAACAGAACATTTTTGCAGAATTAAACTGCTGCCGAATTTTCTTGACACACCTTAACCAGCCAATTTAAAAACCTCATAAAATTGCTCATCACAAAACCTCATAAGAGCTTACCTCTTAAGATGTGATGCTTTAAGGCATAGAGAGTGGTTTCGGCGAGTACCGCCCGATAGTGCCTAATGGTATTCGGAGTTATACCACCAGGACCATCTTGGTTTTAAGCGTTGTAAGGCACTCTGTACCTCCGTACGGTAAAATTACCTTTTTCACGTGATGCATTCTACCATATTTACACAATCTAGGTCCGCAATGGCTTTCACTGAATCTGGCTTCAAGTTTTGACTGACATAGACTGATCTACAATAATTTGAAAATTCACTAAACTCACATCAATCGTTAAAACGTTTCTATCAGGCCTCGCATAGCAAATTCTACTCAAAATAATTCTACCTAAAACAAAGCTTAAAATTTTCTCTCTACTTAACTCGATTTCAGTAATATTTAGTAACTTTTTTGTATATAACGTAATGCAGTCGATTTATTGCAGACGTGCAGGTCCTCGGATGACGGTGCAGCTCCAGTGCAGTGTGGTACTGACGGGGTATTATGTGCTCAGTGGCAAGTTGCTCATCTTTCCCATACAGGGCAGTGGCCCCTACAAGATCACAATACGTGAGTTAGCTTCATCTTCTTATATTTCCATTTTTTTTGTTTTGTTCTGCATTTGATTTTTGATTCGAACTATTAGTAATTTTTATTATTGTAAAACGTTCACTGTCCACAGGTGACATAGTTGTGAAGGTTAGCTTGGAGACGGTGGAGCGTAAGAAAGGCAGCGAGCGGTACTGGTCGGTGGTGAGTTGGAAGCACACGGCCCATGTCCTTACGAGCGTCGGCTATCATTTCCAGAATCTATTTAATGGCGATGAAGCACTGGGTGAATAGTTTTCTATAATCTCTATCCATATACATTTTAATTTTGTTCGAAAGATCGTGTAAGATGTATTACTGCGTTTAAAACTACTGCTTTAGGGAAATACTTGGTTCTACTACCATGATTTGTTCAGTATTAAATTGGCATCGGTGTTTTTAATGTGGGGAAATGCCATTTGGCGACATTTAGCGTAGGGTTTACAAGGGGCGTCGCGTGCACAGCGGCTCCATCGTGTTCAATGGCGTTGAAAATAGCGACATCGACTTCCCTGGCCTTTTCCGGGTCTTCATTTGTTTGCCCGGCCGTTGACAATAGCATCAAGGTTCACCCCCAAGTTACCCACGGTGACGCTTTCGCCGTGTCGTAGGTCCATCAGAAACCGAGACAGCCCTACTCGAACCGTGCCTGGACATGTCGGTATAGTTGTATCGATTTGAGCAAAAGTTTCGACAAGCAGTTACCAATAAAGCAATTTCAGCAATTTATGAGGACTTCGTTTAATCTACTTTTCGATTGGTTACAGCCCGACCAGTAACCCATTTCGCAAACAAGAACTGGCGGGATATATTCACGGAAGTGTCACCGCCCATCGTCTCTGCTATCGTCGGTCGCATCGTGCAACAAACTGCTCACCTCTTCGATAAAGTGCCTCTTACTCAACTTTCGTTGGAATGACAAACCAAATATTAAATATTCGAAGTCATTTGTTTCTTATTTCCTTAGAAATTCATTACATTTTGTAATTATTTCAGGCATGGGTTACCTATCACTTGAAGAATAAGCTCATGACCATTTATTATAAAGACATACATAATTCTTAATATTATTTTATAATTTCATTTCCTTTAAACGTTTTTATATCTATGAGTCAATGGATGAAATTAACGCATGTATTTTCAGTATTGGTTAAATCATTTTACTAAATGAATATACGAGGACATACAGACAGGGGAACACAAACTGTTATTCTATTTATTCTGTATAAGTTTAGATTAAAAAATTAATTACGTTTTGCTTTTATAACTTACCTTCCTTACAGAAAGGTTTTGTAGTACCTAAGTAGGTACTTTAACGTAATTATTTAGGAAAACTTATTCATAAATATATATACTGATATGTTAAATACATTCGAGTCTCTAGTCTAGTCATAGTCTCCGCTTCGCTTCAATTATGCAAATAGACATCGAATGTGGTTTTCCCTTAGCAAAGTAAAATTTAAAAAATGAAGATAGTTAATTATTATTATCCTCTTTTAAATAACATTTGACGAATGTCTATTAAGCTAAATAAACAAAGACCTCAACATACGTAACGAAAAACTAATAATTCAATCGCACTGTCATATCGAATAACCTCGAGACCTTGTCACGAGGAAAAAATGTGAGACTCACAGCTAAATAATAAAACAGTATTAAAATGTTAATAAAGTCATTTTTCGTTAGGTTATATACATATAGAGGGCATATGGATATATGGATGGATGGATGGATCAAGTATAATTGCGGAATGAGGTAATCCAATGTAACAATAATAGCTTACAGCTAAAAACAAGATGCATTGTGATGAAATTATTTTCTCCTAAATTTATTTGTCGTCTGAGACATTTAAAAGCAATGTTATTGATTAACACTTCGGTACATTTCATATAAAAACGAGAGACATAAATTACTGGTGATGCAACATGCGGCCTTATCGATAATCAGCGATCTTTGTCAGGCAACCCTAGTAAGGAAAAAAACCGAGGGTAGAATGAAAGAGGAGCATAACTAAATTAACAAAGTTAATATTGCACGACTAATTATACAATTCCCAAACGAAATCTTAAATAATAAAAAAATAGACTAAAAACTAGAGCTAATGTTAAGGTTCACGAATTAAAATTCGAAATGCAAATGTATAGGAAAATACATGGACTACAAAAGTCACGATTGAGGATTATTGTCGTTCGTAAAGGCTTAATTAAAAACTTCGCAATCCGTTGTTCCATACCTGCCTTATGTTTTTTGTGAAGGGCGTTTGAGATCAGAAAGGCTATTATAATAAATTAAATAAATTCCTTAGTTTTGATTAGTTTCCAGCAGCAATTAATGATAAATTAAGTAACTAAAATACAAAATGCTAATTGCAGCGATATTATCTTCCTATGAATATGAAGAATTATTTTCGAGCTCACAAAAAGCTCCACGATGTCGTTATGCGTCGGGCCGGTTCTTCACCAAGTTGCTTGTCAACATTATTTCCAGGCGTTTTGGTTAATATTAGTTTGCCGCCCGTAGGTACTTATTCAATCGAATTCGTTCTGCTGCGTATTATGAGCTACTCCATTTCTCATCTTAAACACATGATTAATTCCATAATCCATCTATGACCTCATTGGATCAAAATATCATCCAACCTTTGACTTATCTAGTTATTAAAGAAAATGTATTAACGACGAAGATGAGGTCGACGAGTAAAGTCAAAATCTCGCATTGGCCGTAGCACGTTCACAATGTCAGGGTCGTGACGTCAGTGTGAGCATAAAACGACGGAGTTGAGGCGACTCTCATCACAACACAACAACGCCACGAGTTGCTAATATTTGCAAAATGTTCCGCATCCTCTATTTACTCGGACTAGGTTTAAGTGTGCAGTGTGCCTCGGGTGAGTCTTTCTTGAAAATTACCTCACAAACACATCTTACACAAACGCAAGGTGTTAATTTAATCATAATATGTACACGAGTGCTAACTAAGGAAATACTCGCCAAGGATTTAGAATACGGCTAATGTGACGAAAGATTTTTGACAAATTTAAACAAAACAATATAAAGGGTGTCTCAGAAGGATTTTCGTTTTATTTAATGTTCATTTAAAGAGCAATTCTTGAAATTCATTTGTTCACACTCATTTAACCTGAAGCTAAAATTTTCAATAACTCGCTGGAGCATCGCTCTTGAAATAGAGTTGATTTCTTCAGTGATTCTTTGCTTCAAAACATTCAAGTTAGGTGGCAATGGATTGTAAACTTTGCTTTTTAGGTAGCTCTAGCTCTAGGAATAAATCGTGAAGACTAGCTAACGAAATCAACTCTATTCCAAGAGCGATGCTCCAGCGAGTTATTGAAAATTTCAGCTCCAGGTTAAATGAGTGTGAACAAATGAATGGTGCGCGTTTTTCACAAATGAATTTCAAGAATTGCTCTTTAAATGAACATTAAATAAAACGAGATTTAATTGATATGCCGTTTTTTTATGTAACATCTAAAAACGAAAATCCTTCTGAGACACCCTTTATTTAATGCATAATAAAATATAATAATCCTTTTTTTCTGACGAATAAATATCTGATTCGAATAAGTTGCATACTCCAATTAGCTGTTTTCGTTATGTGCATATTGCAATATTGCATACTGGAATTGGTTCCTACTTTTCAAATGTATTTATAATATAAATATGTAGCTATCAAAGAGTGGTGTTTGCTGAATAACAAGGCTTTAACGATATTTTTATTAAACTTAATAACTGTAACTTATATGTTTTTACTTTGTAAAGTGCGGTTTATAAGTCTGTTTGAACATGTAAGTCAAGCGTTTGTTGGAGATTCAGCGAAACTAGGCTTTAAAGAATGAAACAGACGAATTCAATGTACTTACCATTTCATTTATATATTTTACAAAGCGCAACTCCATTAATATGCAGCTTTATGAGGCTTTATCAACAGTCTCTTAAGAGCCATAGTGCATATGTATTGTACATCTTATTGATGATAATAAATGAAATACTGATGAATCTCGTCTTAAAGCTTTGAAAAAAAGGCAAAAAATGCGTAGCCGAGTTGGCAATAAAATATTAAATAGTCAAGTTATTGCTCAATTAATAATAATTACAAACTGAGAAAATACAGGATTAGCTTTTGTATTAATTTATTATAACGTTAAACTACTCTTGTGAAGGTAGTCTAGTAAACTGTCAATTAACAAAATAATCTTTATCACAAACATAATATTCAAAATAAGTTGGAAACATATTTTTTTCAGCACCCTTCATAAAGCCATGTAAGGCCGGTGACTCCGCTTGCATCTTGGCTTCAGCGCGGGCTGCCGCGCCCTTCTTGTTACCCGGTATACCGGACTTGGGCATTAAGTATGTACCTTGGCATGTTTGAATACTCTAGAGAAGCGTGAAAGGTCTCTTAAAATTAGTTTTAAACAGTACGGTTTATCTAACAAAAACTCTGACAGGTCGCTGGACCCTATTCACCTGAACGTGATCAAGAGTGACCAAGGGGGTCTAAAGATGGTCTTCAAGGACACCAACCTCACTGGCCTTAAAACCTGCAGCATAGATAACGTTAAGTGAGTACCGTATACCTAATATTAGTTGCCTAAAAGCAAGCCACAATATTGTTATCTGTGAAAGTCTTCTGAAACCGCATTAAGCTATTATAATAATCACTGATACATAATAATTAAATGAACATGAATTTGTTCTGACAAAATGCCTTCCACGAATAGTGATGACAATGGAGGTTCATTACAATTATATAAATGTAACAGTTAAAAATATTGCATTGCCTTAGTAATACATTTACAAAGTAAGACTATGATGTAATAATAAATATTTAATTGATATGGCCAGACCAGATCATAAATAATTAGCGTTAAACGTGATAAAGCGCGAATGCAATGTAACCCATATGATATGGTCACGCATACGGATTAGGATACAAATTGTAAATTGTTTCAATATTCACCGTTCACTACTTTATACTTATAATTGATAAATATATAGAAACTATAAATATAAATAGATATGGGTAGTAACATTGAGAGAGCATGGTTTATTTATTTTTTAATCTCGGCGTAAAATTGTTTCTAAACCATAGAATTTTTACAATACCCAATTCTCGACAGCTCAGTTAGATGACAACTATGATCGAAACGTTTCGTTTCACTCTGTCAGGTACATACCTCGATTTATTTGTAATTAGCAGTTGTTATAAATAGTTTATTTATTATTATTTTTGGGTTTCTGTACATAGTAATGTGCAAGAATGTTTGTTGCCGGTTGCAAGGAGTAATTATATAATTAAGGAATAACAGAAACTTGTGCAAATTGTTTGTATCTAATAGCAATAAATAATAACCTCTAAAATATAGATATAAAAGTCACAATTGTAATATGACTTCGCAGGATGGATATCGCAAAGATGAAGCAGACGGTGTTGCTGAAATGCAGCAAATTAGCACTGACGGGCAACTATAAGCTGTCGGGGCAGCTGCTCATTCTGCCCGTGCAGGGTGACGGTCCTTACACCATTGACATTAGTAAGCACAGACAAATTTATAATTAATAATCTTAACAGCTGATACTGCCTAATAGAGTGAAGTGTTCGCAAACTCCATTCAGACAATATATGGGCTTGCTGAGCCATAATATTACTGCAAGCTAATATTACTGATGAGTGGAAAGACTTAGTATAACTATGTACTGTATGCACAGGTGACATCGTGATCAAAGTGTCGACCGATCTGAGCTCGGTGACGGGCAGTGACGGCCAGCAGCACTGGCACATTAGCAAGTGGAAGCACACGTACAACGTCCTCACCGGAGCGCACTTCGCCTTCAAAAACCTCTTTAACGGGAACACAGCCTTGGGTAAGATAATTCCTTCACTCCAACAGAACACTTGTTGGCACAAGCACGTATATATGCAAAGTAACAATAATCGGGCATTCGAAGAATTCATCTAAATTATCACGAGCGTAACTATGTTCAATTCTCTGTAAGGATGTCGTTGTTATGTTCAATGAGCAAAAACTTACAGTACTTATATAAGTATATTCAATTTCATTCAGCGACACCGGTGGAGGAGTTCGCGAACAGCAACTGGAAGGATGTGATGCAGGAAATCGCTCCGCCCATCGTGCACGCAGTGATCGAGGAGATCGTAGCCGCCGTGGACAACCTCTACGCTGCCGTGCCCGCCGACCAGCTTTACACGCCCTGAGCTACCTATTATATTTATTTTAACACTGTAAATAAATATTACGAAAATTATAAACTCTATCACATTCGTCACACCCCTCATTAATTGGCTATCGAGAAGAGATATGTGTAACGGTTGCATCCAATAAAGGCAATACTAGAATTGTTGGTGAACAAATCGTTTGACACTCGTAATTAATCCGACGAGTTCGACTAACGTCCACGCGATTGGGCCGCCGGTACCAGCGCTATGACCATCATTTTTCTTTTTTTCATTGTGTAATAAGACCCCTGAAAAACCGCATTACTGCTACAAATGACCCAATATTTTGTGTCACTATCTCCCGGTCATTAAAAGCTTTAATCTATCCGGTCGGTTAACTTTACACCGATTTTTGCTAACTTATATGTTAGAATTAGAAGTAATTCCAGTAATCCAGTCATCCCTCTCGTAATAAATTTACTATAACTAAGATATACATTTTCTTTGACGCGAATTACAAGATTCAATATAAAGAAAGTAATATAGGTACGCAAAGTCGAATATTTACTAACACGTAATCTCAGTTTGTTGACAAAATCACCGTTTATAAACATATGAATTTGAAAGATAGTATAACAGTATATTAAAAGAAAAACATTTTGTGAACTCCATAAGCCCATACAAGCATCAGGACTTGTTTATAGATTTATAATTTATTTAATAATCTGATAACGTGGAATGCCTTCCGAGCAACCAGTACAATTAACTGTAACGAAGATCCAACTCTTTGCGCTTCTGTTTAACTTGGACCTTCCATTGAAGCTCTGTATCAAGCATCATATCTAGTACTTAGCTGAATATTGGAACGGTACTGTGATGTTATCAATTTGCACTGGCATATATTTAAATTATTTACTGCTGCATATACTTTGTATGGGAACTGATTTAAACTTAGACTTATCCGCCATTTTTTGGTAAAAATAAGGTGATACTCTGGGCCATACTGTGTGCAGAAAGACTGTGGTGCAGACTTTCTGTTCTTCTAGTGCTTTTGAGATTATATGTTCTATGGTAAACCATATTGGTAACCTGTGGAAATCCCATCCCAAATCTTTCATAACGTTTCACAGTTCTTTCCCTTTAGTCTTCATTAATCTAGATCACCAGTAGGTATGTGTTGCATTGAAGTTGCCTTCCAACACAAGGAGGGTTTTGTACTGGCCGTACTGAAGTGTATACGTATAAGTGTATTGGTAGGCAGTAGATGAATAACATTGTTGAATGAATGACATGAAACATGAATAACATTGTTAGGCTCAAAGCCACAATGTTCCGTTTTATATTTAAAGACCTTATGGTGTTTGCTAAGCTGTCCTTTATTATAACTGTACTCCCCCCACTGGATTTATGCCTGGGTGAAAGGCATGGAAGCCTTTACATAACTTCAGTTGTATGTATTACTCCCTTTTTAGAATTATATGAAGTTCCTTTTGGTGTTAAAAATCATTCCACGCCATTTGGAAATTGGGTTTGGTTTGCTCGAAAGTCATAAAGTTTTAGAGTTTATAACGTTCCTTATTTTCTGTATTCTTTTATGCTGTAGCACCTGTGACTCCACCACACGGACTTCGGTTTCACATCTCGTGGCTTGTTACAGTATACTGTGAGCTGCTTTGCAGTACTCTTTTTGTGCCCATAGGCATTGGCATCTTCCCTGAGAGAAACCATCTCTAATTGTTCGAAATAAGAGTGTACTCCTCACTCAAAGGCTAGCAACATACCCACTAAAAATAGGTGTCCATGGGCTGCGATGACTGCCCTTTTTGGGAGTCTCGTAGGCTCGGTTATCCCCGTATTCTATAAAAAAATACTTTCAGGGGCGAACGGGAGGTGTTTAGTTCCCATTCCGTTTCTGTAACAAGTTCTTCTTCGTCGGTCTCATATTGAATTGAGTCTGCGACTGCCACATTCGTTTCATTGAGGACTGGTCTAATTTTCGTTCGAGCTGAGCTATTCGCTCCTTAAGTTCATTGTCAACAGTTTTCAGTTCCAGGCGTCGTGCTTTTTCCTTTTTAAGTTCACTCTCAAACAGTTGGTCTCTTACCCCCTAATGTGCAATTACATTTATATATAATTTATACACTCTTAAATAGTGTAGATAGAAGAAAAAACATTAAACTCAATAAAAGCAATAATTTAATCGTTGCTTTTCAATTTCCCGCCAAGAATTGACAGAATAAGTGAACACACAAAAATGCTCTACACAGATTATTCAAACCTTAAAAAAAAAATCTTAAAACTGTTTAATGATACAGTATACGTATAATACACATAAGTACTCGAATCGAATTTTATTTTAGGCTAGAAGAGAAGTGTATAAGTGACAAAATGGTATTTTAAGCTTTCCGTAAAGTAAGCCCAAGTTTAACTTCGGTTGTCTCTGAAGAAGTCTGAATACAAAATTAATAGAGCGTGTCATTTTGACATTAAGGGAGTCACGGAGTAGGGTTCGTGCTAAGTCTCGATTCTGAATATTACCCTTAGTTACTAAGTCATCTATGAGTGTTATTTTAATGGTAAATAAGTTAACGGTGGCGGTTAGCCAAAGCTGTTAGATTTGTACGCCGCTTTGTCTTAACAAATGCCAACTACCAAGTACCAACTTGTTATTGACTGACTACTGACACTTGAAAGTGACATTGAGCATTGAACTTTGAGTGATTTTTTAAATCAACAAACTAGTAGTTAGTAATTAGTATGAAATTAAACCATAACAAACGGTGAAAAAATAATCCCTGAATTGTGATTACTGAAATCATTAAAAATTAGGAATAGCGATGTTTTGATCATAAATACGCTGAAACGACGCAATCTTTTAAAAAAGTAAGTCATTCGGTGTAACCTGCTGAGTAACGTGTTACGAGAAGATGTAAGAGGTTTTTCACAGTAAGTAGTACAGACACGGCTAGGTACCGTTTTTAATATATCGAAGACTGAAGTCTTTGAGCATACATTCCTATAATATGCCGTCCGCTACAGCGAGCATGTTATCAATATCTGCTAACTTGGAAAAGAGCTTACCAATTCTTACAAGGCCGACAGCGCTTACGATCCTTCGGGAATCATGACTGTTCGTGGGTGGTGAGCCTGCCTGTCCATTCTTGACTTTCGTATAAAAACTCATAAAACACACATGTTATCAAAAGTTCTGTAATTTTATGTTATATTACTGAGTATGAAAACGTGCATTACTTGAAAAAGAAAATGTTTTATTATTTTTTGATTTTATATTTCAGGACCAAATTCTAGAGTTGGATTGAAAAAGAAGTGAAAATGTTATGTCCTGATATATGCAAGTTCTCTGCCCCAAAAACCATTTGTTCTTTACAGAAAAATATAAGTTTTAGTAAAGCTTTAGACAGGATTACAAATAATAGTTTTTATAGAAGTGTAATTATAACTTGTCCAGATGAAATAAAATTACCAAATTCAATTGAAGAAGCAGTGTTTGAAGATAGTGATTACTATAAAATTTCCAATTGTCCCATCACTGAGTTCATAGACTCTACTTTTATTGAAACTTTCATAAAAAATGGAAAGTTATATTGTTTATCAATTCTTAATAGCTGTATGAATCATAACGGCTTTGCAGTAACTCAAGATGGTTTACTGACTCTGCATGTATTAAGTTCTGTTTACCAAACATTAGGCATTGAAGGAACTAAATGTCCACATGATTTTTATGACATCAAAATTGATCTATATGATATAAAATCAATTAAAAGGTTAAGTAATAATTTAAGCAAACTAGATAAATTTAATTTGTATATAACCTGGGAGCCAAACAATGAAAATGTATGTCCATCCACAATAGCAAAATATTTCTGTGACAAAAATTATGTAGTAACCCAGCATTCAATAAGGGGAACAAAATTATCTCCTGATATTGAGCAAATACCTTCTCTTGATGCTGATATTGTCGAAGTTGTAGAGTGGATGGGTATGGTGGCTCATAATGCTAATTTAATTCCACCAGAAAATTATGTAAGTTCTTATTACATACCAGAGAGTTTAAATCCAATGCAGACAACAAGGATTTCAGTAATGATAATCAAGGGTTTTCTAACCCCTAACTTGTTATGCAAACTTGCCCAACATCTTTTTCAACATGTCTCATCAAGAGAGTTAGATAATTACTGGTCGGCTCTTAGTATGCAAACAGTAGAAGAAAGCCTATATCAGTGGTACCCAAGTACTTCTAGAATATTTCAATCACATAACTCTTCGACGAATATATTTTTCACTAGTAATGATGCTATTATTTATTCTATAGGTCACTTAATGTATTCATGAGGTGTTGTTTCAAATCAATAAAAACAGTTATTATTTCTTTTGTATTATTTATTTTTCAAGTACCTTTCTTCATCTTTAAATAAGACTGTTTAAATAATGATTTACTAAAAGAGAACACACAGATACTGAAGTATCTGAAACCCCTGCACCAACATAAAGGAGACACATTTTATGAGATTAATGACCAATAAATCTTATGTTAAAATGAAATCTTTTTGTCAAAGTGCTATTTTTAACAGAGGAAATAAATTACTCATTCAGCTTTAGCCAATCCTATAACACCACAGGCAATACGTGCACCAGCATTACCAGTGGTCTTGCTCAGTTCATGGCCACCAATTCCCAAGTCATCTGGATCTGCATGAACAACCAATGTGCGTCCAATAATACTGTGAGGCCCACTCAGTGAGATTTGGGAGTCTTGTATGCATACCTGTAAGGCCATATTGACAGTAAGTTGACAATTTTACAATACACTTATTGTGATATAACAATTTATTAAGTCGTAAACCTTAGTAACTCCACCATCTTGTGCTTCAATGTTGCCTAAATCTCCAACATGTCGCACAGCTGCATCTGGAGATCCATGTTCTTGCTTAAATGGATTGAAATGGGGACCGGCTGAAGTACACCCGTTAGTATTATCACCAAACTCATGTACATGGAAACCATGTTTTCCCTGTAAACATAAACAAAAGAATAACTAGTAAAATGTAGTTTTGAGGAATATATTAATTTATTTAGATAATTAACATGGTATCAACATGGATCATAATCTTTTGCAGTGTTTCCTTTTCAATAAATTTTTTATATCTGTATTGATCTATTAAATTTCATTATTCATATTACAAAGTTAATTCAAACTTAAAATAACTTTATTCATATAGGTAACAAGTACACTTATGAATGTCAAAAAGAAGTTAAATTAATTGTAAATTTACATTTACTACCAGTTTGCAAGTAAAGGGCATAGAGAGGGCTGGCAAGAAACTTTCCACCACTCTTTTTAATTGCTAAGTATTGAGTCACACAAATTATTTGAACTTAAGCGAATCAATCCCAAGGATTAAATTCAATATTCATCAAATTTATAAAAAGCTTTATTGGTTAATTTATGCATAATGAGGGCTATGAATTTATTTAATAATAATATACAATTAAAACAATTTAGGGAGAACTAAGGATATCAGTATCTACTTAAATGATAAAACAATACATACCTTTGATAGACCTTTGACCTCTCCAGTTACAACAACTGGTGCCTTGTCATCCTAATGAAATAAATTTATTTTATGATTAGTTAGCTTGATAGAATGACAAAGCAATTCACTCTCTAAGAAATTACATAATTTAGATTATAAAGCTTAAATTAACTTTTATAAAACATTAAACAAGACAGATACAGGTAGATTAAATGTTGAACAGTTAAATACCTATCTACCTTACTAATAGATATCAATATAAGTGCTCTTTAAGTTCATATTTAATGCAAGTAGATAGTATAATTGTGTAAGTATATTTCATAAACTGGGTTATAAAAAATATGCAGGTTACTGCAAGGTCATTCAATTATCAAGAAAATAAAAAAAAGGTTTATTGGGAAATATAAATATATTATACAGATTACATTACCTTTTGATCAAATAACACTGTACCGCTTACGTCGCCATTAAGGACACAAACAGCTTTTACTGGCATTTTTATTGAATTTAATATTATAAATTAATTAATTTGCCTTAGATTCCGATTAAGACGAATGACGTTCACAAATTAATATTTGAATTTTATAAAGTTGCCGGAGCCGGAGGTAAGACTTTTATATTTGATTGTTCGAGAAAATGTGTCATTTGTTAAAACGCAGTTATTCGCTATCATAGAGAAAAAATACTCTAGAGTCTGTGCGGAAAAATTCATATGAAACCTACTCTAGTAGTCTGTGAATGTAAACAGTTAATTACCGTAACATTGAAATACACAGTGACAATAATGAATAATCAGTTCTCACACTCACTGTCATAACACTTTGTTTTGTATTTTAGAAAGAATACAAATATGTTCAGAATATAATTTGTTGGAAAAAGCGCAAGTTTGTCTATTAGAGAAATGTCTCTTTTTCCGGCTTATGTAGAAGTTATAGGTTTAAAAGAGGACCAACTTTCAAATGCAGGTAATTGCCAAATACAGAGATTCGATTACATATTCAAACATTTCATAGTGTTATCTTTAAAAGTTTTGTGTAGGCTCAAGTCCCGGAGAAATACTAATTTGTACTATTAGAAATTCTTTAGTTGTTTGTCTCCTAATATTTATTGTCAATTTTACATTATCGTTATTATTTGAAGAAAAAAGGCTGTCCTCTCATGACATTACTGAGGCAATGGAAGTACAGTTGCTGTCCAGTGATGTGGAAGATGACACAGCAGCACATGATAGAAGTTGTAAACCACTTTTACAGTCAACATTATCTTCAGATGACTTTTATTTAGATTGCAAGGTGGACTATGGAAATTTGCATGTCTCTACACTTTATTATCCCGGTAGACCACAGTAAGTGAATCTTCTTCTACTTCTTAAAACCAAAGGTTATTTAATTAGATATGTAATGTTTTTGTTGTGAAAAGTCTAAAATTAAATATATTAATGTATTATAAATTTAAGACTTTACATTATGTATGTTAATGTGCTAATTGATGGGTGATTTATTAATTTAACAAGCTATCACGCTGTGTGATTATTAATTAAGTAAAAAAATTATAAAACTGTTTAAAATAAGATTTCACAATTACTGTTCAATATGGCATAAATAATTCACTTCACCTCGTTTGGAAGAGGTTAAAAAGATATAAAAATCTAAATATGAAGAATTATCGTCAAAGTAAAACATCTCTATATTTCAGATACAACTACACTAACTCACTGACAATTGGATCGAAACAAACGAAAAAAGATGAAAAGAAAAGGTGGAAACGATATTTTTCTAAAGAAATAACTGATGTATCCGATAGTTTAACGGAACGGCTCATAGCCTACCGAAAGCTTCTCACCGAGACGCCGGATGATCTTCAGCTTTGGGAAGCCTACATCGACTTCAGGGTACTCGCATCGTCTCCTAATCGCCGCGCATTCGACTACGTCTCACGTCGTGCTCGTTTTCCAGGAAGTGTGCGAGAGCGTGGAGGGCGCACTCGAAGCGACGCGGGAGGCGGCCGGACGGCTGCCCGACTCCGGCCGCCTCAGGGAGAGGCTCTTCGACCTCATGCAGACCGCGCTTCCTCGCCGGCGGTACGTCGAGGAGCTGCGGGAATCGCTCAGCAAAGGTATACGTCGACGCGAGACGAAGCCGGGAAAGAGGATCTCCGTGAACGAGCCTCGGAAACGTTTCAGAGCGGCGCCCGTCGGTCCGCACGGAGACGTGGGCCCGCCTCGTCGCTGCCGCGGGGGCGGAGGCCGAGGCGACGGACACGTTGCGGGCGGCCCTGGCCGACTGCGGTCGACGCCCGGCCTCCGCGCTGCGACTTCTGCACGCCTTCGGCCTGGCCCTGCGCTCGGCGGGGCTCTGGGAGAGGCTGGTGCTGGCCGTCGAGCTGCTCGTGGCCATGAATCTTCCCTCGCCCGCCTTCCCGCCCGCGCCCTCCGACGACGACGCGGCCGAGCGACGTCTGCTCGACCTCGAGGACGAGGTTTCTATCGCCAAACGTCGTTCGCTTTAAAACGAAACACTATTTGTAAAGATCTGTCCCGACTCCCGCCCGCCTCCTCCTCCCGCCAGGCCGTGCGCAGCGGGTTGCCGGTCGGCGTGGTGTGGACGCGCGTGGAGCGAGCGCGGGCCGCGGCCCACTGGCGCCCCGCCGCCCCTCGCGCCTCGGTCGTCGACCCTCAGCGCGCGCCCCTGCCGGCCGACGTGGCCGACCTGCTGCTGCCCGTTGTCGGCGACGCCGACGTCGCCGGCCTCGCGGTGCGGCTGCTGCTGCTCGCCAAAGTGCCTCCGCTGCCGGCGACCGAGGCTGCGGCGCGAGCGCTCGGCGAGCGGGACGGCACGGCGGAGGCCCTGCTCGCCCTCTCGATGGAGCGGGGCCTGCGGGCCGATGAGCCTTCGGCGGCGGCCGCGCTGGAAGCGCTCGCCGATCCGCCGCACTACTTCGCCGATGACACCGGTAGGACGAGAGGGCGCCGGGCGAAGGAGAGGGAGCGGGCGACGGATGACCGAACGTAATCGTGTGCAGGGTACGGCACCTGGGTGTCGGCGCTGTGGGAGGCGTGCTGCTCGGCGTGCGTCGGCGCCCGGCGCGAGGCTCTCGTCTGCTGGCGGCTGCGTTGGTTGCGGGCGCTGCTTCTGGCCGCGCCGCCGGACCGTCGCGCCGAGCGAGCCGCGCTGCGACGCCGGGTGAGGCCGTCGGCCGGGCGGGACGGGCCGTCGAGCGCGGCCGACCGCTGACCGGAGTTCTGTCCCCAGGCGCGGGGCGTCCTGAAGCGGTCGGCGCCGACTTCGCCGACGGCGTTCGCCGAGTTCGCGCTGCTGGAGGCGGACGCGGCGCGCGGCGAGGGCGTCGAGGAGGGCGCCGAGAGGGCCAGGGCGGCGGCCGCGCACGCCCTGCGCGCCGCCGTCGCCGACGCGGACGCACCCCCCGAGATCGCGCTCTACGTCGCCAGGTACGTCTCGTCCCGGGCCGGACGGGGATCTCCGGACGTCGTCTGACCCGCGCCGCGGTCCGCAGGGTCACGGGTGAAGTGAGCGGAGCGGAGGCCGGCGAGTGCGCGACGGTGCTGGCGGTGCTGCGCCGTCCGCCGCCGCCGACGCTCGCTTTCTCGCCGCCCGACGCCGCTTCGAGGGCCGCCGCCCTCGCCGCGGTGAGTACGGTACAGTGGTACGGTCAATCCGGTCACCACATTTCAAAATGCGCTTAAATAGAAAACACGAAACGAATCCCCACAAAAAAGCAAAAAGTATTTAAATTACTTTAATGAATTACTAGTACAATAATTGAGACTTAACTAAATATGAAAATTGGATCGACCCGATATGAGATTCTAGACTTGCTACTCGTTGGGGTTCGACGGGTCCGATATCTGTTGTCCATTTCTTTTACAACGGTCTTGTGTCAGAACGGTACCGGTAATAGTTATGTAACTCTGTGTGTAGAAACTCTTAACGAACTTTATGCTTCATTTTCGTTTTAGTTTTAAGATATCTTTATACAAATACAGTTTTTACAATTTTATTAACCAAACCGGTTCTAACCTCAGCCGGTCTGCTGCACTCGATCTAGTCTTCCCTCTTAGAAGATTGACAGCCTTTGAGAACTCGGCCCAGTGAACGGTCGCCGGCATGTAGGAGCCAGTGGGCAGTTCGGGCTCCGCACGAAACTAAATACGGTCTCACGTCTCACTGACGGCGGCGGCAGACTTTTTGACATCTATCTCTACTTTGTATCCGGCATTATTTGTCTTCGAGATATCTGTACTATAAATTAGGTCAGTCTGCTGCTCGCAGTCGGTGAGATCAGGCCGCGAATGTTATCTGTATGTCGGCATTTATCTATCTCTCCAAACACTCGCTCAGTGCGAGGAGCGGTGCGCCGAGCTGGAGCGGAGCCTGGGCGAGACGACGGAAGAGGAGACGACGGACGTGACTTCATTTCTGCGACCGAGCTCGACCGAGTGGGCGCGAGCGAGGGTCGCGCTCGCGTCGCCCGCTCGACGCCGCGAACTTCTCGCTCGTCTGCTGCACGCGCAGACGCACGTGGCCAACACCGAAGGCGACGCCCTGCGATACTACGAGGAGACCGCGAGCGAGCTCGTCCGGCGAGGCGCCGCCTCGGGGGCCGAGCATCGCCTGGCGCGGCTCTACCCCGGCAACGCGCTTCTCGACCTCGGTGAGTCCGCCGCCGTCCGGCGCCGGCGCGTCGTTCTTCCGAAAGCTGACGCCTCCTCCTCTCCGCCAGCGAGCGCCTCCGCGCGACGCACCCCGACCGTGCAGTGGCGGCTGAGCGCCGTGGCTCCTCCGCGGTCGCCGACGGCCGCCCTCGCCTCGCTGCTGCCGACCTTCCTGCGAGCGTCGCATCGGGATTGGCCGCCAGTCGGTGGGTGGACCTCCGCCCTGGTGTCGGCCCGCGCCGCCCGACTCTAGCGGCGATCGTTTCTCGTATAGTTCGTCTCGATTGTTCCGATTTACGGTCGCCTCCGTCCGGCAGAGACGGCGCGCGCGGTGCGAGCGGCCCGACGGGCGACCGGCGGAACGGGCGGAGTGGCGAGCGGCGGAGCGGCGTGGGCGGCCAGGCTCGAGGCCGAGGCGCGCGCCGCCGACCCGAAGACAAAGCGAGCCCTGCTGACCGCGCTGCAGCTGACTCCGCACGATAAGGTGAGCACTCCGCTCCGCCGCGAGGCGACACCCGCCCCGAGGCTGACGATTCGACGTCTCCGCAGTGGCTGCACGTGCGAGGGGCGCGCTGCTGCGGCGAGGAGGCGGAAGTGTTGGCGGACGCGCTGCTCGAGAAGCAGCTGCGCCTGCACGCGCTGCCCGACGAGCTGCGGTCGCTCGACGGACCTCCGGCTTCGGGAGTCTCTAGTTAATATGAATAATAAATATTTTGTTTGAAGAAACTTCATCCTTATAAATATATTATATAAATGCTGTCCTCTATATTTAGTTTTTTTCCATAGATTTCGAGTTTTCGAAAACACGATGAAAACGGCTAAGATGTATTTTTGAGGTTTATTAATATTATTATTTTAAGGAAAATTATTTGTTGGAACTCATATTTATTTAGATAAATCACGAAAAATATTGATTTCCTATTTTAACTTCTTAAGAAGCCAGAGTCCGATAATCGGGATCTTATGCCAGTCGATATGTTCATTCATGATATGTCCAGTAGCCAAGTTCACATTTGAGAGATCGTCATGCTCGCTTAAATCTCATTGCTTGTGGAGGCGTCCCTGCGTCGGGTTGTCTCTCTCCCTAAAATATGGCGAGAGGGCCGATGGCTGGCCATGCGTCATACTCATAAACGCTAATGCTATCAAGCAGAAGGGGTATTCCCAAAGGATTAAGGATCTGCTCTGCAAGCAGGAGGCATTTTTTAGGTCCTCCGATCACCGTTCAATTGAATGTGATATAGATTCCATTACCGAAAAATGGGAACTCGTGGCAGAATTAGAGGAAATGAGGTCGCGTTGGGACGCGATTTATAATAATCACATAGAAATAGACGCCGAGCTCGCGGGAACTTTCCCCGAATATCAAGAAAAATATTACGAACAGGGAGCCATATATAGGCGCAAAAGGAAGGAGATAAATAACAAATTGCACTCTATCACTCCAAATGAAAAATTAACTTTAAGCTTAAGCGTTACTACTTACTTTAGGTTTAAGCGTTCTTGCAAGGCAGCATCGCGTCGAAAGCGAGAATGCTTTAATGCATGGGCGGAAGCGGCGATATCTCGTGATGCCAATACCAGCGAACATAAAAAAGCATATAACTCAGCCTCCAGGTCCTTCAAACGGGAAATCGCTAAGGCAAAGTCAGAGCACATCGCCAGATTTGGCGAGAGATTGGCCCAACTCCCTTCGGGGACTCGAGCCTTCTGGTCTCTCGCCAAAGCTGTACAAGGGAATGTTTGTCAGCCATCCATTCCACCGCTGCACGGGGAGGATGACTCGCTCGCCCACACTGCGAAGGAGAAGGCCGACCTCTTGGGCTGTCTCTTCGCGTCCAACTCGACTTTGGATGACCGAGGGGGATCACCACCGACGATTTCGCGGTGTGATTATTCAATGCCGGAAATCACATTCCGGCAACGTGCTGTTCGCAAGGCACTATCTTCCTTGGACATTCATAAGTCGAGCGGGCCGGATGGTATCCCTCCAATTGTGCTGCGTACTTGTGCTCCTGAGTTGGCTCCGGTCCTGACGCGCCTATTCCGGTACCTGTACTCGCTCGGCACTGTCCCGAAGTGCTGGAAGACCGCTTCGATACACCCGATCCCTAAAAAAGGCGATCGCTCTGATCCGTCCAACTATCGTCCAATAGCTATAACCTCCTTGTTCTCCAAAATAATGGAATCCATTATTAATGGCCAGCTCTTGAGGTATCTAGAGGGCCACCAGCTGATTAGCGATTATCAGTACGGCTTTCGTCGTGGTCGTTCGGCTGGTGACCTTCTAGTATACCTTACACATAGATGGGCAGAGGCAATTGAGTCCAAGGGGGAGGCGCTAGCGGTTAGTTTGGACATAGCGAAAGCCTTCGATCGGGTGTGGCACAAAGCACTGCTCTCGAAGCTTCCAGCCTACGGGCTTCCCGAGAAATTATGCGACTGGGTCTCCAGCTTTCTGGCCGATCGGAGCATCAAGGTCGTCGTCGACGGAGCATGTTCCGACCTTAAACCCGTGAATGCTGGGGTCCCACAAGGCTGTGTTCTATCCCCGACCCTGTTTCTTCTGCACATCAATGACATGTTGCAACTTAGCAACATTCATTGCTATGCGGACGACAGCACTTGGGATACTCGTTACACTGGCCGGGCAGGTATTTCTCGGGCAGTTGTCGATGAGTACCGGAACAAACTTGTGTCTGAAGTCTAAACTCTACTACGTGGAGTCTCGGACTGGGGTAGACTAAACCTAGTCCAATTTAACCCCAAGAAGACACAAGTTTGCGCGTTTTCCGCGAAAAAAATACCCTTTGTCGCTACTCCTCTTTTCGAAAACACTCTTCTTGAAGCCACAGCCAGCATCGGAATACTTGGCGTTGACATATCGAACGACGTTCAGTTTCGCGGTCATTTGGAGGGAAAGGCTAAATTAGCCTCCAAAAAGCTTGGTGTGCTCAGTAAGGCGAGACGGTACTTCACTCCGGGCCACCGCTTGCAACTCTATAAAGCGCAAATACGGCCCCACATGGAATACTGTTCTCACCTCTGGGCGGGGGCTCCCCAGTACCAGCTCCTTCCACTTGACCGTATCCAACGAAGAGCGGTTCGAATCGTCGATGACCAATCCTTCTCCGAGCGGCTCGATCCTTTGGCGTTGCGTAGAGATGTGGGGTCACTCTGCATCTTCTTCCACATTTACCATGGAGAGTGTTCAGAGGAGTTGTTCGGATTAATACCTGCAGCTGAGTTTCATCATCGGACGTCGAGGCAGAATACAAAATTCCACCCGTATCACCTCGACGTCCGCCGTTCCACGACTGAGCGTTTTTCAAGGCAATTTTTGCCGCGCACCACCGCTATGTGGAATCAGCTGCCCACTGAAGTATTTCCGAACCAATTCGACTTAGGGTCCTTCAAGAAAAGAGCGTACAAATTCTTAAAAGGCCGGCAACGCACTCGCGAGCCCTCTGGCATTGAGAGTGTCCATAGGCGGCGGTATCACTTAACATCAGGTGAGCCTCCTGCCCGTTTGCCCCCTATTTTCTATAAAATAAAAAAAAAATAACTCCCCGTATAGAAATACCTATATTTAACAGCAGTTTTGAAAAATGGGTATCATTCCGGGACTTATTTGAACAAGTTATCCATAAAAATTCAACCCTCTCTAACGCAGAAAAAATGCAATATTTAAAATCAAAACTAAGAGAGGAACCAGAGAGGCTTATAAATCAATTGCAAGTTAGCAACGAGAATTATGACGCATGTTGGAAAATTATCACAAATAGATATGACAACAAAAAACATATTTTAACATCGTATCTAAATAGTTTTATGCAGCTTCCAAAGATTGAAAAGGACAACCTGGGGCAAATTAAAAGACTTCACGATGTCACTTTGGAATGCTTGAATGGGCTCAAAAATTTGGGGATTTGTGTAGAGCATTGGGATACCATTATAGTTCATATTCTGTCTCAAAAACTAGATTACGACACCTATCAAGCATATATTGCATCACTAAAGCATCCAAAAGAGTTACCGGTGCTTAAAGATTTAATTGATTTCCTGGAAAAAACATTTACTGCCTTGGAAACAACCAGCAACAAACCTCAGCAGAGTTTTGTTACAAAACATCAATATCGGTCTAATAATAAGCCGATCAACAATAAATTCGTGTCATCGCAAGTGAGTAATCGAGGCCATGACAATATAGTTAAAAACACGTACTGTAAAATATGCAAAACAGCTAATCATGTCACGTTTAATTGTAAATCTTTTATAGCTATGAATCATAGAGAAAGGCTTGATACAGTTTTAGCATTACAGATATGTACTAATTGTTTATGTGACCACGATGTCAAGGATTGTGTTTCACAAATCAGATGCAGAGTTTGTTATCAGAAGCATAATACAAGGTTACATAATGCATTAAATAGTTCGAATTCACCTAATCGCCCGTCTACAAACAGGCTTCAATATCAAAATAGTAATTATACGAGGGACCATTCAAAAAGGGTACATACGGCATCTAAGGATTTTTCAGAAGTCCTCTTAGCTACCGCAAAAAATAAAGTGTTAGGGGTTAATGGAAAGCCTTACCTCATGCGCGCACTTATTGACCAGGGGTCTCAAATATCAATAATTAGCGAAAAGGCAGCACAGTTGTTGAAACTAAAGAGGGAAGGCTGTAATGGTGTTATCTCAGGAGTGGGGGAAAACACACAACGAATCAAGGGTCAGGTTATATTGACCTGTACTTCTATCCACACTAACTATACATTAAAAACAAGAGTTTTTATCATGAATAATTTAGTACACAAATTGCCAAATAACTCCTTTAATATGCCGTCATGGCCATATATCAAAGACATCGAATTGGCAGATCCCGAATTTAACAGAAGTAGTCAAGTAGACATATTATTTGGGGCCGATGTCTACGCCCAAATTATGATGAGTGGAATATTAAGAGGGGAAAATCTTTCACAACCAATAGCACAACAGACACGATTTGGATGGATCTTATGTGGAAAACTTAAGTCATATCAATGCAACATAATACTAAATAACACTGAAGATTTACAGAAATTTTGGGAAATAGAAGACATTGAAGAGTCCCCATCCGTCGTGTCCTCTGAAGACCAATATTGTCTTGAGTTGTATAAGAAAACAACACTGCGCCAAGCAAATGGAAAGTACAAGGTTCGACTTCCGCTAAAAGATAATTTTAAGGAAAGTTTAGGTCTGTCCAAACCAATGGCGGTAGCACAATTTCACAGCCTGGAACGGAAATTAGCGAAACAGCCAAAAACTGCAAGGCAATATAAGGATTTTATAAATGAGTATAAAGACTTAGGGCACATGTCTTTCATAGAAAACAAGGGTCCGGAGATTGGGTATTACTTACCTCATCATTGTGTTACCCGGGAACATTCGGAAACTACAAAGCTGCGTGTTGTATTCAATGGATCAGCAAAGACATCAACGGGACTTAGTTTAAACAACGTAATGTATACAGGTCCCAACCTACAACAAGACTTACAATCCCTTATATTAAAGTGGAGAAGATTCCGATATGTATACACCGCAGACGTGGAGAAAATGTTTAAAAATATTGACATTTTTGAGTGCGATCGGAAAATGCAAAGAATTATTTGGCGAAATTCACAAAGTCGACCGTTACAGGAATATGAATTGACAACCGTAACGTATGGCACAAAGGCGGCGCCCTTTTTAGCCATGATGACTTTAAAACAGCTAGCTATGGATGATAGACCTCGGTTCCCACGGGCAGCGGAGATCACAGAGCAGGCATTTTATACAGATGACTTAATATATGGGGCCCATTCTATAGAAGAAGGATGCAGCATGGTAACGGAGTTACAGGATTTGTTGCAGTCAGGGGGTTTTACTTTAAGAAAATGGGCTTCCAATGAACCAAGAATACTGAAAGAGATTTCGGAAAAAATTAACCGAGATCAAAACCAGCAAATATTTACGTTTAAAGGAGATCTTATTTCAAAAACATTAGGGGTATACTGGAACCCGAAAGAAGACTGCTTTATGTTTCAATCGTCATTTGATTTCTCGAATAAGACGACCAAAAGAGCGCTTTTATCAGATATATCGAAGCTGTGTGACCCACTGGGTTGGTTAGCTCCTGCAATTACAGCTATGAAAATATTTTTTCAAGAAGTATGGAAGCAAAACATTAAGTGGGATGATCAAATCCCTACTTCTATTTTGAAAAAATGGAAGCAATTTAAAGAAGAAATAGAACTAAGTATTTCTAAAATAAGGATCCCGAGGTGGTTGCAAACTAGTCCGGACAGCACATTAGAGCTACATGGATTTTGTGATGCATCAAATAAAGCATATGCCGCAGTTATTTACTGTCGAATAAACAACAAGGTTTCATTGGTGGCAGCCAAAACAAAATTGGTACCCGTTAAAGGAAAAATCTCTATTCCGAGAGGTGAATTATGTGGAGCGGTTTTATTAACAAAGCTGTTTAATAAAGTTAAAGCATGTTTAGGGTATAATAAAATTAAATGTTACGGTTGGACGGATTCCATGGTAACCTTGGGGTGGATACAGGGACAGCCTGAGAAATGGAAGCCATTTGTAAGCAACAGAGTCAAGCAAATTGTTCAAGATATGCCGTCAAACACGTGGCGCTATGTTAAATCAGAGGAAAACCCCGCAGACTGCGCCAGTCGTGGTATTTCCGTCAAACAACTTGAAATGCACTCTTTATGGTGGAATGGTCCATCATGGCTTCCTTTATATAGGAATGACAAGGAAACTCAGTCATATTTTACGAAGGAAGAAGAAAAAAATCAATATTTAGTTAATATAGTACAAGGTACAGATAACACAGTAAAGGGAATAATACAAAACTGCAGTAGTTTCTCACGGGCAATCAGGATAGTTGCTTGGATATTACGGCTTTTACCAAGAAATAAGGATAAAAGGGAACGATACCTTACATTAGCTGAAGTCAAGGAAGCGAAACGGAAGATAATTCGCAACGTACAAGGAGACGACTTCTTCTATGAGATAGAAAAGTTGAGAAGAAAGGAGAGCATTAATAAAAGTACACTAATTGCATTGAATCCATATCTTGGACAGGATGGCCTTCTTCGTGTGGGGGGAAGGTTGCGAAATGCCTTCATTAGTAAAGACATGCAACATCCCATTATAATTTCACATACTGGTAGGCTGACTGACTTAATAATAGATCAAGCGCATAAGCTTACCTTTCATGGCGGCCCTCGCCTAACATTATCACTTATCAGACAGAAGTACTGGATTGTGGGCGGTAATAGAGCAGTAAAGAGGCAATTGAGATTATGTGTAACATGTGTTAAAAACAACCCTCGGATGCAATATCAAATAATGGGCGACTTGCCCGAAGCTCGGTGTAATCCGGTGCGACCCTTTAAGCATACTGGAGTTGACTTTACGGGATATATCCTAATAAAAAGTAGCAAAGGACGAGGGATCAAGTGCACAAAAGGTTACATAGCCGTATTTATATGCATGGCTACAAAGGCAGTGCATTTAGAAGTAGTATCTGATTTAACCACTTCGGCCTTTCTAGCAGCATTAAAAAGAATGGCGGCCCGAAGAGGGACTCCGGAACATATTTATAGTGATAATGGCACAAATTTTATTGGTACCAATCATGTACTTGACTCCGGGTATGACGAATTAAAACGAGTATTCGCAGAAGAACAATTTGCCACCACAATTACGGATATGGAAATAAACTGGCATTTCAATGCACCTGCATGGCCCTCTGCTGGCGGATTATGGGAAGCAGCTGTTAAAAGCTTAAAGGCTCATACAAAGAAGGTAATCGGGGATCAAAAATTCACATATGAAGAACTTTCGACACTCGTAGCGCCGTTAGAAACCTGTTTAAATACTAGGCCTCTATGTCCAATTTCAGAAGATCCGGAGGATATTAATTTTCTAACACCAGCTCATTTCTTAACTGGGGGCCCTACACTTTCATTATTGCCCATCGAGAATGACTTAAGAACGTACTTAGTGGAGAAAACTTTCCAAGACATATGGAAGAGGTGGCAATCGGAATACTTGCCTACATTGACATCTCGAAGTAAATGGCAAAAACCACGAGAAAACTTAAAATTACAAGACTTGGTTGCCATTCACGACGCGAATATTCCTCCCGGAAAATGGGCTATGGGCAGAGTTGTAGAATTACATCCAGGCACTGATAATATCGTCAGAGTAGTTTCGCTAAAGACAAAGAACGGAGTAATCAAACGTCCAATTGTCAAATTAAGTCCCTTGCCAGTGCAGAACAGCAGTAACGCAGCAGCCGAAAACGAGTCAAACATATCTGCAAAACCACGGCCCATACTACGAAAGGGTCTCGGTAACGTTTTAGCGATAATGCTTTCATTTATATACTTTTTAACATACGTATCAGCTACGCATCCGGAAAATTATAATATAAGTACATTCAACAATAATAAGGGGTTATACTTAGACAAAATAAGTAATATGCAATTAATTCAGGAAAAATGGAGAATCGTTGTCTACTATGACATGAAACCCTATTGGGAAGGAGAAAAGGCATTCGAACAATATTATAAAACTTTACAAGGCATGTGTTCTGCCCTCGATGAAAAAACACATTGCGAAATTACTATGAATCAATAACGTCATAGCTTCGAGGAACTCAAATACTTAGATCAGGTGTTGCTTACGCAGCACCCGGGCACGCGCTCGAAGCGGCGTCGGCGCGGCCTTATCAACGGTGTCGGATACGCGGCACACTCCTTATTCGGAGTATTGGACGAATCATTCGCTGAACAATATCAAAAGGATATCTCTTTAGTTAAAGAGAATGAGCAGCATTTGGCAAACCTGTGGAAAAATCAGACATCAGTTCTGGAAGCGGAGTACAATCTCATGAAGCGGTCAGAGCAAGAAAATTATAATTTACGAAAATTAATAAATCGACACGCAAATGAAGTTAAGAAGGCAATTACTACTCAAGTCACTGAAATCAATAGACTAGAGAGCATTACTCAGTTTACTCTTGACAGCATTTCAGCAACAACCGTACTTGCTAATTTAAGGAATATGCAGGAGTATCTGATTGACACCATCACCGATATTTACCATGGTCGATTTAATTTTCACCTTATTTCGTCAGAACAATTACGCAGGGAATTAAATATAATATCCAATCATATTTCAACATATCTTTCTTTGCCAATTAATAATAGTCAAAAACAATTTGGCAATATATATAAATTTTTAAGAGTTAAGGCAAGGATGCTTTATGAGCAATTAATATTGGAAATCTCGGTTCCGCTTGTCAGCCGAGATGGTTTTGAAATCTATAATGTGATTTCTGTTCCTTATAAGAGTGACGCACTTACGATGGTCAAAATTGTCTCTATTTCAGATCTCGTCGCAATAAACAAAGAAAAAAATTCATACATACAGATGTCAGAAAATGAATTGCTATCAAGTTGTGATTATTATTCCGATATTTATTATTGTAACCTACCTAAACTGTTTTATAATATGAAACCAGAAGATAGCTTATGTAAGACAGGAATAAAAAAGCAATGTCAGTTTGAGAAAATGCCATGCGATAACGAGTGGATTGACCTGAATAAAAAGAATACATATTTATACTTTTGTTGTGATCGGTGTCCATTACATATTATGTGTGGCGATCAAATTTCTGCAGAACAATTAAATACGACTGGATTAATAAGCATAGGTCATGGTTGCATGTTACGCAACAAGAAAGGTGTCATTTATGCTCATAACGATTATCAGAATGTGCTCAAGACTGGACCAATGGTTTATTCGCCTTATATGGATTCAATTAATAATATGATAAATGTGTCATTATCCTCGGATGTTATTGAAAATTCAAAAAACAACTACACAATTAATAGTCTTGATAAAATAGGCACGGATCTGGAAGATATGCGAAAGGAGGCTCCCATAATTAGTAGTGTGACATTTCACGACGTACATCAGTATATTGCCTTATACTCTATCTTGGGCATCTTCGTCGTGGTAGGAGCGATTCTATTGTTGCGGAGGTTTCGTCGAGCAGGTACGGTAGCACCTGTCCAGCAGATACCATCTGGCCAAGCAACAATTCCAATACAGAAAACAATTGATGGGCAGCAAGAGACGTCGATAGCGGCATTGGCAGCAGCAGTGGCAGCCAGTCTCGCAATGGGCTCTACAAAAACCACCCGGGACCGGACTCTGATAGGTCTTAGTGTTAGTGATAGTGCCGTGGATTGGTGTAGGAAGTGTTAGCATAAGTTTAGAGACTTTAAGTATCTCCTAGAGACTATTAAGCACATAATGGATTCATCTTGTAAAGCACTACATATTCATCTTGCACTTTTTGCCTGGGGGAGTATGTACGAGCCAAAGCTGTACATTTTGCTCACTCAGGCTATCTTAGAATTATAAGCGTGATGATCCGTCCGTACGTGCCAAGGTTCGTACATTTTTGCTCTATTACAATCTTGACAAATTCCTATGTTTGTACGTGCCATGGCTGTACATATCGATCACTTATAATAAATAATAATAAAATATTTTTATTCATTTTAAGTTCAATTTCATTACAATGTGTAAGATTTGGGAACCCTTTTAAGTAAAAAATATACCTGTGTCAGGGTTTCCAGCTCTTTCATAACAAACTTAGTTATACATTCCTTAAAATATTTTATTTATATATAATTTAGTTACATCTTCTATTAACTTTTTTTTTGTTATTGATTTTTAACTGTTATCAACACACTGGAGTGCATAAGTGAGTGTGTGAGTGCAAATGTGTGAGTGCAAATGTGTGAGTGAGTGAGTGAGTGAGTCAGGGAGTGAATGAATAAAGTCTGTACTACATACTAGGCCTCAGAAGAAGCTCCAACTCTGCGTAGAGTATGTTCATGAGCCAGCCCTTTAGTCGTATTTTTAGATTGTAGACGGTAAGCGGGTAGATGTTCAGCAGCCTATTTAATTTATTATAGATGTAGTCTGCTTGCATATTGCGTCTCGCAAAGTCAGTCCTAACGGTCTGACCGACGACAACATCCCTATTTCTTTTTAAGAACAGCCTACTATCAAATGGTAGCGCTCTGTGTGATTTTAAAATTAGACTCAGGACATACAGCTTCCTAACGGAAAGTAATTGGCTGAGATGATAAAGCTCTTCCGATGGGAATCTGCATGGCCGGAACAGCATGACCTTTAATAGAGCCCTATGTCCCCGTTCCAATTCCAAAAATTTTGTTTTATTGGCCGTTCCCCATATGTTTATGCAATATGCCAGTACGGACTGAACAAGTGCTATGTAAATTCTTTTAAGTATTATATCCGATGTAATGTGTCGCAAAATTTTAAAAATATATGTTAGTTTCCTTAATCTACCAGTCATGGACTCTATGTGGGGATACCATGATAGTCGCTCGTCTATATGAATGCCCAAATATTTGATAGAGCTAACTTTTGCTATTGGAAGACACGGACAGTTACTGTCTCTTTGCATATCGCAGTGATTTTTTTTAATTTTAAAATCATTAGGTGGTTGAGTTCGATCAGAAATTCTGAAACATACATAGTTAGTTTTCTCTTTATTGAGAGACAAAAGCCACTTAGCAATAGTTGTCAGTCCCAACTTCCGCTGATATTTTTACCTCTGCCCAGTTAAGCCCTGTGAAAAGTACAGCCGTATCATCCGCATAGGAAAATATTTGCCCGTGATCAAGTTTTAGATTGCTTAATGCATTAATATATATTAAAAATAATGTTGGACCTAATATGCTTCCTTGCGGAACCCCATAGGTGATTTCCAATTCATCACTTACGTAATCTCCTACTTTCACTCTCTGTGTTCGCCTTGAAAGGTAATCACAAAATTGCTTTAAGGGTGTATCTCTAATGCCTATATGCTCCATTTTATGTAAATGTGAGGAGATACAGACTGTATCGAAGGCCTTTCTTAAATCTAGAAATGCATCAAGGCATTTCTTTCCCTTATCTAGGTTTGATACTATTAGAGACGTTAATTGAGATATGGCATCTTCAGTTGATTTTCCTTGCCTGAATCCATATTGTGCGCTTGATAGAATATTAAATTTATTAAGGTAGTTTAGTAATCTAATATTTAGTAGTTTTTCTAAGACCTTAGAGATGGCTGGAAGAATGGAAATTGGCCTGTAGTTATTGACTTTGTCTTTATCGCCTGATTTAAGTACCGGTACAATAATAGCTTGCTTAAGTTTTGTCGGAAATATCCCTTTTTGAAAACATAGGTTGACCAGATGACAAGGTACTAAAAGACCTCTAGCGAGTTTTAGAAATCGTGTGGGAATATTATCCCACCCCGGTGCGCTATCTGATTTTAGGTTTTTGATTATGTGATCAACCTCTAGATGGTCGGTACTAAATAGAACAAACGAATGCAAGTGTGACGAGCTTTGTTGAATTTCCTGAGCCAGTAGAGTTTGTGAAATAATTATTAACTTCATTTACAGACTCTGTAGGCGTAGCCTTAAGATTTAATAGTTCGTCATTATTATCTTTTGTTTGACTCATATATGTAATCTTTTTAATATTTTTCCACAACTGTTTTGGGTCATTAACTGAATTATTTAATTGTGTTCTTTCATATTTTCGTTTTAGTTTTTTTATTAAGTTATTACAAAAATTTCTATACCTTTTATAAGTAATTGATAGAACTTCGTCATATTCATTATTTTTTAAACGCTTTTGCGTTTTATTTCTGTTTCTTATGCACCGCAAGATACCGGCAGTTATCCACGGCTTTAATATCTGATGTTTTTTAGATACCTTCGTGATTATTGTATTTTCTTCTAAGGATTTTTTAATCTTATTTATTAATTTATCAACGACTTCATTTGGATCCTCGCAAAGTAAGAGATTATTCAGATTTTTATGAGATAATGTTATTACCGCTTTATCAAAATCTGTATAGGTTTTAAGTTTTTTAACCTCTACTGCGTTATGCATTTTTAATTTCTGTAAGCTTAAAAAAACCATGAGATGATCTGTAATTGATATATTCAATACAGCTACTTTTGCCTGAAATTTTTTATTTTGTTGTTTTATCATAACATGGTCAAGACAGTTATTATTTCTAGTTGGGAAGAGATGTCCCGGCATTAAGCCATATATTGATAGCATACTAAGATAGTTTAGTCTGTTATTTAGGTAACTGTTGTCGAAATTGTAAATTAGATTTATATTTATATCACCGGTGATGACTATATTTTTCTTGTTCTTTACATGATCCAAGTGTAGACGAAGTGATTCAAGAAATGATTCTGAGTTCGGAATAGAAGGAGAACGATAAATTCCTAAGATTAAATGATTAAGTACCTCGATTTGTATACAAGATGCATTTTCTAAGATTATTTCACGTACTTTGGGTTTAAGATTATTCCTGATATAAGCCACTACGCCATCATTCTGATTAAGCTGATTCTTAGTATAATATGAAGAATATTGGCTAAGTTGAGGAATAAGCTTTGTATTATTCAATCTGCATTCAGTTAATATCATTACATCTACCTCAATTTCCAAACTGCTTAAGGTTACTTGTAGATTGTCGAAATTCCTATAAATGCTTCTTATATTTTGGGTTATAATAGTTAAATCACTTTTTTTTAGGGTTTATAAATTGCTTTAGATTTTTTTACTTCACACGAAGTGGATATAGCTATTTCAGTTTCATCTAAATCATGAATTGTTGTGAGTGTATTATCCATAATAAATTTTGAAAAAGAAATTATTTCTTTTATATGATCACAATCAATGTAAATCGAATAATTGGTAGGTATTGGTAATTCAGTAATAAATTCCATGTCATGCCGCATTTGAGGGTAGTAACGAGGATATTTGCATTTTGCGTGAAACGTGTAAAGGAAAGAGAAAGCAGAAATGTATCCTTTTCTATGACCATAATCAATGTAAATCGAATAATTGAAGGGTATTGGTATTTTAGCAATAGGTGTTATGACATGCAGTATTTGAGGGTAGTATTGAGTATTATTGTATTTTGCGTGATACGTGTAAGAGAGAGAGAGAGAACATAAATTAAGGTTGCAGTATTAATTTTGTCCCTAGTAAAAGAGACAGACAATACAAGAGGTGCATTTTTATGATGAGTATAAAGGAGAGTGTACAATGGTGTATAATGTTTTAGTGTTTTTACATAAGATATTTTGTTGTGATAACGGTTGCAAAAGATAAGGTGACAAGTACATTTAAAAACTAATAAAACCTGCAATAGTCAGTAGGATTCCATTATTTGCTGTATTTGAGCTTCAGTCTTGAGTAAAAGTATTGGTGTGTAATCATCTTTCCTGAGATATACTTTACCATACGAAGTCCAGCAATATTTATATGCCTTTGATCTCACCAACTCTTTTCCACGATAAAGGAGTCTAGATGCTTTTGGCGTTAAATTTTCAGATATGTAAATCGGAGTATCTTCATTGGTATGGTAATCCTAAGTGTTTAGCGCACAATTTAGACTTGTGTTTTATATTGAAAGCTTTACCCATTTTTATGATGTCGTTCTTAAGCAACGTTGAAGTAGTCTCAACGTAGGCCCTTCCTTCCGCGCCATGCTTCCACGGTGACGCCGGGCATGCAGAGAAGCTCCGTTACATTGTATATTGCAGGGATGAGGTCCGGGGTGCGCCTTATCTGCGCGTAGAAAATACAACCCGGTCGACCCTTGCGGGCGCGGATGGGGCGTGCGTATTCGGCCGCGAAGCCGAGGTCACGTAGGCCGGCGGTGATGTCCTCTCGTGACGTGTCGACCGGAATGCCCCTGATGGCCACCTTTAAATCTTGTTCCGCCGGGAGTGAGTACGAAAACCACGAGATGTTTTCGTGAGCCTCGAGTTCGGTAAGGTATTTTTGAATTACCCTGTACTCACCCTCTTCGTCGGGTGTGAAGCGGCATCCGCGTCCATACGGTCGGGCATTGGGGGCGCGGCCTAACTTCTCTTTTAATTTGGATTATGCCGATGACCTCTGTCTGCTGAGTCACACGCACCGCGACATGCAATCTAAGTTGGACGACCTGGAACGCTGGGATTTGCGGAACTCAAAATCAACACCCGGAAAACGAAAGAAATGCGTGTTGGAGTTGAGAATCGCACCCCAATGCGGGTGGGTGCAGAGGACATAGAAAGCGTTCAACAATTTGTTTACCTCGGAAGCGTCGTGTCTGAAACTGGAGGTACAGAAGAGGACATCACTTCGCGCATTGCCAAGGCCAGAGCAACCTTTGCACAACTTCGGCCTATATGGCAGTCACGGATGTTGACGCGTCGAATCAAGGTTAAAATATTCGGATCCAACGTCAAATCTGTGCTGCTCTATGGGTGTGAAACGTGGAAGGTCACCAAACACATCTCGCACCGACTCCCAAGTCTTCGTTAACCGCTGTCTTCGCCGTATTCTGAAAATCTACTGGCCTGAAAAGATCTCTAACGAGCAACTTTGGGAGCGCTGTCGAAACCCCGATCAGCCAGCAGACCAAGCGACGCAATTGGAATTGGATAGGCCATACACTCCGAAGGGATCTCAATCACATTCCCAAGCAGGCGCTTGATTGGAATCCGCAAGGAAGGCGGAAGCGTGGCCGTCCCAAACAAACCTGGCGCCGAACAGTTGCGGACGAGGCAAAGAGGGCCGGAAAGACTTGGGAGCGAGGTGAAACACGAGGCTCAAGACCGAACGCGATGGAGACTCACTGTGGACGCCCTCTGCCCCACCTAGGGGTTATAGGACATTAAGTCAAGTAAGTCTGTCAGCAACATCATATACGAATTGAGAAGCTAATGAACAATAGCTGGTTAATATTCACAGCAGATAAAATCATTTTGACGGAACACTGCAGAAACGACGTCCGTCGATTCAGCCTATTGGGGACTTACATCGTGACGCCAAGTCATTGGTGCAGCATGCAAATTGGTAGAACAATCTTCGGTCAATCAAGCAATGTATCGGATGTAAATATACAGTTGCCACTGGCGGTGATTCCTCCAGCCCTCAGCATATGAGACCACAGAAACCACGTCGAGTTCTTTTTTGCATTAGTTAGTAATATGAAGGCCCGCCAAATGCTAGTTAAATTAATCCATTATGTAAATTTGTTATCTCTCATTCACTATAAAAACTGTCAATGAACAAACAGAAACTAACACCAAGCTTGACAGAGGATTAACAGGAACGAATTAACGCTCCTTTAAATTAATAAAATAAAGACAATAGATCCAATAAATTAGCATGTAAAGTTCTTTAATGGTAAAATATTCCTACTTTAAAAATAGGAAGGTAATCCCAGTTTTGTTCCATAGTTGGTACTGACACTGTTGTATTACTTCACAATAAGTATTTATTACAAATATAATTAAATAACATTAACTTCATTCTAAGCAGTAGAAACAAGAAACAATGTAAAAAAACATATTTAAAAATCCTTATCGCTCCCTTATTGTTGTTAAGCTGAGTCCACCAGCCATCACGAATTTTTATGAGAAAAATACAAATTCTTGGACCAAATGTTTGTGTTGAAGTTCAATCTTAATTGTCAGTGGATCAGTGTTAAAAAACTGATGTGTGTATTGTGCTGTTGCTTATTATGAACTGACTAATGAATCAAATGTTTGGATACTATTGGACAACTTTAATATCATTTATTCCATTGCACATTTAAAAAAAATACTTTTCTAAGATAGTAAATTATTAATATGTTTTACTGGGAATAATGTCATAGTACTTAAAAGTATATTGACAATTTTAAAGTAAAACACAATTTGTACATTTCAAAAGTTCCAGGTTCATTGACATGTCATACATTCCCAGTGCACCATCTACCAGTATATTACCAAGACTAACCTTCACTAACCTCTGAACTCAACAACTCAATTTTTATAACAGAGATGTCATTTTCCATCTGATTTATATTGATTTTAACTTCTGTTTGCTTTTGGCATTCACCCCGTTTTAAGGTAGTCAACTCTTGCGGTTTTAATAACTGTGCTCCAGTACAATTCTGTAGCTTGTAAAGATTTTTAATCAGTTTCTTATCTGTGAGATCGCTTATCTTCATCTGACTATTCATTTTCATAATTTCCGAGTGAAGGCTATTGAGAGGGGCAACATTTTTAAGTATATTGCTTTGACGGGGTCTAGTTGGCCGACTTAAAGATACTGGTACCTGATCAGGCAAATTATTCTCAGACTCACAAGCTTGGTACAGCTGGTCTACGTCAGATACTGTGATTCCAGAAATAGATGAAGGTGATGAAAAACTTTGTTTAGTTCTTATAGATCCAGTTTCAGGATTGTCAGGATTATCCACTTTGGCAAACTGTAAGTCTTCATAACCAAAGGGAAACTCACACTCTGTGTTCTCACACATCAAAAATTTTTCAAAGTAATTGATAAAAAAGAAATTTATTTTAGATGAACATAAAGGACACACCTAAAACAGAAACAAACAATTAATAGTTTTATCTAAAGATTCATAAGGTTACTGTTTAAACTTGTCCTTTACCCTTTCTTCTAATACTGAAAGTCTTTCCATTTCTGTTGGTTCCTAAAACAAATAACAATTCAACATCATTCTGCAAATTGCAATGAGTATATGAAGTTTATTGTTACGAAAATAATTACAATTATTGTTATTACTCTCAAATACTCACTCAAAACTTACATTTGTAGTTAAACCTGCAGTGGTGTCATTGTCCATGTTTAGCGTTACAAGTATTTTTTGTTATTAATAACAATCTTAATTACTAATAAAAATGGCAAGGGCTTGAGACAATGTCACTTTTCGAGGCGTGGAATGCTCAAACGTTTTCACGTGACTATCATACGAATTGATTTTGTGTGGGTGGGTGGGTCACGCCTGTCGAAAATAGACTTTGTCTCAAGAACTTATATTAATTTAATGAAGGAATTTAAGTCCTAACTCCTATCCTACAAAGAAAGATTTTCTAAATCAAGATTTAGCATAGAAAAGAAAGCACTAGTCCATACAATTTGTTATAAATACTAAAAAGGAGACGTATTCAGCTTATTAATTAATATCTGTGGTAATTGCTAACTGTCAGTGTCGTGTATATACCGACGACAATGCTTTTTTTTCGGTTTCCTCTCCCTGTGTAAGATCGAGTGTAGAGTAGAGTGCGTTAGTCTGTGTTACGGGTACTACGTACATCCGCGGAGGTGTAAACCGCATTAGATTTTTTTATATATAAAATTAATAATCTTTACTTAGTTTATTTTCCATCCTTCAAATATCTTAAGAAGTTATAACCATGGCTTTGCCTAGAGTTCTAGCGTCTCGTCTAATGCAAACGACAGGTAAATAATTAAGGCCGACTTAAATTTTTATATTTATATATTTTTTGTTACTTTGTCTAAAAACATATACCGTGTTCTACATTTGGAACTTGAACACATTTCTTACATGATGACTTCATAATAGTATACGATTTATTTAATAAAAAAATGATTACATAACTAACCTTTAAATGCCTGTATGCAGACATTAAATATAAGGTACGGTACTTATATCTGCCTCTAGCATTTGTTTTAACCTGATGCCAGTGTACAGCACAAAACCAAAATCGTACCAATCAAATAGCAGCATTTCAAAAATTCATTGAAGATATTTAAACAATTTGTGAAGCTCATTACAGGTTGTATTGACTTGTTTATTTGTTAGTACTTACCTTAATTATTCTTTATAGATACAATATAATGTGTAAGAAGTTTTTGTTCATAATCAAGAGTTGATTAACAATTGTAAATGTGTATTGTACATCATAAAATAAATAAGGGTAGCTAATTTATGATTCTCTTATAAATAATACTTGTGATGACCCCAGTATATAAATTGTGTGTTGCAGTGCGCCGTTACCATGGTGGGTCTCAGTTCAAACCCCCCTCTATGGACGAGCTGCCAGTGCCACGTGGATCTTGGCAGGCCAAGTATGATGCTGACCAGCGCCGCTACAATTCTATCCTTGCATTTGGAATAGCTTTTTCGGTGTTCTCATTTGCTCTTGTACGTATGAAGTGACAAACTACATTACAATTAAATAAAATGAAATCATATTTATATACAAAAATGAAGTAAAAATCTTGTTTGTTTCAGGCAAAGGGCTCCGGGTTGTTGTACTTCAACTATGCTCCACCAAAGTCACTTGACTAAGCACTGCATTGATGCAAATATGTATTCTTAGATATTAAACAATAGTATTTAATTGATATATCATTTTATTAACAAAATACTTATCATTACCATTCTATATAAATATTAGGTCCTTACATATGAAATTGGCGTTTTGTTGTACTGGCCACTTTGACCTCAAATACCTCCTCTGGTTAGGAATTTCAAATTCAAATTTGTACAGCTATTTACTCATGTATTTGTGCTTCGATGACCGTCATTCATTTGTTTTTTTTCTTCTGTCTTTTCTGTTTGCGTCACTCATTTTACAAAATGGAAAACTTAAAGTATCGCATTATTTACGAGTACGAGTTCCGCCGTGCCACTAATGCTGCGGAAACGACTCGAAGGGTGAATGATGTGTATGGCGGTCATGTAGCAAAAGAAAACACAGTTCGTTTTCGTTCTGGAAATTTCGACCTGCAGAACAAGCCCCGTGGACGGCCTGAGACCCAAGTTGATAATGAAGTATTGAAGGCTATTGTGGAAGCGGATCCATCGCAAACCACGTCCGAGTTAGCTGCAGGCTGCGGTGTTAGTGATAAAACTTTTAATTCACTTGAAGCAAATTGGGAGGATTAAAAAGCTTGAACCGGCACAATAATGGAGGTATTTTAAACCGAATCATTAACTGTGATGAAAAATGGATTCTTTACGATAATCGGAAGCGCTCAGCGCAATGGTTGGATCCTGGCCAGCCAGCTATATCCTGCCCGAAGCGAAAATTAACCCCAAAAAAGTTACTTGTAAGCGTTTGGTGGACTAGTGCCGGTATTGTTCATTGCAGTTTTCTCAAATCTGGCCAGACTATTACGGCTGATGTCTATTGTCAGCAATTGCAAACCATGATGGAAAAGCTAGCGGCTAAACAACCCAGGCTGGTCAATCGCTCCACGCCACTGCTACTTCACGACAACGCTAGACCATACACTGCACAACAGACGGCTACCAAATTAGAAGAGCTTCAATTGGAATGTTTAAGACATCTTCCGTACTCCCCGGACCTTGTTTCAACAGATTACCATTTTTTTCGAAATTTGGACAACTTCTCTGATGGGGCAGTCCAAATCGCCTTCACAGATTCCCGTCCGAATGGTTTTTTTTAGTAAAGGGATCAATGAACTACCTATGAGATGGCAAAAGTGCATAGAAAACAATGGTTCATACTTTGATTAATTAAATATATTATATTTAAAAATATTCGACTTTTTGTTCCTCCCATACAAAACGCCAATTTCATATGTAAGGACCTAATATAACATGAAATATAATCTTTTCTTCTTATCTTATAATCTAATTTTTGGAATCGCAATAGGGAAAAAGAGACCATCAAACGTTAAGCCGAATAGACGACTGCGGCTATTATGACAAACTTGCTACCGGTCTCGACCATGTCGATTTGGAAACTGACTTGCGGAACACGCCAAAATAAATTCAACCAAATTTTTAATAAGATTAAGTCTAAGTCACAGAACAATAACCGGAAACCATCGTCAACTCGGAAACTACTTTCACTTTGTGGCAATAATAAAAACACAATGTGTCAATATTCCCTGCAAATAGATATTTAAACTAATTATAAAAGTATGCATTGAGTTGTGGTTTTACTTCTTAATCTTTCTTAGAGTTCATAAATTTACAATATTACATTCAATCATAGATACAAAACTCGGGCTACAAATTGAATCACCATCTTAGATGAGGGCACTAAAAGACAAGTTATGTACATTGTACGTCCGATACGTATCTCACTATGAAAGTCACGAGACACCCGACAAACTAAAGAAGCAACTTCATTAAAGAAAATTAGAAATTAATATTTTCGGCTTTTCCACGACAAATTAGCTAAGGTACCAAACCTGTACAGAAAGTATTATACAAGAAGGGAATTCAAACATTAGACCAGCAGAATGGGTGACATCCACTGTCAACGTTGTTAAACCAACGGGTCAGGTAAGAATCTGGGGCGATTATAAAGGTTTTTGCTTTTTACGAGTTCAATAATAAAAATAAGAAAATACAAATTGAAAAATCAACACATTACTTCCCTTTCCCTTCAGCAGTTGGACAAGGTTCTCATCTTGGCTCGGTTATGGGCAGAGACGATGTCATGAATGGATTGTATTTAAATTCTACATAAAAATGGAGAATTCCTTCTTCAGGAATCTCAAGGTTTGCGATAAATTCTCAATATTCTGCCTATGTAGACTATGTTCTCTTTCTTTTCAAAGTTTTGAATAACCTGGGCGATAGGTCTCCTTGTCGTCTTTAATATTAATTGTGATCAGCTCTATGTGTATTTCGTACATACTTATTAATCGTGTACATGCATGTTCTGTGTTTTTCAATTTAATATTTTATGTGTATATGTATATTGACAGAGTTATAAAACTCGTCATCGGAACGGGCTCCTTCGACCGGAGAGTCAGTGGTCGCGCGCGATGTCCGAGAAGGCGCTCAGGATGTCGGCCGTGTCGAGGGGCAGCGCCAGGCCGGCGCCGGGGTAGCAGGCCGCGATGCGCGTCTGCAGCGCCACGTGCTGCGCCAGGAACTCCTCCTGCATGGCGCGCCACACCACCTGCAGCAGCCCCGCCTCCTCGCTCAGGTGCTTCTCGACGCTGCGGTACAGGCGATGCAGCGAACGACGCACCTCGTGCGGCGGGTACAGCGCCAGCAGACGCCGCAGCTCGTGCTTGCCGAAGGCGGCGCGGAAGCAGACCTCGTCCTCGCGGGCGCCCGACGCCACCGCCTCGGCGACGCCCTCGAAGAAGGCGGCGATCTTGTCGAGCGGCCGCCCGAACGACAGCGTCACGTAGCGACGCAGCGCGTCGGCGTAGCGCCGCTTGGCCTCGCGCCGCAGCGGCTCGAGCGCGGGCACGCGCAGCGCGCTCAGGGCCGCGTGCAGCCGATGAAAGTTCTCGAGCTGCACGACGTCGCGCGGAGTGCGCGGGTGCTCGGCGGCCTCCACGGCGGCCATCGCGCCGCCCACGAGCGCGCAGTACCAACGGTCCAGCTCGGCGCGTCTGCCGCCCGCGAAGATCCGCTCGCACTCGCCGCTCACCTCCTCCAGCTCCGAGATGAAGCCGAAGATGCCGCACTTGGGCTTCTTGGCCGCCTGACGAACGATAAACGTGAAAATGGAAAGAGTCCACGGAGAGAAGGAGAGCCGGTCGTCGGCGGACGCGCCCGACCTGTTTGACGGCGTCGGGCATCGCGGCCAGGCGCTCGGCGAGGGCGCGGTCGGCGGCGCGCTTGGCGGCCACGGCCACCGCCGCCAGCACCTGCCGCGACCAGCGCCCCTCGGCCGCCTCCCCGCCGTCGCCGAGCACGCGCCGGCCCAGCCACGCCAGCGCTCGCATGGCCCCGAACGGGTCCCGCTCCACGTGCGACAGCAGCCCCAGCAGCTGCTGCTCGAGCGCCGGGAACAGCTCGCCCATGGTGCGCTTCACCGCGGCCTCGCTCCTCTCGCCCTCGCCGCCGTCCTGTGCGAGTTTACGAGTGAACGGACGAAACGTCATCGGGGGCGCGTCTCGTCCCGATCGACCGCAGTTTCACCTTCCGATCGACGTCCAGAGCGAAGAACCGCGTGCAGAAATCCTGTTCGGCGTCGCACACCGTCTCCACCGCGGTGAGCACGTCGGCGAGAGGGGCGTCGACGCGGTCGGGCCGGTCGAGGCGCTCGCGGGCGACGGCGCAGGCGGCCGCCGTCTCGCGCTCGTAAAGCTTGCTCCACGTCGACACGTAAACGCGCAGGAGCGCCTCGTGCGCGCGTTCGTCCATCTCGCGCAGGCGGCGCGCGAGAGGAGCGTACGGCGCCAGCTCGGCGTGGTGGCGACGCGACGGACCTCCCGACACCGTCTGCGCCTCGTTGGCGAGGTGAATGAGCGCGTTGTTGAGGTGGCGGGCCACGGCGGCGGCCAGCTGATCGCGCGCGCGACGCAGGCGACGCAGCCGTTCCCGCACGGCGGCGAGCCTGAGGCGGGCGGCGGGCGCGGTCCGCTCGGCCTCGAGCGCGTCGATCAGCGCCTCCGCCGCCGCCGCCGCCCGCGCCCTTCCCTCGGCGGTAGCCAGCGGTATCTGCTCGCAGACTTTTTTACGTGAGCGCCGCCGTTAGATTCCGCCCCGACGGCGACTAGGGTGAGAGCGCTCACCTCGGGCAGCCGGTCGAGGTCGGCGAGGGCGGGCGAGTCCAGCCAGGCCGCGATGTGGGCGAGCTCGGCGCGCAGGGCGCGGGCGCCATCGTCGGCTCTGCCGCCCGCCCATCGCGCCGGAAGCGCTCCTCCGCCGGCTCGGGCCAGCGCCTCCAGCCTGCCCGCTCGCGCCGACAGCGACGCACCCAGCGCGCTGCCATCTGCGTGTCGTGACGTTTTATGTGATTTAAAGTTGTGAATAAAAGCCGATTAACGAAAATTAATCGATATTGTAAGCAATTGAAATTCAAAGCGCCATAAGCCATAAGACGGAGGAGAAATGTTTACGATTAATTGAAACAATGTAAAATTCTGTCTGAATAAAGGATATTATTATTTTTATCATTGAATACTTGAACATTGACCCAAAATAGTAGTTGAACTATTGTCAAAATTATCAAATTTTAAGGTAATTAACGGGCTGGTGGATTGCCCAGAAATTTTAGAACGTTTATCCATACAAGTTCCTCGGGAGTCGTTTGTACAATCGAAGATGTTTTCACATCCGACATTGTCGAACAAACGTTGCCAGAAACTCTCCAATTAATAGATTATGTCGCTACCATAATGAAATTGCACAGAGTTTTGACATCTTTCATGGTTCTCTGGCCTCAGCTAAGAGTAGAATTAGGACACTGTACTGATAATTTATTTTCTTAGTTCAAATAGTTTAATTCTTTTATAGTTTGTATTTAGATTTTTATGGTTGTTCGTATTAACACTGTATATTGTATCTACTTGAATTCGCTGGTCGTGTCCACATGTAATAGGGACGGCACCGCTTTTTATATATATTTTTTTGTATCTATGTCAATTTATATCATGTGTTTGTTCTTATTATGTGGTCCTAATAATAATAATAAAAAATAAAAAAAAACTCTGACACGAAGATTTTACGCGATTTCTCGTCGTGAAAAGGTCAAATGATAACGGTCGACCTCATTGTTAAAAAACAAAAGCCACATACCCTCAAGCCTGGCGGCAAGTTTGGCACCTCCTCCTTCCGTGGCAGCAGCCAACATGCCTCCTACGTTCAGAGCATCCAGTCGAGCTAATTTCTCGGCCAATCTCTTGACACGTCTTTCGGCGTCGCCTTCTTCGATTTCGGCATCTTCTAGCAAAGAAGCTAGCTCGGTTTCCGAAAGAGAATTGTTGGAAGTAGACGAAGTGGCGGCGACCGCTGCGCGGTTTAGGTGAGCGCGAGACGTTTCATCGGGACATGCCCATTTAACAGTCTCTCCCCCCATTTCAATACTTACTTCACAGTTCTGTAGAATATAAATTTAAAGCTAAAGTAATTTTTTTAAACAAAAATTAGTAAAGTGCGTTCATGTTTTAAATTTAAATAATCCTGTACGAGGCTGGGTATGCCAAGACTGTAACATTTTGCTCACTGAGGCTTTCCTACTCTTATAAGCGTGGCGATTTCCTAAATCGTCGAAGTTACGCCCCGTGAGTATAGCCGTCTGCAACCGTTACGTCGCATTCATTCGATACACGTAAATTAATCAATAAAGCTTTTTATAAATTTGACGAATATTTATCTATTTATCATTGGGATTGATTGGGTCGAGTTCAAACAATTTGTATTTTAAATTTACAATTAATATATCTTCTTCTCACATTCATAAGTTGTTTACCTATATGAATAAAGTTGTTTTGAGTTTTGCAATTAACTTTGCATATCATCATTATATTGTACAAACATATCGTATTTTTATTGTATTATTATAAAATTCTCTATTATTTAAAGCACCCCGATGATCCGGGACCCATACAAACCCATAACATCAACAATGTACAAGATGAAATTATAAATATAATACAACACGAATCAAAATATTTAGAGTGCCTTGGACACATAGAGCTCTTCTACCCGTCTATCACATAATATCTATATCCAGGATACCATAGAACTAACAACAGCTGATTATCTCTTAAAGAGCATTTAGAAGATGGTGGTTATACCACTTTAGTAGTAAGAAAATTCTTCATGTAAAGTCCAAAGTCTAAAAAGTAAAAGAAATGTTTTTAGAGATGTACAAGGATTAAACTTTAAACATAACTTTATTGGAATATTATAGTGTCAGTATATTGTGCCTCTTTATACACCAAAGCCAAAAAAAGAATTTTTTTTACAGAACAGGAGGCAAACAGGCTCCTGCCTGCGGCTCGCCAGATGTTAAGTGATACTGCCGCCCACGGACACTTTAAAAAAAATTGTAAATAATAATTAATAAGTTCAATTTGCCAGCTAATGTATTAAGAAGTCAGCAACCAATATACCGGTAAATCTGAGCGGAGTCTCGCAATATGTAGTGGCCAAGACCGCAACCGGACAGAGCCCTCGTACAACGCCAGTGTGCCGCTGCTCTCCACCGCTAGTCTCTGTGCGCGCCCACCACTGCCAGTTACCACCATATTACACACCACAGTTGCACATTCCTCCAACTTCATCTTAATATGTTGCACCAGACCACAAGCCTAATGGAAACACGATATAAGACCTATAGTTACGAAATTATTATCAAAGCTTTGAAAAGTTAATTATTATTTATTGTTAATATACTGTTGTAAATTAGGATCCTAGAAATTGGATGGTGAAACTCCTTTATAGTTCGATAACAAATTATATAATGTTCTTTAATTCGTAAGTTTATAATTTAATCCATGACATTATTTCAATAAATAAATATTCTAAAAACAGTATTACATTTATTTTATGTTTGACGTTCGGTTGGGCTGTTGTTCATTGTTGGCTTTGAAGTTTTAAGTTGAGCATCGCTAGTCACTTTTTGACAGTCTCATAGCTAGTGATTGTATCACAGATAACTATTGGTTATGAAATTAAATTTATCAGAATTCAGAAAAAATATCTTAGAATGGCAACCGAATGAATATTTTATTAATCCAGTATCTAATAGGGTGGACTAGCGGCTATAGCAATTAATGAAAATGTAAATAATACTTGAAAAGATTGTGTTTACTTGTATATTTCATTACGAGTGCGGAAAGCCTGTTATTGCAAGAGTTCCGACAAATGTTTACAGTCGAAAAAAGTTGCAAGGTCGGTTCCGCACGTGTACTGAACAACTATTTTTAATATATATATATATTTGAAGTCTGTGCTTAGGCGACTAACCTGTGGTCCTGTGGGCTCAGGGCTGTAGCCTGTGCATAACGTATAACCCCAACTGTGTCTGAAATCTGAATCCTTTTATTAAATGTTTGTGGTAATTTTTAGAAACAAAACCTAACGTAAAACTATATATGCTACTTATTTCCAAACATACAAAGAAAACAGATAGCTTTGTTTAAAATGTCTAAAACAAGCAGTGGAAAGGGAACAAAATCCAAGTCCAATGAGGAGGTATTCGCAGGTTTTCAAACTCTTCGAAATGAACAAAGACAATTAGCAAATAAAATTTCAGAATTAGAAATGGATCTAAATGAGCACAAGTAAGTTTAAAACTATAAGGGAGAGCAGAAGTTTATTTTTCTGTTAGTAATATGTTGTTACTATTTTAGAATTGTAATAGAAACTTTACAAGCGGTGGAGCCAAAACGCAAGTGTTTCCGTATGATCGGTGGAGTATTAGTTGAGCGCACAGTCGCCGAAATACTACCAGAGCTTGAGACTAACTTGGAAAGGTTACCAAGTGCAATCGAGGTATAAATTCAAATATTGTCACTCATAACATTGATTTTCATGTATTAAGCCCCAATAAATTATGTATTTCAGACACTTAATGAACAATTGGCCCATAAAGGACAAGAGATCAACGATTATATAGAGAAACATGACATCCGAGTGCAGCGTGGGGCTCAGCAGCCAACAGAAGCACCCTCACAGGACTCTTCAAATGCTAAATCCAATGTTCTTGTTGCAAGTGGTTAAAATTATTCTGAATCCTTTATTACTTTCGAGCTTGTTTGTAACAAAAATAAATTCAATTGATTAAACATGTAACATGTGATAACAATTTATTATATGAAATGGACACTAAAACTAACTTCTATTACATTATGGTGAAAATCATTTAAATTACATATTATCAAAATAAATCTTATACCTTTGTTTAACAATAAAAACATCATAAATTCATGATTACCTTATAGATATAAATAATTTTATTTAACTTTTTTTTAACTAGTAATAAAGATCCTTGCTTATTATAATGTTTTTAATTTTAAGTGAATTGTGATTATTTCTCAGTAAATAAGGGAGCTAAGACAAACTGAGCTTATGAAGCAAAGTAACAATATTAAAAGAGAAAACAAAATGGGTGCAGATGTGCCTGCTTATCTCATTATTTTCACACCTAACTAAATGTGAAAATCTTGAGATATTAAACAAAATGAATATGCCATTTTTTAATTTATAAAACACATACTTTAAGTGACACGGTTAAAGCATGTATTTTCACTTATTTTAAGCGCTATACAAACATTCATAATATTAATATTATGTCTCGGAAGACGGCTTCGATGGAGCGACGCCCTCGGCGAGACACCAGTCGCCACTCGCGCCGCCAAACTTGCTCACGACGCGAAGCTCGCCGATGGTCATGTGCCGATCGACCGACTTGCACATGTCGTAGAGCGCCAGCGCGGCCACGGCGCACCCCGTCAGCGCCTCCATCTCTACGCCGGTGCGCGACGTCGCCCGCGTTTCGCACGCCAACTTCACGGCCACGCGGCCGTCGCGCGGAGTCGCCGCCGCGCTCGGGAGCTCCACCGACACTCGCGCCAGCTCCAGCGGCAGCGGGTGGCACAACGGGACGAGGTCGGCCGTGCGCTTCGCGCCCATCGCGCCCGCCACCTGCGCCACCGTCGTCGCGTCGCCCTTGGAGAGGCCGGCGCCGCGCAGCAGTCGCGCCAGCTTCTCGCTGACCAGCAGCTCGCACTCGGCGCGTGCGCCCCGCCGCGTCACAGGCTTGGCGCCCACGTCGACCATGCGCGCTCGGCCCTCCGCGTCGAGATGGGTGAGCGTGCAGTAGCCGCGCCGCCCCGCCTGCGCCGCCCGAGCGCGCCGCGCCGGCGGTCCCGCTGTAACGTCCGCGTCACCCGCCTATCAGTATCATCGGCCGGTTCTTCGCTCGCGCCAGCTCCCGCATCCCTACAACACAGGCGCCGGTTCGATCGAAGGCGAGGCGACGTCGGAGTCGAGAGGAGCGGACGGTACCTGCGTGCTGCGGCCTCTTGCGGCGGAGGGCGGCCCGCACGAGCGCGGACAGGTCGTCGTCGGAGACGCCGGCGCGCAGGGCGTCGCGCAGCGAGAGCTCGTCGGCGCCGAACAGGCAGACCTTGAGGCCGCCGTCGGCCGTGAGACGCAGGCGGTTGCAGGAGCCGCAGAACGGGCGCGTCATGGAGGAGATGAAGCCGAGGCGGCCGACGTGGCCGGGCACGCGCCACAGCGACGCCGTGCCGCAGGAGGGCGCGGCCAACGGCAGCAGATCGCCGTAGCGCTTTCGGAGCGCGGCGAGCGCTTCGTCGCCGGGCACGAGCCTCGCGTCGGCCCACGCGTTGCCCGAGAACGGCATGAACTCGATGAACCTGGGGGACGAAGCTCTTCAATGACCACACGGTCTTCGGCCCGAAACGAACGAACGTCGCGGCGACTGACCTGACTTCCACGTCCTTGTCTTTGGTGAATTCGGCGAAGTCGCAAATCTCGTCGTCGTTGAAACCTGCGAACACAAACCGATCACCGAGAGAAGCAAACGGAAGCGACGGCACGAGGCCTCGCAGAGCCTTTTTCACCTTTCATGAGGACGGTGTTAATTTTGAGAGGGCGGTAGTCGAGCTGCAGAGCGAGATCGACGCAGGCCAGGACCTTTCGCAGACCCTGCAACGTTCAATGGGGCTTTAGGAATAGATTGCGGGAGAGAATCGAGCGAAAGCGAAAATACGCACGGGGCGCCTCGCCATGCGCTCGTAGCGGTCCGCACGCAGAGTGTCGAGCGAGAGGTTGAGCGCGCCGAGGCCGGCGCGGCGCAGCGCTGGCAGTCGGCGCGCCAGAGCCACGCCGTTGCTGGTCATGGCCACGGTGGTGATGCCGTCGGTGGCCGCCACCTCCCGCACCACGTCGGCCAGATCCGACCGTAACGTCGGCTCTCCGCCTGTCAGCCGCACCTTGCGCACGCCCAGCGTCGCGAACAGCCGCACTAACCGCGACAACTCGTCGCGCGACAGCAGCTCGTTTCGCCCGCACAGCGGCACGCCCTCGGCCGGCATGCAGTATTGACCTATCGAAAGATTCGATGTCGCAGCTATGCAATATTCTCCCTTTTGTTTCTTTTACCGTGACGGGGCGGGGAGATACCGGAATGAAATAAGATATCGCTTTGCAGTGTTCTAAAACAACTAACTAAATGAAACTAATAAAAAATTCAAATACATTAAATTGTTGTTTATCAAATTGTCTTCATTCAGTTATAAATTATTACCTCAAATTTCATCATCAAATGTATAGATAACAATAAGTCACAATAATGAAATTGAATGACCTCTATCCGAAAGATACAAAATGAATATGCTTATTTCTTAAATCTACCGTCTTACAACAAAGTGTGATTAATATCTAATTATAACAATGTTTTATAAAATATTTAAGTCAAAATATAGTTATTAAGACTAATGTGTCCATGCTTTTATTACTTACAGCGAAGGTTGCACCGCTCTGTAAGGGATATCCGCAGATAATCATGTTTCCGTCCAAGTAAGTCCATCAGAGGTGGATTTTCTACTTTAGATTGATTCTTTGAATGGCCATTCACATTCTGAAGATAAAAATGACCATGTCAGAAATACTATCTTTACATAAACCCTAGTTTGGAAAAATTTACTTATGCAGTAGGTACTACTTAAACTTACATTGGTGTACCGTCTGCTGGACTCGCTATACCAAGAATAGCCTTTTAATTGGGTATTCTTAATCACAACTGAGAATGGCGCTCGGGTCATAAATAATTGTCTACATAAGATCATTTTGTTGTTTTTATCTTGCGGATATCAATAGGACCTAAGCGATAAAAAAGAACCTAGATCAATTTAGTATTAAAGTAATACGAAACATTAAATTATGAATAACAATGTTAATAAAACACAAATTATACCACCGCACAAGACACAGGTTCGTTAGTATGTGTTTACAAATTACAATTAGATAGTATGCATCGTACACATAACCTATAAAAAGTGGGTTCGTAACAGCTGTGGGCTAGAAAAACTTAATAAAATTGTACAGTTCCTATTGTTACGCATTAAGGAATATAAATTCACATGTATATTGTATAATGTATTCTTTTTCATTGTTAAATAGTGAGGTGGACATTATAGTTGTTAAATATATAATTGCTGTACAGACTAATTGCAAACATTTGCAATAATTTTTAAATCCATATATGTACCTACTTATAAAAATTCTAATAATAATTAAACAATTTAAACCGTTTGGTTTAGGTTTATAATTATATAATAAAATACAAAAAAATAACACTACTAATAAGAAATTTAAAATACAGCGGATTCTAAAAGCAAATAAACGAAGGTATAGATAATTAATACATAATTTATGAACTATCTATATCTGTAATCATAACTTCTAGAACTCAATCTACACTGTATAGTATATTTGTTTTAGATTTATTTTTAGTCAACGCTGTGCACTGAATTATCAATACATATATACATATCTTGGAAACTATAAGTGACGTCGAGATGATCGTTTGTTTCTTAAGTTAAGTATAAAGTTTCATCAAAACGGTTCAAGATATACAAGGCCCGTACATAAATGCATACTGATGTATTTAATGTATACATACATAATTTGTATACAATTATTAATTCTCCCTTCCATCTTCGAATTTGTGTCCAATTGTATTCGCTATGATTTATAAATCATTTATAATTACTTCGATTGAATACCTCAGCGTTTAGGAGTCGTGCAATTATTGACTGGGTAAACACTGATTTAGCCAGTAACCATAAGCAACGTAAAGAAAATCACTAATGTGTTATGATGCCAGTATCCACTATCTTAAAGACTTTATCGGATTACGCATCTAATTATTATAAGTACAAGCTTGCAAAGAAAACAACACTGATTCTAATTACATTGATACAAATAGAACGCAAGTCATTTTGTAATTGTTTTAGTTGACGATGCCAGAATATGATGAATAAATTCCATAGTTTGTCCAATTCATATAAAGTAAATATCATAATGGTTTGGTTAACCCTTTTTTGGATTTTTTTTATTTTGAAGTCGTGTTCAGATATTATATGTAGTCGTATATTACAACTTTAGTATTTTATACGTAAGTCTATTTATGTTTGAGCTTATTTTATGGTTCACAAAAAAGTGATATATACTACTTAATAACGCTCATCTCTGAAATAACTGGACACATATCCGAGTTGGTGAAATTATTTCATACTGTTTTAATATTGTTATAGTATGCAAAGCGTACGTTTGTCCACAAACTTCTCAGAAACTAAACATATTGAAATGCTGATGAAATTTATGTAAATCAGATATTTCCTACTTTGGGAACAGTCCAAGATTCATCAAAATTGGTTTGGTAGGTAATTATTACTCAAAAGTAATAATATCCTCGGTTTCTTTTCTTCTCTTTAGTGATATATATTTATTGATGGACAATTTCTTTCCTTTTTATAATTATCTATAAATACATATTAATGCATAGGCGGCCACTAGTATGTAAGCGAAACCATTGCCAACAATTCTCAAACAAAACACCCGATTGCTGAACCAACATCAATTGCCACTGATAAGTGATTGTTTTGCCACTGGGTAGTTCATCACTGCGTCATGCGTGTGCGAGAGTCGTGACTCGTGAGCCGTGACTGCGAGCTGCCAGACGACAGTCATTATACGCGTACCTCTCGGAGAGGTCGCTTTGTGCGCGCGCTTTCATTTGTGTCATTTCCTTTGTTTGTTTCGATGTTGAGTGATAAGTTCAGTTAGTGGTCAAGATATCGCTGAAATGTGGACGCGGACCGTGGGGACTGCGCAGCCAGGTACACTGCTCGGTATCGACGACGAATTCAGCTGACGTAGATAGAGTGTCAAAAGACCCGGCTGAAGTTTAAGTCGCGGGCAAGAAATTTTAGCCGAATATGTCGTGTGAGAGGGGCAACGAGGGGCCTGCGCTTGAAGAAGAGCTGGAAAGCGCAGCGCAACGGCGCGAGCGCTGGCGGAGCGTGTACGTTATTTACTTTACCATGTTCCAGATGTCGCTAGGCTTCAGCATCGTTCTCACTGGCGTCTGGCCCTACTTGGACAAGGTGACTGAGTACTCATACTCTGACGTAAATAATATTATGTAAACAATTTATTGTTCCACTAATTTGTTATTGTTGTAATTGCTTTTATTGAAGTTACTTTATAATAAAGGTTTACCAAGGAACATTACGATAATATATTAGATCTAGGAACACATAAAAATAACAATAAAAACTGATTGTACACCCTTTAACAGGCAAACACAGCTTGCTTTATACTTAATAACTATCTCTAACTAACATTATTGTTACAAACGATATATTTATATTGATATTTGATCTAAAAAGCGAGATATGTAAATGATACGTTGTTGCAAAATGTTGGAAAAGATAGCTTTGCGAAAGTGTAAGTAAAAGGAGGGATCAATTTCGGGTACATTTTAAAAGCTTATTTATACAGCTTTAGAATGTCACCTTTTGAACGTAGGACGGTTTTGCGGCAGAGAATGGCACAGGCAATAGGAAATCGAGATTTATTTTTAGGAGCAAAAGAGGATGGATTTGTATGATAATGTGTGTCCTATGATAATTTTAGATATAACTGCCATGTCCGCTTAATTGAACTCTTGTCTATGGAATGTTTTTTAAAGTTGCGTTGTTGTCTGAAGTGTAGGTAGGTAGGTGAATCAACAAATATTGGATAAGGACTAAACGAATACGCATCTTATGCGTAGCTAGGTACTAGCCAACTATTTGATTAAATATTATTATACCTTATCGTTTGGCTCAATTACTACAAGGTGTTATCTTATCAAGTTAACCAGTCGATGTTCAACAATAGCCTAAAGTTGTAATGATTATATTAAAGCAAATTCAAATAAGTACTGAAATGAAATTACCTAAACTGTACATGAAATAAGGGCATAAGAAAAAAAAGTATTTAGTTTCCGATAACGAACATTACTTTAGATAACAAAAGTTGACGTAACATTATTCCGCACAACAGCTGGAGGGTGGCAGCAGCAGCAAAGAGGCACTCGGGCTAGCTGTGGGCGCAAGTCCACTGGGCCAGCTGATAGCATCGCCCTTATTGGGCTTATGGGCTAACCGAAGTGGAGGCGCGCGTGCGCCCATCCTTACGTCGCTAATCGTGTTTGTGCTGGCTTCGCTGCTTTACGCAAACCTACACATGGCACGCCCGCACGCCCACCGCGCAATGCTCGTCGCTCGCACACTCGTGGGCGTCAGCTCAGGTATAAGTCGTACGAAGGCGCCGTGCGCTTTCCGACGTAACTATGGCTCAGTGTATTGTCTCTTTGTCAGCTAATGTGGCAGTGGCTCGGTCGTACTTATCGGCGGCGACGCGTGAGAGCGAGCGTACGCGTGCGGTGGCCGGCCTATCGCTGGCGCAGGTGCTTGGCTTCGTGGTGGGGCCGGCGCTGCAGGCAGCCGCGGCGCCTCTCGGACCCGGCGAGGCCTATGTGGAATCTGACCTTGCACCGCGCCTGGATATGTATACCGCACCGGGTTGGATCAACGCACTACTCGGGACGGTCAATATTGTTCTTTTCCTTCCCTTCTGCTTCAAAGAACGGAAAATCGCCGCCCGGGAAGCTATGATCGCCCAGGGCAAAGATACGGGTAAATACTAAGTCACAATAATGAGTTAAAATAGTTAGGAAGGCAACTAAGTGATATCTAAACATCATTAAGTTAAAATGGCTTTCATATCTGACAGAAAGAGCTCAGTTTGTAGCAGTGATTTGTATGGAGTCGCGATCTTAGGAGTTCGACAAGTTTTTCATCTTGACCATGATATTTTTACGCTGTTTATAAGTGATATAGGTTGGTTTTTCAAATCTAGTATTTTGTTTATGATGTACGATGTCATGAATGGATTGTATTTAAATTCTACATAAAAATGGAGAATTCCTTCTTCAGGAATCTCAAGGTTTGCGATAAATTCTCAATATTCTGCCTATGTAGACTATGTTCTCTTTCTTTTCAAAGTTTTGAATAACCTGGGCGATAGGTCTCCTTGTCGTCTTTAATATTAATTGTGATCAGCTCTATGTGTATTTCGTACATACTTATTAATCGTGTACATGCATGTTCTGTGTTTTTCAATTTAATATTTTATGTGTGTGTATGTATATTGACAGTGTTCTTTATAAATAAATAGAGAAAGAAGCTCTTAAGGCTCTGAAGCCAGACCTGGTGAGCAGCTGGACGTTGGTGGCGGCGTTCTTCGTGCTAGTGTTCAACTTCGTGCTCTTGGAAACTTTGGCTACATCGCTGACTATGGACCAGTTTGGATGGAGCAAACGACAGGCGCTAGAATACATGGGTGCCCTCATGAGTGCTGGTGCGTTACTGGCCTGCGCCGTGTTCGCGCTCATCACGCCCCTTACAAAGCTCTTCGAGGAAAGGTGCGTCTTAAACTTATTATAAGTTTTCGCCGTTGTCATCCACCGTACTATACTTAGAAAATTAATTTTGAATTGATCTTGTTTAAATTAAAGATCACCAGACTATATGCACACAGGATCACGAAGCGTATTAATATCACCCGAGCTCTAGTTCGATCATATACAATATTTTTTTGAAATTAAGACAACGGGTGTACGGTTCCTGGGTAAACGGGATGCTTTAAATAATAGAGATTTATTGATTTACTCTATATTTACCACTCGCGTGTTACAATAGAATATGAGCGAAATAATGACGTGCTAATTGCTATGTACCGAATGAATACAATTTAACAGTCAAAGAGAGTGCCTGCGTCGGGCTATACTCTCGGGACGTAACTTTGACGATTTGGGAAATCGTCACGCTTATAAGTGATCGATGTGTACAGCCATGGCACGTACAAACATAGGAATTTGTCAAGATTGTAACTGAGCAAGAATGTACGAACCTTGGCACGTACGGACGGATCATCACGCTTATAATTCTAAGATAGCCTGAGTGAGCAAAATGTACAGCTTTCGCTCGTACAACGGGTATATATATAGGTTGGAAGCTAATTTTTAATCGAAAATTTTGTAATTTCAGAGCTCTGTTGCTCTGGGGCGGTTTCCTGCTGACGGGATTAGCGTCGATACTGTGCATCCCGTGGGGTCCCTACGGACCGCCGCTCGCACCGCCCGAAGCCCGAGAGGCGGGCGGCGGTTGCCCGGCGCGTACGCAGCCCTGGTGCCTCACGACGAGAGGCCTTACGCTTCCGCAGTTCTTCCTCGGCTATACCTGCGTCTCCATCGGTTACCCTCTCGGCGTCACCCTCATACAGACCATATTTTCGAAGGTATGTGGGATTCGTGAGACCGCAAGGAAAACGGGATGGTAAAAGGCGGTAAAATATAGTAACGGATCGACTCCAGGTTCTGGGTCCACGGCCGCAGGGCGTGTGGATGGGCGTGCTGACGGGCGCGGGTTGCATAGCGCGCGCCTTAGGGCCCGTGTTCGTGGCGACCGTGTACGCGCGGCGAGGGCCCGACGCCACCTTCGGCGCCACGGCCACCTTCACCTTCTGCGCGCTCGTCGCGCTGCGCCTCGTGTACGCGCGCCTCTCGCCCCGCGGCGCCGCTGCGCCTCCCGTCGCTCTCGAGTTGCGGCCACTCAACTGCGACAAGGCAACCGCGCCGACCGCCCCGACCGCCAATGTGGAGCACTGAATCGCTCGAACTGCTTTTTGCCAAGTTAAATATTTAGACGTTCAATTTGTGTACGGTAATACGGCTAAATGCAAATGAAGTAAAGAGTAATAAACGATTCGGAAAACGTTTGGCCATTTCAAGAATCGGTTAGTTCAAATGACCACCGCAATTCTTGGTCATATGGTGAATGTTAAATCCGGTATGACTTTGATGTTAATGTTCGTCATGAAATTACAATTTGTAAATTATTTTATTTATTGACTGATTCGATTCTGTGACATTTATAAAAAATAACCACGAGTACTCAGTCTCTAGTACACAATGATTCGATTATTCTTGTCTTTATTTCGATTCAAGGATCGAGGATCGAGTCACGACTCGCAGACTGCGTGGATTTGAGGCGTCCTCTATATTAACATTGTGATGTATAAATATTTTTTGTAAACATACAGGGAACATGGAATTGTGTTGGTACTATATATAGCTGTAAGAAGATAAATATTATTTGTGCGTACAATTGTAAGACTGCTATGTTTTAATAATAATTGTCGAATTAAAGGTCATGTGGGGAAGTTTCCCGTTTTTGTTTGAAAGGACTCCCGTAGTGGACCGGTATCGACGCGCACAAATTGCGCTTTCGCTACCAAAGCGAAAACGCTTGATATCATCAGGAGTATATTACCAAAAATAGGAATTGGATGAATGAAAAAGTCATCAAATTTATTCAAGCGATTGAAACTTATCGTACTCTATGGGATTACAATCACCATTATTATAAAATTAGAAACACAAAACACGACGTCATTCAAGAGTTGGCTCAGAGTTTCAATTCTGATACGACTGAGGTAATAGTAGTTCATTGATATGGATTGCGACGAGCAGGTCTCGTTAGGTGGATTTACACATTAAACACTCGGGCATATTATCTTGGTCAGCGCAGGCCCGGGAGGTGCGTGGGGTGTGACGCTGCGCAGAGGTGGGCGCATCGGGACCGGCGGAGGAGGGTAGCGCCTCAGTTCCTCGGCGTCGCGAGCGCGCTGCGGCAGAGGAGTGCGTCGCGTCTCTGGCATCAGGGCCGCTGCTAGTGCACCGACGGCCGCCGCCCCACCGTATGCCGCGGCTTGTGCGTTCGAACTTAGCAGCGGCGTCTGTGGCGCTAGCGCCGACCCGATTCGACCCACGAGCGACGCGGCCGCCATAGAAGACGAGCGCGCGTCCGTCGGGAACAGCTCCGCCGTGAAGACGTAGAGCGAGTTGAACGCGAAAGTGATCGCCAACTTGCCCACGAAGTACATCACTCTTTGGGTCATCCCCGGACCTGTTGTAGATATTCCGTTAAAAATTATCACAGATGTTCCTTTAACATTTTGAAGTGAAACTTCTTTAGAATCGTTGTGATTTCAAACCGGATGCAACGAAAAAACGACAGGTAAGAGACACAAATACAAAAATGTGTAGGATGAAGCCAGGGGAAAGAATGAGACAGAAATATACATACAATTTGTATATTATCGGTCTCTCCTCTTTGTGCCATACTTCGTAGCGTCCCCACTCCCGTCTTCTAAGCATAGTCGCCTGTAATTTGTGAGCCAGAGCGAGAGAGCAGATGTCAGTGTGTATGTATATTGCACACTGTTTAATACGTGCTTGTATTTGAGCATTTAACGTGTGTAGTGCATGTGAAAACTACGTGAGCTTACTGTACACTGTATGCGGCTGCGTATTACAGCGTTTTAGTAAGATAGCGTGGTGTGTTATTTTTTTAATTAAAAGTTTTATCCTACTTTTAGACATTGAAAAACGTCCAATTTACATATTATTATTAATAAAAACATTGTTTTTGAAGGTTTCACTTCTAACACGTGTGAATTGCACACGTTTTTTATTTATTTTTTATAGAACACGGGGCAAACGGGCAGGAGGCTCATCTGATGTTAAGTGATACCGCTGCCCATGGATACTCTCAATGCCAGAGGGCTCGCGAGTGCGTTGCCGGCCTTTTAAGAATGGGTAACCCCTTTTCTTGAAGGACCCTAAGTCGAATTGGTTCAGAAATATTTCAGTGGCCAGCTGGTTCCACATCGCCTAGCCTCCTACAATATTGCCTTCAAAAACGTTCAATCTTGGAACGGCGGACGTCGAGATGATACGGGTGGAATTTCGTATTCTGCGTCGACGTCCGATGATGAATCTCAGCTACAGGTATCCGAACAACTCCTCTGAGCACTCTCTATGGTAAATGCGGTAGAAGATGTAGAGTCACCCCACATTTCTACGCAACGCCAAAGGATCAAGATGTTCGGAGTGGGATTGGTCGTCGACAATTCGAACCGCTCTTCGTTAAATACGGTCAAGTGGAAGGAGCTGGTATTGGGGAGCTCCTGCCCAGAGGTGAGAACAGTATTTCATGTGGGGCCGAATGTGGCTTTATAGAGTTGCAAGCGGTAGCCCGGAGAGATGTACCGTCTCGCCTTGCTGAGTACACCAAGCTTTTTGGAGGCTAATTTAGCCGTGTTTTTTTGAGTCTACCGCAGTCCGACTCCACGTTGCAGAGTTTCGACTCCAGACACAAGTTTGTTTCGGTACTCATCGACAACTGCTCGAGATATACCTGCCCGGACAGTGTAGAAAGTATCCCAAAGTATCAACGGATGTTGCTAAGTTGCGACATATCATTAATATGCAGAAGAAACAGTTGTTGGACCCCAACGTTCACGGGTTTATGGTCGGAACATGCTCCGTTGCATCTTTGCTTAAAATCTGTATACATACCTACAAAGAACGGAACGACAGCGGCGAAGCCGCACAGCGAAAAAGCGACGGAAATCGTTATCTTTCGCCCGATGCGTTCCAGGGCCATCATGATGAGTAGTGACGCGGCGACCTCCATGGCCATGTTCAGGGCAAAGTTAGTGTATTTGTTTCCGGCGAGTGCGATAGAATTGATGGTGAGGCCGTAGTAGATGAAGGCTGCCATTAGCCAGCAACCGCAGCACGCCACTAGACGAAGGCCCAACGCACGAGATCGCACCACTTGTCCTATTGCGATCCACACGCTCGTCCCGCTCGTCCCGCTCGTCCCGCTCGTCCCACCCGTCTTCCTCGACGACGTCAACGATTCGTTAATAAAACTTTCGTTTATAATAACCTATGAAATATTATTGATTTATTTTTCTTCTCAGATATAAGCGTCCAAGATGGCTTAATTAATAAGAGTTAGATCTTTCCAATTACACGTGGAGTGTGTCCATTTTAAAAAGAGACACTAACGAAACACATACAGACACTTACAGAGAACACATGACATACAAAAAACACAATACATGCATGTGTGCATCAAGGCCGAGTGTGGCCAACATTTAAAGGGAAACATTATAATTATAAAACAGAAAAGAAATAATACAATAAAATATAAACGAAACAAAAGTAGATGAAATAAAAAATATAAAAAAATCAATGGCGCTACAACCTTTTTAGGTCTTAGGCTAATACAGCTCAGATTAAGAAATACAAATATTAAATCAAATATGCAATTAAAAATATAATATACTTTTTGTTATAATTGTGTTATCCGGTGTACCTCAAGGGTGTATACTTCTATGTTGATCAACGCTTAATTGCTCCAAGTATTCAGAATATCTTGTTTGCAGATAACAAAAAGAAATATTTAGATTAATAGATTGTAAATTTACTACAAATAAATAATGTAATCTTTAATTGTAAAGATAACACTTTTTTACAGGATTGAAGCTATGTATTAATAATTATTTATAAACTTATAATTATTTTACATATACAAGTTATGTTAATAAATAATACCGCCGCCCATGGACACTCACATTGCCAGAAGTCTCGCAAGTGCGTTGCCGGACGATGGCTACTTTTGGATATAATGTTATTGTTTAGATATTGTACAATAAGTAGCTGTAGCTGATAAGCAAATAAAGAATTAAAAAAACAAGAGATTTCTAGAAAGGAACCTACTCGCCAAATACCGAGTAGCAACTGAGCTTTCCTAACTGTAAGTTATTAATCTTAAAACTTCCTGCGCGTAGATAAAGATTAGAAGTAGAAGGAAATTATTACCGACCTTATTCCATCGAGCAGCTTTCCTGATGACGGCGGCCGCTTCTTCGGCACGACCGACCGCATGCAGCCAGCGTACGCTTTCGTCCAATAGAAGCCAGTAGGCGGGCAGCACAAGTGCGGGAGAATGCACGACGCGCAGTAGACTGCGCCATTGTGGAACACGCCTTGCCGTCTCCGCGAACAGTATGCCACCTAGCCCGTACGCCACGCCCGTTGCGCATGCGAACACCGCCCGAAGGGACGGTCTGGCGAGCTCCACCACTGCAACCGGCCTCGTGTTAGTCTCCGTCCTCTATTGAGGCCGCCCTGCATGGAGTTACATACTTATCACGTACGCGGCGCTGTTGAAACCGTAGCCGAGTGCCGCCTCCAAGAACTCGAGCGCTATGTACGTATTGTAGTTTGGGGCTAAAGACTTTACGAGTCCGAGCACTCCTGCGAACGCCCCGAACACGCAGAACGCCGTGCGGCGACCCCATCTATTTATATTTATGATGTACAATAGCGATTTAACACCGCCGGCATCGCCGAACGATGCGGCCGAAATACAAAGTATTTTGTTATTCTGTTACCCGTCTGAGACGTAGCCCGTGAGCAGGAGAGCTAGCGGCAGGGCCGCGTTGCGCACTGTGCCTATCAAGGTTCGCCGCCACTCGCGGCACGCCAGATCGAACTGTAACGTCACACCGATATTATTTCAACTGCGAAGATCCCCTTATCGCGATAACGCTCTACGGGTTGTCAAGTTTTGAACCTCGGCGAATACTGTATCTCGATTTGCATAGAGGATCTGTTCACATGGCAGGCTGTCGTCAGAATCGAAGTCGGTGGGGTCGCAGGTACGAGCGCCGGGGCGGCGCGGTGCCGGGCGGCTGCAGGCGTCGGTCTGCACGAGCCGAGCCGCGGTGGTGTTGGCGAACTGCGCGCCGTGCACCTCCTCGCATTCTGGCACCAGGCACCTTCAACGTTATACATACTGACCATACAGATGGGACATATTAATGTTAATATAATTAATGTTAATATAAAACGGGTTGAAGAGCTCATGCATTCCATTTTTCTTAAACATATTTATTACATACCAAGTTCAATCTGACCAAAATTATAGGATATAAAACTAATTCTAAATGTTAATTTCTAAAACTATAAGTGTTATTTTGTATAATTCCATTAAGCAAACGCGATCTTATCTATCGTGATCAATTACAATAACGATGGCATTGCTTTTTTTATTTATAGATTCGAAAGGAACGGAGGCAACTTTTTAATTACAAATTGAATTGTAAAGTTATTTCTTGCGTGAAACAACTATAATTAGGTATTGTCATTAAGTCGTATAATTCATCGGCGAGTTCGAAGGGTTAATTAGCTTTGTCAGCATTTCAATGTTTATTCAGCGAATAGGACCATATTTAACCAACCTCAAACAAAATAAAATCAATTTAGTAATAATAATTCATCAGTCATTGCCGTTACCTAAAGTAAGAGAAGCAGCTACAAATTCTGGTGGTGGTAGTGAAAATATAAATTGCTTAATATTTCAAAGGATCAATCAATCAGCATTGAAGGTACGAGACCCTACCAACAATATAGGGATGTTTAGGATACTCTAAGAAATAGGAACAAACATTGCTCGAGAGCAGTACATTATCTACGTTAATAGAGAATAATCTCCGTTAACATTACTTTTACATCGATTGGATTCACCTAGATAAAAAAATCCCAAAGAATTGTTGATGTTTTAGATATTCGGTAGATAAATTATCGGTTTTGAGACAGGCTGACCTGAAGGGCACGCGGTCAGCAACGAAGACGTAATTGAGGGAGTACATCGGCGCCAACAAGTTGGGCAGAAGCAGCAGCAGCACAGCGCCGCGTTGCCACCAGCCGAAGGGGCCCAGCGCCGCCAGTAAGGCTTCCACTCCGTCCGTTTGTTGCTCTTCCATAGCGCTCACTGCGTCGGCATTCGCCGCTTATCGCCTGCCAACTGATAACACCTCCCTTATCTGAGATACTTTGCAGATGTATAACATTTACTATCAAGAAATTACCGAAAACGTCAACATACATGTAACTTATTTATGAGTTGAGATTTAATAGAGGGAGAATAATTCAACATTTTCTATTTAGATAAAGGAGATATTTATCTGAAGGTAGTTTTATTGTGCGACGTGAAAATTCATTTATAGCAACCCATATAAATAATGGGAACAGCTTCATTTATTTATCCAAAAACAACGAGTACCTACTTATATGCCTAATACTGCAGGAGAGAATTCGTCGTCAAGCGTAATTTATGTCGTTGAAACAGGAAACATGAACAAAACAACCTCGCTTGGTCGTTTTGCTTCATAGGCCCATTGCACATCCTCCGTAAGACCGCCGCGGAACTTGGTTCGTATTTGCAAACTATATAGCGACAGGCGTTCTTCAGGACCCACTACGCGATGATGCTGCTTTATAGATGGGTAGTAAACAGTTGATAGCCACGACAATGGTTTTAAATTTTACGCTTAATAAGATACAATATTCGTTCAGTTTGTGTTTTTCTTCAAACTTAATCTCTTGCAAAACATAATCTTTATGTTTAGTTATATGGCTTTGCGACTAAAACGCTTCCGCGTTGTCTGCTAATAGTGTTCCCGTGAGTCATTTCGCAGTTCGAAGCGGTACGGGGACGCCGGTTCGTTTACATTCCTATTTATACGTGACACACATTGGATACTTACGGTCGAACAACACCACGATGCCCGCACGTGATAAATGTGGCCATTGAAATGACGCGGTGGCTAAATATTCATTTAGAATGGGCCACGAATTGAACGAGGAAGACTATTTTAGTTAAGTCATAATATTTATTTCGTGAGCACGTGGCGACGCGTGCTGCGAGAGGGCGGAGGGGAGCGGGGACGAGCTTCCTTGCAGTCTGCGGGTGCGCTGGGGCGGGCGGCAGTGGTTCGCACTTCGCAGTTCGCACAGTTCGCGTAAAGTCGCCATGGAGCGAGAGCGTATACCGTGGTATTGGCAGGCGCGCACCGCGGCGCTGCTCGCTTTGCCCGTTCTGCTCACGGGCATGTATGGAACCAACTATGTTTTCCTCGCCGCGCACACGCCACACAGGTAACAATAGTATAATATTGTAACACTTCTACACTGAAAACTCTTTGTAATCAATAATTAATTTTTAAATTAAAAAAAATAACTTATTTTACTGGCAGAGATAGTTTAAAAAAAACTCGTATCGGTTCGAAATATATTCGGCACAAAGAAAAATCTCAGTGGACCATTAATAAATAGATTAAGTGTGCGCTTACCTTTGCGGTACCTTTTACCAGAGACAATTTAATTAAAGGAAACTAACATTTATCTAAAGGAAATAAAATCGCGCAAATCAGCTTCAAAATATATTTAATACATAAATAATATAATAAAGTAGTGTTAACCACTTACTACGGCTTCAAAAGCGTTTTATGCGATATTTTAATAAATTATTAGATAAAGCTATATTTGTATCAAAACGAGGAAATAACGTTTTTGGATTTTGTTTGTACTATCAACAATGGCTATAACACACTAATAATGTTGTGTGAAACTTGAATGTTTAAAGTTCCTGGCGCGCAGATAAAAAATAAGGCGCGGCTTGCTGCTTAGTTTATTTGCGCGTTAAAATATAATTATAACGACATTATGCGGTTTGAACTATTACAAGTCAAATGAGGACACCGTCACTTGTAGCAGTCTAGTCTCTGTTTAAAAAAAATCTCAAATGAAAGATTGTCGACCCCGGAGGTCTCCATAGATAAGGTGTGAACTGTGAATTTAAAAAAAACGGGGTCACGATGCCCCGGACCTTGTTCAGTACGGCGGCGCGTGGCCGACTGGCCCATAGAGCAGTCGACAGACCGATGACCGGTGACCCATGACACTGCATTTATCCGATGTCGGCCGTTATCCGACACGCGCGCCTCATCCACTCTCATCCGGTGCTCAGCAGTTTTAAGCAGCAATACGATAACCACAAAAGATCTAACTATAATCTCTGAGCATTGAAGAAATCAATTATGTCAAATATCTGCCACTATTATCTACTACATGTTTTACTTCAGAATTGACAGGAGGCAAAGACAACAACAGTCAAGGCCTTGGTTAGTTAAGGAAGTTAGCTTTATTTGGTCGTTCTAATAATATATAAAAATCCAGCACGGATTTATTGTCTGAAAATATTTTGTGAAGTGGAACAGTTAGAAGCATTTTGTATTTTAACAGTTCACCGATTAGTGGCTAGGCTAGGACCTGGGACAGGGATGATTTCGGTGTCCACAATATCAAATCTAATAAAAGTATTCATATTTATATTTACTTCCATCAAATAATGCATTAATTTATCATTGTTAAAACTTAAAGTCTCAAAACTCAAAACTTATGTACTGTTGCCCTCTATGGCATCATTCAGTTCTATTACGTGATTTGACTCTTCAAGCTTTTCTCTCATCTGCTAATAAATCTAGCAGTGTGATAGGTATATTCCTTAGATCTTATTCTACAAACCACGAGATTGCGGATTTAACGGATGCGAGACATGCACCGTCCCACAGGGCTTTGTCAAGATTCACAGTAGTGTATGTAGAACAAATTACAATGTAATACAAATTTTATATATGTATGTATGTAACTTTACTGTTTAGGCATCTCATCTAAGGCCCTAGGCTTGAGTTTGTTTTTGTTTGAGTCAAGTTTCAAAGGACTGGGATGTTCCACTTTGTAAATCTGAATTCCAAAACTTGTTAGGTCATGCTCCTCATAATATGTCAAAGCAAATAATAAAAATAAATACGAAACGAAACGAGAGTACGGTTAAAATTTAATTTTAGGATCATTTTGGCCAATAAATATTATCGACACAATATAATAATGTTATATTTGAAATAATATAATCAAGCGCTTATCAAAATGTTTTGTTGTAGAAAAAAGCTGTTAGTTTTAGTAGAAATTCGAGATTTCTCTCAAAGGAAGCCTAATCTAACGTTGTGTTATTATCTGCTCTATTCATTTATATCTAGTACGGTTTTTTGTTGAACCTGAATTAACGAGAGAATGACTGAACATATAATTTAACAATACCTACCTAATTGTTTCCAATCGGCCACGATTATAATGAATGTTGTAAATACATTTATAGAGCAATAAGAATGGACTGCAGTTTATTTACTCATCTGTGCAAATCTAATCTTATATTGTAGCTACGACGGTTTAAATCTGGACGTAGGTCCGGATTTATAGATGTGGTTTATACGAAACAAAGCGGAATGGCGCTTTTCCAACGGTTCATACGAACTCAGTAAATCACCGTTGTCTCGTCTCACGAACGGCAGTCATGATATTACTCTGAAAAGAAATGCCGGGAAGTGATTAATAATACACAAAACTTTAGTTTTTAATTTTGTTCCAGTTTGGTGATAATTACTATGTGCCCCTACGTACAGACTAGGTTTCCACCTCATGCAGTAACCTTATATAATAATCTCAGCAGAAAAGTAGACTTGTTTGCTTATTACAATCATGTTACAAATAAATGATTTCATTAAAAGTATGCTTTAGAAACGATACACTGAGGCCAACGGACTGAGGTCAGTTCTCTCCGCGAATTCTCATTTAATAACCGACTCCTAAAAAGGACTGTATTAGGAGTTTAACCATTCGACGTGTATTTTTATCGTGTACTATATGAAAACGAGGACTGAGGTTAGTGCATAGGGAGGGAGGATTACTCTAAGACACGTTGAGTTCACGGTAAACAAATCGTACATCATTTTCTTTCCACAAGTTCCGAGTGCACAGCACTGAGATACTTAAAGAAAACCGATATCGATTTTTGATCGAATTAGGAAGGTCACAATTCGTTTCACGAATGTTGGGTCGGAATTGACTCGTACAAAAATGTCTTCCTCGACTCTTTTGCAATCTATTGAAGAAAATTCAGGTCATTTGCGGCCAGCATAGCGGCAATATGTTTCATACCCAACTGATTATTTAAAATGGGACAGATCTCTAAATCACCTAAATAATATAAATATATTTGCAAATTTATACCTAGAGTTGAAGCGTTCTCTATTGTCTAATAACTAAATTCTGCTTGAAGATACCAACATATTTTTAGCAGAATTTGGCGGTCTTAGATTAGGTCACGTAGAAACGTCAATCGTTTCACGTGTGCTTAAATTGTAAATGAGTATTTTTATATATTATATTTTAAAATAGATCCTGCAATATTCGGTTAAAATACTAATGGCTCTATCTAGCAATTTCCGGGAGATAATTCGTGGCCCGCATTTGTTTGTTGACATTATTACTTTTAAATTGACTCAATATGGTCTCATAATACCTCCCCAACAATTTCAACTAAACAATTAACAAACCCGGCATAAACATGTTATGTTCAGAAGTAGTGAGAGAAAGTATAATTTTAAAACAGTAAAATATTACGTATTTGTTTATTTAATTGGCTTTTGAACTTATTAAACAACGATATTTTATAAATTTTCGTTTATTTTAGAATATTGCGTAGACTCACGGAGAACACCTACACCAAATATAATGACTGTAAGTTATCGTGAATCAATGCTGTGGTCCTCGGGAATATTCCGCGAGCGCGGAGAGCGGGTGCCCTTGAACTGGGCGCGGCGCGTGATTAGCGAGGTCGCACGTGGTCCCGATCAGTCACGTGACCACGCTGCGAAACCCTAAACGTGAAGCAGTTTGATGAACGGGGTACATCAAATTATTTACTTACGAACTAAGTTTAACTGCCATCTCGACGAAAGGTATGGTACGGTGAGTCACCGCGTTTAACCAGATCTGTTCGCTGTGTGTGTAGCCGTACACGTATACTCTTAACAACTTAACACGCAACTTGGGTGAGTGGAATTACTGCTTTTAAAATAGAACCGGTCGGCGACACATTCATGCCCTTATGCGACTCCAATCGGCCTTCGGTGAGAGCTTAGCGCCGCTATGTTATGGTATTTATTTACTTTTAAAACGTAGTTAATTTAAATTCAGTCACCTCGCACGGCCCCATGGGTCACTACAGCTACACTACAGATAATTACGACTCATATTTAAAATAAAATCAGGGTAGCTAGATCGAACTAATTAAATGTGTTGTATATTGCATGCAAGTAGTGCCTAATTAATATATTTCGTAAGAAAAATCCTAAAACCTGCAAATCTTTCTCGGCCAAACGCCACATGTACCTAGAATGATTATTACTATCGATCGCTAGATGTGTACAGCTACAAGTGAAAGCGAGTCACGTGCTGCCCTCGTATCTTCTGACCCCTGGGCTCCCGGCTCGTTGCCGGTTAGTATTAGCCAAAGGCTCACGGTTCACTGACCTCACCCACGCTATTTTGATATAAATTGTCTCGCGCCCAGAAGAAGTTTTCACTTAACTAAAATCCTTAAAAGATATCCAATCGACTCCCAAATGCACTAAAAAATAAATTGAAAGAAGATTATTTGTGTCTACAAATAATCAATGTGTAAAGTGTTAATTCACTTGTTAACATACGGGGCATATGGAGATTCTTATCTTCTGTGCTTACGTCCCTCTGTTTTCCCTGTAATAATCCATCTCTTTGAAAAAAATCTTCTGTATGGGTACTGTCCCGGTAGAAGATCAGTCCACAGGCGGAAAATGCTCGGTCGAGTTACCTCCTTCGGGTTTTTGATATCAGTATAAATAAAAAAATACATGAAAGGTATTACAGGTGAACGATACATTTAAATTACCCAGAAAAGTACCAGGGATTCTAATAGTCGGCAAACATAATTGTTCTACCTCATTAATTCATTAATTAGCAAATAGCCGATCAATTTTATCGTAAGGTAAACAAGAGCGTAGCATTACCCGTTATTGCCTATAACGAGACAATAAAGAATCGACATACCGAGCTACCTTAACACGAATCATTGACCAACATTTTAATGTAGGGTAAGTTTTATGTTGAATATTGTCGAAGTGACAAAAGTAGGGCTCGTCTTGTTTCTTTCAAAATATTATCTACTAAGATCTCAACAGCACTATCTGAAGATTTCGTTTTTTACACATAATAAACACATCATATACGTATAAGAGCAGCAACTTTAGTAAATAAACAGCTAAAATTGTTTTATTATTATTTTTTTTAATCTAGTAGAGTAATTTTGTTTCAACCAGTTTATTCGGTATGAAAAGAGGTTCCGAGGCGAAAAGTCGAACACAAATTCCAGCTTGGAAATGGGTAGTAAGTAACTTACTACTTATGTCTATTGTATTATTTGCGTGAGTGTAAGTCCATATTGAAACTAATTCTCATTCATAAAATTATTTTTAAAGATTACAATAAAAGTCCAAACAACTTACAGATGTGTAGTGCCTGAGTGCGAGGGTGGGGATGGGGTTGACGGCGGAACGGAGAGCGCCCTTTGGGCAGCGTGGGGCGAGTGGGCGCTGTTGCCCGACGAGCCCTGCCACCGGCCGAGGCCTCTCGCCGCCCATTGCCGAGACGCCACTGACTTCGACAACACCACGCTGTTGCCTTGCGACCGTCACATCTATAGCCATAGCGCCACTATAGTCTCAGAGGTCTGTCCCAGTAATATTTAATCATTAGCGTTCACTTAATGTTTTGTAAATATTTATTTACTGATTTATTTCAGTTCGATTTGGGATGCCAAGAGTGGAAGCGCACGTTGGTGGGAACGATACACAATGTGGGCATGCTCGTCTCGCTGCCGATCATGGGCTACGTCTCGGACAGGTACTTCAACATCATATTGAACTTTTATGGCTGGAACTTTTGTGGCGATCGATTGAGACAAGGAGGTGTGTGGCAGGTGGGGCCGACGGGCGGCGTTGGTGGGGAGCGGCGCGGGCGCTGGGCTCTTTGGCCTGGCCAAGTCCTTCGTCACCACCTACCCGACCTATCTTGTTATGGAATTTATCGAAACTGTCTTCGGAGCCAGCGTCTATCCGGCTGCGTTCGTACTCAGTAAGTGTAGTCGAGTGTGGTGTGTGTGTAGGCAGATTCTTGCGACACCCAAGTCTACAATATTAATTGAAAGTCAAGAGATAAAAGTGACAAAATAGAAGCGAGGCTGACGAGGAAACTGACACGAAATGTCTTTTTAAGTGAGATGTTACTTTTAACATCTTTATGGCAGCTAAACATTTTCACAATAGTAATAATAATAATCGTTTATTTGCAAAAATACATTCAGATTCATTAATTATGAAAATCCGTACAAGCTATATAAAAATCATCGTCATATTAATTTTCATAATACTTTGCCTTTAAAAATTTAATCGCCTCCCTCTTGAAAGCATTACACTTTGACAGCTTTGTACATCATGGTGCAACATGCAGGTTTCCACAGCAATGTTTTAAGTTTGGATGCTGTTTTATAGTCATAACTACTTTTAGTTCAAAATACCGGGTTAAAAACATGGTCTACAGCTTACAAGAGGTCCATACAAAAATAAGTTTTAGCTAAAATTTTGCATTTCTAATGTAAAAAATCTTCTTATTCCTCCTTTATTTTAATTAGTATTCTTAGCTATCTAACGTTACGTAGCCATGTTACATCTTGGGTATGAACACTTTTTCCTATAAAACAAAAAGAAACACTGCGTTAATACTGATTTTACACATAGTTTATTAAACGACTGGTGATGTGATGATAATTTAAAAATTGCAGTGATCGAGTGGCTTGGAGTAGAGCAAAGGATTTTAGCGAGCTTGTTGCTGGGCGTGCCTCTAGCCGCGGGGGCGGCTTCGCTGGCGCTACTCGACTACGTCGCGGGCTATTGGCGTACCTGGGCGCGATTCGCCTACCCGCCCTCCTTTCTGCTACTACTTTACCCTTGGCTGCTGCCTGAGAGCATGCGCTGGCTCGTCGCCAAGGGAAGGATCAGCGAAGCGATGGAAACTATCAAGAGAGCCACCCGAGGCAATAAAGCCGCTTTTTCCGAGGAGACGATACACAGAATGTTAGCGACTGATCAAGTCACCGAGAAGGTGGAGGTCGTCGTTGAAGAAGAGAGCTTGTTCAAAGCGTTCATAAAGTGAGTCGCTCTTATTTATTTCCTGCCGCAGCCTAAACAAAGATAAGGCGTGAATGCAGCTCTCATTGTCGTTCGACCGCCGCAGTGTGTATAAATAATATAATAAACGTACTGATATATAGTAACAGGTATTACGAATGTGGCGGTGGTTGCAGGTACGGCGCGTTACGGCGTCGCTTAGGAGTGTGCTTCGCGTGGTGGGCGTCCGGCGTGTTTGTCTTTTACGGGCTGGCCGTGCGCGCGCATGCGCTCAGCGGCTCGCCCCACGGGAATTACGCGCTTCTGGCGGCCGCCGAGTTGCCTGCCCTGCTTCTCAATACGCTGCTGCTGGATCGCGTGGGGCGGCGCCCGCTTCTCACCGCCGCCTTCTTGCTCACGGCGTTGGCGTTGACCGTCATCCCATTGCTGCCCGAGGGCAACGTGGCGGGCACGGCGTTGTTCCTAGCGGGCAAGATGGGCGCGACTATGGCGCTCAATGCACTCTACGTGTATACGGCAGAATTGTTTCCGACACGCGCCCGCCAGCGCCTGTTAGCTGCGTGTTCCACCTGTGGCCGTCTCGGCGCCATTCTAGCGCCTCAGACACCATTGCTTGTGAGTACTTTAAGCGCATTTAATCTGGCAATTTTAAATTACAACAAAATCGATTACTCAGGCAGTCATTACGGCAGCTCTCAATGCGCTGACATTTTGCACATTTATACTCAATGATAGTGTTTGTCCACCTTTAACCAAACTGGATGGTGCTCCTCAGGCGGCGTACGGCGCGTGGGTGCCGACTTCGGTGCTCGGTGCGTTGCCGTTGCTGAGTGCGGCGCTGACGCGGCTGGTGCCCGACACATTGGGCCGGAGGCTTCCCGACAGTTTCGCCGATCTCGGCTCCAGCGCCACCGACCTCTCCGACCTTCCCTGACCGTTCATTCCTTTGGAACGTCCGCCGTCGAGTCTCATGGTATGGGCCGCGCTCACCCCTAAATACAGAGTTCTGCGAGACTTCTCATTCCTTCTGACAAGATCTGGCGAGATGCTTTCTTGATACGGACGGTGTCAGATATGAATTCGGTAATGTGATTACGAATTTATAAAAATTGTGCACCTAGGCTTAATCAGTGATAGCTTTCTACGAAGTAGGAAGTCTGTAAGTTTTACTTATATTGTAAGTCGTTAGTTATATTTGCACTTTGTTTGAATGCTCCGGCAGCTACTGTCGAAAGTGCCCAGTGTATACCTTGTGGAATACAATTATTAAATTGTAGTACAATTGAAATAAGGATTAAATAGAATATTAATATCGACTCCGACGACTTTTGTTCAATCTCCCAGAATAATTTTGGTGACTTATGTTGAAGAGGTCAATAAGACAATTCTCAAAGTATTTAATTTTATGACTACGGGAAAACCACATCGTAGGGATGCCGTTTCCTTCATATTTATCAAGGTCATTCGACACAGAAAACAGGAATCATATCTAGAAAAAATAAGAAGCCCTTCAATTTGTTCTTTGTAAACATAGAACTCAATAAGAAAAACACTTTTTGAACGGATTAAAGCTATGTTCAAAAAGTGTTTTTCTTAATGTGTAAAAGCTATTTTAACAAAAGACAATACTATAGAACCCAATATCAATAACCCTGAAATAATAAATACACAGAATATTTACTCACTAGAGTCACAATAGAAGACCCAAATTTTTTTCCCGAAATTGCCAATGTGGCAGGTGCCAACGATATGGTCACACTAAGAATAACTGTATGCGCCCTTATAGGTGCGTTAAATGCGCACAAGGGCAAAAAACTACAGATTACCCAAAAAAATATGAAACACACCAGCTATTTGTACTCTTTGCTTTGGTGAATATCCAGCTTATTAAAAATCGTGCTCGGAACATGGCTAACGTAGGAAAGGAAAGGTCCCTGTGATAAGACTACCAACGCATTCGAAGCTCAAGCTAGGTGACTTCCCTTCGTATCCCCTCCAAGTATAATAGACTATAATCCTCAAACAACCAGGAGCTTACCGGAAAATGGGCCCAGCTCTACAAACTGCCCAAGGCCAGGATTTGCTATGGAAAATGTTCTTAGTATAAATATTTTCGTTTCTAGTACATATACAAGTAGATTTCCTAATTTATTTAGGTCGTTCAATCTTCATTATTCTTTCTTTGAACCAACTAGGATTGGGCTCTTTCAGCTACCTGCTTTGATAACATGTTTTCTGATTATATTGTACCTGAACAATTTATTGTTAACTGGGTAGATTCGGATCATAGTGGACAAAAAATCATTGTTGAGCGCCAAGGGGTTAATCAAGACGTAAAAATTACTTTCAGGCCAATAACGGCCAATCGCTTAAAGGTTTAATTTAAACATAAAACTGTTACTTTAAGCTGTAAAATGAAATTCTGTGATTGGGCTACACCAGGTATTTACGTTAGTAGGAAAGAATTGTATGATCTATATCTTTCATAAAAATCACACGGATTCTATTATAGAGGCATTTAAATTGTTGAGTAACAAAAAAACAGAAGATCTATGGAGCATATCAGTAGCTGTTATCTAGCTATTATTTTTAATAAATGTATTGACGTTGGGGTTTTTCCCATTCTCATGAAATACAGTGAAATTATTTCTCTATTTAGGTCTGGAGACAAATCGGACCCCACGAATTTCCGCCTGTATCAATTTTACCGACTTTAGGCAAAATATTTGAAAAAATATTCATAATCAATTACTTTCACATTTTAGAATAAAACTTAATCATATACACTTAAAATTTATTATATATAATTCTAATAAAATAAAATGTATAAAATTGTCTTTGCCTAATGTAATACAAGTCCCTACAAATACTAATGAGGAAATAATTCAATGTGTTGATTCAACTGTATTTTCTGATATTGATACGGCGAGGCTTGTATATTTCAGTTACTTCCATAGTGTTATGACATATCGTATGTTGTTGTGGGGCTCAGCGGCCGATATTCAAGATATTTTTTGTATTACGGAAAAGAGCAATACGCTCTATATATAAATTAAAACCACGTGCCTCACTAAGAGAATTATTTAAAGAGATTTGTATTTTAATAGTATTATTGTTAATAATAATATGTGTATGAAAATATTATCTACGTTTATAAAAACATAAATACATTTTGTGCTGCTTCGTAAAACTGCTCACTCATTTATGGGGAAATGTATAGAGATATATAACAAATTTCCAGATCATGTACTGCTGCTATAAAGCAATAAAACAACTGTTTGGTTTTATGGACCATTTCCGTCGAGAGAGATAGACTTCAGATATTTTAACTTTTTATGAGAAAATACATCCCTAGTACTATTTTTCATATATCATTACCACTATAAGCCTCCATGGAAAGCCTTTTCATTCATCGATATCCTATAAGCGACTAACGACGACGTTGCGGCGCGAGTTTAACAATTTTGTCTTAATACACATGATTATCACTAAACATAAACAATAATTAATTAATAAACTTTAATGCACTGGAAAATCTATCATTAAAGTTAAGTTTAGGAAGATTTGTTGACTGTGATGATCTAACGAAGCGTCTGAAATTGCAGACGCACATCATTTTTCCGTAAGAGACGAATAAATTTATTAAAAACAAATGTAACTTTTCACGGTATCCTCGTAATCCTTTTAATATTATTTATTATTCTAAAAACACTTAGATGTTACAGCTGTGCCGACGTGCGAATGATAAACTAATCATAAACTTGGCTTTTGCCAAGCTCATTCAAAGTTAGCCCGATGCCGTGATAGTTGAACTTTATTTGTAGGCGTTAAAAAGGCGAAAAAGGGTTTTTTGGCCTTCAATATCACCATCGATAAGTATTCTTACAATAGGTTCTATGGTTTTTTAAAGAAGAACGTGTAGCTCGTGGGGCTTAATATGATGAAAACTTTCAATCAAATTACGAAACTCTCTGTAAGGGGCATTTGGCATCAGGGTGTAGCGCGCTTCATCGATTCGGCCAACTCTTCTTAAAAAAACATTCCAAAAACTAATGCATATTGGTACACACCAAATGTAAGCGGGACGTCAGAGGCTCCTGAAATATGGCTCTCACTAATTCAGGACACGTTGCTTATGTAATTGGTTCGTTGCAATAAATTAATATTATTATTAGGATTTTATATTTGGAAGTTGAAATATACATATTTAGAACGGCGAGGAGGTTGAGGGGAGGGATCCCAGAACGCGCGTCATTTCGCTCGTAAATTCTCCAGTTGAACTACGAATCTAAACTGGTGCGCTCTTTGCAGCCGTTAGCCGAAATTTTAACGTTAGTGTGAATAGTGTTTTTAGTGAGGTTAGGTTTGCACGATGTCTCGGCGGTCTGCTTACGGTGCCCGCCTTGACTATTCTCCGCCGCCACCCACCAACTGCGCTAAGGTCCAGATTTCTTTATATTACGCTTCGATTTATTGATGTTGCTGACGTCACCGCTCGACACCGTCGTAATAGAAGAAAGTATATCATCATTTAATGAACAATTTCCTTTTGATATAAAATAGGAAGTTTCTGTTCATGTACAATGAAATAATAAATGAATTCCAATTTACCCCATTTTTGGACAATATTGACAGAGGTTTCAACTTTAACGACGATGTCGATCTAGTGTACATTGTATTTCTGTAATCTTGTAACTATAAAAATATTCACGGCTTTGCCTTGGTTTTGTCTATTAACAACTGCGAACTGGTAGTAAATTTATATTTACAATTAATTTAACTTCTTTTCTGTCGTTCATAAGTGCAATTGTTTATCAATAAAGTCATTTCACTTGACTTGACTAAAACAAAAAGCAATTTAATAGTATAGGTAGATAATAGCGATGATCGTTACTCAGTTTTAATATTAATAATTCATAAAGCAAGTGCTTCACATTAAATACACAAGTACTCGTATATAAGCTTGGCGGCGCACTGTTGAAAGAGCTTCGTGTCTTGGCTGTTATTTTAGAGATAAGATTATCTGAAGATATATGCTTGGAAATAGATTGTTTTGACTGAAAATCTTAATAATATTTAATACGGTAACATTATATAGAAACCCTCATATGCGAACCGTTCGCGACGCATCAAAGTATTCAAAGATCATGTACTCGACAACTTGCAATCACTAGTGCAGGGTTCTCTCAGAGGCACCCGTAGTTGCCATTGGCGAATTACCTCTTACATCATATTAACATTGTCGTCCCTTATTCGTTCCCAAGGCTCGAATTCAACAATAACTTCCAAATTGCGTCTGTAAAAACCAACCTAGAAATAATAACAAATAGAAAGGAATTCTACGCCAAAACAGTGTCAGAGTCAAACGGGGTAATAGCGAAGGAATCCGTTCAGACAAATGCACCAGTTCATTATAATAAAAGGTTGTTATACAGTTCCTTTATTACACCTGGCGGCTATGCTCAGTAGTATTCTCACACTTCGTGATGATCAGTCTCGTCGTCGCCTACTGCATCCTCGGTGCCGTCACCTTTGAACGTCTGGAGTCGCAGCACGAGAGAGAGGTGAGTTTATCGCCACACGTACTGATGTACATTCCCTTTAAACTCCCAACGTAAGCATTGCTCATTGACCTCTTTCAGGTCAAGAAGAATATATCGCAGATCCGCGCCAATACGACGTACAGCATCTGGCAGATGACGAACCGCGTCTCCTACCTCAGCCAGACAAACTGGACGTCAGACGTTTTGGACATGCTCAAGGTGGGTCGTCTTTGTTCGCCCGACGCGATTAGTGAGATATCTAGGGATTAATGTCCCATTTTGATGCCTAGGAGTTCGAGAACGCGATTCTATTAGAAATGAAGGTGCGCGGATGGGACGGCAGCGAAAGTCCCGACCGGCTGCAGTGGACCTTCACCGGCGCGCTCTTCTACTCTATCGTCGTCATCACCACTATTGGTGAGTCCACAGCCTTAATTGTGACTGTGCTGAATAGTAGTATACGAACAGATATAATAAAAACAAACATACAGTTTAATCTTGTTACAAATTTACGTGTAGTTTGTTGTTCGTAAATGTTTGAACTTAGTCTTTCGCCTACTAATATCTTTTATTATATATAAGTCCCTTAAGAGTGTTTGAAGTATGCCCCAATTAGCATCTTTCTAATTAAGCCGATGCAATACGTTTGTCGTCCAAAGTATAACTCTTCAAACGCTATTAGGCAACACAGCTTCGTTGAAAATGAAACCCCTCATGTGCATCCAACTCAAATAAAACTATAATCATTATGACAATACTTATATTAAATGTTATCACAGATTTATAACATGCAACACTCGTCGCGAGTTTGTTTGATCTTGCCGAAGCCGCGCACAAATTACTTGAAGAGTCCATTGGGTATGAGGGTGTGCAACTGTTTAATCAGTTGCCATCTAAAATTAGCAATATTAGCGTGTTTGACAGACAAAAATGCACGTCAGAGTGAATGTATTGGACTAAAAGTGGGACGTGTATCTCTCTCTTATATAGATAATATTAAGTTTCTCATGTAAGTAAAATATTATTTTGTAATGAGAAATAAAGTTCTTTAAACATATAACAACGCTCCCTTTTAAACTTATATAAAACTATTTACCAAAGCTCCCTCGTGGGCCAATTTGTCCAGTGGCACCCCCCGGCCCGACCAGAACTTGCCTTCCTGGCCCCACCCTGCCCGTGGGCCCACCGGGTCCTACTAGGAGACCAGGCCTGCTCGTACCGTACCCTCGGTTAAACCCAGCTGGGCCAATGTTTCCAGTCGGCCCACCGGGTCCGACCAGCACACCCTGTCTCCTCGGTCCAATGATTCCCGTAGGGCCACCGGGCCCTACTAGAATACCAGGCCTGCTTGCACCGTACCCTCGGTTAAACCCAGCTGGACCAATTATTCCAGTCGGCCCACCGGGTCCGACCAGCACACCCTGTCTTCTCGACCCAATGATTCCCGTAGGTCCGCCGGGCCCTATTAAGACGTCTTGTCCTCTCGGACCAACTATACCCGTTGGACCGCCGGGCCCTACTAGAACAGGCCTGCTGAATCCGGAGTCAATAAATCCTGAACTTCCTCCTGGCGAGTAAAAGCCTCGCTGCGCCGATGCACTCTCCCCAGAATCGGTATTAATGTTGTCGAAAGGTCCAACAACGCCGGTGGGGCCTTGCGGACCTACTGCGAGCGGGCGATCTGAGAATTTGTAGTATTACTATGAATTTGATAGCATATTATAACTAAGTGTGATAGGCTAGGTTATGTAACAGCAATAAAGAGCAATAGTGCTTGTAGTTGAGAGAAGAACCGATAATACCTGCACGGTTTGGGTCCTGCGTGGCGGAAAAAGAACAGCACAGGTATTCGTGACTGCTGCAGCCTTTCTGAAAAAAGATCTAGGCTATGTTATCTTTCCAATTTATAAGTGTGAGTAGGACTAAAAAGTACCGACCCCACGAGATCCCGTAACACACTGAAGGCTTCGAACGGACGCCCTTTCACAACGACAGTACATTAAGTCGTCAAGCGTTCCCTGGCTCTCCGCCGCTGCTGCTCTGGAACAGAAATATACAGTGGCTTATTATTAGGATCATGAATAAGGAATGGCTCATATCTAGTAGTCGTCAGCACTGACCTGTCGACTATGAGCGCACTGTCGGCGAAAGGCCGCTTGTAGAAGCCGGCCATTTCATCACTGAAAATACACATAAATTTAAGCATAACTCTAAAACCTATAGGTTTATAATGAGTTCTAAGGTACGATTTCATTCACAACGTTATATCTAGTCTTAAGTCGCGTGGTAATGTAATGATAAAATAAAAATCAAACATTATTACAATATATCGGGTGAAAGAAAATTTTATATTATTTGGTGTATTGACGGAGTGTTGGCCTAGTGGCTACAACGTGCGACTCTCATCCCTTTGGTCGTAGGTTCGATCCCCGGCTGTGCACCAATGGACTATCTTTCTATGTGCGCATTTGCTCGAATGGTGATTGAAAACATCGTGAGGAAACCGGCTTGTCCTGAACCCAAGTCGACGGCGTGCGTCAGGCATAGGAGGCTGATCATCGGCTTGCCTATTAGATTAACTAATAATGAAACAGATACAGTAATCTGAAGCCCAGACCTAAAAAAGTACGTACGAATGAACGTACTGCCTCTGGCAGACAGGCCAGTGAAGGGAAGACTGAATAAAGACCTTTCTCGTAAAGTTGACGCGGTGTCGCTGTTCGAAGTAGGCCAAACTGAACTAATTCGGATTAGTAAGATATTATGGAGTGCATCAAATGGAGTGGCAACTACTCGTATATATAAAATAGCCAGTCAATTATAAAGACGTTCGGTCAACCGAAACGTTGCATGTCTCGAGATGCTAATGCTTTGGTATATTATACGAGTCGTGGCCTCCGCTGCACGCCGATTGCGATAGGTTTTCTTAACACATCCTTCCTGCGCATATTATCCACCTGTAGAGCGCGCGGTCAGCGGCTGAATCCTCAAGCACTTTGTTGTCGATGCGGACTGGCTGCGCCTCCTGCGACTCTCCGCTCCGCTCGTCGCTACGCCATCGCCATTGCTCCGCTTGCGTAACACTCGTCACCGCCAACATGCAACATATAACTGAAACTGAATTACAAAATACTCTTCGGTTACCAAAGTGCCCCGAATCGAACGCAACCGTTCACTCGACCGTGAACCGCCACACAAAGCTCGCGTTTAATAAATTCAATTATAATTCATATTACGCAATTATAGCATTAGTTGTTTTCTGGACGAAAAAATTATTTGCAATTATAAATCATACTAGGGGGGGGGGGTCATTTATATTATAGTTCAAAGTAATGGCGATTAGTGAAATAATTAAGGAACGAAATTCGAGTTTTATTTATTTAGTTTCTAAAGGTTTAATTAAATTAATAAAACCGTAATTAATGGTCCAAATGGTGGTCTACCTTAGTGTCACTTGCTATATAAGGTGATAACTGGGTTAATGCATAAAAAATAAAATTACGCATCACTTTGAAAACCTCCTCCGGTTTCTTAAAGGCGGTAAAAGGCCTACAAAATTGAATTTACATTTATGCAAGTTATATACCCCTTGAATATTAATTACATTCAAACGTTAAATTATAAATATTGGAAAAGTCACTATAATATACTACGTTGAAATATTAGGATAGAAAATTTAAGTTTGTTTTGAAAAAAATAACCGAAGGTGTGAAACATTGGAACCGTTTTACGAACCTGTGATATAGGGTCCCATCGCTGATGCAGAGTGAGTGTTTCACTAGAGCTCCGGCGGGTGTCTGCGCCGTGGCCGCTGCACGCAGCAGGCGCTGACGCAACGTCCCTTTAGCTTCGTCCGACCTTCGTTAACACAACACGCCTGCAATTTTTCGTGTTTCTTCACTACATAATAATTATAGTATTAATTATATACTAAAACATGTAATTGTTTATTTTTCTTACTGTTTTATGAAATGCTCTCTTGATAATACATATATATGACGTTTTACGAGATAAAACAACCAAGGGCGACCGGTCGGCGAGGACGCGGGAAAACCCTCTAGGTTGGGATCTGACCCACTTCGCACGACCCACGCAGCAATTAACGACTACAATATTCTCTTACGTTGATTCAAATGGTTGGGTCTAGGTTTAGTGTTACGTAGGCCCAGTACCACCTGCATGTATGTGAGACAAATATGACTGATGTGTGTCAAGCAGGAAGCACAAAGTGTCGGCAAATAAGGAATAATAATTATATCGATATAAGCAATTTTATGTTATGATGTAATATGTTGTGGTGGTCACTAGCCCGTGGCGACCTTGACCCACTACTTGTGCTGATTGGCAATTGTGTTTCGACAATTCTCATACTATCCCGTGTGTCTCACATTCACTTATTTATATCTTATCACTGTAACAAAATCAAAACCCATCTGTCTCTCGTACTTTTAAGGTTACACTTTTTATCTATAAGTGTCTTCGAATACCGGCATATGTATTCATATCATATATTCAATATTAACATATTGCATGCGCCAGGGTGCGGCACCGCGCGTGATGCAGCGGCCTGCAGTGCATTATTCTGGCTGCCGCTTCTATTTCTTCTTTCCTTCTATATTCCTTTTTTGGGACACCCTCTTCTCCTTCTACCCCTTAGCCCTTTTCACATACTTGTCTTTAAAATTGTCATTTTATCTGTGCATCTTGCTATATAACACTTATGTATAACTAATATTGGTAATCCGCCATGAGGGGCTTTACAGGGTATGGGCACATTGCACCAAAGACACAGAGCGGCAAGGTGGTGACAATCTTCTATGCGATCCTTGGCATTCCGCTGATGCTGCTCTGCCTCTCAAACATCGGAGACGTCATGGCATCGTTTTTTCGGTATCCTCACATTTTCTCTGTTTGTATATTAAGAACGAACTATACATATAAATAGTCAATAAAAAAAGCCGGATGTTCCTATAGCTACGAAGTTGAAATCTTTTATATTCAGGATGCAGTCGTTGCCGTAAGGAAGGTCTTTTTGCTTTATATCACTTAAAAACCCTTTATTGGAGTCGCGGTGTTGCTATACTAATATATCGTTACAAATGAATATTTTTAATTTTATGTTTATAAATGTGACGCAGAAAGGATATGAAGTCAAAGTTATGTATTACATTTCAGTTTTATATATTGGCGCGTGTGTTGTTACGTGTGTACCCGGCCACCTAAGGAGCGACCGCAACACCGTAGGTGAGTTGAGAGCTCACGCGGCCAGGCCTCAGGCCGTTTTCAGCATCGCCACCGACGTATATCTGCCTGCAGGCGGACCGCACGGGGCTCCATGCGCCGCCGCCCCGTGGAGCGCTCGAACTCCGACAGTGGCCCCCGAAGCCGTGCACACGCGCCGCTTCGCATGAGTCGTCCGCGGCCTCCTCGTCACTTCGACGACGACGGTGAGTCCAACGTCCAAATGTTTTGTAACAAAAAGTTAGTAATAGCTAAAAAGTTTTTTTGCAGAAGAATTCCCGAAGATATCTTTACCACTGCAAGATTTGCAAGCGGCTTTAAACGATTTAGATACGTATCAAAAACGAGCTTGCGAAGGAGAAGCGAGCAGCACCGCGGCCCCGCGAGGAGGCGGCGGTGATAGTAACCGTTACCACTGGAGGGAGTTTGGTCGCGATCTGGACTCACCTGATATTCCTGAGCTGCCCGACTTGCCCGGGCCACCACACGTTGCCAGGTATCCGTTACATATTTTGCATAGCAAACGCTCTGGAGACGCCAAGTTTGAATTGAGTTGTGCAATTATGACAAAATGTTTATAATTATTTGATGCAATATTCAACTTTTTCTATACAATACTCAATGTATACATTTTTAGTCGGCCCCTTTCGCCAGCATCGCCACCATTTAGTTATGTGTAGTTTTATCTTAATGTATATTTTAACAATTGTTAGTTGTAATATACAATTTAAATTAGCTGTATGAGTAAAAAAATAGAAATAGGAAAGTGTTTTTATTTTTAAGATGTCGTTTGTTAATACAGGAGTCATGACCTCGTTTCCTGTTAAAACTGTTCAATTAAATTTTGAATTGTTTTGAAAGTGACTTCGGTGTTGTTCATATTCCCAGCTCATCGGATAAAGCCATGAGTCTTGACAAATCCAAGTGAACCAATAGCACTGAATGCGTTAAAATAACAATACAAGGCCACTGGTGCTTTCTCATCGTGCACTTTTATGGTGCTTCTCACGGCCAAAAGAGGAATGGTGCAAGGCCACCTGGTCTTACAAAATGAGGCATGGAGGTTTTTGCTAAATATGAGCTCAGAACTATTATTCCATTCCAATTGTACAAAATATGGTTAGTAATCATGTTATAATTATCAAAAAAAAACCAAATTACTTCTGAAAAACCAAACCTCTCTTTCGATTTTTTTTGCGATTTAAACGGATTAAACAGTACTTATCCAGATATATTCGGTAGTGAACTGATTGGTTTAAAAGAAAGCTGAGCTGAACAATTCAGTGCCTATCGCGAACCTAATCTGCTGTTTTGTTGGTAAATTATTTTTTGTGTTTTACAAAAATTTCTTGTATTTTTATTTTATATACCGTAGATATATTTACTATGTATGATGTGTTAAACTTTAATAAAAAAAAGTAGTTTAATACTATATATTATAAACCATTGATAGAACATGATCTATTAATTAAATACAAAAATATTATTCATCTTTGTTCGACATTATGTTTCTTTGTTACGTTTCAAAACTAAGTTGACCCGTTATTACCCTTAATTATCAATAAACTTTCTTCTGTGTGGTGTGTGATCACGACACAACAGATGCGATCGCGGCAGATCGGAGTATTTCTCGCGAGAACGAGACGAATATTCCAACGACCGACTGAGGGAGAGAAGAGCTCGTAGTGCCTTCTATGAATACGAAAGACGTGCAGGCAGTCCCTCGCGGCGTGCGGCCACCTCAGCGCAGAGAGCGGAGAGAGCGGATAGCCCGGCACGCCGACGGCTAAGGCGGTTACAGACGCTAGACGACTCTAGAGCGCCTAGATATTATGTGAGACTACTTACGTAGACTATTAAAACTTTTAATAATTATTAGGATTAATGTTTTTGGTTGTGTGCCATCCAGTCACCTTCCCCGGACAGAGACGAGTGGAGCGACGAAGGTCCGACCTTGCGACTACCTCGATCAGGTGAGCCTCGACTCTGGCATATCAGACCGTGTAGTCGGTATTGGAGTGGCCCGTGTATGAAATGAGACCTGTTTCAGGCTGGGGCTCGCGCCAATCGGACTTGGTATCGGCACGTGAAGAGGTGAGCGGGTAGAGTTTTATTTTCAAATAGAAACTATTCAGACATATTTATAAATGTATGTATAACTTTGAATTTCTCGTGTTTAAAACAGACAAAGCAGGTGCCGATCTGGTTGTGCGTGCTGCTGGTGTCGTCGTACATAGTTGCGGGCACGTTCCTCTTCAAGCGTTGGGAGGGTTGGGCCTATTTGGACGCCGCTTACTTCTGTTTCATTACCCTCACCACGATCGGGTTCGGTGACTTTGTCCCGGCACAGGGAGCGGCGGCTTCAGCATCGGCAGCGTCGGACGCCGTTCACTCCATAGCCTTGTGTTCGTTGTACCTGCTGTTTGGCATTGCGCTATTGGCGATGTCCTTCAACTTGGTGCAGGAACAGGTGCGCGCCAACGTGGCCGCCCTCGCCACGCGCCTGGGCATTATTAAGCCGCGCGATACCGACTACTGAACAACACCTACACGATTCATGTCAGATGCCGCACTCAATTGAATCCTAACAAATTAGATATAGTATCATAACACAAAACTCAATCATCGATCAGGTTGCGCTATGTCAAAAACCGCCTAAATTTAGGATCATTGAACACTTCATTCCGTGGTGTGTAGTGGTAGTAAGGTGGACTCAGTTTCGCCCTGTGACGCACATTAGCTCCGTTGTGCGTCACAGTGCTTTAAAAGGTGTTATGTTTTTTTATTATAAAATATCAATGACAGTGATGACACTTGTTTACAATTAGATTGTAAACAATTAATTAATTCATATATTATTTATTTACTGTAGATCCACGTACTTATGATTGCATTTCAACCTTCTGAAGCATTTATTTTATAAGTTATCATAATGATAACGATATGTTAATTCGTACGGATACGCGATTAACAGAGCCCAATAAAGATTAATAGGTAGCTATATCGTCAACACAATTACATACATAATTCATTCGGTTTTTTCAGTTAATATTATATGCCATTTATTATTAGCTGAAAAAATGAATAAATAACGACTTCTGGAACGTTGCTTACTATAGCTTTTTTAATTATTAATTAACACGTACAAATGGAGATTGTTAATTTATTTTTTGTATGTGTGTGTGTGTTAACTTGGTGTAAGGTGTCAGTTATAAAAAAAACTTACACGATTTCTTCTAACAGCCTTTTGTAATTATTAAAATATTAGTTTGAGTAGATTTTTTATTTTGCCCTTTTCTCTTTTTCTCTTAGTTTCTGTGAAATATTTGAAATCTTACACCGTATACTATATCCGTGGCTGGGGTAATGCCTAAGCTGAAACGGTGAGAAAAATGCTTACCGCACATACGACGAACATAGAAGTTATGTTCTTCTACAATGCAATCAATCAATATTTGTTTGTCGTTTTTCTGTTATTTTTAAGTACAAATAGGCGAGACTGTATCTACGTAAGCCATTTTTCCCGCGTATATTGTATGTTTTATTACAGTAATCATAAAGTAGCTAGCATTTAGCATTGTTCATGTAAACGCAGAATGGAACAAATGGAGGGCAGTTTAGTCTCAATGTAAGGGGAACGAAAACTTCGTAAGAAAACTTATTTTCAAATAAAAGACGTGTGTGGATCCCGAGTCTCACGCACGTTCATTTTCATTAATATTTTCGTTCATTAATCTTAATAATCCAAATGATCTCTTCCTATATTTACTATCGTGGTTCTAGAATTCGGTAAAATTGACATTGATGAATAAAATTATAATATTTCACAAATGTTGGATAATTCTTCAACTTCTATATGTATACTTTATCAACGTTTTTGATAATTTATTTATCAGTTCCATTAGTTAACCGGTGCCTTTCAGTACTAAAAAGAACGCTTACGACATGACCGCTGGCGACAGGTCCGAGGTGGCCGAGAGAGGCGGGAAGCCGGTGGACCTGGATACGATTCTAGTTGACGAGGTGGGGCAGTTTGGGGCGTATCAGATAACGACACTACTGCTCGCAGCGTTGCCTGTCATTTTCTCCGCGTTTGCCTCTGGCGAATACATTTTTACCACTGCGCGCGTACCCAGTAGGTGTTTTATCCCTCAATGCGACACCACCACACCGGAATATGCACCGTCCTGGATTCTCAATGCCGTGCCGGGTACAAGTGTTACGAACTTCGACAACTGCGCCCGATACGTTAACAGCTCGGTCCAGGCGGCCATAGAGGCGCAATGCCCGTCCGAATGGTTCGATCGCTCGCGCACCGAGTCTTGCCAGGGCTATGTCTACGAGAACACCCTTAGCGTCGTCTACGATGTGAGTATTTTAGCGTAAGATATACAACTCAATGTCGCATTAGCCAATTATTCAGACGTTTCGCTAAATTGGAATAATTCTCTGAGATTCTAGTCTGCATATTCGGTTTCAGTTCGATATGGCGTGTGAAGAGTGGCGGCGCTCACTGATAGGCACCATTCGTACGGTGGGAACTCTTTTGGTACTACCGGTGACGGGCTACGTGTCGGACCGCTGGGGGCGTAGGGTGGCGCTGACGCTCAACGCCTTCAACACCGGCTGGATTGGCCTCGTGCGTTCCTTCGTTAACTCCTACGAATGGTTCCTGGCCCTTGAAGTGTTGGAGTCGACAGTCGGTGCCGGCGCTTACTCTTCTTGCTACATTCTTGGTGAGCTCAGGTTCGCCCGCATTCACTCTGTTTATTCGTCGTGCTCAATTAGACTAAAATGGCTCCAACTATTTTTATGTTTGCAGTGACCGAACTTGTCGGACCCGGCTACCGGGTGATCGCGGGCGCCACCATGTCAACGATGTTCGCGCTCGGCCAAGTATTTCTCGGCCTGATCGCTTGGGGCGTACCCTCTTGGCGTCCACTTACGCAAGTGATCTATGCGCCACAGCTACTCGTTGTTACCTACTTTTGGATCCTCTCGGAGTCAGTTCGTTGGCTGATGAGCAAAGGAAAGTTTAAGGAAGCCGAAGAAATTCTCAAAAAAGTAGCAAAACGAAACAGAAGAGAGCTGTCTGATAAGTCACTCGAAGCGCTGCGGAATAGAGCAGAATGCGAGAAGCTGACGCCGCCCCTGGCTGAGGCCTGGCTGCCCTTGCAAGTACTGCGCTCCCCTGTTATTCTATCGCGTTGTCTCGTGGCGCCCGTGTGGTGGATTACAAATACCCTTGTGTACTACGGAATGTCTATCAACGCCGTCAACCTGTCAGGCAACCGGTATCTCAATTACGTGTCGGTCGCAGCTGTTGAGATTCCAGGTTATTGGACGGCTATTCTCCTGTTAGACCGCGTCGGCCGCAAGCCGGTCCTCGTCGTAGCCTACACCTTCTGCGCCGCCTGCCAATTCATCTTCGCTTTTCTACCGGAAGGTTTGGTTGTTTTTATTTGCATCACAGCGTAGTTGGAGAGGTTGTTCTATGAATATGTGAAATATATAATTTCTATAAATGTGTAATGTGGTCTTGTTTGTAGATGCAAGCAGTGGTGCTTCGCTTGCGGTGTACTTACTGGGTAAGTACAGCATTGCGGTGGTGATGACATCTGTGTACGTGTACACGGCTGAACTATTCCCTACACGGCACCGCCACTCGTTGTTTGCCTTCGCATCGATGGTGGGGCGGTTGGGCTCTATCATGGCCCCGCTGACACCAGCACTGGCTCAGGAAGTATGGGAGCCATTTCCCTCGGTATTGTTCGGGTCATTTGCGCTAGCATCGGCCGCACTGATCCTAACCACGCCAGAGACTCTGGGCACTACGCTGCCTGACACTATGGCCGACGCTGAGAACCTCGCCACCGGCCGCTAAGTGTCTGCAAGATAGCACAATTTATATTAAAGGCTAGTCAAGGATAGGGACATTAAACCCTCGATCAAATACTTGATTCACTCAATTCACTGACTGACATTAAATGTAAACAATGTTTTCTTTTCGCAAAAAAACATGTTTTAAAATATTGTAAAATATAAAGTTTATGAAAAACATAATACAAATAAAATGAAGTTCATGTAGTTTGTATTTAATTTATTTCTTTAATCATAATTAATTACTTTTGGACTTGATTTATTTATGACAATTGTGTGGCTTCAGTTGAATAAGTATATTGAAGCTGCGAAGCACCTTCACGTCTCCAGAAGACGTAATTGTATTAAATACACTAAAACCTTCTTGCTCTTAGTATTATCGTTCGTCAACATATATCAATTCTCTCAAAACACACTTACTATATTCTGTCATCGCTTTTATTATATTCTGTAACGCCTACTTCTACCGATATATATCTTACAACTGAGTATGACATTACTGTGTCAAATACAAACACATTGGAAACTGATAAAGCTTATCTAACTATATTCATCCGTCCAATCTAATTGAATTTTGATCCAATATTAATATAATTGAATTTTGAATTTTAATACTTTCTTCACTTACTTAATTCAAATGAGTAAGATCCATCAAAATTAACCAACATTGAAATCTAGAAGGAATAAAGCTGTAAAAAGGTAGATAATTAATTTTGAGTTACCAAATGAATTGAACATGTAATTCTTTCAAGGGGATGGTGATTAAATGTTTAAAGGCAAAGTGCCTTTATAGCGTCGGCGAATATTTGGATAGATTTGACACCGATTGTAAATAATTTAAGCTTGACATTATTTTATGTTCTTATTATATGACATTGTAAAAATGGATATGACATTTGCATGCCCATTTATGGCTGATTGTGCGGATATTTGTAATTGATCGATCTAACCACTGTACTATCTTGGCAAATAAACGATTATTATTATTATTAATACAGAAAATGCACAATGTATTCAGCTTGTATTCCGTTTTCCCGATTTTGTCGTTGGTTTTGAGGATGGTTTTGCCCTTTTTAAGATAGTTGATGAATATTATAACATGCGCATACCAAAATATTGTTGTTGTTTTTGGTCGGTTGTGAGCTCGCGTGGCATCCACTTTGAACAGAGCTTCCGCATATGTAATAACTGATTTAGGATATGTCCAACACGTTCTTTTGATATTTTTAGGGTCCTAGATATCTTGATAAACTTCACTTTGTCCGTTATCCTAAGTTATTTAATGGACGCTTTTGATGTTTCCGTCGATTATACAATGCATTACCGACATATTATAATACATTGTGTTAGCTAAATGAATAAATGATTTTGACTTTGACTTTATCACCACACAAAATTCCTTTTCATCAAATTCTTTGAACAAACAAAAGTTCCTTCACTCATTAATACGACATAATAATAGAACGACATTACTCTAACTAAAAGCATGTGGCAAGCTGCCGGATGGCATGTCGTTGATACCTTGGAAGATGGGACGGGTTTTGGTATGGGATGGTACTTGTGTGGACACGTTTGCCCCGTCTCACCTCCCTCCATAAGCAAAATTACTGGGGCAGCCACAGAGTAGGCGGAAAACCAAGTTGGTCTTTCCTTCCAATGTGTCAGCCTACGAACTTTTCACTTTATACATGTACCTGTTTTTCTACTTCGTTGACGCGACTTTTAGTACCATTAAGAAAGGAGGTGCGCTAATAATGACTCACGCTCTGTTTTCCAAATTAGACTGATCTTTACGACAACTTTAAACAATTTAATACTTCTTATGAGCTTATAGACATTAACATTTCAAACATTACATTACAAAAGAAGCATCGAAAGTAGTCGAGTTAATAGTTATTAACAATTTGTTGTTAGATTTTTTCAGAACATAAGGACTTAAAGCTCTCATACTCAGCGACCATTACTTTCAGAAGAAAACAGGCACAGGGAAAAAACAAACCAGCAGTGGATGACGTAGTAGTTATACAGGAGCATAACGTTCCTCCTGGTAAATGGATTATGCGTACAATGGTTAGAAAACATGAAACGATATTACTCTGGTGGTGAAGTGAGTGGAGAAGTGAAGAGTGAAGAGAAGTGGAACGTGAAAATACCTGTGTTATATTTACTATATACACCTCAATATGTACTATTAATAAACAATACTGTAAATGTCATAATTAAACATACATTGTTCTACATATTTTTATATAAACTAAGTTAGTCATTTAAACATAACGTTTAATTAAATAAATGTTATGAAATATAGTTTGCAATTTTGTAGTCTTTTTTATTTCTATTTACAGGAATTTGTATCTAGTACTCAGTTTCCGCCGTTCCGTTTGGTCCGTTGCTTGGTAGTATAAAATTGTAATTATGTTCTTGCGAAAACTGATTGATTGATATACATACACTACATGCATTTATGGAATAACAGGGGTGAAGTAGCAAGACCAAGAAATTTAGATGCACCTGTTTGGATGTCACCTTTTTTGCTGATAATTAAAGTCGAATAAGAAGTAAACAAAACATAAGTTTTGTCAAGGATCTGTCAAGCGGGAGCACAGCAGTGCCACATCTGACGGACAACTTCAACTTTTAAATATCCCCAAGTATATATCGTTATAAATGAAATTATAATTTAGTAAATAATAATTCTGACGTTGGCTGCGGTACAGGAGTGTTTGGTGTCAAGAGCGCCACTATGGACTCCATTCACACGGGGCTGCTGCTACTGCTGGTATCGAACATGATTCTGCGATCTGAACAAGCACAGTCCACTTTTAACTCTAGTAGTGACTTTGAAGAGGAAGAGAGTGACTCTGTTGCTTACATGGTACATTCAATGTACACCTTTCTATCATGTGAATAAATCATTTAGGTTTTGCATTATTTAATCATATTAAGCATTAAAAACCGCTCGTCTCCGGTAAAACTGAATTGGTAGTATTCTATCATCTGAAATAACGTATGAGCTACTTTTTAAATTAGTTTTTAATTAGTTTAGACGTTTTTAAAGCCTCTTTTCGTGAACGGCAGATAATAGTTGAGCACGGGGAGGGGCAGCGATGTGCGGGCTCTCTTGTCTCGCTGCGCACGGCGCTCTCAAGTGCGCGATGCCTGCGGCTTAGCGGCCCGCGCGCCACGCTCTGGGCGCTGGCGGCGGCGCTGGTTGTAGGCCATGGAACGGTGCGTGCTGCGGACGGAGCTCGGCGTGTAGTTCGGGTGGCGTACGCCGGCACCGACTCTGCCGATCCCGCCAACGACCTAGCTCTCCTCGCCATAGACGAGCCATTCGGCGAGAGGGCGCAATCACGTCCAATCCTTATGGCGACAGCGGCGGGCGTGTGTGACGCGGCGGCGGATTGCAATGCGGTGCGTGCACTGTCTCGGAACAACGCGCACGGCGTGCAAGCTCTGCTCTTGCGCGTGATTAGCGTGCACCGGGCACCACACGCCGTATGTACCGCGCACGTGCCTCACTGGGCTTCTCTCAAAGACCGTTCGCTTTGCCTGAAAGGAGAAACACTCTGCGAGGCAAGTAATGTTGTACCGTTTCCTTTATTTCCTTATTGCGTTCGTTTTAACATACAATTTGATAATTGGCTTGGAAATGATAAACAGAACAAGTATATTTTAAGCTGTCTACGTAGAATGACATGGGTGGTGGTGTTGTGTGCGCCGGTCTACTGTGCGGCGTACTCAGCGTGGTGGGTGCGCGCGAAGAGGACGCAAAGTGCGGTGATACATTCGGAGCGCTGACGGTAGCGCGTTGGCGTCGCTTTTTGCATTGTGCCCACACACAGCGACTTTGCGGCAGGTGACGAGTACCGCTTTTAAATTAATGATGAAGTCGCACAAAGCTCATAAAGAGTTGCTACTATAGTGTCGGTCGATAAGGTAATTTTAAATTTACTCACACAGAGGTGACTGTGCGTCATTATGCACGGAGCACTGGTTAGATGGTTCCAACGAGCCCTTTCCGGTCGCATCACTCAGCTCCGCCTTTCAGAATCTAGTGGAAGACATGGATCACGCCCTGACAGCGCCAGTTCTTTCATCATTGAGTTACACCAGTATGTGTAAATTTATTTATTCATGAGAACAAAATATGATATTCAAGACAAGAATATAGAGAATTGTACACACGGCTACAGCGTCTGCTTACGAAAACGTATAATAATTTTTTTTAGAATTTGAGAGGACGTCTACGGAGCTTATAGTAACAGACCGCAACGGTGGAAACACTAGCAGCCCCATGACTCCTGGCAGAAGTACAAGCAGCCGCGCTGCAGTTCAGGCGAGCCCTCGGCTGCAACTGCTCTCACGCACGCCACTCATTTATGAACTTAGGCCTTCTGCTGACTTTGAACCCAATCGAGCCGATTTTAAGGTAAATATTTCTAAACCTTCGCTGTCATTGCATTAACTAGTAGCAAATATAATGAAAGTCTGATCTAGAATACTTTTTGAAAAGATGTGTGTGATTCGTGAGGAATTAGTGGTACAAGGATGCATGTTTACACGGAATGGTATTTTTATACGAAGTTTTAGAGAAGACATATTTCAATAATAGCCTTGTCGAATTGATTGTTGAGCTGAGCGTACACTCTCGGAGAATTACAAGGGTTTATGCGCAAGTGAGTGACTTGTGTACTTGATTACAAACGAATTTAATCAGGAAGCGCATTCCATAGCTTTACAGCAGACATAGTAATGTATGTGTTTTATGAGGTATGTATAATCGTGAAGACAGATAATCGTTTAAACTGGAATAAAACGACTGAGCGGAGGTGAACTCCGGACATGGGAGGACCAGTTGCAGGACGTCCTTGAGAATGGATACCTTTTGAGTGTAGCTTGTAAAGTATGAAGCAAGTTGAATTCTATGTTTCTTGTCCACGCCTTAAATAAATACCGTGAGCTGTTTATAAATGTAGTCCTGTTGTAGAACTACGACAAATACATTTATAACAATAAAACCATTCACTTTTGGATTTTGGAAAAGCAAGTTTTGTTTAGAGATTTGGCGTCGCAGAGGCGAACAGGGGTGATTTATTGCCGTACTGCTTATCTATGCCCTATAATAAGATTAATTTTAGTTTGAATCAATCGACCTTACACCATTCATGAGTTGTACTCACATATACTCGCCAACTGCGATTTTAATGACTTCTTGATAGAATTCATGATTACCTCCGAGAATATTTGAGTACGACTTGGCTTGTCTCGCGCGGTGGACATGCGCAACAGAGCTTGTGTTGTTGTGCGCGCAGAGGTCCCGCGTGTCGCTCAGCACACTAGCACTGTCCTCAATGCGCTTGAAGGCGGGCGAGTACGGTGACAACGCGGTGGATTACGGGGCTCCGCCGGACGAAGCCCTACCCTCGTCGTCTTCGCTCGTGTCCACCCTTCGGAGATCCGTCACCATCCGTCACACGATCCCTGGCTCCGCATCGCCTTATCGCCACTGGGTGGACCCTCTGGCACAACCGCAGACTGATACCCATAAAAAGAAATTGAAGACATCGAATGCCAGTAGCACTTATGATATTAACTTAGGAATCCTGATTACAATTCCCACATTAGTTACTATAAACAGATAGATTTGTATAAAGTGTCCTACTCTTTAACGTTCTGATGCTCAAAATACATTCGATATCCAATTGCTGTTGTCAATGTCAGACTACCTATTTCTTATACAACGTAGACAAAACGTTATGGCATTTATAGTGCAAGGGAACAGGTGTAATATGCAATATGCATACATCGTAACACTACCACTTCTATTGATTCATACTACACATCGGTGAAGAACGGTGCTTAAATATTATCGTTAAGTTCACTTGTGTAGAAATAATAACAAATTCCGATAAATAGGATACGATTGTTTACTTGTATGATTGACGTCGTATTGCACCGTAATGTTCCTTTGGGTAATTAATAGAATTAAAAACATGTCTTCAACGACAACGATTTAACTAAAATAAATGTACTAAAATATTGTAATTTGTAATAAATTCATTGGGTTCAAGTATATTAAGTATATTGTTGGCTAAAAACGAATGAACGAATCAAATTTCAAATTTTGCAAATCCTTTAAGATAGAATTCTAAAACGTTACTACGCTACAGATTGCATTTATCTGATAGGCTGTGAAATGATGTGTACTGCTGTGGCTCTAATCCTAAATGAGTGTAAGTGTATCCAGTTCTGGTGCGACTCAGCTCAACTGAACAAAACTGAAGAAGTATATATATATCTCTGAAATATGCTGATTTTGGGCTCAATTGGTTAGATAAATTTCCAAACTACTTCAAATATTGACACATTTTCACTTTATTTTATTCAAAATAAGTAGCATATTATAACATTATATTACAACATAATTAACTATGAAATGTATGTTTGACTAGGATAAGAACAAACATAGAAATCGCTCTTAAATAGCAAACAAAATGATAGTTTTTTAACTATATATATATGTATATTAATAATATATTAACATTATATTTTTGCCTGTATATTTTTAGCAGGCGCTGGAGGGAATCGTAATAACATTGTTCGATATCTTAATTCCATGATAGGTACAGCATCGAGGTTTGAAAACCTGAAGAAGCAAATATGAACTATGTAATAATCGGTAATTCATTATAGTGAGTACAATAGGATAGGAGACCAGCCGTTCTCCCAAAATACTAAGGAAGCAAATGTATTATAGTAGGAATTAAATAGAAGAAATTGGGAAGTAATTTTTAAACTACATTTCAACGTATTACACGACTAGTGACCGGCCATTCTGACGCTCACAGATATGTTTAGGTTCCAAAATTCAATATTATTTTTGGTACCATGACCGTATAAACTAAGGGCCAAACCTCACCGAGATGCCACTGCGACGTGGCCGGCTAACTCAATTGGAGACGTTGCCAAGTAGCCAGCGAAGCCCGAGTCGAACGCTCGATATAAAATCTAGTAGGCGACGTCGCTGGCAATTCATCAAAGGATGTTTGTGACATCCTCAGTTTGTTTTAATTGAATATTTGTTTAGTGTATTTTCTGAAATCTTCATAGAGTTAAATAATTCAGGTACACAACTATGTACTAAAACATAATAGCTTATTATATTAGTATATTATTAAATAAAAAACTATTCTTTTGATATATTTTCTGGTCGTATGTATTGAGTTGACGCATTTTTAAACGTTACCGTCACATTTTTACAGGAGCTAACAATGTGTGGTGTTTACCAATTTCTCGTTTTATAATTATAGTTTAACATATGTTTATCTTATAAATATATTGTTCACAAATTTATTTTTCATAAATAAATACCTACATTGATGTGAATTGTTGATTATCTTTGTAAAACATATTAGAAAACAACTTATACCTCTAAAATCATATAATAATAAAATAAAAAGCCTTTCATTTCTTACAGCTTATAAAACAGGATGTTAGCTTAAACCTGACAAACTGGCTGAGAAAATAATGAAATATATATTTATATTATACACAAATAAACATGGCCTAAAGATATCTTTTTCTATATGGATGGCGTCAGCCTAAACTATATAGATACTATTATTTGTATATATTCAAATGGCTTATTATTTACAGATAATACATTTAAAAATTACCTACGTCTATTTAAATAAATAAAAGGTGGAGTAGAATAATACAACTCATAAACAAAATGTGGCAATGTTTAATTATAATAAATACTAGTGCAGTCTCAGGCTGCGGCGATTTTTGTAGTCTGTAGATTAATGTGTGTAATAAACATGGGCGCTATTTTTATACGCAATACGCAGAATAATCTCTGTAGAAAGCGGAAGAGACTTGCGACCTGGTAAAATACACGAAACACAAACACATACAACGCAGGTGCAAGGTTCTTATTGCTCAGAAGCGATAAATATTAAAAAGAACAAAAGCACCTAGTCAACCTATATAGTTTAATTAGTTATAAAATCATTTAACTTAACTAACTACAATCATGAAATAATAATCGACCAAAAATAATAATTAATACAACTAAAATCCGAAACTAATATTTAGAACTAAACACAACCGAAACGTCTCTCACGTCCGAGAGCCAAACGCAGTAAGAAATAATAAAATCCCCTGTTCCACTCCTTTTTTTTATAACCTCTCACTCGGTCTGGCTTGCTGGGCGGGGATTTCTATCTAAGGCGGCCGTTCCTAACATTGCGGCGTCCTTGACCGCAGCATCACCACTACCATCAGATCCATCTCCCTCTTCATTTGTTTCATCCCTTACAAGCTGCTCATCATTGTATAGCGCAGTCTCTGAAACATAAAGGGAACTTGTAAGTAATCTACCTAGCTTCGTGTTATAGCATTAAGCGTATATCTTGAACTGGAGGGACGATAAATGTCATTTATCTCTATTTCTCCATTACCAGTAACATAGGCACAAGCATGCACTCAAGCGTACATAGATAAGGTCTACAAAAAAATAAATATTCAGAATTAGGTAGCTTCAGACTTAACACGTATGAAGATAAAACTCAGCAAATTCGTAATGACGGTAGTTCCAAGTGCTGTCATAAGCGACAATTTGTTAAAAAGGAGACCCATACATTTTACATGGTCTCTAAGTAAAACACATTAGCAACACAAAAATTTAAAACAGAGACCCATACGTTTGCATGTTCTCAAAAGTTGTAATGAGTCACTATTTTGCAATCAGTCAGTATTTTAAAGGTTATACCAATCAAATAGAGGCGGAAGGCGCTCCAGACGTACGACGGCTAACGTCTCCAACTCATAGCTGTGGTACCGCGACTCTGCGCCCTGGGTGGACCTACTAAAATAACCGACAACCCTCTTTCTCCTACCGACGTGTTCTTGTAATAAAATAGCACCAAGACCAATAGCACTTGCAAAAGAAATTTACACCACTAGAGAGAGTGATAAATAACAAAATTAAAAATATACAAATCATGAAGAGTGTTCAATTATTGACTGAAATATGAGCATTTATATCAATTAAGGTTAGGTTAGGTTCTTTTTAGTTTTGTTTGTACTCATTTGCGTAACTAAAAATGTATGAATCTTGAAGATTGGTCAAGGTTAGATTGGGTTAAATTAACGTTGACAATAAACTCGGTTAACAGTATGTAAGAGTTTTAAAGGTAATAAAAATAATAGTCAGTTTCACATAGTAATTTAGCTATTGAATTGCTTAAGGCAGTTGATATGAGTCATTAATTTGATGAGAGAATCTAGTTTTGAGGGGTGCGAAATCAATTCTCCTAAGGAGAAGGGGTTTAGATGCATGTTGTATTTTGTGAATTTTTGTGTGTGGTTGTGTCGCTGATTTATAAATCTTGGGCACTCCTCTAACAAGTGTTTTAGTGTCTGCGTTGTGTGATTGTCCCATGGGCATGTGTCGTTGTCAGTGATTTTAAATCGCCTCACCGCCGCTTTTGGCGAAGGAGTGTCCTGTGAGGAATTGTGTGAGTTGAAAGGAAATGGGTGTAGTAGAGAAGAATGAATGTATATCTTCTAGGTTAGGGAATATGTTAACCGTGAAGCGGCCTGTGCACTCTCCTACATATCTGTTGTTATTAATTACTTTAGTCGAGTTCTTTATTGATGACTTAATGTAAGACAGGGGGCATACAATATGGGATGGGGAGCAGTGCAGGTTCGCAGCTTTAGAGGCTGCTGCGTCCGCGCTTCGTTACCAGGTATCCCGGAGTGTCCTTTCACCCATTGAAGTAGGATCTCGGAGTTAGGTTAGGTTTTTTACTGTTTTACTGTTTAGGTTTTTTGTTAGGGGAGCCTCTTTTACTACCTTTGGGGCTTGGCTGGAGGCCTCCTCCCATTTATCTATGCTGCGCCTAATGCCAGGCGCCGATGTCTGGCTTTTGGGTGGTGTGCGGAGACCCAGCATTTTGCCTATTAGGTGTAGTCGGTTTTTTAAAAATTTAATTAAGTTCAATAACTGTTTAGCCTAAGGTCTACTCCCAATAGGGTAGTAGCCGTGTCAGTAAAATAATAAGATTTCTATGTACAATTATTAATTATTCTGTAACTTAGCCTAGGGTCTATCCCCAATAGGGTGATAGCCGTGTCAATAAATAAACAAAAATAAATTTTTTGAATACAATTTTTAAAATATTCAATAAATCTTATCCTAAGGTCTACTCCCAAAAAGGGTAGTAGCCGAGTCAGTAAAATAATTTAAAATTTTTAATCCAGTAATTACAATTCAATAAATTAGCCTTAGTCAAAACAGGATTCCAATTTTTTAAAATAATTATTATATACTTCATATTAAGGTATGTCCAAAAGGGTGGCAGCCGTGAATTTGTCAAATTTCGTAAGTATTCTATAACATTTCCCAATAGGGGGAAGTTATGTCGATAGTGTAAAGCTTAACTTACTTAACTTGATTTAAAGCTAGTGTCTTTTCCCAAAAAGGGAAAAGGCAGTCGATAAAAATATTAAAATTACGCGCTTCACTTAAGATAAATATTACGCGCGCTGGATCGTCCGCTGAAAAGTGTGTGTCTCCCTGCTATTGAGGGGTTAGCATGGGCTAATTATCCTCCTCAAGAGGAGTTGAAAGAGCCGTCACACTTTGTTTGTGTGTGTGTGTGTGTAGGTCTCGGATGCGTGTGTGTAAACAAGTGCGGTGGTCATCCAATGAATCCACTTTTTGAGTGGAGTCGATTGAGCCATTGCACCTATATGGTGTTTTGTGGTGGGTGGTCAGGCGGACGTGTCCTTGGGTGCGGTGCGTTTTTTTATATGTATGTGTTCCCCTAATTTGTCCAAACTCGCTAAGTATACGTTACGTATACAAGGCTGCTACCAAAATTTGGATCTCGAAAAATGCACCGTTTTCGAGATATTTAAAGCCAAAGATTTTTAATAATTCTAATGTTTTGGAAATTTTTGATAAATTTTTAAAAATTTGAATTTATAAATTTTGAATTTAGATCCTGGTAGGGGAAGACCAGGCGGAAAAATGCAATATATTAATATATTGGACTGGCCTTAAAAACGCGAAAAAACCAACCGTCCCCGAGTTATTCCCGATTTTTCAGAAGAAGTCTTCCCGGCAATATAACTCCGAGATGCCTTGGCCTTTCTTCTTTCTTGAAACGTCGTTTTGATGGGCTTGACGAGAGCTTTCCGGGGATATGTCGCTTGATCGGCGGATCGAACGGGATCGGTGACCACGTGCCACGTGGTTTTTATTATTTTTGATTTTAAAAATATAATTTATGGTTGTAAAATTTTGTGCGACCCATCGAACTGTGCAGAATAAAAAGCTGCACCTTTCGGTGATTTTTAATTTAGGGGTTGTCGCTTTAATTTTTGTGTTATTTTTTATTTTCTGTTATTTGGCTAGGTTATAATTTTCTTTTTGTTGTCAAATTTTTTCCACTAAACCGATTTGCAAACTAATTACATACTTGAATTAAGCTTCAAAAGACGCTTTAGGTGATATATGGCTTGTGTGGGGGAAAGTGCGCTTTCCCTGAGCACGTGCCACGTGCTTTTTCTATTTTTCTTAGTTTCCTCCCCTTTTCCCAGGTCAAAAATTTTTGACCCAGGTATCAAAAGATGCGTCTCAATGAGACGCGTATGTTCGTGTTTTTTAATAAGGGGGTATCCGATCTGGTTTTGACGCCGCACGCACTTTTGTGTGAAAATTTTGTCACTTTTATAGTTTTTACACTTTTTTATCACTTTTTCACTAAAAGAGTAATATCAAGTGATTTGCCGTCACGAGTTGCACAGAATGACGTATTGCACTTTTCTATATTCGATAAAAAACCTATTTATAGGATTTTTTGAACCGGAACGATACTGTTTCGTGGCCGACTCTGACGGTGGTTCGACTGCGACTGGTTAGGTTAGGTTAGGTTTTTTTTTAAAATAACACCTAATAGGCCTACCTTCTCCGGCTACTTTATCGCCGGGGGCGTTGACTAAGCTACACTTCCGTCTTTTCTATCATCCATCCTCTTAATAATTAACAATACAACTCAATTTTTTATTAGGATTTAACACAAAATTATCACAGTCTTGTCTTAACCTACTTATATCTAATTTCTTACTCTAAGTTCTTACAGTCCTTCCTATAGACGTGGCCCGCGAGGCGGGCGGATTTCACTTATCCGTGAGTATTCTCACAATACCCATTAGCAAGTGGGCGCCGGCCGCCTCGCGGTCCCCACCCTGGCTTTACTTTCATTGAACTTAGACGTTCTCCTGGTAATTTTTGGCAAAAAGCCTCCAGGTGCGTCCTGTGACAAGCTAGCATGTCGGGCAGTTCCTGGAGACTAAGCGACATGCCAGTCATTTGTTCCAGGTCGTACCTGGAGGAGGCAAAAATCGGGCACTCCGTTAATAGGTGAGGGATGGATTGTTCCACCCCACTGTCACATTCGCAGTCAGGCGACTCTTTTAGTTTGAAACGGCACCTGACCCAGCAAAGGGCCCATGGCCTGTGAGGACCTGTGTCATTTCAGGACTGAATCTTCCTTTTCTTATGTTTTTGTGTGCCTCTGTGATGTTTTTTAGGAACAGTTTTGTTGTTCCTCCGTTTAATTCCTCTTTGTACCGCCGGTCCCACTCTTCTAACGTCTTCCTTCTTACTTCCTTCTTTATATGCGATAGCGGGTACTCCACTTTTTTTTTTGAATAGAATTACGCTGTTGGCCTTAAGGGCCTTTACAGCTCAGCTCGGGCTGTTTTGGCGAGCGTAGCTCGGCCAGAATGGCGTTTTATCCCGCGGCTAGCGCAAGGGCGTCTCCTGTGAGACTCGAACCTCGGCTTGGGCTGTCGCGGGGTGGTCAATCGCCTGAAGGGCAGGACGGAAGCTCACTGGAGTGAGCGAAGTGCGAAGTAAAGGTCCTCGCCTTCCCCGGTGAAGGCGGTTTTTTACCCTAATCTGTGAATTTCTATTTTTATTATTGGCCGCGCGAATTACGAAGGCCACAGCCGAAGGTTTAAAAAAAAACCAAATGTTTTAAGCTAATTTAATTTAAAAATAAAATTACAATTTAAACTATAATTAAAATACGGCTAAACAACCCGAAGTGAGGAAATTGAATGCGCATAAAATATGGAAATAATAAGGCTCGAAGAGGCACCAATTGCTGACACTATGCAACGTGAGGCTCGTGTAACTCGTGTAAGTTGCGACATAGGAATTCCGCTGACACCATGTAACATTAGGGACGTGTTATTCTTGATATGTTGCGAAATGCAGATTCCATGGTATAGGGCTACGTAACACCTCCCTCCTAAAATCAGCAACTATTCGAGAACTTTGTGTGAGAGAGTTGCTGATGAAATATGTCTGGGATTCACTTTTACTTGACTGGGGTTTTCAGGAACTTGTTCTTTTTCAGGATGTCCTTTTGTTTCAGGTTTAATTACCATTTGTCTATATGTCACGATGCCAATTAAAATAATCATTACTATCAATGCTACATATAGAGGTATAGTAGTATGATATAGACTTATATCCTTGTCTTGATTTAGATGTACTGGAGGCTGCATAGACACCTTCGTGTTAAGAATATGAAAACTGTTGAGGTCTGTAGAGGCCAGGTTTAATGTTGGATTCAATATATTGCGGTATTTCCAATATCTTGACAATGTGACCTTTTATACGATTATTCATATTAGTAATGGTAAATCCTGGTGCCTTAAGGTAACAGTTAAGTGGAATGACTGCTACATAGCTGCCTTGTAGTGTATTATATATATTGTTCTTGTCCACAGAATAATTTAACTTTTGTTAAAGTTGGAAAGCTCATTGTATAATGCTTATCATCAAGTTGTTCTAATGCTTCATTTTGTAAGACGACTGAAGTTAAGGGACAGGAATTGTTGAGCTCCTGTTGGGTGATCAGCTGCTGGATACAATCGAATTTATCCTTCTTATAATCTGGTTTTGAGTTGAAGAGAAACCATGAATTTAACTTCGGACATTCTGTCTCTATATAACTAGAGTCTTTTCCAGAAATTTCCAAATATGGAGAGGTGGGAATAAGGACTTTATGGTTCTTATTCGGGACAACGGCTAATTTATAAAGGTCATAGGTATAGGACACGATAATTGGGACTTTTATTACTATTACTATTTGCCTGTCTAAATAAAAATATCCTAACTTTATTAGTAAAATTATTTCATAAAAATTCCTAAAATCTATATCAAGGATTTCATCTTTTGGATATAAAACCCTTAACTTATCTAATATATACTTAACCTCTTCTAAATCGATTAACGAATAAGGAGTGCTCGATGCACGTATAAATGATAATGTATTTCCTAAGCTGAATAATTCCTCGGATAAATCTTCTATATTATCCGATAGAATAAAGAGATGCTGAGCTAGATGAGCATACTCAATTAAATCAGCTTCTAACTGATTATTTTTATCTAAAATTAATTTTACATATTTATCAATTGATTCTTGATTCAATATAATGTCTTCTATAACTTTGGAACTTTGCGTAATCCACTCTTTATTTAAACTTATTCGGGTATTGATTTCAGACTCTAATGTTGCATCGTTTTTTTGTAGCAAATTAATAGCATTTTCATATTTAATTGCATCAGTATAGTCTAAATTACCGGATATGGACTTAATTACAGATCCAAGGCCGTTAATCAGTCCTCTTTTACTGCGATGAAATTGAAAAGTACGAAGCTGGTCATATATTTTCATAAGTTTACCTTTCAAATGTTCTACATGAGGATTAAACATAGATAATGTCTTATTATTTAACTGAGTACTCAAATTGCCAATTTGAACTTCAACTAATTCTATCTGGGATTGTAAATTATCTAGATTTATGTAATTCAAAAAAGAATGATAGTGAGAAATAATCTTAGCGGGTCCTAGTTTGAATGGTAGTAGTCCGGGTCCATTGTCCAAAGATTCAATTGTCACATCTTGTCCTTGAGTCTTATGTAGAAGGATGGTCAACAAAATTGGAATCTTGTAACAAGGTGGGATCTTTAGGACTTCGCTTAAGGCGTGACTTTGCAATAGGATTTTGTTTTTTCTTTGAATAAATATGGATAGGAAGGTCAGCAAGAACAGTGTCCTGGGTAAAACGAGGAGCTAATTTTTGTCGGGATGCTAAAGGATTACGAATAAACACTTGCTCGTCAGGACAATATTCTTTTTCAGGCTCACGGTCTTTATTCCTATTTTCAGTCAATTGGGTTCGTTCATGTAACGAAGACTCATTTATTAAGTCATATACTTGGTTCATACGTTTCTTGTGGTCTTGTGAATATTGTTGGAGTAAGTGCTCTGATAGGTCGATATCTATTGGGTCACGTTATCAAGTCCAAAGGTCTACATTTAGTAAAACTATGAATAAGCTAAAATTGCATAGGGCATTAGATTAATTGCTGGTTCATTTCGCTTCTCGAGCTTCAGTATTCTAAGATGCTCGAGGATAGTGGAATGAAATCTCTCTACAATACCATTATCTTTTGGAGAATGAGCTAATATTTTGTGATGTTGTATTTTGTGAAATCGAGATAATTCTAAGAAGATTTGATTTGTAAATTCGGGACCTCCATCGGTGACAATAGTTAAAGGGACGCCATGATGAGTTCAGAATACAAGTAAAGCTTGTACGACACTCAAAGCAGTACTATCTCTCAGGTGATATGCTTGCGAATACTTCGAAAATGCATCTACTATTGTAAGGTATTTTTCGTTTTGTGCTGTAAAAAGATCAAGATGAACTATTTGGAAAGGCTTTGAAGGTGGGGGTACAATTGAAAATCTCTGTTTAATCGGATTTCGGTCATATTTGGCCTGGCCGCAAATACTGCATTCACTTATATATTTCGCGATGCTTTCTTTCATTTTAGGCCAGTAGTATCTTGAGGATAAAGAGAGATAACATTCAGTGATACCGCGGTGGTTTGTTTTACCCTCGTGATATTTTTTTATAATTTCCTGCTGTCGTAGGTACTCTTTAACGTTTTCTAATTCAGTCTTTGTTAAAACAAGATTCATAGTTGAACTTTTAAAATTGTCTTGTATAATCGGGATAATCTTATACATGGCGAGATGTAGGATGGAGGAGAATGATAATTCCGGTTTTAACCTTGGGGTTAACATATTCTTTAATTGCGTTAATAACGTCATTAGTCAAGTTAGATTCAGAGAGTTGTACAGTCGTTCTGGTATGAGTTTCGAAAGGTTTTGTCACTGTTGGTCGTTTTTTTATGTCACCTACTAAAACTAAACAAATTTGTCGACTAAATCTATTAAGTGGGTCGTCAGATATAGGTACTTCTAAGATCGGGTTCTCATCACTGGTATGAATTGTTTCAGTGGCAGAACCAGACTGAGATAGAGGTTTTTCAGATGTGTTTACAGCGATGGAACTCACGTCCTCATTATTGATTTCGACGCGAGATAAAGCATCGGCATTGGTATTCATTTTTCCTTGCTTATATTCGGTGGTAAAGTTATATTCGCTTAGTTTTAACCTCCAACGAGTTAATCTAGAACCTGGTTCTTTAAGATTCATTACCCACTGAAGTGGCCTATGATCTGTTACAATCTTAAATTTTCTACCGAATAGATATGGTCTAAAATATTCAGTCGCCCACACTATAGCTAAAAGTTCCTTTTCAATAGTACTATAATTAATTTCACTCGTATTAAGTGTTCTTGATGCATATGCTATAGGTTTATCACTACCTATAGTTCCTTGAGAAAGTACGGCGCCAATAGCAAAATTAGATGCATCGGTTGTAAGAACAAAATCTTTATTAAAATCAGGATACTGCAAGATAGGATCATTAATTAATAATAATTTACATTTCTCAAAGCAATTAACATAATTAGAATCATTAAAAGTTATTTTAGAACCTTTTTTCAAACACTGCCTCATTGGTTTCGTTATACGAGCAAAATCAGGAATAAATTTTCGATAATAACCTACTAAACCAAGGAAACGTTTTATTTCAGTGGCGGTTTTAGGCAAAGGAAATTTTTGAATAGCTTTTATCTTATTAGAGTTTGGCTTAATACCATCTTTACTTATTATATGCCCTAAATATGAAGTTTCTAGTTGATCTATAGATTTTTTAGTTTCTATAGATTCCATGGTATAGGGCTACGTAACACGCGGGCGGCATTTAATTTATTGTTTGCTACAGTAATTGGATCGTCCGGATCCGTTACAATGTGTCGGGGCCTCCTACGGGCCCTTTTTGTCGGGAAGGGGTAATAGTTGATGCTATTACGCACCAGCGGATTGGGATGGTGTTTAGCCTTGTCAAAGTGGCGTGTGGACGCCAACTTCATCCATTGGGCTATGGTAGGGAGCTCCAGGTCGTGGTGGAGATCGACGTTTCTCACATAGAAGGGCGCACCGGTCGCGATTCTCATGAATCGCGACTGAAGCACCTGTAGCCGGTGAATATATAGGGGGCACAATGCGCAAAGACTACGCTAGCGTATGTCATGCACGGTCGGATGCAGGCCTTGTACAGGGTCACCTTGTGTCTGAGAGACATGTGACTCCTTTTATTTATGAGGAAATGGAGGCGAGAGAGGACAAAATATGCCTTCTTGCGAACGGCGGCTATGTGCTTACGGAAAGACATGCGCTATCGAGCCATTGACTCCTAGATATTTAACGGACTTTTGCCATGGGATGGCTTGCCCGTATAGGGTTACCTCTGTTTTGAGGTGAAATTTATCCCTAGCGTTAGCACCGGGGTTGCCCCTGGCAAAGAGAACTGCTACGCTTTTCTCGGGATTTATTTGGAAGCCCCATTTCCGAAACCATTCGCCTAACGACGTGGTAGCGGTCTGGAGTCTGTCCACAATGACACCTCTATCTTTGTGGGTGGTATAGAGAGCGGTGTCATCGGCATAGAGGGCTAGCTCCACATTTGGAGCCCTAGGGATGTCGCCGGTATGCAGCGTGTATATATCCCTAGGGATGTCGCCGGTATACAGCGTGTACAGAAAGGGCGAGAGGACCGAGCCCTGAGGGACTCCGGCCATGATGGGGCGAGGAGACGATAACGTTCCTTCTACGCCATAGCGCATTGAGCGGTCGGACAAGAAGTCGTGTACGATATGCACGAGTCTTAGTGGCACATTAAGGTGGTAGAGCTTGTAAAGCAAGCCGTTGTGCCAGACCTTGTCGAAAGCTTTCGCTATGTCGAAGAAGAGCGCACCCGTGGCTCTCGGTTTCAGGGAGCTATTCATCCCGGAGAGGATGTGCTCCGTGATTCGATGGACTTGATGAACGCACGAGTGGGCCGACCTGAAGCCAAACTGCTCATCGGGAACGAGCCCCTTATCTAGGGCAAAGTCTAGGAGGCGCTTTTTAAGTACCTTCTCGTAAAGCTTGCTAAGCGTATTGAGAAGGCTGATAGGGCGGTAACTGGTGGGGTCGTTACGGGGTTTGCCTGGTTTGTGAATACCAATGACAATGGCCTCTTTCCACTGCGCCGGGAAGGTGCAGTTTTCAAGGAGGCAATTGAAAATGGACACTAGTAGGCATATCCGATGGGGCGGGAGGCACCGGAGGACCTTGTTCGAGATGGCGTCGAGACCTGGAGATTTACGAGGCAGTGAACTCTTTATTAGAGTTTTGACCTCGGCGATCGATGTAGGAGGGAGCGGCTCGGGAGGGAGGGGCAGTGCTACGATGCGTTCGACCTCGCGGTTCACGTGTTCGACGTGCGCCGGGTCGCTATGATCGAGATACGGGGTGCACTGCTCCACTAGGTTGACGGCTAAGCACTTGGCTTTTTCGTTCGGCTGATGGCCGGTCATGGCTACGCGCAACACAGAGCACTCTATGTTGGTAAGGCAGGGCGGGTTTATTTATCTATTTGTCAACGAACTGATTGAGATGAGATGTGACGTGATGTGATGTGATGTGATGTGATGTGATGGGATGTACGATCAAGATACAGAGAGAATGTCTATCTATCTATCTACCTATATATATCTAAGACTGAACTGTGAAGTGTTGTTTTCTAGGATCATTAATTAAGTGTCGCGACGGCTGTCGAGTTGCTATAATATGTATAATCACTGTTTTTTTATCTTTAACAACGTGCATTGCATACATACATACATACAGGCATTATACCAACACATGATACTAACAAAATGCGCGTAAATACTATATTCAAATAGTTCAAAATGGTTTCCTTAGAAAGCTTTGCAATCGTCTACGCTTGCCTGGCGTGCCGTGCCTACTATTGCAAAACGTGTGCTATTTCAAGTTTATTTATATAAAATATTTAACTTTTATAATATACATACATCTTTGTAATCCCCTAGCGTTGCTGTCTCGCTCTTACAACTTACGTTGTACGTTGTGTGTGTGTATACATACAACATCGACACAACCGACCAACTTGTGATGCGTTCGTCGCTCTTCCGTCTCTTCCGGTGACTTCTTACCGGTGATCAGCGCACGCGAACACAGTGCGGCGGCTCGTGCGTATTGAACGTGGATTGTCGCGTTCACTTCTTGGAAGCGGCCGATGCCTTTTTAGCGGTGGCGGCGGTTGCGGCCTTCTTCGGTTTGGGTGCTTTAGGTTTTTTGGTCGGTGGTTTCGTGCTCCTCTTCGCCTTGGAAGCGGCGGCGGTGGTCGACGCGCCCTTGCCGGACTCTGCGCCGGCGGCGGCCGCGACGCCGCGACCCTTCTTCGGAGCGGCCGACGCGGCCGGTTTCCTCTTGGCCGCAGCGGCTGCCTTCTTGTCTTTGGCGGTGCGGTCTCGGCGGCCGCGGCGGCGGCCTTCTTGCTCCTGGCGCCCGCGCTCGCGGGGGTCTTCTTGGCGGCTTGTGCGCTCGGCTTCTTCACCGATTTGGCCGCGGAGGACGCGGAGGCGGCCGTCGCCTTCTTCGCCGCGCCGCCGCCGGTTCCCGACTTGCTGTCTATCTTGAACGAGCCCGATGCGCCCTTGCCCTTCGTCTGAATCAGGGTGCCGGAGGCGACCGCGCGCTTGAGATACTTTCTTATGAACGGCGCCAACCTCTCGGCGTCTAGGCTATAATTCGAGGCGATGTATTTCTTGATCGCCTGCAGGGACGATCCGCTCCTCTCCTTGAGCTCTTTGATCGCGCTGTTGACCATGTCGGAAGTCTTGGGGTGCGTTGGTCTCGCCTTGGGTTTCTTCGCGGCGGCGGCCGCCGCTGCCGCTTTTGGTGCCTTCTTGGCGGGCGTCGCCGGCGCGGGTGTCTCCGATGCTACTGCTGTGTCGGCCATTTTGTTTTCAATGATTTTTTTTTATTAACAATTAATTAGACACTTAACGTTTACACGTAAATTAACGAGTTATAATATAATGTAAAATTGTAGTGAATGTACAACAATGCTAAAAGTGCGCGGCGCTAGTGAGCGCCTGCCAGACGAATCAGTATACCGCGACGAGAGCTTCGTCAACTATATGCGTTTTCTCGTATTCGGCATGGAAACTTTTCACTAACACGTCTCAGTTTGATCGGATTTTTTACAATATATAATCGAGAAATTGCACAAAATCTCTATTCTAATTAGACTTTATGATATCCGCGACCGGTGACGACTTCGAGTCGCCCTGCAGGCGTTGGCGTGCGTTAGGTATCGACTTTTTAAGTTTGTTATTGTCGACTTGCGCGCGTACCGTTAACTTTAAATTGACAATTAAACAATTAAATCAAACGGTATTCGCACGTGCGATGTCTCCCGTTGAACGTCAAGATTCCAAGGTTCAACGGGATCCGTTCGTTTCGACAATATATTAAGATCAGATGGCACAGGTGGGTAGCCCTCAACCTTTTTAAGGTTCGATCTATCCGAACAATAGATAATAATTGGTTTTTGGACTGCTCCGGCGCTACGGGAAATGCAGGCCCTCCACCCTTGCGTTACAGCGGGTGAGGGCTGCTCTTCCTGCGCGTCTCCGAGCTTTTATATACACTCTAGGGGTAGGGCAGACAAGACCACGTGGATAGTGGGGTCCTGTGATTCGGTTTTGTATATTAAATAAGTAAACACTTAATTGTAGTAAGAATTAGATAATACAGAAAGTAACAAACAATGAAATAAATTTATTGTGTATTATAAACATAATTAATAGCAGTAAGTAATTCTTCATATGCATCCATATGATTTATTGAAATTCGTCTTCGCCATGTATACTCACAAAGCCAGTCAACAAAATTCTGTTTATTTTGATGTTGTCTAAACTGTTTCTTCAAACCCCTCCATTGGCTCTCAATTCGCTGCGTGTGTGTCCCGTCTGGTGCCACAAATTTTTCACTTGGGTCACTATGGTTAACTCTTTTGTGAGTATATCCATGCTCCGGAAGGCTCAAGTATGCTCTCCGATAATCAGTGTGAATAATGGAGCCTTCCTGAACATGTTTTTTTATGAGTGGCACCAATATGTCCGCAGATCTCTCATTATCAGGACACACCTCTAGCCGCAGATCGTCATTCCCATCTTCGATCATCCCAATTACCCAATGACCTTCGATATGTCTCCCGCGATTATATTTTCTTCTTCCAAATTTTGATTTATCAATTTGAACAACTTTATTAGGGCCCCTAACTTCCCTTTGGACCTTTGGTTTTCTATATCATATATAGATATTGTTTCTCGGCAATAACTAAACCAGTCCAGGCGATAATACCATCTTCATTTCTAATATATTCACGCTCAAAAGCTGACTCCAAATATTCGTAATCATCATCATCAGAAAAGTCTTGCGGTTGCATCGGTTCAAAAATTTCGACATTTTCGTCGGGCTGATTTTGTGTTTGTTCTATTTCATTATTCGGCAAACGAGGGGTTAGTTCAGGTAGACTTTAAAGCTGAAGAATTTCATCAAAGTTATTGTCTCTTGATGTATGTTGTATTCTTTTCAATTTTGGAATTTTATGAACATTTTCAAGCTGTTCTAGTGTGTTTTTTTTTTCGTTTCATAGTAGGTAATCGTTCAGTCTCAATAATTACTTCAAGCTGTATAATTATAGGTCTTGCATCATGACTTAATTGCGTTGACTGCGCCGTAGTTGAGGGTGCCAAGTACCTGCTTCTTGTCTTGGTATGACTTCTGCGAGATCAGAGTTCAAATCTACGTTGATATTTTTTTTCCTCAACCTGTATTCTCGCTGATAATCTGCTCTGGACTTTTTAGCTGGCTTATCGATATTTTTGTTTTTTTTTTTTTATATTTTTTCTTTTAAGATTTTCTCTTCGATTTTCTTGTTCAACATCATTTGATATTTTGTGCTTTCGTCGAAGCCTATACTCTCGCTGTCGCTCTGCCGGAGTTTTTGATTTTTTCAGAGCTGACTGTAATAACGAGCTGGTTTCAGGACTGTGAATGAACGAATTCGAACATATTTAAATTCAAAAATAGAAATGGGTCGTAATAATTTAATATAAGTATTATAAAATATTATATAAATATAAAATATAATTAATCAAATAATTGAAAATAATAATAACACTAAATAAAAGATCTAGCTGTTCGTATTTAAAATGTATATTATTCATAAATGTAAACGATAAGCTTACCAATTAACCGCATCCATGTGTTTTTTGGATTCTTCTTCATTATCATCTAAATCAATTTCTTGCATATTTTCAAATATTTTTTCAACTTTAATCACAGGATCATGTATCATAATTATTTGAAAACATATTTTAATTTCAATTTAAATTATTTTTGTTCGACTTTTTCGTTACTTTATAATATTCATTGTTAGTTTTGTCAGATGAAATATATAGTCTGTTCCAATAACATCCATTTAAAATTAATTAGGTACAGATTATGATAAAAAGTTTTGGATTCCGAATCAGGTTTTAATTGTTACAAATAATGCAAAAAATCAACGGACGACGGCGACATTAAGTTATTTTGTAACAGAGTGCATTGCACTGGGAATTGACCGATACATTGCTAGTGTATGCAATGTTTGATTAAGAATATACCTTGTGTCATTCTCCTCCTTAGGAAAGCTTTGGCTATAGGAAAATGTAAACATAATGATCCTTTTAGAGTCTAAACAACAAAGTTCTTCATATAATACTAAAAGATAATGTTTATTTACACTTCCCGTTCCCTATAAAAACTATTAAATTATTACAATTAGAATTGTTTTTCATAATATGATTTTTATCAATGTTTTTGAAACTGGCATTGGGATAACAGTTGTTTAGAAATGTTTGCCCATTTTTTAATTGTAAAATATTAGCCATGTCCTTACCCATTTCATCGGAATACATAATATTCCTTTCTTTTGGTTTAATTTTTTCCTTTACCTGAGTGTATGTTCTGGTGTATGTGTAGCTGTGAGTGTGATCTGATGTTTGTGCTAATTGGAGACTGGGTTGGCTTTTATAATTACAACTACTAGTTTTATTCTGCAACTGCACATTCTGCTAATTAGAAATTTGAAGCAGATCTTCCATCGTAGAAGAATATTTTTGATTTTTTTTCGCCCAGCTGCGCCGACAAGAGGGCAATAATCCCCGTTAATTTTTGCACCTGTGTGCCTATCTGCGCTATCTCCGACTTATTTAATTTCGATGTCGCCGCCATAATTGCTTCCCCGGCCGAGTTCGCCTCCGCGACATATCTGCCCACGGTTGTCAGAGCGCTTGTGTCGGGCTCCCTCGGTAACTCCGTCGTAGGTCCCGTCTCCGCACGTGGAGAGGCTGAACCAGGCGTACGCACCTGGCATACCCGCCGCCGCGTCGCGAAACTAAACTAAGCACTATAAAAGCGCTAGTTGAAAATATAGATAACGCAAATTATCGCGGTGCAATTTCACGCCACGTGTACACGTCCGCACTCTGCGAATGCCGAAAGACAATTAGGGGGCACGAGGGCAACGGTGATAATTCGCTGGGTGGCCCTGTTGCCCGAAAGCACGCACGCCGGCGGCTCAGCGCACGGAAGCGTTCGCTTACAATCCACCGTGCCGTGGTCGCCTAGGCACTTTACGCACCGTGCCATGGCGAAACAGTTACGGGCCGCATGGCCGTAGAGTTGACAGCGGTGACACTGTCGTGTGAAGGAATGTTTGAGGGGGGTTTCAACCCTCAGCCCCGAGAGCTTGCAACACTCGTAGGCTAAAAATCTTTTTCCCACTCGGGGTACTTTTCTTTCGTTGTTCTGTTAAGCATACGGAATACTTCCCTTACGGGGTGTCCCTGGTCAACGAGGTCCGATTGGACTATCCCGGAGTCTATCTCCTTCGGGATGCCCTTGATTACTACCCTTAGGACGCGCTCCTCGGGTAGGAGTAAAGTGTGGCCACCGATACCTTCAGAGCGAAGGTATGAAGTTAAAAACCGATGGTGGTCGGAGGAGAACACCTGAATGCAGAGGTTATCCCTCACCGTTCGGGCTTTGTAATTAATCGACTTTGAGTCGAGAAGCTTAGATAGGGCCGGCCAGACGCCCTTGTCCCTAACGTACACGGGCGGAGGGGTTTTGATGCGGTCCGCGGGGGCGGGGGCGGTTTTCCCGATGAAAAGGAGCTTAGGTCCCTCTTCGGAGGGTTAGGTAATAATTGGGTGGGCCTTTTAGCGGGAGGACCACCGTTGGCCGATCGCTTTTTCTTTCGGCCGACGGTTTGAAAGTCGTCGCACTCGGAAGAAGACGAATATAATGCGGCTTCGTCGGCCGCTTCCGCCAGAGCGGATTGGGTCGACATGACCGATGACGGGCGTGAATGCTGGCCCGTCTCCTCATCGCTAGTGCTTTCCACTTCAGGGAGTGGTGAGCGCGAGCGTGAGAGAGGGCGGGTGGCGGGTCGCGGACCTAACCAGCCCGTAGGAGATTGGGTATAAGAGCCCCTACGGATGTGACAGGATCCGTTTCTTCGACATAGCGAAAGCTTTCGACAAGGTCTGGCACAACGGCTTGGTTTTCAAGCTCTACCACCTTGAAAGTGCCACTAAGACTCGTGCGTTCGGCACAGGAAGGAAGGTGCTCCGTGATAACATCCAGGGGGTGGCGTGAAACGTATTTCCGGTCTCATATACGAGGAGACCCGCGGTGTTCTCAAGGTTTTCCTCGAGAACGTCATCCGCGACGCGGTAACCTACACTCGTTAATTTACGTGAAAACGTTAAGTGTCTAATTAATTGTTAATAAAAAAAATCATTGAAAATAAAATGGCCGACACAGCAGTAGCATCGGAGACACCCGCGCCAGCGACGCCCGCCAAGAAGGCACCAAAAGCGGCAGCGGCAGCCGCCGCGAAGAAACCCAAGGCGAGACCAACGCACCCCAAGACTTCCGACATGGTCAACAGCGCGATCAAAGAGCTCAAGGAGAGGAGCGATCGTCCCTGCAGGCCATCAAGAAGTACATCGCCTCGAATTATCGCCTAGACGCCGAGAGGTTGGCGCCGTTCATAAGAAAGTATCTCAAGCGCGCGGTTGCCTCCGGCACCCTGATTCAGACGAAGGGCAAGGGCGCATCGGGCTCGTTCAAGATAGACAGCAAGTCGGGAACCGGCGGCGGCGCGGCGAAGAAGGCGACGGCCGCCTCCGCGTCCTCCGGCGGCAGGGGCTCCGCCGCGGCGACGTCCTCCGCGGCCAAATCGGTGAAGAAGCCGAGCGCACAAGCCGCCAAGAAGACCGCTGCGAGCGCAGGCGCCAGGAGCAAGAAGGCCGCCGCCGCGGCCGCCGAGACTGCATCCCCCACCAAGGCGGGCGGAAGGGGTGGCACCGCCAAAGACAAGAAGGCAGCCGCTGCGGCCAAGAGGAAGCCGGCCGCGGCGGCCGCTCCGATGAAGGGTCGCGGCGTCGCGGCCGCCGCCGCCGCAGCGTCCGGCAAGGGCGCGTCGACCACCGCCGCCGCTTCCAAGGCGAAGAGGAGCGCGAAACCACCGAACAAAAAACCTAAAGCACCCAAACCGAAGAAGGCCGCAGCCGCCGCGCCCAAATCGAAGGCCGCCACCGCTAAAAAGGCATCGGCCGCTTCCAAGAAGTGAACGCGACAATCCACGTTCAATACGCACGAGCCGCCGCACTGTGTTCGCGTGCGCTGATCACCGGTAAGAAGGAGGAGGAGGGTCGGCCACCGGACGGAAGAGCGACGAACGCATCACAAGTTGGTCGGTTGTGTCGATGTTGTATGTATACACACACACAACACGCACAAACACGCCACACAAAAAGCCCTTTTCAGGGCTAACATATGTTTCGCGAAACCGAAGTTGAGAGTTTCAATCGATAAATAAACGTGAAAAGGTAGTTATAATAAAATTACTTATATATAAATAAATAATAAGAGATGACCTATTTTGTCGAAACATATAAATTCTAAATCAACGTGTATGCCTAAAAAATATGATTATATTGATTATATATCAAAAACAGTACAGAACAGTAATAAACAAAATAAAAACTTAAACCACATCAATATTTGTAATTAAGTTGTAAGAGCGAGACAGCAACGCTAGGGGAATACAAAGATGTATGTATATTATAAAAGTTAAATATTTTATATAAATAAACTTGAAATAGCACACGTTTTGCAATAGTAGGCACGGCACGCCAGGCAAGCGTAGACGATTGCAAAGCTTTGTAAGGAAACGTTTTTGAACTATTTGAATATAGTATTTACGTGCATTTTGTTAGTATCATGCGTTGGTATAATGCCTGTATGTATGTATGTATGCAATGCACGTTGTTAAAGATATAAAAAAAACACAGTGATTATACATATTATTAACTTACCTATTTGCTAGCAACTCGACAGCCGTCGCGACACTTAATTAATGCGATCCTAGAAAATAACACTTCACAGTTCAGTCTTACGGCCAAAACTAATATTCAATCTCAATCCAATTTTAGCCTACTTAGATCGACAATTCAATCCATTTCTACAGAAAAGCATGCCAATATTCATATCATAGATCGAGTTACCAATCTATTTTTTCAACCAATCCTTCAGAGGACCGATCAGAGATTGAAGATTGCCCTCTGTATGAAAATTAGTGTTTACACATGCCAATAACCTGTATGTCCATTTTGACAGTTGCTCAGATTGGCCAAATCAATTCCGATTAGCTATCGGAGAAATTTGTAGGTTTATGGCTTATGGAACGGTATTGCGATCATCCAACTTTATATTCATTAGTAAAATGTGTTCATTTTCGTCGTCCTCCAGTTCTCGTGATAGTGATTTGGAAGTTTTAATGCAATTACCCGATTGGGATAGTGAAGTTGTTGGTGATATATCATCTGCAATTGATAAGCTAGCTTACGAGTATGTTTTTATACACCAACAGAGTACAGAAAAATAACATGAAATTGCTGGATTTCTTAGAATTGTTGCCATTGATTGCACTCATTTACGAATTCAATCAACATGTAAGTAATTTATATATTATTTAACATTGTACATTATAGTATGAAGTTGTAATAATAATAAGCAGCATTATTTTCTTTAGGTGACGTGAATAATATCGTAATTGAAAAGGATATTTCTCTTTAAATGTACAGGCTGTGTGTGATGCAGAAATAAAATTTATTAATGTTGTGCCCCATGGCCTGGTGCCGCTCATGATGCAACAACTTTTGTAAACTCAGTTCTACAAGTTAATTCAAATTGATTGATAAGAAGGTAGAACTTGATAAATGTGCCAACTAAATTAACAGGTATATTTGTTTATAGCTTAATATGATACAGGTCTATTGAGAGATCACTGTATGGTTGGTAATAGTGCTTACTCAAATATACCATATTTATTAATACCATTTCTCTGGCTGACCAGAGATATGATGAAGTACACATTAAGAATAGGAATACTATAGACAGGTAAATATATAGTATAATTTAGAGTATTAATAACTATACTATGTCAAAAAGTTGCAAGATATGTGACCCAAACGAAACATGATGTAAGGTTAAAATATTTGTCTTTTTCAGAACATTTGGAGTATGGAAATGTCGCTTTAACATTGTATTTATCACTAGCTAAAGTTCAAGCTATTATTATTGCCACAGCTGTTATGCAAAATATTTGTAAGGATTATAATTTTTAGATATACCGGCAGAAGTTTTAGTTCCAACACTTGATACAATTTCAAGTCAAGAAGTTAATGAAGGAAATCAAGACATAACTGAAAGAACAAGCCTTATTCATTATTATTTTGGGAAAATTAATATAATTCTAGCAGAAACAAACATGTTATATTTAAATGTCCTTTTGTGCATATAAAATACTAGTACTTATTTTTCTTAGAAGAAACTCACTTAAAATTTGAATAATTTATGTAGTTAATCTACCTATAAAATTAAATTTTTATTTATTATAACCATGTAATGTGATGAAATATTAGGAAAAATAAATAAAAACATAACATAATATAAACTTTATTTCATTATATTCTTATATGTAAACCAAACCCTATAAAATAGTAAACTATACTATGCTAATTAATAATATTCTCTACAACCAATTACTTCCTTAACTTTTCTATTTTTAATTAAAACATTTCTAACTAAGACTAGTTTTTCATTAGTTCTAAGTTCTTTATTTCTTAATATTAAATGTTTGTTTTTAAAATTTACATTTATTAAATTAGTCTATTAATTTTTGTTTAGGCATATAATATTATTATATTTCATTCTTTGCTAATTCTCTTACGAGCATTCTTCTTTAAATTCTTTCATTTTAGACGAAGTTGCTGCGGCAATATCCTGGGACAAGTGGTAGCCGTGGCGTTTAGTCGCTGCGCCAAGCAAATCCACTCATCGTTTTTTCATTTATAGCTAGTGGCGTTGGTGGCTTTCTTATTAATTGTTTTACTTTCTTGTATTAGGTTAAGTTAAAACGTGCATTGCTTCTTAGACCGAGGTCGACCTTTTACCTAATAAAACACATTTATATAACATTAATATGACAAAACACTCAAAGGCGGGAAATCAGCGTCAGCGTCATGCAAATAAAATAAACCAAATACTTACGGTTTCAACATCCATTACGACAGAGATTATAGTTGTATAATTTATAATATTATGTTAATTTGTACTTAAAAACAAACCGCACTTATATTTAGATTTTAGAAAATAGCGGGCACAAAAATTCATGAAGCCATGTGTTGACATTTGTCAGTTGTCACAAAAATGAAACGTTCCGTTCCTTACTAAAATCATATTACCACAAAAAACATAAATTATCATATTTAATAATATAAATAGAGACCTTAAACGTTTATATGAGTAGCTATAACCAAAAATATTTGTTACTATAGATACATAGTCCTACTTATTTTATTTTATTCCAATAACAGCAACCTTTTAGTATGCTTGAACAAACATATTGCGTTTAACGAAACGCAGTCGAGAGGGAAGGATCACGAAAAAGATGACGTGCAATCTATTGTCGAATAAACAGTCGGGTAGCAAATGTGTTATATTGGCATGCAGATTGGAGATAGATCTTTAGATATGAATTAATCCAAGATTAGATTTAGACTTAGATTGAGGATACATTATTAATTTTGGGCATTAGAGATATATAGTTAAATAGATAGATAGATAGACATTCTCTCTGTATCTTGATCGTACATCCCATCACATCACATCACGTCACATCTCATCTCAATCAGTTCGTTGAATGCGCGCACTTCACACGAGAGATACAAAAAAATATGTGTGTATATACACTAGGTATGACAAATCTGTATAGCAGCAGATATAGCACCGCTGATCTTCGCCACAATCACCGTACCGTACGTACGTTCATCTCCGTTCCCGCCACAAATGCTCAGCACAAACCATAGTGCATCGTATAATAGATTATATTGGTGTTTTAACAAAAACCACTTTCATAATATTACTATATTATAGATGTTTGGCCGAAGCAACGTGCATTTATACAAATAAACGTATTAATGCTTAAACGTCTTAAGCATGGTATATTCAGTTTGATGGGTTTACGAAAATCTAATTATATTTATATACTATACATATATACACCAATATACGACACTTTTATTTAGTATCCCTCCCGATGTTAATTGAAATGCGGCCTATCTGTGTTCCTGTCCGTCCAGAAGTTGCCTATTTAAGTTTACTCTTTAGAAAATATTGAAAGAGTCAAAGACTTCCACTTCTACGCTGTTTCACAATGCGACCATCGCAATCGTGATTGCGGCACTTGGGGATGTACACAAGGCTGTACAAGGGCTGATTCTAGTAGTCGTAGTTTCAAAGTGAATTTATAAAATACGGAAATAAGGATTTCCGAATAACGATACATTGCATATTGGTGAGAACGGCGCCGTAGGCCTGATGCGGGTTTTGTTCGTCGGTTATACGCCCACGCCTAAATTTCCCTGGTCCAAATTGCAAGTTTCCAATCACGCGCTCCTAAATTGCGTGTCTTAGCGATCGTTGCTTGTCACTATTTGATGTGAGCAGAAATGAGCTTTTGTATTTGGGGTGGGAACTCAGTGGTAACATCTCGCCGCGACTTTATAAAATACAATTAAGTTTTGTTTGTTTACTCAAGATCTCCTTGGTAGGTAATATATTCTGTATTATGTAATACTATGTAGTTATTACACTCCTCTCCTTTCTCCTCCGAATCGAGATGTAGGACATATTAATTCGTTGGCAAATCCATTTAAATATGCAAGAAAATGAAAGCTTTTAACAATAATTTAACTCTCTGTTTATCAGTTTCCTTAATACCAAACTGTTAAAAAATCAGTAATTTAAAACCTATTACATAATTAACTGTAGTAATCAGTCGTCTCATAAACTAAAACTAATAACACAGTGAAATAAATGCTAATCATAACAAAATTAATGCTTTTTTATAATAACAGCGCCATCTAGTGAAAAAGTATAAATAATAAATGTTATGATGTGATTAAAACGAAGCAACATGATTTAAGAGATTCTGTTAATTATACTCGCCTTTATTATTTGCCAATAGTACGCATTTGAAATGAAATGACATTGACACTGGCAGAAAACGTCGATGTTTTCAGAATTCAAATTGATACATTGCTCGAAAGTCGAATCATGACGGTGAGTTAAAGGCACAGAACACTATTACTTCTATCGAAGAACAACAACTTCACATGTTTGTGTTTAGTCCATATTGTAAATTTTTATGTAAATATATAAAAAGCAATAAAACTAAAGTGTAGTAGATAAATTATTCATAAATAGGAAATAGTATTTAATAATATTGTTACTCATTATCTGTGCTGTCTTAAAACTAACAATCGAATATTAACAATTTTTTTAGGTGCATATTCAAAATTAACTCTATTATTATTTTTACCGATCAATCTCCTTCCTGTCTTCTCCATCCACACGACACTGGCGAAGTACCCATTTGGCACATATAAAAAAAACAACTTACATACATACATACATAGAGCATACATAGCCAGACGTAGGCACTCTCTTCTACATACAGTTATTCGTTTCATAACGATTAACTTAATCATGGGAGTTACACTCCGAGAGCATACATAGCCAGACGTAGGCACTCTCTTCTACATACAGTTATTCGTTTCATAACGATTAACTAAATCATGGGAGTTACACTCCGAGAGCATACATAGCCAGACGTAGGCACTCTCTTCTACATACAGTTATTCGTTTCATAACGATTAACTAAATCATGGGAGTTACACTCCGAGAGCATAGCCAGACGCAGGCACTCTCTTCTACATACAGTTATTCGTTTCATAACGATTAACTAAATCATGGGAGTTACACTCCGAGAGCATAGCCAGACGCAGGCACTCTCTTCTACATACAGTTATTCGTTTCATAACGATTAACTAAATCATGGGAGTTACACTCCGAGAGCATAGCCAGACGCAGGCACTCTCTTCTACATACAGTTATTCTTTTCATAACGATTAACTAAATCATGGGAGTTACACTCCGAGAGCATAGCCAGACGCAGGCACTCTCTTCTACATACAGTTATTCGTTTCATAACGATTAACTAAATCATGGGAGTTACACTCCGAGAGCATACATAGCCAGACGTAGGCACTCTCTTCTACATACAGTTATTCGTTTCATAACGATTAACTAAATCATGGGAGTTACACTCCGAGAGCATAGCCAGACGCAGGCACTCTCTTCTACATACAGTTATTCGTTTCATAACGATTAACTAAATCATGGGAGTTACACTCCGAGAGCATAGCCAGACGCAGGCACTCTCTTCTACGTACAGTTATTCGTTTCATAACGATTAACTAAATCATGGGAGTTACACTCCGAGAGCATAGCCAGACGCAGGCACTCTCTTCTACATACAGTTATTCGTTTCATAACGATTAACTAAATGATGGGAGTTACACTCCGAGAGCATAGCCAGACGCAGGCACTCTCTTCTACATACAGTTATTCGTTTCATAACGATTAACTAAATCATGGGAGTTACACTCCGAGAGCATAGCCAGACGCAGGCACTCTCTTCTACATACAGTTATTCGTTTCATAACGATTAACTTAATCATGGGAGTTACACTCCGAGAGCATAGCCAGACGCAGGCACTCTCTTCTACATACAGTTATTCGTTTCATAACGATTAACTTAATCATGGGAGTTACACTCCGAGAGCATAGCCAGACGCAGGCACTCTCTTCTACATACAGTTATTCGTTTCATAACGATTAACTAAATCATGGGAGTTACACTCCGAGAGCATAGCCAGACGCAGGCACTCTCTTCTACATACAGTTATTCTTTTCATAACGATTAACTAAATCATGGGAGTTACACTCCGAGAGCATAGCCAGACGCAGGCACTCTCTTCTACATACAGTTATTCGTTTCATAACGATTAACTAAATCATGGGAGTTACACTCCGAGAGCATACATAGCCAGACGGAGGCACTCTCTTCTACATACAGTTATTCGTTTCATAACGATTAACTAAATCATGGGAGTTACACTCCGAGAGCATAGCCAGACGCAGGCACTCTCTTCTACATACAGTTATTCGTTTCATAACGATTAACTAAATCATGGGAGTTACACTCCGAGAGCATAGCCAGACGCAGGCACTCTCTTCAACATACAGTTATTCGTTTCATAACGATTAACTAAATCATGGGAGTTACACTCCGAGAGCATACATAGCCAGACGTAGGCACTCTCTTCTACATACAGTTATTGGTTTCATAACGATTAACTAAATCATGGGAGTTACACTCCGAGAGCATAGCCAGACGCAGGCACTCTCTTCAACATACAGTTATTCGTTTCATAACGATTAACTAAATCATGGGAGTTACACCCCGACAGCATACATAGCCAGACGTAGGCACTCTCTTCTACATACAGTTATTCGTTTCATAACGATTAACTAAATCATGGGAGTTACACTCCGAGAGCATAGCCAGACGCAGGCACTCTCTCCAACATACAGTTATTCGTTTCATAACGATTAACTAAATCATGGGAGTTACACTCCGAGAGCATAGCCAGACGCAGGCACTCTCTTCTACATACAGTTATTCGTTTCATAACGATTAACTAAATCATGGGAGTTACACTCCGAGAGCATAGCCAGACGCAGGCACTCTCTTCTACATACAGTTATTCGTTTCATAACGATTAACTAAATCATGGGAGTTACACTCCGAGAGCATAGCCAGACGCAGGCACTCTCTTCTACATACAGTTATTCGTTTCATAACGATTAACTAAATCATGGGAGTTACACTCCGAGAGCATAGCCAGACGCAGGCACTCTCTTCTACATACAGTTATTCGTTTCATAACAATTAACTAAATCATGGGAGTTACACTCCGAGAGCATAGCCAGACGCAGGCACTCTCTTCTACATACAGTTATTCGTTTCATAACGATTAACTAAATCATGGGAGTTACACTCCGAGAGCATAGCCAGACGCAGGCACTCTCTTCTACATACAGTTATTCGTTTCATAACGATTAACTAAATCATGGGAGTTACACTCCGAGAGCATAGCCAGACGCAGGCACTCTCTTCTACATACAGTTATTCGTTTCATAACGATTAACTAAATCATGGGAGTTACACTCCGAGAGCATACATAGCCAGACGTAGGCACTCTCTTCTACATACAGTTATTCGTTTCATAACGATTAACTAAATCATGGGAGTTACACCCCGAGAGCATACATAGCCAGACGCAGGCACTCTCTTCAACATACAGTTATTCGTTTCATAACGATTAACTAAATCATGGGAGTTACACCCCGAGAGCATACATAGCCAGACGCAGGCACTCTCTTCAACATACAGTTATTCGTTTCATAACGATTAACTAAATCATGGGAGTTACACCCCGAGAGCATACATAGCCAGACGTAGGCACTCTCTTCTACATACAGTTATTCGTTTCATTACGATTAACTAAATCATGGGAGTTACACTCCGAGAGCATAGCCAGACGCAGGCACTCTCTTCTACATACAGTTATTCGTTTCATAACGATTAACTAAATCATGGGAGTTACACCCCGAGAGCATACATAGCCAGACGCAGGCACTCTCTTCAACATACAGTTATTCGTTTCATAACGATTAACTAAATCATGGGAGTTACACCCCGAGAGCATACATAGCCAGACGTAGGCACTCTCTTCTACATACAGTTATTCGTTTCAAAACGATTAACTAAATCATGGGAGTTACACTCCGAGAGCATAGCCAGACGCAGGCACTCTCTTCTACATACAGTTATTCGTTTCATAACGATTAACTAAATCATGGGAGTTACAACCCGAGAGCATACATAGCCAGACGTAGGCACTCTCTTCTACATACAGTTATTCGTTTCATAACGATTAACTAAATCATGGGAGTTACACTCCGAGAGCATAGCCAGACGCAGGCACTCTCTTCTACATACAGTTATTCGTTTCATAACGATTAACTAAATCATGGGAGTTACACTCCGAGAGCATACATAGCCAGACGGAGGCACTCTCTTCTACATACAGTTATTCGTTTCATAACGATTAACTAAATCATGGGAGTTACACTCCGAGAGCATAGCCAGACGCAGGCACTCTCTTCTACATACAGTTATTCGTTTCATAACGATTAACTAAATCATGGGAGTTACACTCCGAGAGCATAGCCAGACGCAGGCACTCTCTTCAACATACAGTTATTCGTTTCATAACGATTAACTAAATCATGGGAGTTACACTCCGAGAGCATACATAGCCAGACGTAGGCACTCTCTTCTACATACAGTTATTGGTTTCATAACGATTAACTAAATCATGGGAGTTACACTCCGAGAGCATAGCCAGACGCAGGCACTCTCTTCAACATACAGTTATTCGTTTCATAACGATTAACTAAATCATGGGAGTTACACCCCGACAGCATACATAGCCAGACGTAGGCACTCTCTTCTACATACAGTTATTCGTTTCATAACGATTAACTAAATCATGGGAGTTACACTCCGAGAGCATAGCCAGACGCAGGCACTCTCTCCAACATACAGTTATTCGTTTCATAACGATTAACTAAATCATGGGAGTTACACTCCGAGAGCATAGCCAGACGCAGGCACTCTCTTCTACATACAGTTATTCGTTTCATAACGATTAACTAAATCATGGGAGTTACACTCCGAGAGCATAGCCAGACGCAGGCACTCTCTTCTACATACAGTTATTCGTTTCATAACGATTAACTAAATCATGGGAGTTACACTCCGAGAGCATAGCCAGACGCAGGCACTCTCTTCTACATACAGTTATTCGTTTCATAACGATTAACTAAATCATGGGAGTTACACTCCGAGAGCATAGCCAGACGCAGGCACTCTCTTCTACATACAGTTATTCGTTTCATAACAATTAACTAAATCATGGGAGTTACACTCCGAGAGCATAGCCAGACGCAGGCACTCTCTTCTACATACAGTTATTCGTTTCATAACGATTAACTAAATCATGGGAGTTACACTCCGAGAGCATAGCCAGACGCAGGCACTCTCTTCTACATACAGTTATTCGTTTCATAACGATTAACTAAATCATGGGAGTTACACTCCGAGAGCATAGCCAGACGCAGGCACTCTCTTCTACATACAGTTATTCGTTTCATAACGATTAACTAAATCATGGGAGTTACACTCCGAGAGCATACATAGCCAGACGTAGGCACTCTCTTCTACATACAGTTATTCGTTTCATAACGATTAACTAAATCATGGGAGTTACACCCCGAGAGCATACATAGCCAGACGCAGGCACTCTCTTCAACATACAGTTATTCGTTTCATAACGATTAACTAAATCATGGGAGTTACACCCCGAGAGCATACATAGCCAGACGCAGGCACTCTCTTCAACATACAGTTATTCGTTTCATAACGATTAACTAAATCATGGGAGTTACACCCCGAGAGCATACATAGCCAGACGTAGGCACTCTCTTCTACATACAGTTATTCGTTTCATTACGATTAACTAAATCATGGGAGTTACACTCCGAGAGCATAGCCAGACGCAGGCACTCTCTTCTACATACAGTTATTCGTTTCATAACGATTAACTAAATCATGGGAGTTACACCCCGAGAGCATACATAGCCAGACGCAGGCACTCTCTTCAACATACAGTTATTCGTTTCATAACGATTAACTAAATCATGGGAGTTACACCCCGAGAGCATACATAGCCAGACGTAGGCACTCTCTTCTACATACAGTTATTCGTTTCAAAACGATTAACTAAATCATGGGAGTTACACTCCGAGAGCATAGCCAGACGCAGGCACTCTCTTCTACATACAGTTATTCGTTTCATAACGATTAACTAAATCATGGGAGTTACAACCCGAGAGCATACATAGCCAGACGTAGGCACTCTCTTCTACATACAGTTATTCGTTTCATAACGATTAACTAAATCATGGGAGTTACACTCCGAGAGCATAGCCAGACGCAGGCACTCTCTTCTACATACAGTTATTCGTTTCATAACGATTAACTAAATCATGGGAGTTACACTCCGAGAGCATACATAGCCAGACGTAGGCACTCTCTTCTACATACAGTTATTCGTTTCATAACGATTAACTAAATCATGGGAGTTACACTCCGAGAGCATAGCCAGACGCAGGCACTCTCTTCTACATACAGTTATTCGTTTCATAACGATTAACTAAATCATGGGAGTTACACTCCGAGAGCAAAGCCAGACGCAGGCACTCTCTTCAACATACAGTTATTCGTTTCATAACGATTAACTAAATCATGGGAGTTACACTCCGAGAGCATAGCCAGACGCAGGCACTCTCTTCAACATACAGTTATTCGTTTCATAACGATTAACTAAATCATGGGAGTTACACTCCGAGAGCATAGCCAGACGCAGGCACTCTCTTCAACATACAGTTATTCGTTTCATAACGATTAACTAAATCATGGGAGTTACACTCCGAGAGCATAGCCAGACGCAGGCACTCTCTTCAACATACAGTTATTCGTTTCATAACGATTAACTAAATCATGGGAGTTACACTCCGAGAGCATACATAGCCAGACGTAGGCACTCTCTTCTACATACAGTTATTCGTTTCATAATGATTAACTAAATCATGGGAGTTACACTCCGAGAGCATAGCCAGACGCAGGCACTCTCTTCAACATACAGTTATTCGTTTCATAACGATTAACTAAATCATGGGAGTTACACTCCGAGAGCATAGCCAGACGCAGGCACTCTCTTCAACATACAGTTATTCGTTTCATAACGATTAACTAAATCATGGGAGTTACACTCCGAGAGCATAGCCAGACGCAGGAACTCTCTTCTACATACAGTTATTCGTTTCATAACGATTAACTTAATCATGGGAGTTACACTCCGAGAGCATAGCCAGACGCAGGCACTCTCTTCAACATACAGTTATTCGTTTCATAACGATTAACTAAATCATGGGAGTTACACTCCGAGAGCATAGCCAGACGCAGGCACTCTCTTACACATACAGTTATTCGTTTCATAACGATTAACTAAATCATGGGAGTTACACCCCGAGAGCATACATAGCCAGACGCAGGCACTCTCTTCTACATACAGTTATTCGTTTCATAACGATTAACTAAATCATGGGAGTTACACCCCGAGAGCATACATAGCCAGACGTAGGCACTCTCTTCTACATACAGTTATTCGTTTCATAACGATTAACTTAATCATGGGAGTTACACTCCGAGAGCATAGCCAGACGCAGGCACTCTCTTAAACATACAGTTATTCGTTTCATAACGATTAACTAAATCATGGGAGTTACACACCGAGAGCATAGCCAGACGCAGGCACTCTCTTCTACATACAGTTATTCGTTTCATAACGATTAACTAAATCATGGGAGTTACACTCCGAGAGCATACATAGCCAGACGTAGGCACTCTCTTCTACATACAGTTATTCGTTTCATAACGATTAACTAAATCATGGGAGTTACACCCCGAGAGCATACATAGCCAGACGCAGGCACTCTCTTCAACATACAGTTATTCGTTTCATAACGATTAACTAAATCATGGGAGTTACACCCCGAGAGCATACATAGCCAGACGTAGGCACTCTCTTCTACATACAGTTATTCGTTTCATAACGATTAACTAAATCATGGGAGTTACACTCCGAGAGCATAGCCAGACGCAGGCACTCTCTTCAACATACAGTTATTCGTTTCATAACGATTAACTAAATCATGGGAGTTACACTCCGAGAGCATAGCCAGACGCAGGCACTCTCTTCAACATACAGTTATTCGTTTCATAACGATTAACTAAATCATGGGAGTTACACCCCGAGAGCATACATAGCCAGACGCAGGCACTCTCATCAACATACAGTTATTCGTTTCATAACGATTAACTTAATCATGGGAGTTACACTCCGAGAGCATAGCCAGACGCAGGCACTCTCTTCAACATACAGTTATTCGTTTCATAACGATTAACTAAATCATGGGAGTTACACTCCGAGAGCATAGCCAGACGCAGGCACTCTCTTCTACATACAGTTATTCGTTTCATAACGATTAACTAAATCATGGGAGTTACACCCCGAGAGCATACATAGCCAGACGTAGGCACTCTCTTCTACATACAGTTATTCGTTTCATAACGATTAACTAAATCATGGGAGTTACACCCCGAGGGCATACATAGCCAGACGCAGGCACTCTCTTCAACATACAGTTATTCGTTTCATAACGATTAACTAAATCATGGGAGTTACACCTCGAGAGCATACATAGCCAGACGTAGGCACTCTCTTCTACATACAGTTATTCGTTTCATAACGATTAACTAAATCATGGGAGTTACACCCCGAGAGCATACATAGCCAGACGTAGGCACTCTCTTCTACATACAGTTATTCGTTTCATAACGATTAACTAAATCATGGGAGTTACACCCCGAGAGCATACATAGCCAGACGTAGGCACTCTCTTCTACATACAGTTATTCGTTTCATAACGATTAACTAAATCATGGGAGTTACACCCCGAGAGCATACATAGCCAGACGCAGGCACTCTCATCAACATACAGTTATTCGTTTCATAACGATTAACTAAATCATGGGAGTTACACTCCGAGAGCATAGCCAGACGCAGGCACTCTCTTCAACATACAGTTATTCGTTTCATAACGATTAACTAAATCATGGGAGTTACACCCCGAGAGCATACATAGCCAGACGTAGGCACTCTCTTCTACATACAGTTATTCGTTTCATAACGATTAACTAAATCATGGGAGTTACACCCCGAGAGCATACATAGCCAGACGTAGGCACTCTCTTCTACATACAGTTATTCGTTTCATAACGATTAACTTAATCATGGGAGTTACACTCCGAGAGCATAGCCAGACGCAGGCACTCTCTTCAACATACAGTTATTCGTTTCATAACGATTAACTAAATCATGGGAGTTACACTCCGAGAGCATAGCCAGACGCAGGCACTCTCTTCTACATACAGTTATTCGTTTCATAACGATTAACTAAATCATGGGAGTTACACTCCGAGAGCATAGCCAGACGCAGGCACTCTCTTCTACATACAGTTATTCGTTTCATAACAATTAACTAAATCATGGGAGTTACACTCCGAGAGCATAGCCAGACGCAGGCACTCTCTTCAACATACAGTTATTCGTTTCATAACGATTAACTAAATCATGGGAGTTACACTCCGAGAGCATAGCCAGACGCAGGCACTCTCTTCTACATACAGTTATTCGTTTCATAACGATTAACTAAATCATGGGAGTTACACTCCTAGAGCATAGCCAGACGTAGGCACTCTCTTCTACATACAGTTATTCGTTTCATAACGATTAACTAAATCATGGGAGTTACACTCCGAGAGCATAGCCAGACGCAGGCACTCTCTTCTACATACAGTTATTCGTTTCATAACGATTAACTAAATCATGGGAGTTACACTCCGAGAGCATAGCCAGACGCAGGCACTCTCTTCTACATACAGTTATTCGTTTCATAACGATTAACTAAATCATGGGAGTTACACTCCGAGAGCATACATAGCCAGACGTAGGCACTCTCTTCTACATACAGTTATTCGTTTCATAACGATTAACTAAATCATGGGAGTTACACTCCGAGAGCATAGCCAGACGCAGGCACTCTCTTCTACATACAGTTATTCGTTTCATAACGATTAACTAAATCATGGGAGTTACACTCCGAGAGCATAGCCAGACGCAGGCACTCTCTTCAACATACAGTTATTCGTTTCATAACGATTAACTAAATCATGGGAGTTACACTCCGAGAGCATAGCCAGACGCAGGCACTCTCTTCAACATACAGTTATTCGTTTCATAACGATTAACTAAATCATGGGAGTTACACTCCGAGAGCATACATAGCCAGACGTAGGCACTCTCTTCTACATACAGTTATTGGTTTCATAACGATTAACTAAATCATGGGAGTTACACTCCGAGAGCATAGCCAGACGCAGGCACTCTCTTCAACATACAGTTATTCGTTTCATAACGATTAACTAAATCATGGGAGTTACACTCCGAGAGCATAGCCAGACGCAGGCACTCTCTTCTACATACAGTTATTCGTTTCATAACGATTAACTAAATCATGGGAGTTACACTCCGAGAGCATAGCCAGACGCAGGCACTCTCTTCTACATACAGTTATTCGTTTCATAACGATTAACTAAATCATGGGAGTTACACTCCGAGAGCATAGCCAGACGCAGGCACTCTCTTCTACATACAGTTATTCGTTTCATAACGATTAACTAAATCATGGGAGTTACACTCCGAGAGCATAGCCAGACGCAGGCACTCTCTTCTACATACAGTTATTCGTTTCATAACGATTAACTAAATCATGGGAGTTACACTCCTAGAGCATAGCCAGACGCAGGCACTCTCTTCTACATACAGTTATTCGTTTCATAACGATTAACTAAATCATGGGAGTTACACTCCGAGAGCATAGCCAGACGCAGGCACTCTCTTCTACATACAGTTATTCGTTTCATAACGATTAACTAAATCATGGGAGTTACACTCCGAGAGCATACATAGCCAGACGTAGGCACTCTCTTCTACATACAGTTATTCGTTTCATAACGATTAACTAAATCATGGGAGTTACACCCCGAGGGCATACATAGCCAGACGCAGGCACTCTCTTCAACATACAGTTATTCGTTTCATAACGATTAACTAAATCATGGGAGTTACACCTCGAGAGCATACATAGCCAGACGTAGGCACTCTCTTCTACATACAGTTATTCGTTTCATAACGATTAACTAAATCATGGGAGTTACACCCCGAGAGCATACATAGCCAGACGTAGGCACTCTCTTCTACATACAGTTATTCGTTTCATAACGATTAACTAAATCATGGGAGTTACACCCCGAGAGCATACATAGCCAGACGTAGGCACTCTCTTCTACATACAGTTATTCGTTTCATAACGATTAACTAAATCATGGGAGTTACACCCCGAGAGCATACATAGCCAGACGCAGGCACTCTCATCAACATACAGTTATTCGTTTCATAACGATTAACTAAATCATGGGAGTTACACTCCGAGAGCATAGCCAGACGCAGGCACTCTCTTCAACATACAGTTATTCGTTTCATAACGATTAACTAAATCATGGGAGTTACACCCCGAGAGCATACATAGCCAGACGTAGGCACTCTCTTCTACATACAGTTATTCGTTTCATAACGATTAACTAAATCATGGGAGTTACACCCCGAGAGCATACATAGCCAGACGTAGGCACTCTCTTCTACATACAGTTATTCGTTTCATAACGATTAACTTAATCATGGGAGTTACACTCCGAGAGCATAGCCAGACGCAGGCACTCTCTTCAACATACAGTTATTCGTTTCATAACGATTAACTAAATCATGGGAGTTACACTCCGAGAGCATAGCCAGACGCAGGCACTCTCTTCTACATACAGTTATTCGTTTCATAACGATTAACTAAATCATGGGAGTTACACCCCGAGAGCATACATAGCCAGACGTAGGCACTCTCTTCTACATACAGTTATTCGTTTCATAACGATTAACTTAATCATGGGAGTTACACTCCGAGAGCATAGCCAGACGCAGGCACTCTCTTCAACATACAGTTATTCGTTTCATAACGATTAACTAAATCATGGGAGTTACACTCCGAGAGCATAGCCAGACGCAGGCACTCTCTTCTACATACAGTTATTCGTTTCATAACGATTAACTAAATCATGGGAGTTACACTCCTAGAGCATAGCCAGACGCAGGCACTCTCTTCTACATACAGTTATTCGTTTCATAACGATTAACTAAATCATGGGAGTTACACCCCGAGAGCATACATAGCCAGACGCAGGCACTCTCTTCAACATACAGTTATTCGTTTCATAACGATTAACTAAATCATGGGAGTTACACCCCGAGAGCATACATAGCCAGACGTAGGCACTCTCTTCTACATACAGTTATTCGTTTCATAACGATTAACTAAATCATGGGAGTTACACTCCGAGAGCATAGCCAGACGCAGGCACTCTCTTCAACATACAGTTATTCGTTTCATAACGATTAACTAAATCATGGGAGTTACACTCCTAGAGCATAGCCAGACGCAGGCACTCTCTTCTACATACAGTTATTCGTTTCATAACGATTAACTTAATCATGGGAGTTACGCTCCGAGAGCATACATAGCCAGACGCAGGCACTCTCTTCAACATACAGTTATTCGTTTCATAACGATTAACTAAATCATGGGAGTTACACTCCGAGAGCATACATAGCCAGACGTAGGCACTCTCTTCTACATACAGTTATTCGTTTCATAACGATTAACTAAATCATGGGAGTTACACTCCGAGAGCATAGCCAGACGCAGGCACTCTCTTCAACATACAGTTATTGGTTTCATAACGATTAACTAAATCATGGGAGTTACACTCCGAGAGCATACATAGCCAGACGTAGGCACTCTCTTCTACATACAGTTATTCGTTTCATAACGATTAACTAAATCATGGGAGTTACACTCCGAGAGCATAGCCAGACGCAGGCACTCTCTTCAACATACAGTTATTCGTTTCATAACGATTAACTAAATCATGGGAGTTACACTCCGAGAGCATAGCCAGACGCAGGCACTCTCTTCAACATACAGTTATTCGTTTCATAACGATTAACTAAATCATGGGAGTTACACTCCGAGAGCATAGCCAGACGCAGGCACTCTCTTCTACATACAGTTATTTGTTTCATAACGATTAACTAAATCATGGGAGTTACACTCCGAGAGCATAGCCAGACGCAGGCACTCTCTTCAACATACAGTTATTCGTTTCATAACGATTAACTAAATCATGGGAGTTACACTCCGAGAGCATAGCCAGACGCAGGCACTCTCTTCAACATACAGTTATTCGTTTCATAACGATTAACTAAATCATGGGAGTTACACTCCGAGAGCATACATAGCCAGACGTAGGCACTCTCTTCTACATACAGTTATTCGTTTCATAACGATTAACTAAATCATAGGAGTTACACTCCGAGAGCATAGCCAGACGCAGGCACTCTCTTCTACATACAGTTATTCGTTTCATAACGATTAACTAAATCATGGGAGTTACACTCCGAGAGCATACATAGCCAGACGTAGGCACTCTCTTCTACATACAGTTATTCGTTTCATAACGATTAACTAAATCATGGGAGTTACACCCCGAGAGCATACATAGCCAGACGCAGGCACTCTCTTCAACATACAGTTATTCGTTTCATAACGATTAACTAAATCATGGGAGTTACACCCCGAGAGCATACATAGCCAGACGTAGGCACTCTCTTCTACATACAGTTATTCGTTTCATAACGATTAACTAAATCATGGGAGTTACACTCCGAGAGCATAGCCAGACGCAGGCACTCTCTTCTACATACAGTTATTCGTTTCATAACGATTAACTAAATCATGGGAGTTACACTCCGAGAGCATAGCCAGACGCAGGCACTCTCTTCTACATACAGTTATTCGTTTCATAACGATTAACTAAATCATGGGAGTTACACTCCGAGAGCATAGCCAGACGCAGGCACTCTCTTCAACATAGAGTTATTCGTTTCATAACGATTAACTAAATCATGGGAGTTACACCCCGAGAGCATACATAGCCAGACGTAGGCACTCTCTTCTACATACAGTTATTCGTTTCATAACGATTAACTAAATCATGGGAGTTACACTCCGAGAGCATAGCCAGACGCAGGCACTCTCTTCTACATACAGTTATTCGTTTCATAACGATTAACTAAATCATGGGAGTTACACCCCGAGAGCATACATAGCCAGACGTAGGCACTCTCTTCTACATACAGTTATTCGTTTCATAACGATTAACTAAATCATGGGAGTTACACTCCGAGAGCATAGCCAGACGCAGGCACTCTCTTCTACATACAGTTATTCGTTTCATAACGATTAACTAAATCATGGGAGTTACACCCCGAGAGCATACATAGCCAGACCTAGGCACTCTCTTCTACATACAGTTATTCGTTTCATAACGATTAAATAAATCATGGGAGTTACACCCCGAGAGCATACATAGCCAGACGTAGGCACTCTCTTCTACATACAGTTATTCGTTTCATAACGATTAACTTAATCATGGGAGTTACACTCCGAGAGCATAGCCAGACGCAGGTACTCTCTTCTACATACAGTTATTCGTTTCATAACGATTAACTAAATCATGGGAGTTACACCCCGAGAGCATACATAGCCAGACGCAGGCACTCTCTTCAACATACAGTTATTCGTTTCATAACGATTAACTAAATCATGGGAGTTACACTCCGAGAGCATAGCCAGACGCAGGCACTCTCTTCTACATACAGTTATTCGTTTCATAACGATTAACTAAATCATGGGAGTTACACTCCGAGAGCATAGCCAGACGCAGGCACTCTCTTCAACATAGAGTTATTCGTTTCATAACGATTAACTAAATCATGGGAGTTACACCCCGAGAGCATACATAGCCAGACGTAGGCACTCTCTTCCACATACAGTTATTCGTTTCATAACGATTAACTAAATCATGGGAGTTACACTCCGAGAGCATAGCCAGACGCAGGCACTCTCTTCTACATACAGTTATTCGTTTCATAACGATTAACTAAATCATGGGAGTTACACTCCGAGAGCATAGCCAGACGCAGGCACTCTCTTCTACATACAGTTACTCGTTTCATAACGATTAACTAAATCATGGGAGTTACACTCCGAGAGCATAGCCAGACGCAGGCACTCTCTTCTACATACAGTTACTCGTTTCATAACGATTAACTAAATCATGGGAGTTACACTCCGAGAGCATACATAGCCAGACGTAGGCACTCTCTTCTACATACAGTTATTCGTTTCATAACGATTAACTAAATCATGGGAGTTACACTCCGAGAGCATAGCCAGACGCAGGCACTCTCTTCTACATACAGTTATTCGTTTCATAACGATTAACTAAATCATGGGAGTTACACTCCGAGAACATAGCCAGACGCAGGCACTCTCTTCTACATACAGTTATTCGTTTCATAACGATTAACTAAATCATGGGAGTTACACTCCGAGAGCATAGCCAGACGCAGGCACTCTCTTCTACATACAGTTATTCGTTTCATAACGATTAACTAAATCATGGGAGTTACACGCCTAGAGCATAGCCAGACGCAGGCACTCTCTTCTACATACAGTTATTCGTTTCATAACGATTAACTAAATCATGGGAGTTACACTCCGAGAGCATAGCCAGACGCAGGCACTCTCTTCTACATACAGTTATTCGTTTCATAACGATTAACTAAATCATGGGAGTTACACTCCGAGAGCATACATAGCCAGACGTAGGCACTCTCTTCTACATACAGTTATTCGTTTCATAACGATTAACTAAATCATGGGAGTTACACCCCGAGAGCATACATAGCCAGACGCAGGCACTCGCTTCAACATACAGTTATTCTTTTCATAACGATTAACTAAATCATGGGAGTTACACCCCGAGAGCATACATAGCCAGACGTAGGCACTCTCTTCTACATACAGTTATTCGTTTCATAACGATTAACTAAATCATGGGAGTTACACCCCGAGAGCATACATAGCCAGACGTAGGCACTCTCTTCTACATACAGTTATTCGTTTCATAACGATAAACTAAATCATGGGAGTTACACCCCGAGAGCATACATAGCCAGACGCAGGCACTCTCTTCAACATACAGTTATTCGTTTCATAACGATTAACTAAATCATGGGAGTTACACTCCGAGAGCATAGCCAGACGCAGGCACTCTCTTCAACATACAGTTATTCGTTTCATAACGATTAACTAAATCATGGGAGTTACACCCCGAGAGCATACATAGCCAGACGTAGGCACTCTCTTCTACATACAGTTATTCGTTTCATAACGATTAACTAAATCATGGGAGTTACACCCCGAGAGCATACATAGCCAGACGTAGGCACTCTCTTCTACATACAGTTATTCGTTTCATAACGATTAACTTAATCATGGGAGTTACACTCCGAGAGCATAGCCAGACGCAGGCACTCTCTTCAACATACAGTTATTCGTTTCATAACGATTAACTAAATCATGGGAGTTACACTCCGAGAGCATAGCCAGACGCAGGCACTCTCTTCTACATACAGTTATTCGTTTCATAACGATTAACTAAATCATGGGAGTTACACTCCGAGAGCATAGCCAGACGCAGGCACTCTCTTCAACATAGAGTTATTCGTTTCATAACGATTAACTAAATCATGGGAGTTACACCCCGAGAGCATACATAGCCAGACGTAGGCACTCTCTTCCACATACAGTTATTCGTTTCATAACGATTAACTAAATCATGGGAGTTACACTCCGAGAGCATAGCCAGACGCAGGCACTCTCTTCTACATACAGTTATTCGTTTCATAACGATTAACTAAATCATGGGAGTTACACTCCGAGAGCATAGCCAGACGCAGGCACTCTCTTCTACATACAGTTACTCGTTTCATAACGATTAACTAAATCATGGGAGTTACACTCCGAGAGCATAGCCAGACGCAGGCACTCTCTTCTACATACAGTTACTCGTTTCATAACGATTAACTAAATCATGGGAGTTACACTCCGAGAGCATACATAGCCAGACGTAGGCACTCTCTTCTACATACAGTTATTAGTTTCATAACGATTAACTAAATCATGGGAGTTACACTCCGAGAGCATAGCCAGACGCAGGCACTCTCTTCTACATACAGTTATTCGTTTCATAACGATTAACTAAATCATGGGAGTTACACTCCGAGAACATAGCCAGACGCAGGCACTCTCTTCTACATACAGTTATTCGTTTCATAACGATTAACTAAATCATGGGAGTTACACTCCGAGAGCATAGCCAGACGCAGGCACTCTCTTCTACATACAGTTATTCGTTTCATAACGATTAACTAAATCATGGGAGTTACACGCCTAGAGCATAGCCAGACGCAGGCACTCTCTTCTACATACAGTTATTCGTTTCATAACGATTAACTAAATCATGGGAGTTACACTCCGAGAGCATAGCCAGACGCAGGCACTCTCTTCTACATACAGTTATTCGTTTCATAACGATTAACTAAATCATGGGAGTTACACTCCGAGAGCATACATAGCCAGACGTAGGCACTCTCTTCTACATACAGTTATTCGTTTCATAACGATTAACTAAATCATGGGAGTTACACCCCGAGAGCATACATAGCCAGACGCAGGCACTCTCTTCTACATACAGTTATTCTTTTCATAACGATTAACTAAATCATGGGAGTTACACCCCGAGAGCATACATAGCCAGACGTAGGCACTCTCTTCTACATACAGTTATTCGTTTCATAACGATTAACTAAATCATGGGAGTTACACCCCGAGAGCATACATAGCCAGACGTAGGCACTCTCTTCTACATACAGTTATTCGTTTCATAACGATAAACTAAATCATGGGAGTTACACCCCGAGAGCATACATAGCCAGACGCAGGCACTCTCTTCAACATACAGTTATTCGTTTCATAACGATTAACTAAATCATGGGAGTTACACTCCGAGAGCATAGCCAGACGCAGGCACTCTCTTCAACATACAGTTATTCGTTTCATAACGATTAACTAAATCATGGGAGTTACACCCCGAGAGCATACATAGCCAGACGTAGGCACTCTCTTCTACATACAGTTATTCGTTTCATAACGATTAACTAAATCATGGGAGTTACACCCCGAGAGCATACATAGCCAGACGTAGGCACTCTCTTCTACATACAGTTATTCGTTTCATAACGATTAAATAAATCATGGGAGTTACACCCCGAGAGCATACATAGCCAGACGTAGGCACTCTCTTCTACATACAGTTATTCGTTTCATAACGATTAACTTAATCATGGGAGTTACACTCCGAGAGCATAGCCAGACGCAGGCACTCTCTTCAACATACAGTTATTCGTTTCATAACGATTAACTAAATCATGGGAGTTACACTCCGAGAGCATAGCCAGACGCAGGCACTCTCTTCTACATACAGTTATTCGTTTCATAACGATTAACTAAATCATGGGAGTTACACTCCGAGAGCATAGCCAGACGCAGGCACTCTCTTCAACATAGAGTTATTCGTTTCATAACGATTAACTAAATCATGGGAGTTACACCCCGAGAGCATACATAGCCAGACGTAGGCACTCTCTTCCACATACAGTTATTCGTTTCATAACGATTAACTAAATCATGGGAGTTACACTCCGAGAGCATAGCCAGACGCAGGCACTCTCTTCTACATACAGTTATTCGTTTCATAACGATTAACTAAATCATGGGAGTTACACTCCGAGAGCATAGCCAGACGCAGGCACTCTCTTCTACATACAGTTACTCGTTTCATAACGATTAACTAAATCATGGGAGTTACACTCCGAGAGCATAGCCAGACGCAGGCACTCTCTTCTACATACAGTTACTCGTTTCATAACGATTAACTAAATCATGGGAGTTACACTCCGAGAGCATACATAGCCAGACGTAGGCACTCTCTTCTACATACAGTTATTCGTTTCATAACGATTAACTAAATCATGGGAGTTACACTCCGAGAGCATAGCCAGACGCAGGCACTCTCTTCTACATACAGTTATTCGTTTCATAACGATTAACTAAATCATGGGAGTTACACTCCGAGAACATAGCCAGACGCAGGCACTCTCTTCTACATACAGTTATTCGTTTCATAACGATTAACTAAATCATGGGAGTTACACTCCGAGAGCATAGCCAGACGCAGGCACTCTCTTCTACATACAGTTATTCGTTTCATAACGATTAACTAAATCATGGGAGTTACACGCCTAGAGCATAGCCAGACGCAGGCACTCTCTTCTACATACAGTTATTCGTTTCATAACGATTAACTAAATCATGGGAGTTACACTCCGAGAGCATAGCCAGACGCAGGCACTCTCTTCTACATACAGTTATTCGTTTCATAACGATTAACTAAATCATGGGAGTTACACTCCGAGAGCATACATAGCCAGACGTAGGCACTCTCTTCTACATACAGTTATTCGTTTCATAACGATTAACTAAATCATGGGAGTTACACCCCGAGAGCATACATAGCCAGACGCAGGCACTCTCTTCAACATACAGTTATTCTTTTCATAACGATTAACTAAATCATGGGAGTTACACCCCGAGAGCATACATAGCCAGACGCAGGCACTCTCTTCTACATACAGTTATTCGTTTCATAACGATTAACTAAATCATGGGAGTTACACCCCGAGAGCATACATAGCCAGACGTAGGCACTCTCTTCTACATACAGTTATTCGTTTCATAACGATAAACTAAATCATGGGAGTTACACCCCGAGAGCATACATAGCCAGACGCAGGCACTCTCTTCAACATACAGTTATTCGTTTCATAACGATTAACTAAATCATGGGAGTTACACTCCGAGAGCATAGCCAGACGCAGGCACTCTCTTCAACATACAGTTATTCGTTTCATAACGATTAACTAAATCATGGGAGTTACACCCCGAGAGCATACATAGCCAGACGTAGGCACTCTCTTCTACATACAGTTATTCGTTTCATAACGATTAACTAAATCATGGGAGTTACACCCCGAGAGCATACATAGCCAGACGTAGGCACTCTCTTCTACATACAGTTATTCGTTTCATAACGATTAACTTAATCATGGGAGTTACACTCCGAGAGCATAGCCAGACGCAGGCACTCTCTTCAACATACAGTTATTCGTTTCATAACGATTAACTAAATCATGGGAGTTACACTCCGAGAGCATAGCCAGACGCAGGCACTCTCTTCTACATACAGTGATTCGTTTCATAACGATTAACTAAATCATGGGAGTTACACTCCGAGAGCATACATAGCCAGACGTAGGCACTCTCTTCTACATACAGTTATTCGTTTCATAACGATTAACTAAATCATGGGAGTTACACCCCGAGAGCATACATAGCCAGACGTAGGCACTCTCTTCTACATACAGTTATTCGTTTCATAACGATTAACTAAATCATGGGAGTTACACTCCGAGAGCATAGCCAGACGCAGGCACTCTCTTCAACATACAGTTATTCGTTTCATAACGATTAACTAAATCATGGGAGTTACACTCCGAGAGCATAGCCAGACGCAGGCACTCTCTTCAACATACAGTTATTCGTTTCATAACGATTAACTAAATCATGGGAGTTACACTCCGAGAGCATACATAGCCAGACGTAGGCACTCTCTTCTACATACAGTTATTCGTTTCATAACGATTAACTAAATCATGGGAGTTACACTCCGAGAGCATAGCCAGACGCAGGCACTCTCTTCAACATACAGTTATTCGTTTCATAACGATTAACTAAATCATGGGAGTTACACTCCGAGAGCATACATAGCCAGACGTAGGCACTCTCTTCTACATACAGTTATTCGTTTCATAAAGATTAACTAAATCATGGGAGTTACACTCCGAGAGCATAGCCAGACGCAGGCACTCTCTTCAACATACAGTTATTCGTTTCATAACGATTAACTAAATCATGGGAGTTACACTCCGAGAGCATAGCCAGACGCAGGCACTCTCTTCAAAATAGAGTTATTCGTTTCATAACGATTAACTAAATCATGGGAGTTACACCCCGAGAGCATACATAGCCAGACGTAGGCACTCTCTTCTACATACAGTTATTCGTTTCATAACGATTAACTAAATCATGGGAGTTACACTCCGAGAGCATAGCCAGACGCAGGCACTCTCTTCTACATACAGTTATTCGTTTCATAACGATTAACTAAATCATGGGAGTTACACCCCGAGAGCATACATAGCCAGACGTAGGCACTCTCTTCTACATACAGTTATTCGTTTCATAACGATTAACTAAATCATGGGAGTTACACTCCGAGAGCATAGCCAGACGCAGGCACTCTCTTCTACATACAGTTATTCGTTTCATAACGATTAACTAAATCATGGGAGTTACACCCCGAGAGCATACATAGCCAGACGTAGGCACTCTCTTCTACATACAGTTATTCGTTTCATAACGATTAAATAAATCATGGGAGTTACACCCCGAGAGCATACATAGCCAGACGTAGGCACTCTCTTCTACATACAGTTATTCGTTTCATAACGATTAACTTAATCATGGGAGTTACACTCCGAGAGCATAGCCAGACGCAGGTACTCTCTTCTACATACAGTTATTCGTTTCATAACGATTAACTAAATCATGGGAGTTACACCCCGAGAGCATACATAGCCAGACGCAGGCACTCTCTTCAACATACAGTTATTCGTTTCATAACGATTAACTAAATCATGGGAGTTACAGTCCGAGAGCATAGCCAGACGCAGGCACTCTCTTCAACATACAGTTATTCGTTTCATAACGATTAACTAAATCATGGGAGTTACACCCCGAGAGCATACATAGCCAGACGTAGGCACTCTCTTCTCTATACAGTTATTCGTTTCATAACGATTAACTAAATCATGGGAGTTACACTCCGAGAGCATAGCCAGACGCAGGCACTCTCTTCAACATACAGTTATTCGTTTCATAACGATTAACTAAATCATGGGAGTTACACTCCGAGAGCATAGCCAGACGCAGGCACTCTCTTCAACATACAGTTATTCGTTTCATAACGATTAACTAAATCATGGGAGTTACACTCCGAGAGCATAGCCAGACGCAGGCACTCTCTTCTACATACAGTTATTCGTTTCATAACGATTAACTAAATCATGGGAGTTACACTCCGAGAGCATAGCCAGACGCAGGCACTCTCTTCTACATACAGTTATTCGTTTCATAACGATTAACTAAATCATGGGAGTTACACTCCGAGAGCATAGCCAGACGCAGGCACTCTCTTCAACATAGAGTTATTCGTTTCATAACGATTAACTAAATCATGGGAGTTACACCCCGAGAGCATACATAGCCAGACGTAGGCACTCTCTTCTACATACAGTTATTCGTTTCATAACGATTAACTAAATCATGGGAGTTACACTCCGAGAGCATAGCCAGACGCAGGCACTCTCTTCTACATACAGTTATTCGTTTCATAACGATTAACTAAATCATGGGAGTTACACTCCGAGAGCATAGCCAGACGCAGGCACTCTCTTCTACATACAGTTACTCGTTTCATAACGATTAACTAAATCATGGGAGTTACACTCCGAGAGCATAGCCAGACGCAGGCACTCTCTTCTACATACAGTTACTCGTTTCATAACGATTAACTAAATCATGGGAGTTACACTCCGAGAGCATACATAGCCAGACGTAGGCACTCTCTTCTACATACAGTTATTCGTTTCATAACGATTAACTAAATCATGGGAGTTACACTCCGAGAGCATAGCCAGACGCAGGCACTCTCTTCTACATACAGTTATTCGTTTCATAACGATTAACTAAATCATGGGAGTTACACTCCGAGAGCATAGCCAGACGCAGGCACTCTCTTCTACATACAGTTATTCGTTTCATAACGATTAACTAAATCATGGGAGTTACACTCCGAGAACATAGCCAGACGCAGGCACTCTCTTCTACATACAGTTATTCGTTTCATAACGATTAACTAAATCATGGGAGTTACACTCCGAGAGCATAGCCAGACGCAGGCACTCTCTTCTACATACAGTTATTCGTTTCATAACGATTAACTAAATCATGGGAGTTACACGCCTAGAGCATAGCCAGACGCAGGCACTCTCTTCTACATACAGTTATTCGTTTCATAACGATTAACTAAATCATGGGAGTTACACTCCGAGAGCATAGCCAGACGCAGGCACTCTCTTCTACATACAGTTATTCGTTTCATAACGATTAACTAAATCATGGGAGTTACACTCCGAGAGCATACATAGCCAGACGTAGGCACTCTCTTCTACATACAGTTATTCGTTTCATAACGATTAACTAAATCATGGGAGTTACACCCCGAGAGCATACATAGCCAGACGCAGGCACTCTCTTCAACATACAGTTATTCTTTTCATAACGATTAACTAAATCATGGGAGTTACACCCCGAGAGCATACATAGCCAGACGTAGGCACTCTCTTCTACATACAGTTATTCGTTTCATAACGATTAACTAAATCATGGGAGTTACACCCCGAGAGCATACATAGCCAGACGTAGGCACTCTCTTCTACATACAGTTATTCGTTTCATAACGATTAACTAAATCATGGGAGTTACACCCCGAGAGCATACATAGCCAGACGTAGGCACTCTCTTCTACATACAGTTATTCGTTTCATAACGATTAACTAAATCATGGGAGTTACACCCCGAGAGCATACATAGCCAGACGCAGGCACTCTCTTCAACATACAGTTATTCGTTTCATAACGATTAACTAAATCATGGGAGTTACACTCCGAGAGCATAGCCAGACGCAGGCACTCTCTTCAACATACAGTTATTCGTTTCATAACGATTAACTAAATCATGGGAGTTACACCCCGAGAGCATACATAGCCAGACGTAGGCACTCTCTTCTACATACAGTTATTCGTTTCATAACGATTAACTAAATCATGGGAGTTACACCCCGAGAGCATACATAGCCAGACGTAGGCACTCTCTTCTACATACAGTTATTCGTTTCATAACGATTAACTTAATCATGGGAGTTACACTCCGAGAGCATAGCCAGACGCAGGCACTCTCTTCAACATACAGTTATTCGTTTCATAACGATTAACTAAATCATGGGAGTTACACTCCGAGAGCATAGCCAGACGCAGGCACTCTCTTCTACATACAGTGATTCGTTTCATAACGATTAACTAAATCATGGGAGTTACACTCCGAGAGCATACATAGCCAGACGTAGGCACTCTCTTCTACATACAGTTATTCGTTTCATAACGATTAACTAAATCATGGGAGTTACACCCCGAGAGCATACATAGCCAGACGTAGGCACTCTCTTCTACATACAGTTACTCGTTTCATAACGATTAACTAAATCATGGGAGTTACACTCCGAGAGCATAGCCAGACGCAGGCACTCTCTTCAACATACAGTTATTCGTTTCATAACGATTAACTAAATCATGGGAGTTACACTCCGAGAGCATAGCCAGACGCAGGCACTCTCTTCAACATACAGTTATTCGTTTCATAACGATTAACTAAATCATGGGAGTTACACTCCGAGAGCATACATAGCCAGACGTAGGCACTCTCTTCTACATACAGTTATTCGTTTCATAACGATTAACTAAATCATGGGAATTACACTCCGAGAGCATAGCCAGACGCAGGCACTCTCTTCAACATACAGTTATTCGTTTCATAACGATTAACTAAATCATGGGAGTTACACTCCGAGAGCATACATAGCCAGACGTAGGCACTCTCTTCTACATACAGTTATTCGTTTCATAAAGATTAACTAAATCATGGGAGTTACACTCCGAGAGCATAGCCAGACGCAGGCACTCTCTTCAACATACAGTTATTCGTTTCATAACGATTAACTAAATCATGGGAGTTACACTCCGAGAGCATACATAGCCAGACGTAGGCACTCTCTTCTACATACAGTTATTCGTTTCATTACGATTAACTAAATCATGGGAGTTACACTCCGAGAGCATAGCCAGACGCAGGCACTCTCTTCTACATACAGTTATTCGTTTCATAACGATTAACTAAATCATGGGAGTTACACTCCGAGAGCATAGCCAGACGCAGGCACTCTCTTCAACATACAGTTATTCGTTTCATAACGATTAACTAAATCATGGGAGTTACACTCCGAGAGCATACATAGCCAGACGTAGGCACTCTCTTCTACATACAGTTATTCGTTTCATAACGATTAACTAAATCATGGGAGTTACACTCCGAGAGCATAGCCAGACGCAGGCACTCTCTTCAACATACAGTTATTCGTTTCATAACGATTAACTAAATCATGGGAGTTACACTCCGAGAGCATACATAGCCAGACGTAGGCACTCTCTTCTACATACAGTTATTCGTTTCATAACGATTAACTTAATCATGGGAGTTACACTCCGAGAGCATAGCCAGACGCAGGTACTCTCTTCTACATACAGTTATTCGTTTCATAACGATTAACTAAATCATGGGAGTTACACCCCGAGAGCATACATAGCCAGACGTAGGCACTCTCTTCTACATACAGTTATTCGTTTCATAACGATTAACTAAATCATGGGAGTTACACTCCGAGAGCATAGCCAGACGCAGGCACTCTCTTCTACATACAGTTATTCGTTTCATAACGATTAACTAAATCATGGGAGTTACACCCCGAGAGCATACATAGCCAGACGTAGGCACTCTCTTCTACATACAGTTATTCGTTTCATAACGATTAAATAAATCATGGGAGTTACACCCCGAGAGCATACATAGCCAGACGTAGGCACTCTCTTCTACATACAGTTATTCGTTTCATAACGATTAACTTAATCATGGGAGTTACACTCCGAGAGCATAGCCAGACGCAGGTACTCTCTTCTACATACAGTTATTCGTTTCATAACGATTAACTAAATCATGGGAGTTACACCCCGAGAGCATACATAGCCAGACGCAGGCACTCTCTTCAACATACAGTTATTCGTTTCATAACGATTAACTAAATCATGGGAGTTACAGTCCGAGAGCATAGCCAGACGCAGGCACTCTCTTCAACATACAGTTATTCGTTTCATAACGATTAACTAAATCATGGGAGTTACACCCCGAGAGCATACATAGCCAGACGTAGGCACTCTCTTCTCTATACAGTTATTCGTTTCATAACGATTAACTAAATCATGGGAGTTACACTCCGAGAGCATAGCCAGACGCAGGCACTCTCTTCAACATACAGTTATTCGTTTCATAACGATTAACTAAATCATGGGAGTTACACTCCGAGAGCATAGCCAGACGCAGGCACTCTCTTCAACATACAGTTATTCGTTTCATAACGATTAACTAAATCATGGGAGTTACACTCCGAGAGCATAGCCAGACGCAGGCACTCTCTTCTACATACAGTTATTCGTTTCATAACGATTAACTAAATCATGGGAGTTACACTCCGAGAGCATAGCCAGACGCAGGCACTCTCTTCTACATACAGTTATTCGTTTCATAACGATTAACTAAATCATGGGAGTTACACTCCGAGAGCATAGCCAGACGCAGGCACTCTCTTCAACATAGAGTTATTCGTTTCATAACGATTAACTAAATCATGGGAGTTACACCCCGAGAGCATACATAGCCAGACGTAGGCACTCTCTTCTACATACAGTTATTCGTTTCATAACGATTAACTAAATCATGGGAGTTACACTCCGAGAGCATAGCCAGACGCAGGCACTCTCTTCTACATACAGTTATTCGTTTCATAACGATTAACTAAATCATGGGAGTTACACTCCGAGAGCATAGCCAGACGCAGGCACTCTCTTCTACATACAGTTACTCGTTTCATAACGATTAACTAAATCATGGGAGTTACACTCCGAGAGCATAGCCAGACGCAGGCACTCTCTTCTACATACAGTTACTCGTTTCATAACGATTAACTAAATCATGGGAGTTACACTCCGAGAGCATACATAGCCAGACGTAGGCACTCTCTTCTACATACAGTTATTCGTTTCATAACGATTAACTAAATCATGGGAGTTACACTCCGAGAGCATAGCCAGACGCAGGCACTCTCTTCTACATACAGTTATTCGTTTCATAACGATTAACTAAATCATGGGAGTTACACTCCGAGAGCATAGCCAGACGCAGGCACTCTCTTCTACATACAGTTATTCGTTTCATAACGATTAACTAAATCATGGGAGTTACACTCCGAGAACATAGCCAGACGCAGGCACTCTCTTCTACATACAGTTATTCGTTTCATAACGATTAACTAAATCATGGGAGTTACACTCCGAGAGCATAGCCAGACGCAGGCACTCTCTTCTACATACAGTTATTCGTTTCATAACGATTAACTAAATCATGGGAGTTACACGCCTAGAGCATAGCCAGACGCAGGCACTCTCTTCTACATACAGTTATTCGTTTCATAACGATTAACTAAATCATGGGAGTTACACTCCGAGAGCATAGCCAGACGCAGGCACTCTCTTCTACATACAGTTATTCGTTTCATAACGATTAACTAAATCATGGGAGTTACACTCCGAGAGCATACATAGCCAGACGTAGGCACTCTCTTCTACATACAGTTATTCGTTTCATAACGATTAACTAAATCATGGGAGTTACACCCCGAGAGCATACATAGCCAGACGCAGGCACTCTCTTCAACATACAGTTATTCTTTTCATAACGATTAACTAAATCATGGGAGTTACCCCCCGAGAGCATACATAGCCAGACGTAGGCACTCTCTTCTACATACAGTTATTCGTTTCATAACGATTAACTAAATCATGGGAGTTACACCCCGAGAGCATACATAGCCAGACGTAGGCACTCTCTTCTACATACAGTTATTCGTTTCATAACGATTAACTAAATCATGGGAGTTACACCCCGAGAGCATACATAGCCAGACGTAGGCACTCTCTTCTACATACAGTTATTCGTTTCATAACGATTAACTAAATCATGGGAGTTACACCCCGAGAGCATACATAGCCAGACGCAGGCACTCTCTTCAACATACAGTTATTCGTTTCATAACGATTAACTAAATCATGGGAGTTACACTCCGAGAGCATAGCCAGACGCAGGCACTCTCTTCAACATACAGTTATTCGTTTCATAACGATTAACTAAATCATGGGAGTTACACCCCGAGAGCATACATAGCCAGACGTAGGCACTCTCTTCTACATACAGTTATTCGTTTCATAACGATTAACTAAATCATGGGAGTTACACCCCGAGAGCATACATAGCCAGACGTAGGCACTCTCTTCTACATACAGTTATTCGTTTCATAACGATTAACTTAATCATGGGAGTTACACTCCGAGAGCATAGCCAGACGCAGGCACTCTCTTCAACATACAGTTATTCGTTTCATAACGATTAACTAAATCATGGGAGTTACACTCCGAGAGCATAGCCAGACGCAGGCACTCTCTTCTACATACAGTGATTCGTTTCATAACGATTAACTAAATCATGGGAGTTACACTCCGAGAGCATACATAGCCAGACGTAGGCACTCTCTTCTACATACAGTTATTCGTTTCATAACGATTAACTAAATCATGGGAGTTACACCCCGAGAGCATACATAGCCAGACGTAGGCACTCTCTTCTACATACAGTTACTCGTTTCATAACGATTAACTAAATCATGGGAGTTACACTCCGAGAGCATAGCCAGACGCAGGCACTCTCTTCTACATACAGTTATTCGTTTCATAAAGATTAACTAAATCATGGGAGTTACACTCCGAGAGCATAGCCAGACGCAGGCACTCTCTTCTACATACAGTTATTCGTTTCATAACGATTAACTAAATCATGGGAGTTACACTCCGAGAGCATAGCCAGACGCAGGCACTCTCTTCTACATACAGTTATTCGTTTCATAACGATTAACTAAATCATGGGAGTTACACTCCGAGAGCATAGCCAGACGCAGGCACTCTCTTCAACATACAGTTATTCGTTTCATAACGATTAACTAAATCATGGGAGTTACACCCCGAGAGCATACATAGCCAGACGTAGGCACTCTCTTCTACATACAGTTATTCGTTTCATAACGATTAACTAAATCATGGGAGTTACACCCCGAGAGCATACATAGCCAGACGTAGGCACTCTCTTCTACATACAGTTATTCGTTTCATTACGATTAACTAAATCATGGGAGTTACACTCCGAGAGCATAGCCAGACGCAGGCACTCTCTTCTACATACAGTTATTCGTTTCATAACGATTAACTAAATCATGGGAGTTACACTCCGAGAGCATAGCCAGACGCAGGCACTCTCTTCAACATACAGTTATTCGTTTCATAACGATTAACTAAATCATGGGAGTTACACTCCGAGAGCATACATAGCCAGACGTAGGCACTCTCTTCTACATACAGTTATTCGTTTCATAACGATTAACTAAATCATGGGAGTTACACTCCGAGAGCATAGCCAGACGCAGGCACTCTCTTCAACATACAGTTATTCGTTTCATAACGATTAACTAAATCATGGGAGTTACACTCCGAGAGCATACATAGCCAGACGTAGGCACTCTCTTCTACATACAGTTATTCGTTTCATAAAGATTAACTAAATCATGGGAGTTACACTCCGAGAGCATAGCCAGACGCAGGCACTCTCTTCTACATACAGTTATTCGTTTCATAACGATTAACTAAATCATGGGAGTTACACTCCGAGAGCATAGCCAGACGCAGGCACTCTCTTCAACATACAGTTATTCGTTTCATAACGATTAACTAAATCATGGGAGTTACACTCCGAGAGCATAGCCAGACGCAGGCACTCTCTTCAACATACAGTTATTCGTTTCATAACGATTAACTAAATCATGGGAGTTACACTCCGAGAGCATACATAGCCAGACGTAGGCACTCTCTTCTACATACAGTTATTCGTTTCATAACGATTAACTAAATCATGGGAGTTACACTCCGAGAGCATAGCCAGACGCAGGCACTCTCTTCAACATACAGTTATTCGTTTCATAACCATTAACTAAATCATGGGAGTTACACTCCGAGAGCATACATAGCCAGACGTAGGCACTCTCTTCTACATACAGTTATTCGTTTCATAACGATTAACTTAATCATGGGAGTTACACTCCGAGAGCATAGCCAGACGCAGGTACTCTCTTCTACATACAGTTATTCGTTTCATAACGATTAACTAAATCATGGGAGTTACACCCCGAGAGCATACATAGCCAGACGCAGGCACTCTCTTCAACATACAGTTATTCGTTTCATAACGATTAACTAAATCATGGGAGTTACAGTCCGAGAGCATAGCCAGACGCAGGCACTCTCTTCAACATACAGTTATTCGTTTCATAACGATTAACTAAATCATGGGAGTTACACCCCGAGAGCATACATAGCCAGACGTAGGCACTCTCTTCTCTATACAGTTATTCGTTTCATAACGATTAACTAAATCATGGGAGTTACACTCCGAGAGCATAGCCAGACGCAGGCACTCTCTTCAACATACAGTTATTCGTTTCATAACGATTAACTAAATCATGGGAGTTACACTCCGAGAGCATAGCCAGACGCAGGCACTCTCTTCAACATACAGTTATTCGTTTCATAACGATTAACTAAATCATGGGAGTTACACTCCGAGAGCATAGCCAGACGCAGGCACTCTCTTCTACATACAGTTATTCGTTTCATAACGATTAACTAAATCATGGGAGTTACACTCCGAGAGCATAGCCAGACGCAGGCACTCTCTTCTACATACAGTTATTCGTTTCATAACGATTAACTAAATCATGGGAGTTACACTCCGAGAGCATAGCCAGACGCAGGCACTCTCTTCAACATAGAGTTATTCGTTTCATAACGATTAACTAAATCATGGGAGTTACACCCCGAGAGCATACATAGCCAGACGTAGGCACTCTCTTCTACATACAGTTATTCGTTTCATAACGATTAACTAAATCATGGGAGTTACACTCCGAGAGCATAGCCAGACGCAGGCACTCTCTTCTACATACAGTTATTCGTTTCATAACGATTAACTAAATCATGGGAGTTACACTCCGAGAGCATAGCCAGACGCAGGCACTCTCTTCTACATACAGTTACTCGTTTCATAACGATTAACTAAATCATGGGAGTTACACTCCGAGAGCATAGCCAGACGCAGGCACTCTCTTCTACATACAGTTACTCGTTTCATAACGATTAACTAAATCATGGGAGTTACACTCCGAGAGCATACATAGCCAGACGTAGGCACTCTCTTCTACATACAGTTATTCGTTTCATAACGATTAACTAAATCATGGGAGTTACACTCCGAGAGCATAGCCAGACGCAGGCACTCTCTTCTACATACAGTTATTCGTTTCATAACGATTAACTAAATCATGGGAGTTACACTCCGAGAGCATAGCCAGACGCAGGCACTCTCTTCTACATACAGTTATTCGTTTCATAACGATTAACTAAATCATGGGAGTTACACTCCGAGAACATAGCCAGACGCAGGCACTCTCTTCTACATACAGTTATTCGTTTCATAACGATTAACTAAATCATGGGAGTTACACTCCGAGAGCATAGCCAGACGCAGGCACTCTCTTCTACATACAGTTATTCGTTTCATAACGATTAACTAAATCATGGGAGTTACACGCCTAGAGCATAGCCAGACGCAGGCACTCTCTTCTACATACAGTTATTCGTTTCATAACGATTAACTAAATCATGGGAGTTACACTCCGAGAGCATAGCCAGACGCAGGCACTCTCTTCTACATACAGTTATTCGTTTCATAACGATTAACTAAATCATGGGAGTTACACTCCGAGAGCATACATAGCCAGACGTAGGCACTCTCTTCTACATACAGTTATTCGTTTCATAACGATTAACTAAATCATGGGAGTTACACCCCGAGAGCATACATAGCCAGACGCAGGCACTCTCTTCAACATACAGTTATTCTTTTCATAACGATTAACTAAATCATGGGAGTTACACCCCGAGAGCATACATAGCCAGACGTAGGCACTCTCTTCTACATACAGTTATTCGTTTCATAACGATTAACTAAATCATGGGAGTTACACCCCGAGAGCATACATAGCCAGACGTAGGCACTCTCTTCTACATACAGTTATTCGTTTCATAACGATTAACTAAATCATGGGAGTTACACCCCGAGAGCATACATAGCCAGACGTAGGCACTCTCTTCTACATACAGTTATTCGTTTCATAACGATTAACTAAATCATGGGAGTTACACCCCGAGAGCATACATAGCCAGACGCAGGCACTCTCTTCAACATACAGTTATTCGTTTCATAACGATTAACTAAATCATGGGAGTTACACTCCGAGAGCATAGCCAGACGCAGGCACTCTCTTCAACATACAGTTATTCGTTTCATAACGATTAACTAAATCATGGGAGTTACACCCCGAGAGCATACATAGCCAGACGTAGGCACTCTCTTCTACATACAGTTATTCGTTTCATAACGATTAACTAAATCATGGGAGTTACACCCCGAGAGCATACATAGCCAGACGTAGGCACTCTCTTCTACATACAGTTATTCGTTTCATAACGATTAACTTAATCATGGGAGTTACACTCCGAGAGCATAGCCAGACGCAGGCACTCTCTTCAACATACAGTTATTCGTTTCATAACGATTAACTAAATCATGGGAGTTACACTCCGAGAGCATAGCCAGACGCAGGCACTCTCTTCTACATACAGTGATTCGTTTCATAACGATTAACTAAATCATGGGAGTTACACCCCGAGAGCATACATAGCCAGACGCAGGCACTCTCTTCAACATACAGTTATTCGTTTCATAACGATTAACTAAATCATGGGAGTTACAGTCCGAGAGCATAGCCAGACGCAGGCACTCTCTTCAACATACAGTTATTCGTTTCATAACGATTAACTAAATCATGGGAGTTACACCCCGAGAGCATACATAGCCAGACGTAGGCACTCTCTTCTCTATACAGTTATTCGTTTCATAACGATTAACTAAATCATGGGAGTTACACTCCGAGAGCATAGCCAGACGCAGGCACTCTCTTCAACATACAGTTATTCGTTTCATAACGATTAACTAAATCATGGGAGTTACACTCCGAGAGCATAGCCAGACGCAGGCACTCTCTTCAACATACAGTTATTCGTTTCATAACGATTAACTAAATCATGGGAGTTACACTCCGAGAGCATAGCCAGACGCAGGCACTCTCTTCTACATACAGTTATTCGTTTCATAACGATTAACTAAATCATGGGAGTTACACTCCGAGAGCATAGCCAGACGCAGGCACTCTCTTCTACATACAGTTATTCGTTTCATAACGATTAACTAAATCATGGGAGTTACACTCCGAGAGCATAGCCAGACGCAGGCACTCTCTTCAACATAGAGTTATTCGTTTCATAACGATTAACTAAATCATGGGAGTTACACCCCGAAAGCATACATAGCCAGACGTAGGCACTCTCTTCTACATACAGTTATTCGTTTCATAACGATTAACTAAATCATGGGAGTTACACTCCGAGAGCATAGCCAGACGCAGGCACTCTCTTCTACATACAGTTATTCGTTTCATAACGATTAACTAAATCATGGGAGTTACACTCCGAGAGCATAGCCAGACGCAGGCACTCTCTTCTACATACAGTTACTCGTTTCATAACGATTAACTAAATCATGGGAGTTACACTCCGAGAGCATAGCCAGACGCAGGCACTCTCTTCTACATACAGTTACTCGTTTCATAACGATTAACTAAATCATGGGAGTTACACTCCGAGAGCATACATAGCCAGACGTAGGCACTCTCTTCTACATACAGTTATTCGTTTCATAACGATTAACTAAATCATGGGAGTTACACTCCGAGAGCATAGCCAGACGCAGGCACTCTCTTCTACATACAGTTATTCGTTTCATAACGATTAACTAAATCATGGGAGTTACACTCCGAGAGCATAGCCAGACGCAGGCACTCTCTTCTACATACAGTTATTCGTTTCATAACGATTAACTAAATCATGGGAGTTACACTCCGAGAACATAGCCAGACGCAGGCACTCTCTTCTACATACAGTTATTCGTTTCATAACGATTAACTAAATCATGGGAGTTACACTCCGAGAGCATAGCCAGACGCAGGCACTCTCTTCTACATACAGTTATTCGTTTCATAACGATTAACTAAATCATGGGAGTTACACGCCTAGAGCATAGCCAGACGCAGGCACTCTCTTCTACATACAGTTATTCGTTTCATAACGATTAACTAAATCATGGGAGTTACACTCCGAGAGCATAGCCAGACGCAGGCACTCTCTTCTACATACAGTTATTCGTTTCATAACGATTAACTAAATCATGGGAGTTACACTCCGAGAGCATACATAGCCAGACGTAGGCACTCTCTTCTACATACAGTTATTCGTTTCATAACGATTAACTAAATCATGGGAGTTACACCCCGAGAGCATACATAGCCAGACGCAGGCACTCTCTTCAACATACAGTTATTCTTTTCATAACGATTAACTAAATCATGGGAGTTACACCCCGAGAGCATACATAGCCAGACGTAGGCACTCTCTTCTACATACAGTTATTCGTTTCATAACGATTAACTAAATCATGGGAGTTACACCCCGAGAGCATACATAGCCAGACGTAGGCACTCTCTTCTACATACAGTTATTCGTTTCATAACGATTAACTAAATCATGGGAGTTACACCCCGAGAGCATACATAGCCAGACGTAGGCACTCTCTTCTACATACAGTTATTCGTTTCATAACGATTAACTAAATCATGGGAGTTACACCCCGAGAGCATACATAGCCAGACGCAGGCACTCTCTTCAACATACAGTTATTCGTTTCATAACGATTAACTAAATCATGGGAGTTACACTCCGAGAGCATAGCCAGACGCAGGCACTCTCTTCAACATACAGTTATTCGTTTCATAACGATTAACTAAATCATGGGAGTTACACCCCGAGAGCATACATAGCCAGACGTAGGCACTCTCTTCTACATACAGTTATTCGTTTCATAACGATTAACTAAATCATGGGAGTTACACCCCGAGAGCATACATAGCCAGACGTAGGCACTCTCTTCTACATACAGTTATTCGTTTCATAACGATTAACTTAATCATGGGAGTTACACTCCGAGAGCATAGCCAGACGCAGGCACTCTCTTCAACATACAGTTATTCGTTTCATAACGATTAACTAAATCATGGGAGTTACACTCCGAGAGCATAGCCAGACGCAGGCACTCTCTTCTACATACAGTGATTCGTTTCATAACGATTAACTAAATCATGGGAGTTACACTCCGAGAGCATACATAGCCAGACGTAGGCACTCTCTTCTACATACAGTTATTCGTTTCATAACGATTAACTAAATCATGGGAGTTACACCCCGAGAGCATACATAGCCAGACGTAGGCACTCTCTTCTACATACAGTTACTCGTTTCATAACGATTAACTAAATCATGGGAGTTACACTCCGAGAGCATAGCCAGACGCAGGCACTCTCTTCAACATACAGTTATTCGTTTCATAACGATTAACTAAATCATGGGAGTTACACTCCGAGAGCATAGCCAGACGCAGGCACTCTCTTCAACATACAGTTATTCGTTTCATAACGATTAACTAAATCATGGCAGTTACACTCCGAGAGCATACATAGCCAGACGTAGGCACTCTCTTCTACATACAGTTATTCGTTTCATAACGATTAACTAAATCATGGGAATTACACTCCGAGAGCATAGCCAGACGCAGGCACTCTCTTCAACATACAGTTATTCGTTTCATAACGATTAACTAAATCATGGGAGTTACACTCCGAGAGCATACATAGCCAGACGTAGGCACTCTCTTCTACATACAGTTATTCGTTTCATAAAGATTAACTAAATCATGGGAGTTACACTCCGAGAGCATAGCCAGACGCAGGCACTCTCTTCAACATACAGTTATTCGTTTCATAACGATTAACTAAATCATGGGAGTTACACTCCGAGAGCATACATAGCCAGACGTAGGCACTCTCTTCTACATACAGTTATTCGTTTCATTACGATTAACTAAATCATGGGAGTTAAACTCCGAGAGCATAGCCAGACGCAGGCACTCTCTTCTACATACAGTTATTCGTTTCATAACGATTAACTAAATCATGGGAGTTACACTCCGAGAGCATAGCCAGACGCAGGCACTCTCTTCTACATACAGTTATTCGTTTCATAACGATTAACTAAATCATGGGAGTTACACTCCGAGAGCATACATAGCCAGACGTAGGCACTCTCTTCTACATACAGTTATTCGTTTCATAACGATTAACTAAATCATGGGAGTTACACTCCGAGAGCATAGCCAGACGCAGGCACTCTCTTCTACATACAGTGATTCGTTTCATAACGATTAACTAAATCATGGGAGTTACACTCCGAGAGCATACATAGCCAGACGTAGGCACTCTCTTCTACATACAGTTATTCGTTTCATAACGATTAACTAAATCATGGGAGTTACACCCCGAGAGCATACATAGCCAGACGTAGGCACTCTCTTCTACATACAGTTATTCGTTTCATAACGATTAACTAAATCATGGGAGTTACACTCCGAGAGCATAGCCAGACGCAGGCACTCTCTTCAACATACAGTTATTCGTTTCATAACGATTAACTAAATCATGGGAGTTACACTCCGAGAGCATAGCCAGACGCAGGCACTCTCTTCAACATACAGTTATTCGTTTCATAACGATTAACTAAATCATGGGAGTTACACTCCGAGAGCATACATAGCCAGACGTAGGCACTCTCTTCTACATACAGTTACTCGTTTCATAACGATTAACTAAATCATGGGAGTTACACTCCGAGAGCATAGCCAGACGCAGGCACTCTCTTCTACATACAGTTACTCGTTTCATAACGATTAACTAAATCATGGGAGTTACACTCCGAGAGCATACATAGCCAGACGTAGGCACTCACTTCTACATACAGTTATTCGTTTCATAACGATTAACTAAATCATGGGAGTTACACTCCGAGAGCATAGCCAGACGCAGGCACTCTCTTCTACATACAGTTATTCGTTTCATAACGATTAACTAAATCATGGGAGTTACACTCCGAGAGCATAGCCAGACGCAGGCACTCTCTTCTACATACAGTTATTCGTTTCATAACGATTAACTAAATCATGGGAGTTACACTCCGAGAACATAGCCAGACGCAGGCACTCTCTTCTACATACAGTTATTCGTTTCATAACGATTAACTAAATCATGGGAGTTACACTCCGAGAGCATAGCCAGACGCAGGCACTCTCTTCTACATACAGTTATTCGTTTCATAACGATTAACTAAATCATGGGAGTTACACGCCTAGAGCATAGCCAGACGCAGGCACTCTCTTCTACATACAGTTATTCGTTTCATAACGATTAACTAAATCATGGGAGTTACACTCCGAGAGCATAGCCAGACGCAGGCACTCTCTTCTACATACAGTTATTCGTTTCATAACGATTAACTAAATCATGGGAGTTACACTCCGAGAGCATACATAGCCAGACGTAGGCACTCTCTTCTACATACAGTTATTCGTTTCATAACGATTAACTAAATCATGGGAGTTACACCCCGAGAGCATACATAGCCAGACGCAGGCACTCTCTTCAACATACAGTTATTCGTTTCATAACGATTAACTAAATCATGGGAGTTACACCCCGAGAGCATACATAGCCAGACGTAGGCACTCTCTTCTACATACAGTTATTCGTTTCATAACGATTAACTAAATCATGGGAGTTACACCCCGAGAGCATACATAGCCAGACGTAGGCACTCTCTTCTACATACAGTTATTCGTTTCATAACGATTAACTAAATCATGGGAGTTACACCCCGAGAGCATACATAGCCAGACGTAGGCACTCTCTTCTACATACAGTTATTCGTTTCATAACGATTAACTAAATCATGGGAGTTACACCCCGAGAGCATACATAGCCAGACGCAGGCACTCTCTTCAACATACAGTTATTCGTTTCATAACGATTAACTAAATCATGGGAGTTACACTCCGAGAGCATAGCCAGACGCAGGCACTCTCTTCAACATACAGTTATTCGTTTCATAACGATTAACTAAATCATGGGAGTTACACCCCGAGAGCATACATAGCCAGACGTAGGCACTCTCTTCTACATACAGTTATTCGTTTCATAACGATTAACTAAATCATGGGAGTTACACCCCGAGAGCATACATAGCCAGACGTAGGCACTCTCTTCTACATACAGTTATTCGTTTCATAACGATTAACTTAATCATGGGAGTTACACTCCGAGAGCATAGCCAGACGCAGGCACTCTCTTCAACATACAGTTATTCGTTTCATAACGATTAACTAAATCATGGGAGTTACACTCCGAGAGCATAGCCAGACGCAGGCACTCTCTTCTACATACAGTGATTCGTTTCATAACGATTAACTAAATCATGGGAGTTACACTCCGAGAGCATACATAGCCAGACGTAGGCACTCTCTTCTACATACAGTTATTCGTTTCATAACGATTAACTAAATCATGGGAGTTACACCCCGAGAGCATACATAGCCAGACGTAGGCACTCTCTTCTACATACAGTTACTCGTTTCATAACGATTAACTAAATCATGGGAGTTACACTCCGAGAGCATAGCCAGACGCAGGCACTCTCTTCAACATACAGTTATTCGTTTCATAACGATTAACTAAATCATGGGAGTTACACTCCGAGAGCATAGCCAGACGCAGGCACTCTCTTCAACATACAGTTATTCGTTTCATAACGATTAACTAAATCATGGGAGTTACACTCCGAGAGCATACATAGCCAGACGTAGGCACTCTCTTCTACATACAGTTATTCGTTTCATAACGATTAACTAAATCATGGGAGTTACACTCCGAGAGCATAGCCAGACGCAGGCACTCTCTTCTACATACAGTTATTCGTTTCATAACGATTAACTAAATCATGGGAGTTACACTCCGAGAGCATACATAGCCAGACGTAGGCACTCTCTTCTACATACAGTTATTCGTTTCATAACGATTAACTAAATCATGGGAGTTACACCCCGAGAGCATACATAGCCAGACGCAGGCACTCTCTTCAACATACAGTTATTCTTTTCATAACGATTAACTAAATCATGGGAGTTACACCCCGAGAGCATACATAGCCAGACGTAGGCACTCTCTTCTACATACAGTTATTCGTTTCATAACGATTAACTAAATCATGGGAGTTACACCCCGAGAGCATACATAGCCAGACGTAGGCACTCTCTTCTACATACAGTTATTCGTTTCATAACGATTAACTAAATCATGGGAGTTACACCCCGAGAGCATACATAGCCAGACGTAGGCACTCTCTTCTACATACAGTTATTCGTTTCATAACGATTAACTAAATCATGGGAGTTACACCCCGAGAGCATACATAGCCAGACGCAGGCACTCTCTTCAACATACAGTTATTCGTTTCATAACGATTAACTAAATCATGGGAGTTACACTCCGAGAGCATAGCCAGACGCAGGCACTCTCTTCAACATACAGTTATTCGTTTCATAACGATTAACTAAATCATGGGAGTTACACCCCGAGAGCATACATAGCCAGACGTAGGCACTCTCTTCTACATACAGTTATTCGTTTCATAACGATTAACTAAATCATGGGAGTTACACCCCGAGAGCATACATAGCCAGACGTAGGCACTCTCTTCTACATACAGTTATTCGTTTCATAACGATTAACTTAATCATGGGAGTTACACTCCGAGAGCATACATAGCCAGACGTAGGCACTCTCTTCTACATACAGTTATTCGTTTCATAACGATTAACTAAATCATGGGAGTTACACTCCGAGAGCATAGCCAGACGCAGGCACTCTCTTCTACATACAGTGATTCGTTTCATAACGATTAACTAAATCATGGGAGTTACACTCCGAGAGCATACATAGCCAGACGTAGGCACTCTCTTCTACATACAGTTATTCGTTTCATAACGATTAACTAAATCATGGGAGTTACACCCCGAGAGCATACATAGCCAGACGTAGGCACTCTCTTCTACATACAGTTATTCGTTTCATAACGATTAACTAAATCATGGGAGTTACACTCCGAGAGCATAGCCAGACGCAGGCACTCTCTTCAACATACAGTTATTCGTTTCATAACGATTAACTAAATCATGGGAGTTACACTCCGAGAGCATAGCCAGACGCAGGCACTCTCTTCAACATACAGTTATTCGTTTCATAACGATTAACTAAATCATGGGAGTTACACTCCGAGAGCATACATAGCCAGACGTAGGCACTCTCTTCTACATACAGTTATTCGTTTCATAACGATTAACTAAATCATGGGAGTTACACTCCGAGAGCATAGCCAGACGCAGGCACTCTCTTCAACATACAGTTATTCGTTTCATAACCATTAACTAAATCATGGGAGTTACACTCCGAGAGCATACATAGCCAGACGTAGGCACTCTCTTCTACATACAGTTATTCGTTTCATAACGATTAACTTAATCATGGGAGTTACACTCCGAGAGCATAGCCAGACGCAGGTACTCTCTTCTACATACAGTTATTCGTTTCATAACGATTAACTAAATCATGGGAGTTACACCCCGAGAGCATACATAGCCAGACGCAGGCACTCTCTTCAACATACAGTTATTCGTTTCATAACGATTAACTAAATCATGGGAGTTACAGTCCGAGAGCATAGCCAGACGCAGGCACTCTCTTCAACATACAGTTATTCGTTTCATAACGATTAACTAAATCATGGGAGTTACACCCCGAGAGCATACATAGCCAGACGTAGGCACTCTCTTCTCTATACAGTTATTCGTTTCATAACGATTAACTAAATCATGGGAGTTACACTCCGAGAGCATAGCCAGACGCAGGCACTCTCTTCAACATACAGTTATTCGTTTCATAACGATTAACTAAATCATGGGAGTTACACTCCGAGAGCATAGCCAGACGCAGGCACTCTCTTCAACATACAGTTATTCGTTTCATAACGATTAACTAAATCATGGGAGTTACACTCCGAGAGCATAGCCAGACGCAGGCACTCTCTTCTACATACAGTTATTCGTTTCATAACGATTAACTAAATCATGGGAGTTACACTCCGAGAGCATAGCCAGACGCAGGCACTCTCTTCTACATACAGTTATTCGTTTCATAACGATTAACTAAATCATGGGAGTTACACTCCGAGAGCATAGCCAGACGCAGGCACTCTCTTCAACATAGAGTTATTCGTTTCATAACGATTAACTAAATCATGGGAGTTACACCCCGAGAGCATACATAGCCAGACGTAGGCACTCTCTTCTACATACAGTTATTCGTTTCATAACGATTAACTAAATCATGGGAGTTACACTCCGAGAGCATAGCCAGACGCAGGCACTCTCTTCTACATACAGTTATTCGTTTCATAACGATTAACTAAATCATGGGAGTTACACTCCGAGAGCATAGCCAGACGCAGGCACTCTCTTCTACATACAGTTACTCGTTTCATAACGATTAACTAAATCATGGGAGTTACACTCCGAGAGCATAGCCAGACGCAGGCACTCTCTTCTACATACAGTTACTCGTTTCATAACGATTAACTAAATCATGGGAGTTACACTCCGAGAGCATACATAGCCAGACGTAGGCACTCTCTTCTACATACAGTTATTCGTTTCATAACGATTAACTAAATCATGGGAGTTACACTCCGAGAGCATAGCCAGACGCAGGCACTCTCTTCTACATACAGTTATTCGTTTCATAACGATTAACTAAATCATGGGAGTTACACTCCGAGAGCATAGCCAGACGCAGGCACTCTCTTCTACATACAGTTATTCGTTTCATAACGATTAACTAAATCATGGGAGTTACACTCCGAGAACATAGCCAGACGCAGGCACTCTCTTCTACATACAGTTATTCGTTTCATAACGATTAACTAAATCATGGGAGTTACACTCCGAGAGCATAGCCAGACGCAGGCACTCTCTTCTACATACAGTTATTCGTTTCATAACGATTAACTAAATCATGGGAGTTACACGCCTAGAGCATAGCCAGACGCAGGCACTCTCTTCTACATACAGTTATTCGTTTCATAACGATTAACTAAATCATGGGAGTTACACTCCGAGAGCATAGCCAGACGCAGGCACTCTCTTCTACATACAGTTATTCGTTTCATAACGATTAACTAAATCATGGGAGTTACACTCCGAGAGCATACATAGCCAGACGTAGGCACTCTCTTCTACATACAGTTATTCGTTTCATAACGATTAACTAAATCATGGGAGTTACACCCCGAGAGCATACATAGCCAGACGCAGGCACTCTCTTCTACATACAGTTATTCGTTTCATAACGATTAACTAAATCATGGGAGTTACACCCCGAGAGCATACATAGCCAGACGTAGGCACTCTCTTCTACATACAGTTATTCGTTTCATAACGATTAACTAAATCATGGGAGTTACACCCCGAGAGCATACATAGCCAGACGTAGGCACTCTCTTCTACATACAGTTATTCGTTTCATAACGATTAACTAAATCATGGGAGTTACACCCCGAGAGCATACATAGCCAGACGTAGGCACTCTCTTCTACATACAGTTATTCGTTTCATAACGATTAACTAAATCATGGGAGTTACACCCCGAGAGCATACATAGCCAGACGCAGGCACTCTCTTCAACATACAGTTATTCGTTTCATAACGATTAACTAAATCATGGGAGTTACACTCCGAGAGCATAGCCAGACGCAGGCACTCTCTTCAACATACAGTTATTCGTTTCATAACGATTAACTAAATCATGGGAGTTACACCCCGAGAGCATACATAGCCAGACGTAGGCACTCTCTTCTACATACAGTTATTCGTTTCATAACGATTAACCAAATCATGGGAGTTACACCCCGAGAGCATACATAGCCAGACGTAGGCACTCTCTTCTACATACAGTTATTCGTTTCATAACGATTAACTTAATCATGGGAGTTACACTCCGAGAGCATAGCCAGACGCAGGCACTCTCTTCAACATACAGTTATTCGTTTCATAACGATTAACTAAATCATGGGAGTTACACTCCGAGAGCATAGCCAGACGCAGGCACTCTCTTCTACATACAGTGATTCGTTTCATAACGATTAACTAAATCATGGGAGTTACACTCCGAGAGCATACATAGCCAGACGTAGGCACTCTCTTCTACATACAGTTATTCGTTTCATAACGATTAACTAAATCATGGGAGTTACACCCCGAGAGCATACATAGCCAGACGTAGGCACTCTCTTCTACATACAGTTACTCGTTTCATAACGATTAACTAAATCATGGGAGTTACACTCCGAGAGCATAGCCAGACGCAGGCACTCTCTTCAACATACAGTTATTCGTTTCATAACGATTAACTAAATCATGGGAGTTACACTCCGAGAGCATAGCCAGACGCAGGCACTCTCTTCAACATACAGTTATTCGTTTCATAACGATTAACTAAATCATGGGAGTTACACTCCGAGAGCATACATAGCCAGACGTAGGCACTCTCTTCTACATACAGTTATTCGTTTCATAACGATTAACTAAATCATGGGAATTACACTCCGAGAGCATAGCCAGACGCAGGCACTCTCTTCAACATACAGTTATTCGTTTCATAACGATTAACTAAATCATGGGAGTTACACTCCGAGAGCATACATAGCCAGACGTAGGCACTCTCTTCTACATACAGTTATTCGTTTCATAAAGATTAACTAAATCATGGGAGTTACACTCCGAGAGCATAGCCAGACGCAGGCACTCTCTTCAACATACAGTTATTCGTTTCATAACGATTAACTAAATCATGGGAGTTACACTCCGAGAGCATACATAGCCAGACGTAGGCACTCTCTTCTACATACAGTTATTCGTTTCATTACGATTAACTAAATCATGGGAGTTACACTCCGAGAGCATAGCCAGACGCAGGCACTCTCTTCTACATACAGTTATTCGTTTCATAACGATTAACTAAATCATGGGAGTTACACTCCGAGAGCATAGCCAGACGCAGGCACTCTCTTCTACATACAGTTATTCGTTTCATAACGATTAACTAAATCATGGGAGTTACACTCCGAGAGCATACATAGCCAGACGTAGGCACTCTCTTCTACATACAGTTATTCGTTTCATTACGATTAACTAAATCATGGGAGTTACACTCCGAGAGCATAGCCAGACGCAGGCACTCTCTTCTACATACAGTTATTCGTTTCATAACGATTAACTAAATCATGGGAGTTACACTCCGAGAGCATAGCCAGACGCAGGCACTCTCTTCAACATACAGTTATTCGTTTCATAACGATTAACTAAATCATGGGAGTTACACTCCGAGAGCATACATAGCCAGACGTAGGCACTCTCTTCTACATACAGTTATTCGTTTCATAAAGATTAACTAAATCATGGGAGTTACACTCCGAGAGCATAGCCAGACGCAGGCACTCTCTTCAACATACAGTTACTCGTTTCATAACGATTAACTAAATCATGGGAGTTACACTCCGAGAGCATACATAGCCAGACGTAGGCACTCTCTTCTACATACAGTTATTCGTTTCATTACGATTAACTAAATCATGGGAGTTACACTCCGAGAGCATAGCCAGACGCAGGCACTCTCTTCTACATACAGTTATTCGTTTCATAACGATTAACTAAATCATGGGAGTTACACTCCGAGAGCATAGCCAGACGCAGGCACTCTCTTCAACATACAGTTATTCGTTTCATAACGATTAACTAAATCATGGGAGTTACACTCCGAGAGCATACATAGCCAGACGTAGGCACTCTCTTCTACATACAGTTATTCGTTTCATAACGATTAACTAAATCATGGGAGTTACACTCCGAGAGCATAGCCAGACGCAGGCACTCTCTTCAACATACAGTTATTCGTTTCATAACGATTAACTAAATCATGGGAGTTACACTCCGAGAGCATAGCCAGACGCAGGCACTCTCTTCAACATAGAGTTATTCGTTTCATAACGATTAACTAAATCATGGGAGTTACACTCCGAGAGCATAGCCAGACGCAGGCACTCTCTTCAACATACAGTTATTCGTTTCATAACGATTAACTAAATCATGGGAGTTACACTCCGAGAGCATACATAGCCAGACGTAGGCACTCTCTTCTACATACAGTTATTCGTTTCATAACGATTAACTAAATCATGGGAGTTACACTCCGAGAGCATAGCCAGACGCAGGCACTCTCTTCTACATACAGTGATTCGTTTCATAACGATTAACTAAATCATGGGAGTTACACTCCGAGAGCATACATAGCCACACGTAGGCACTCTCTTCTACATACAGTTATTCGTTTCATAACGATTAACTAAATCATGGGAGTTACACTCCGAGAGCATAGCCAGACGCAGGCACTCTCTTCAACATACAGTTATTCGTTTCATAACGATTAACTAAATCATGGGAGTTACACTCCGAGAGCATACATAGCCAGACGTAGGCACTCTCTTCTACATACAGTTATTCGTTTCATAACGATTAACTAAATCATGGGAGTTACACTCCGAGAGCATAGCCAGACGCAGGCACTCTCTTCAACATACAGTTATTCGTTTCATAACGATTAACTAAATCATGGGAGTTACACCCCGAGAGCATACATAGCCAGACGTAGGCACTCTCTTCTACATACAGTTATTCGTTTCATAACGATTAACTAAATCATGGGAGTTACACTCCGAGAGCATAGCCAGACGCAGGCACTCTCTTCAACATACAGTTATTCGTTTCATAACGATTAACTAAATCATGGGAGTTACACTCCGAGAGCATAGCCAGACGCAGGCACTCTCTTCAACATACAGTTATTCGTTTCATAACGATTAACTAAATCATGGGAGTTACACTCCGAGAGCATACATAGCCAGACGTAGGCACTCTCTTCTACATACAGTTATTCGTTTCATAACGATTAACTAAATCATGGGAGTTACACTCCGAGAGCATAGCCAGACGCAGGCACTCTCTTCAACATACAGTTATTCGTTTCATAACCATTAACTAAATCATGGGAGTTACACTCCGAGAGCATACATAGCCAGACGTAGGCACTCTCTTCTACATACAGTTATTCGATTCATAAAGATTAACTAAATCATGGGAGTTACACTCCGAGAGCATAGCCAGACGCAGGCACTCTCTTCAACATACAGTTATTCGTTTCATAACGATTAACTAAATCATGGGAGTTACACTCCGAGAGCATACATAGCCAGACGTAGGCACTCTCTTCTACATACAGTTATTCGTTTCATAACGATTAACTAAATCATGGGAGTTACACTCCGAGAGCATAGCCAGACGCAGGCACTCTCTTCTACATACAGCTATTCGTTTCATAACGATTAACTAAATCATGGGAGTTACACTCCGAGAGCATAGCCAGACGCAGGCACTCTCTTCAACATACAGTTATTCGTTTCATAACGATTAACTAAATCATGGGAGTTACACTCCGAGAGCATACATAGCCAGACGTAGGCACTCTCTTCTACATACAGTTATTCGTTTCATAACGATTAACTAAATCATGGGAGTTACACTCCGAGAGCATAGCCAGACGCAGGCACTCTCTTCAACATACAGTTATTCGTTTCATAACGATTAACTAAATCATGGGAGTTACACTCCGAGAGCATACATAGCCAGACGTAGGCACTCTCTTCTACATACAGTTATTCGTTTCATAAAGATTAACTAAATCATGGGAGTTACACTCCGAGAGCATAGCCAGACGCAGGCACTCTCTTCAACATACAGTTATTCGTTTCATAACGATTAACTAAATCATGGGAGTTACACTCCGAGAGCATACATAGCCAGACGTAGGCACTCTCTTCTACATACAGTTATTCGTTTCATAACGATTAACTAAATCATGGGAGTTACACTCCGAGAGCATAGCCAGACGCAGGCACTCTCTTCTACATACAGTTATTCGTTTCATAACGATTAACTAAATCATGGGAGTTACACTCCGAGAGCATAGCCAGACGCAGGCACTCTCTTCTACATACAGTTATTCGTTTCATAACGATTAACTAAATCATGGGAGTAACACTCCGAGAGCATAGCCAGACGCAGGCACTCTCTTCAACATACAGTTATTCGTTTCATAACGATTAACTAAATCATGGGAGTTACACTCCGAGAGCATAGCCAGACGCAGGCACTCTCTTCAACATACAGTTATTCGTTTAATAACGATTAACTAAATCATGGGAGTTACACTCCGAGAGCATACATAACCAGACGTAGGCACTCTCTTCTACATACAGTTATTCGTTTCATAACGATTAACTAAATCATGGGAGTTACACTCCGAGAGCATAGCCAGACGCAGGCACTCTCTTCTACATACAGTTATTCGTTTCATAACGATTAACTAAATCATGGGAGTTACACTCCGAGAGCATAGCCAGACGCAGGCACTCTCTTCAACATACAGTTATTCGTTTCATAACGATTAACTAAATCATGGGAGTTACACTCCGAGAGCATAGCCAGACGCAGGCACTCTCTTCTACATACAGTTATTCGTTTCATAACGATTAACTAAATCATGGGAGTTACACTCCGAGAGCATAGCCAGACGCAGGCACTCTCTTCAACATACAGTTATTCGTTTCATAACGATTAACTAAATCATGGTAGTTACACTCCGAGAGCATAGCCAGACGCAGGCACTCTCTTCAACATACAGTTATTCGTTTAATAACGATTAACTAAATCATGGGAGTTACACTCCGAGAGCATACATAGCCAGACGTAGGCACTCTCTTCTACATACAGTTATTCGTTTCATAACGATTAACTAAATCATGGGAGTTACACTCCGAGAGCATAGCCAGACGCAGGCACTCTCTTCAACATACAGTTATTCGTTTCATAACGATTAACTAAATCATGGGAGTTACACTCCGAGAGCATAGCCAGACGCAGGCACTCTCTTCAACATACAGTTATTCGTTTCATAACGATTAACTAAATCATGGGAGTTACACTCCGAGAGCATACATAGCCAGACGTAGGCACTCTCTTCTACATACAGTTATTCGTTTCATAACGATTAACTAAATCATGGGAGTTACACTCCGAGAGCATAGCCAGACGCAGGCACTCTCTTCAACATACAGTTATTCGTTTCATAACGATTAACTAAATCATGGGAGTTACACTCCGAGAGCATAGCCAGACGCAGGCACTCTCTTCAACATACAGTTATTCGTTTCATAACGATTAACTAAATCATGGGAGTTACACTCCGAGAGCATAGCCAGACGCAGGAACTCTCTTCTACATACAGTTATTCGTTTCATAACGATTAACTAAATCATGGGAGTTACACTCCGAGAGCATAGCCAGACGCAGGCACTCTCTTCAACATACAGTTATTCGTTTCATAACGATTAACTAAATCATGGGAGTTACACACCGAGAGCATAGCCAGACGCAGGCACTCTCTTACACATACAGTTATTCGTTTCATAACGATTAACTAAATCATGGCAGTTACACTCCGAGAGCATACATAGCCAGACGTAGGCACTCTCTTCTACATACAGTTATTCGTTTCATAACGATTAACTAAATCATGGGAGTTACACTCCGAGAGCATAGCCAGACGCAGGCACTCTCTTCTACATACAGTTATTCGTTTCATAACGATTAACTAAATCATGGGAGTTACACTCCGAGAGCATACATAGCCAGACGTAGGCACTCTCTTCTACATACAGTTATTCGTTTCATAACGATTAACTAAATCATGGGAGTTACACCCCGAGAGCATACATAGCCAGACGTAGGCACTCTCTTCTACATACAGTTATTCGTTTCATAACGATTAACTAAATCATGGGAGTTACACTCCGAGAGCATAGCCAGACGCAGGCACTCTCTTCAACATACAGTTATTCGTTTCATAACGATTAACTAAATCATGGGAGTTACACTCCGAGAGCATAGCCAGACGCAGGCACTCTCTTCAACATACAGTTATTCGTTTCATAACGATTAACTAAATCATGGGAGTTACACTCCGAGAGCATACATAGCCAGACGTAGGCACTCTCTTCTACATACAGTTATTCGTTTCATAACGATTAACTAAATCATGGGAGTTACACTCCGAGAGCATAGCCAGACGCAGGCACTCTCTTCAACATACAGTTATTCGTTTCATAACGATTAACTAAATCATGGGAGTTACACTCCGAGAGCATACATAGCCAGACGTAGGCACTCTCTTCTACATACAGTTATTCGATTCATAAAGATTAACTAAATCATGGGAGTTACACTCCGAGAGCATAGCCAGACGCAGGCACTCTCTTCAACATACAGTTATTCGTTTCATAACGATTAACTAAATCATGGGAGTTACACTCCGAGAGCATACATAGCCAGACGTAGGCACTCTCTTCTACATACAGTTATTCGTTTCATAACGATTAACTAAATCATGGGAGTTACACTCCGAGAGCATAGCCAGACGCAGGCACTCTCTTCTACATACAGTTATTCGTTTCATAACGATTAACTAAATCATGGGAGTTACACTCCGAGAGCATAGCCAGACGCAGGCACTCTCTTCAACATACAGTTATTCGTTTCATAACGATTAACTAAATCATGGGAGTTACACTCCGAGAGCATACATAGCCAGACGTAGGCACTCTCTTCTACATACAGTTATTCGTTTCATAACGATTAACTAAATCATGGGAGTTACACTCCGAGAGCATAGCCAGACGCAGGCACTCTCTTCAACATACAGTTATTCGTTTCATAACGATTAACTAAATCATGGGAGTTACACTCCGAGAGCATACATAGCCAGACGTAGGCACTCTCTTCTACATACAGTTATTCGTTTCATAAAGATTAACTAAATCATGGGAGTTACACTCCGAGAGCATAGCCAGACGCAGGCACTCTCTTCAACATACAGTTATTCGTTTCATAAAGATTAACTAAATCATGGGAGTTACACTCCGAGAGCATACATAGCCAGACGTAGGCACTCTCTTCTACATACAGTTATTCGTTTCATAACGATTAACTAAATCATGGGAGTTACACTCCGAGAGCATAGCCAGACGCAGGCACTCTCTTCTACATACAGTTATTCGTTTCATAACGATTAACTAAATCATGGGAGTTACACTCCGAGAGCATAGCCAGACGCAGGCACTCTCTTCTACATACAGTTATTCGTTTCATAACGATTAACTAAATCATGGGAGTTACACTCCGAGAGCATAGCCAGACGCAGGCACTCTCTTCAACATACAGTTATTCGTTTCATAACGATTAACTAAATCATGGGAGTTACACTCCGAGAGCATAGCCAGACGCAGGCACTCTCTTCAACATACAGTTATTCGTTTAATAACGATTAACTAAATCATGGGAGTTACACTCCGAGAGCATACATAACCAGACGTAGGCACTCTCTTCTACATACAGTTATTCGTTTCATAACGATTAACTAAATCATGGGAGTTACACTCCGAGAGCATAGCCAGACGCAGGCACTCTCTTCAACATACAGTTATTCGTTTCATAACGATTAACTAAATCATGGGAGTTACACTCCGAGAGCATAGCCAGACGCAGGCACTCTCTTCAACATACAGTTATTCGTTTCATAACGATTAACTAAATCATGGGAGTTACACTCCGAGAGCATAGCCAGACGCAGGCACTCTCTTCTACATACAGTTATTCGTTTCATAACGATTAACTAAATCATGGGAGTTACACTCCGAGAGCATAGCCAGACGCAGGCACTCTCTTCAACATACAGTTATTCGTTTCATAACGATTAACTAAATCATGGGAGTTACACTCCGAGAGCATAGCCAGACGCAGGCACTCTCTTCAACATACAGTTATTCGTTTAATAACGATTAACTAAATCATGGGAGTTACACTCCGAGAGCATACATAGCCAGACGTAGGCACTCTCTTCTACATACAGTTATTCGTTTCATAACGATTAACTAAATCATGGGAGTTACACTCCGAGAGCATAGCCAGACGCAGGCACTCTCTTCAACATACAGTTATTCGTTTCATAACGATTAACTAAATCATGGGAGTTACACTCCGAGAGCATAGCCAGACGCAGGCACTCTCTTCAACATACAGTTATTCGTTTCATAACGATTAAATAAATCATGGGAGTTACACTCCGAGAGCATACATAGCCAGACGTAGGCACTCTCTTCTACATACAGTTATTCGTTTCATAACGATTAACTAAATCATGGGAGTTACACTCCGAGAGCATAGCCAGACGCAGGCACTCTCTTCAACATACAGTTATTCGTTTCATAACGATTAACTAAATCATGGGAGTTACACTCCGAGAGCATAGCCAGACGCAGGCACTCTCTTCAACATACAGTTATTCGTTTCATAACGATTAACTAAATCATGGGAGTTACACTCCGAGAGCATAGCCAGACGCAGGAACTCTCTTCTACATACAGTTATTCGTTTCATAACGATTAACTAAATCATGGGAGTTACACTCCGAGAGCATAGCCAGACGCAGGCACTCTCTTCAACATACAGTTATTCGTTTCATAACGATTAACTAAATCATGGGAGTTACACACCGAGAGCATAGCCAGACGCAGGCACTCTCTTACACATACAGTTATTCGTTTCATAACGATTAACTAAATCATGGGAGTTACACTCCGAGAGCATACATAGCCAGACGTAGGCACTCTCTTCTACATACAGTTATTCGTTTCATAACGATTAACTAAATCATGGGAGTTACACTCCGAGAGCATAGCCAGACGCAGGCACTCTCTTCAACATACAGTTATTCGTTTCATAACGATTAACTAAATAATGGGAGTTACACTCCGAGAGCATACATAGCCAGACGTAGGCACTCTCTTCTACATACAGTTATTCGTTTCATAACAATGAACTAAATCATGGGAGTTACACTCCGAGAGCATAGCCAGACGCAGGCACTCTCTTCAACATACAGTTATTCGTTTCATAACGATTAACTAAATCATGGGAGTTACACTCCGAGAGCATAGCCAGACGCAGGCACTCTCTTCTACATACAGTTATTCGTTTCATAACGATTAACCAAATCATGGGAGTTACACTCCGAGAGCATAGCCAGACGCAGGCACTCTCTTCAACATACAGTTATTCGTTTCATAACGATTAACTAAATCATGGGAGTTACACTCCGAGAGCATAGCCAGACACAGGCACTCTCTTCAACATACAGTTATTCGTTTCATAACGATTAACTAAATCATGGGAGTTACACTCCGAGAGCATAGCCAGACGCAGGCTCTCTCTTCAACATACAGTTATTCGTTTCATAACGATTAACTAAATCATGGGAGTTACACTCCGAGAGCATACATAGCCAGACGTAGGCACTCTCTTCAACATACAGTTATTCGTTTCATAACGATTAACTAAATCATGGGAGTTACACTCCGAGAGCATAGCCAGACGCAGGCACTCTCTTCTACATACAGTTATTCGTTTCATAACGATTAACTAAATCATGGGAGTTACACTCCGAGAGCATAGCCAGACGCAGGCACTCTCTTCTACATACAGTTATTCGTTTCATAACGATTAACTAAATCATGGGAGTTACACTCCGAGAGCATAGCCAGACGCAGGCACTCTCTTCAACATACAGTTATTCGTTTCATAACGATTAACTAAATCATGGGAGTTACACTCCGAGAGCATACATAGCCAGACGTAGGCACTCTCTTCTACATACAGTTATTCGTTTCATAACGATTAACTAAATCATGGGAGTTACACTCCGAGAGCATAGCCAGACGCAGGCACTCTCTTTAACATACAGTTATTCGTTTCATAACGATTAACTAAATCATGGGAGTTACACTCCGAGAGCATAGCCAGACGCAGGCACTCTCTTCTACATACAGTTATTCGTTTCATAACGATTAACTAAATCATGGGAGTTACACTCCGAGAGCATAGCCAGACGCAGGCACTCTCTTCTACATACAGTTATTCGTTTCATAACGATTAACTAAATCATGGGAGTTACACTCCGAGAGCATAGCCAGACGCAGGCACTCTCTTCAACATACAGTTATTCGTTTCATAACGATTAACTAAATCATGGGAGTTTTACTCCGAGAGCATACATAGCCAGACGTAGGCACTCTCTTCTACATACAGTTATTCGTTTCATAACGATTAACTAAATCATGGGAGTTACACTCCGAGAGCATAGCCAGACGCAGGCACTCTCTTCAACATACAGTTATTCGTTTCATAACGATTAACTAAATCATGGGAGTTACACTCCGAGAGCATAGCCAGACGCAGGCACTCTCTTCAACATACAGTTATTCGTTTCATAACGATTAACTAAATCATGGGAGTTACACTCCGAGAGCATACATAGCCAGACGTAGGCACTCTCTTCAACATACAGTTATTCGTTTCATAACGATTAACTAAATCATGGGAGTTACACTCCGAGAGCATAGCCAGACGCAGGCACTCTCTTCAACATACAGTTATTCGTTTCATAACGATTAACTAAATCATGGGAGTTACACTCCGAGAGCATAGCCAGACGCAGGCACTCTCTTCTACATACAGTTATTCGTTTCATAACGATTAACTAAATCATGGGAGTTACACTCCGAGAGCATAGCCAGACGCAGGCACTCTCTTCAACATACAGTTATTCGTTTCATAACGATTAACTAAATCATGGGAGTTACACTCCGAGAGCATAGCCAGACGCAGGCACTCTCTTCAACATACAGTTATTCGTTTCATAACGATTAACTAAATCATGGGAGTTACACTCCGAGAGCATAGCCAGACGCAGGCACTCTCTTCTACATACAGTTATTCGTTTCATAACGATTAACTAAATCATGGGAGTTACACTCCGAGAGCATAGCCAGACGCAGGCACTCTCTTCAACATACAGTTATTCGTTTCATAACGATTAACTAAATCATGGGAGTTACACTCCGAGAGCATAGCCAGACGCAGGCACTCTCTTCAACATACAGTTATTCGTTTCATAACGATTAACTAAATCATGGGAGTTACACTCCGAGAGCATACATAGCCAGACGTAGGCACTCTCTTCTACATACAGTTATTCGTTTCATAACGATTAACTAAATCATGGGAGTTACACTCCGAGAGCATAGCCAGACGCAGGCACTCTCTTCAACATACAGTTATTCGTTTCATAACGATTAACTAAATCATGGGAGTTACACTCCGAGAGCATACATAGCCAGACGTAGGCACTCTCTTCTACATACAGTTATTCGTTTCATAAAGATTAACTAAATCATGGGAGTTACACTCCGAGAGCATAGCCAGACGCAGGCACTCTCTTCAACATACAGTTATTCGTTTCATAACGATTAACTAAATCATGGGAGTTACACTCCGAGAGCATACATAGCCAGACGTAGGCACTCTCTTCTACATACAGTTATTCGTTTCATAACGATTAACTAAATCATGGGAGTTACACTCCGAGAGCATAGCCAGACGCAGGCACTCTCTTCTACATACAGTTATTCGTTTCATAACGATTAACTAAATCATGGGAGTTACACTCCGAGAGCATAGCCAGACGCAGGCACTCTCTTCTACATACAGTTATTCGTTTCATAACGATTAACTAAATCATGGGAGTTACACTCCGAGAGCATAGCCAGACGCAGGCACTCTCTTCAACATACAGTTATTCGTTTCATAACGATTAACTAAATCATGGGAGTTACACTCCGAGAGCATAGCCAGACGCAGGCACTCTCTTCAACATACAGTTATTCGTTTAATAACGATTAACTAAATCATGGGAGTTACACTCCGAGAGCATACATAGCCAGACGTAGGCACTCTCTTCTACATACAGTTATTCGTTTCATAACGATTAACTAAATCATGGGAGTTACACTCCGAGAGCATAGCCAGACGCAGGCACTCTCTTCAACATACAGTTATTCGTTTCATAACGATTAACTAAATCATGGGAGTTACACTCCGAGAGCATAGCCAGACGCAGGCACTCTCTTCAACATACAGTTATTCGTTTCATAACGATTAACTAAATCATGGGAGTTACACTCCGAGAGCATAGCCAGACGCAGGCACTCTCTTCTACATACAGTTATTCGTTTCATAACGATTAACTAAATCATGGGAGTTACACTCCGAGAGCATAGCCAGACGCAGGCACTCTCTTCAACATACAGTTATTCGTTTCATAACGATTAACTAAATCATGGGAGTTACACTCCGAGAGCATAGCCAGACGCAGGCACTCTCTTCAACATACAGTTATTCGTTTCATAACGATTAACTAAATCATGGGAGTTACACTCCGAGAGCATAGCCAGACGCAGGCACTCTCTTCAACATACAGTTATTCGTTTCATAACGATTAACTAAATCATGGGAGTTACCCTCCGAGAGCATAGCCAGACGCAGGCACTCTCTTCAACATACAGTTATTCGTTTCATAACGATTAACTAAATCATGGGAGTTACACTCCGAGAGCATAGCCAGACGCAGGCACTCTCTTCAACATACAGTTATTCGTTTCATAACGATTAACTAAATCATGGGAGTTACACTCCGAGAGCATAGCCAGACGCAGGCACTCTCTTCAACATACAGTTATTCGTTTCATAACGATTAACTAAATCATGGGAGTTACACTCCGAGAGCATACATAGCCAGACGTAGGCACTCTCTTCTACATACAGTTATTCGTTTCATAACGATTAACTAAATCATGGGAGTTGCACTCCGAGAGCATACATAGCCAGACGTAGGCACTCTCTTCTACATACAGTTATTCGTTTCATAACGATTAACTAAATCATGGGAGTTACACTCCGAGAGCATAGCCAGACGCAGGCACTCTCTTCTACATACAGTTATTCGTTTCATAACGATTAACTAAATCATGGGAGTTACACTCCGAGAGCATAGCCAGACGCAGGCACTCTCTTCTACATACAGTTATTCGTTTCATAACGATTAACTAAATCATGGGAGTTACACTCCGAGAGCATAGCCAGACGCAGGCACTCTCTTCAACATACAGTTATTCGTTTCATAACGATTAACTAAATCATGGGAGTTACACTCCGAGAGCATAGCCAGACGCAGGCACTCTCTTCAACATACAGTTATTCGTTTAATAACGATTAACTAAATCATGGGAGTTACACTCCGAGAGCATACATAGCCAGACGTAGGCACTCTCTTCTACATACAGTTATTCGTTTCATAACGATTAACTAAATCATGGGAGTTACACTCCGAGAGCATAGCCAGACGCAGGCACTCTCTTCAACATACAGTTATTCGTTTCATAACGATTAACTAAATCATGGGAGTTACACTCCGAGAGCATACATAGCCAGACGTAGGCACTCTCTTCTACATACAGTTATTCGTTTCATAACGATTAACTAAATCATGGGAGTTACACTCCGAGAGCATAGCCAGACGCAGGCACTCTCTTCTACATACAGTTATTCGTTTCATAACGATTAACTAAATCATGGGAGTTACACTCCGAGAGCATAGCCAGACGCAGGCACTCTCTTCAACATACAGTTATTCGTTTCATAACGATTAACTAAATCATGGGAGTTACACTCCGAGAGCATAGCCAGACGCAGGCACTCTCTTCAACATACAGTTATTCGTTTCATAACGATTAACTAAATCATGGGAGTTACACTCCGAGAGCATAGCCAGACGCAGGCACTCTCTTCAACATACAGTTATTCGTTTCATAACGATTAACTAAATCATGGGAGTTACACTCCGAGAGCATAGCCAGACGCAGGCACTCTCTTCAACATACAGTTATTCGTTTCATAACGATTAACTAAATCATGGGAGTTACACTCCGAGAGCATACATAGCCAGACGTAGGCACTCTCTTCTACATACAGTTATTCGTTTCATAACGATTAACTAAATCATGGGAGTTACACTCCGAGAGCATAGCCAGACGCAGGCACTCTCTTCAACATACAGTTATTCGTTTCATAACGATTAACTAAATCATGGGAGTTACACTCCGAGAGCATAGCCAGACGCAGGCACTCTCTTCAACATACAGTTATTCGTTTCATAACGATTAACTAAATCATGGGAGTTACACTCCGAGAGCATACATAGCCAGACGTAGGCACTCTCTTCTACATACAGTTATTCGTTTCATAACGATTAACTAAATCATGGGAGTTACACTCCGAGAGCATAGCCAGACGCAGGCACTCTCTTCAACATACAGTTATTCGTTTCATAACGATTAACTAAATCATGGGAGTTACACTCCGAGAGCATAGCCAGACGCAGGCACTCTCTTACACATACAGTTATTCGTTTCATAACGATTAACTAAATCATGGGAGTTACACTCCGAGAGCATACATAGCCAGACGCAGGCACTCTCTTCAACATACAGTTATTCGTTTCATAACGATTAACTAAATCATGGGAGTTACTCTCCGAGAGCATACATAGCCAGACGTAGGCACTCTCTTCTACATACAGTTATTCGTTTCATAACAATGAACTAAATCATGGGAGTTACACTCCGAGAGCATAGCCAGACGCAGGCACTCTCTTCAACATACAGTTATTCGTTTCATAACGATTAACTAAATCATGGGAGTTACACTCCGAGAGCATAGCCAGACGCAGGCACTCTCTTCAACATACAGTTATTCGTTTCATAACGATTAACCAAATCATGGGAGTTACACTCCGAGAGCATAGCCAGACGCAGGCACTCTCTTCAACATACAGTTATTCGTTTCATAACGATTAACTAAATCATGGGAGTTACACTCCGAGAGCATACATAGCCAGACGTAGGCACTCTCTTCTACATACAGTTATTCGTTTCATAACGATTAACTAAATCATGGGAGTTACACTCCGAGAGCATAGCCAGACGCAGGCACTCTCTTCAACATACAGTTATTCGTTTCATAACGATTAACTAAATCATGGGAGTTACACTCCGAGAGCATAGCCAGACGCAGGCACTCTCTTCAACATACAGTTATTCGTTTCATAACGATTAACTAAATCATGGGAGTTACACTCCGAGAGCATAGCCAGACGCAGGCACTCTCTTCTACATACAGTTATTCGTTTCATAACGATTAACTAAATCATGGGAGTTACACTCCGAGAGCATAGCCAGACGCAGGCACTCTCTTCAACATACAGTTATTCGTTTCATAACGATTAACTAAATCATGGGAGTTACACTCCGAGAGCATACATAGCCAGACGTAGGCACTCTCTTCTACATACAGTTATTCGTTTCATAACGATTAACTAAATCATGGGAGTTACACTCCGAGAGCATAGCCAGACGCAGGCACTCTCTTCTACATACAGTTATTCGTTTCATAACGATTAACTAAATCATGGGAGTTACACTCCGAGAGCATAGCCAGACGCAGGCACTCTCTTCAACATACAGTTATTCGTTTCATAACGATTAACTAAATCATGGGAGTTACACTCCGAGAGCATAGCCAGACGCAGGCACTCTCTTCAACATACAGTTATTCGTTTCATAACGATTAACTAAATCATGGGAGTTACACTCCGAGAGCATAGCCAGACGCAGGCACTCTCTTCAACATACAGTTATTCGTTTCATAACGATTAACTAAATCATGGGAGTTACACTCCGAGAGCATAGCCAGACGCAGGCACTCTCTTCAACATACAGTTATTCGTTTCATAACGATTAACTAAATCATGGGAGTTACACTCCGAGAGCATACATAGCCAGACGTAGGCACTCTCTTCTACATACAGTTATTCGTTTCATAACGATTAACTAAATCATGGGAGTTACACTCCGAGAGCATAGCCAGACGCAGGCACTCTCTTCAACATACAGTTATTCGTTTCATAACGATTAACTAAATCATGGGAGTTACACTCCGAGAGCATAGCCAGACGCAGGCACTCTCTTCAACATACAGTTATTCGTTTCATAACGATTAACTAAATCATGGGAGTTACACTCCGAGAGCATAGCCAGACGCAGGAACTCTCTTCTACATACAGTTATTCGTTTCATAACGATTAACTAAATCATGGGAGTTACACTCCGAGAGCATAGCCAGACGCAGGCACTCTCTTCAACATACAGTTATTCGTTTCATAACGATTAACTAAATCATGGGAGTTACACTCCGAGAGCATAGCCAGACGCAGGCACTCTCTTACACATACAGTTATTCGTTTCATAACGATTAACTAAATCATGGGAGTTACACTCCGAGAGCATACATAGCCAGACGTAGGCACTCTCTTCTACATACAGTTATTCGTTTCATAAAGATTAACTAAATCATGGGAGTTACACTCCGAGAGCATAGCCAGACGCAGGCACTCTCTTCAACATACAGTTATTCGTTTCATAACGATTAACTAAATCATGGGAGTTACTCTCCGAGAGCATACATAGCCAGACGTAGGCACTCTCTTCTACATACAGTTATTCGTTTCATAACAATGAACTAAATCATGGGAGTTACACTCCGAGAGCATAGCCAGACGCAGGCACTCTCTTCAACATACAGTTATTCGTTTCATAACGATTAACTAAATCATGGGAGTTACACTCCGAGAGCATAGCCAGACGCAGGCACTCTCTTCAACATACAGTTATTCGTTTCATAACGATTAACCAAATCATGGGAGTTACACTCCGAGAGCATAGCCAGACGCAGGCACTCTCTTCAACATACAGTTATTCGTTTCATAACGATTAACTAAATCATGGGAGTTACACTCCGAGAGCATAGCCAGACGCAGACACTCTCTTCAACATACAGTTATTCGTTTCATAACGATTAACTAAATCATGGGAGTTACACTCCGAGAGCATACATAGCCAGACGTAGGCACTCTCTTCTACATACAGTTATTCGTTTCATAACGATTAACTAAATCATGGGAGTTACACTCCGAGAGCATAGCCAGACGCAGGCACTCTCTTCAACATACAGTTATTCGTTTCATAACGATTAACTAAATCATGGGAGTTACACTCCGAGAGCATAGCCAGACGCAGGCACTCTCTTCAACATACAGTTATTCGTTTCATAACGATTAACTAAATCATGGGAGTTACACTCCGAGAGCATAGCCAGACGCAGGCACTCTCTTCTACATACAGTTATTCGTTTCATAACGATTAACTAAATCATGGGAGTTACACTCCGAGAGCATAGCCAGACGCAGGCACTCTCTTCTACATACAGTTATTCGTTTCATAACGATTAACTAAATCATGGGAGTTACACTCCGAGAGCATACATAGCCAGACGTAGGCACTCTCTTCAACATACAGTTATTCGTTTCATAACGATTAACTAAATCATGGGAGTTACACTCCGAGAGCATAGCCAGACGCAGGCACTCTCTTCAACATACAGTTATTCGTTTCATAACGATTAACTAAATCATGGGAGTTACACTCCGAGAGCATAGCCAGACGCAGGCACTCTCTTCAACATACAGTTATTCGTTTCATAACGATTAACTAAATCATGGGAGTTACACTCCGAGAGCATAGCCAGACGCAGGCACTCTCTTCAACATAC